>NC_136057.1:598787166-599387166 GCF_964261635.1 Lissotriton helveticus | reverse complement strand
GCACTCTGGGACAAACTAATGCCACACTATACGGGATGTGGTCATAACTATGAGGAGTTGCCCCGCTTTCATTGGTCAGAAGTGACCTGGTGCTTGACCCAGAGAATTTTGAATAAGTATCTGAGAGGGGCAGAGCCCTCCAGATCTGCTGCTTGAAACTTACTTAAGCAAGAAGTGCCCTGCTGAAAAGATTTTGCTGTGCAAGGAACTCTAAGGCCTGACCTCTGAAGACTGCACCAAGTGAAACTGCAGCCCTGTGGATTACCTTGCTGCCAACGGATAAGAGTGGAACTCCCTGCAAGCTACAGGTTAACAGAGCTCACCTGGACAGCCCCACAAAGAATTCAAAGCCTGGAGTACCAGTGGATTTGTAAGGGTTTTGTTCAAGTGGATTGCGGAATTGAAGTTTCACATTTTCAAGGACCCTCTTGGAGATTCCAGAACCTTGGATTGTGCGTTGGATACTTTGGGACCGCACGCAGAACTCCAGGAAGGTGTTCTAACTGGACCCCGCTTGCTGAAGAAGGTGGCCCACCACAGTGGTGAGAAAATTCTTCAGAACAATTTATAAAGATGTGTCCCTGACAGAGAAAACGAAATGACTAAAAGGGGCACTGTTGGTTTCTAAGCACTACAAAGTGACTAATCTTTAAAAATTCATATCTCTTGTTCCCTACAGTGGATTTGTTTCATTTTGGTGTAATTTAAAAGATACAAATATTACCTATTTTTATAAATTGGTGTGGGAATTTTATTTTGTGTTGTGTCTTAATTATTTACTGAAATTGTGTTTTTAAATGCTTTACATACCTGTCTTAGAAGTTAAGCCGGTCTGCTCGCAGCCACGTTACGAAGGGTTGAGCATAGGAATAATTTTCTACGACCTATGCTGAGTCCTATCAGGTGTTAGTGGCCTTATTGCCAGTGGCAGACCTACATTTGCCCCTACCAAGAACCCACTTTCCAACATTTGCTGCTCAGCGGTTGGGATGAGGACTTGTGTTTAAAAAGTACACCTTTCAGTGAATAATTTAAGATTATAAAAATCCTCTAAATTGCCTTAGAACAAAACTTTGGAGTTTGATTTTTGGAATCTGGACTAAATTGTTTTTAATTCATTGTTTTGATTTTTCCAAATTGTTCTGTGTCTATTGTGCTTAGTTTTTTGTGACCCAAAACTAGGGAACCATGGAGCTGGACCTGGCTAAACTGTCCCAGTTTAAGATGGCTGATCTCTGGGAACAGTGTAGGCTTAGGGGGCTGCGTCTTGCCAAGAAGATGAGGAAGGCAGGGTTGCCCGAGTCCCTAAAGGACTGGGCCAGGGCAGCAGAAGAGAACCCAAGGGGGTGGAAGATGTTCCCCCCCACCCTCACCCGAGAGAGGGGTGAGGATGAGACCTTTCTCATTGTGACTCGTGATAGCCAGGTGAATCAAGGTGGTGGTGGGAGTGGGGAAGGGTCCCTTACTCCGGTACCACTACTGTCCCTTGCAGAGAGACAGCTTCAGGCTCAATTAGAGTTGATTGCCTTGGAGAAGGAGACATTCGAATTGGCTAAGAGAAAATGGGAGAGGGAGGAGGAGAAAAGCAATGGTGGCAGAGAAAGTGAAGAAGATGCTGATATGTCCAGGGGTGGTAGATTTGAACCTAAACTTCTCAAGGGCATAGAACCCAAGTACACCGAGGGGGATAACATTGACAAGTGGCCAGCAGCTTTTGAGAGGGCTCTTAAAAGGAATAGGGTCCACTCTAGGTATTGGAGTGCACTCCTGTGGGAGTTGATTCCAGTAGCTGCAAGGGATAGGCTCCTGACCCTGAAGGGAGAGGATGCAGAATCATACCAGCAGATGAAGGCATTCTTAGTCAAGAGATTTGGTCTGACTCCAGAACAGTACAGGGTGAAGTTTCGAGGCATGCAGAAATTGAGTTCAAAGTCTTGGGTAGACTTTGTGGACGTTTCAGTAAAGGCACTGGAAGGCTGGATTGTTGGTAACAAAGTTGACACATATGAGGGATTGTATAATTTGTTTTTGAAAGAACACATTTTGACTCATTGTGCAGAAAAGAAGTTACACCAGTATCTAGTGGACTCTAAGCTGACAGACCCCAAAGAGCTTGGGGAATCAGCTGATGAGTGGGTGAGAACCCAGGTTTCCATTCAGCACCAGGGGGTGACCAGAAGAAAGGAGGACAGGTCCCTCCCCAGGGGAAAGCCCAGGGAAATGAAGGTCAAAAACCTAAGGAGTCCTCCAAAGACGCACACAAACCTGCACAAGGAGGGGGGGCCCGAGCCAACCCAAATTCAAAGGGATGGGGTTTCAGGGAAAGCCTGGTAGGTTCTTTGATCCCTCAAAGGTGGGTAAGTGCTTTGACTGTAACCAGCCAGGGAATAAGCAGAGAGATGCTGTCTGTGTCAAGAAGCTCCCCTCTAAGGGGCCATCCACAGGGATTGCCAGTGTCAGTGTAGGGTAGGGGTGGAGAGTGGTGCCCCAGAGAGGGGTAGTCAGGTGGTGGAAGCAACCTTAGTGTCCCTGGGTGGGGTGAATATTGCCACCCTTGCTGCCTTACCTCCAAACATGGACAAGTACAGGCAGAGGCCTAAAGTGAATGGGACTGAGATTGAGGCTATCAGAGACACCGGGGCTAGTGTAACTATGGTCCTGGATGAACTGGTGCCCCCAGAGAGGTTGTTACCTGTGGGGATGTGTGACAGGCCCTATGAAGGTAGCTGTGTCAAAGGTGCTCCTGGTCCAGTGTTTACTGGGCAATGATCTTGAAGCCTCTGCGTGGTCAGAGGTGGTGAGAGGACTCCATATGAAAATACTGGAGCTCCCTGAGTGGGTATGTGCTGTGACTAGGTCACAGACTAGCCAGAAGGGAGGGCTGGACACTTGGACCCTAAAACAAAGGGCCAAGCATCTAAGGACAAGGGCACTGGGCCTGGTGAGCCAGCCCAGGGAACTCCAGAGGTTCAGGAAGAATCTAACCCTGATGGGGAGGATCTGGTCTATGAGGGAGGTACTCCATCCCTTCCAACTCTGTCAGATTTGGCAGAACTGACAGGAGCAGGTGGACCCTCCAGAGATGAGTTCAGTCAGGGACAGCGTGACTGTCCCACCCTTGAGAGCTTGAGGCGGATTGCTTCTAAGCAAGAAGAAGGGGATGACAGTGGGTTTCACAAACTCTACTGGGAAGATGGACTGCTTTATACTGGTGCCAGAAACCTCAAGGAGGGGGCCACCAGGAGGTTGGTGGTGTCCCCAAAGTACAGAGAGCTCATCCAGACTTTGGGTCATGATATCCCCTTGGCAGGACATTTGGGACAGACAAAGACATGGAACCGGTTGGTGAACCATTTCTACTGGCCCAATATGTTTGAAAAGGCAAATGAGTTTTGCAGCTCCTGTGTCACCTGTCAGGCCAGTGGCAAGGCCGGAGGCAAGTAAAGGCTCCCCTAATACCACTGCCAGTGGTTGGGGTTCCTTTTGAAAGGGTGGGGATGGACATTGTTGGTCCCCTGGACCCACCTACTGCATCAGGGAATAGGTATATCTTAGTGGTAGTTGACCATGCTACTAGATACCCTGAAGCCATACCTCTTAGAAACATTGATGCACCTGCAGTGGCTAGAGCACTGCTTGGTGGGTTCATCAGAGTGGGTTTTCCAAAAGAAGTGGTGTCAGATAGGGGCACACACTCCCTGTCTAGCTATCTGACTGCTAAGTGGGATGAGTGCGGTGTCAACTACAAGTTTACCACCCCCTATCACCCACAAGGAAATGGTCTTGTTGAGAGATTCAACAAAACCCCGAAGGGCATGATAAATGGGTTGTCAGAGAAACTCAGGAGGAGATGGGATGTTCTCCTCCCATGCTTACTGTTTGCCCACAGGGAGGTGCCACAGAAAGGGGTTGGTTTCAGTCCTTTTGAGCTGGTGTTTGGACACCCTGTGAGGGGGCCATTGAGCCTGCTAAGGGAGTCTTTAGAGAAGCCTCTTAAAGAAGCTAAGGACAATGCGCTTGATTATGTGGTAGGTCTGAGATCTAGGATAGCGGAGTACATGTACAAGGCAAACAGGGAGACCAGCCAGGAGCTCATGAAGCACTAGTATGATCAAAAGGCTACTATGCCTGAGTATACTCCAGGGCAGTTGGTGTGGGTGTTGGAGCCTGTGGCTCCCAGGGCCCTCCATGACAAGTGGAGTGGGCCCTATCCAATCTTAGAAATGAAGGGTGAGGTTACCTATTTGGTTGACCTTTGCACCCCCTGAACCCTCACAGAGTCCTGCATGCGAAATGATTGAACCCCCACCATGACAGGGCAGACATGACCGTGTTACTGGTCACTGGTGAGGGTGTGGAGGAGGAAACTGAGCCTGTGCCCTACTTCCTCTCCACTAATGTGCAAGATGGGTCAGTGGAGGGAGTTGTGCTCTCTCCCAAGTTGACAGATGAGCAGCACAGACTGTAAGCAGGTGCTGGAGCAGTTTGCTGGCCTATTCTCTTTGACCCCAGGCATCACCGAGTGGTGTGTGCACCACGTTGACACTGGTGACAGCCTACCTGTCAAAAATAAACTGTACAGGTCGTCTGACCACATCAGAGCTAGCATTCAAGCTGAGGTTGCGAAGATGCTGGGGGTAATTGAACCGTCTGAGAGTCCAAGGGCCAGTCCAGTGGTGCTGGTACCTAAACCTAATCATAAGAAAAGTGAGCCCAGAGTCTGGGCTCGGAGACCTGTCTTGTATTGTGGCTAGATACAAAATAATATTATTTTGTATCTAGCCACAATACAAGACAGGTCTCCGAACCCAGACTCTGGGCTCACTTTTCTTTTGTCGCTCTAGGAGGACGACCTGCTCTTAAGTACCTCCTTTTCCCTCTGTTTTTTTACCTAAACCTAATCCTCAGGAGAGACCCAAGGAGTTAAGGCCCTGTGTGGACTACAGAGGTTTGAATGCAGTCACAAAGACGGACGCTCACCCTATACCTGGAGCTGATGAGCCCATTGATAGGTTAGGGGCTGCTAAGTACCTGAGTACTTTTGATTTGACTTCTGGTTACTGGTAGATTGCCCTCACTGATTGCGCAAAGGAGAGGTAAGCATTCTACACACCAGAGGGACATTATCAGTTCAAGGTAATGCCCTTTGTATTTAAGAATACACCTGCCTCCTTCCAAAGGTTGGTGAACAGGGTCTGGGTTGGAACAGTTCAGTGCAGCTTAGCTGGGTGATATAGCTGTATACAGTTCTACCTGGGGGGATCACTTAACCCCTTCGCTGCTAGGCCTTTTCCCCTCCCGTGTTAAGCATTTTTTGGGCTATTTGGGGTAGTGCGCGCTTAGGCCCCTGTAACTTTTTGACCACATAAGGTATCCTCGCCAATTTTGCATCCTTTTCTTCCAACATCATGGGGATTCTAAAGGTACCCAGGGTTTGTGGATTCCCTTGGAGGGGTCCCAGAAATTAGCCAAAATACAGTAACATTTGTTTTTTTCAGAAAAATGGGAAAAACGGGCTACAAATGAAAGCATCTGGGTTTTTCCCTGCAAATGTTATCAAAAAGGGTTTGTGGGGCTGAAATCACCATTTTCCCAGATTCTAGGGAATGACAGTCTTTTGTCAGAGAACCATAATTGTTTACACAGTTTTGGCATTTTTCTGGGACATAGCCAATTTTTGCTATTTTTAGTGCTTTCAACCTCCTTCCAGTTAATGGTAGAAATGAGTATGAAAGCAATAACGGATCCTGGAAAGCTCTACATTTTAGAAAAGTGGACAAAATTCTGAATTCAGAAAGGGGTCATTTGTGTAGATCCATCAAGGTTTCTTTAAAGAAACTAACAGTTAAATATTGGAAAACTTGAAAATTAGTTGAAAAAAAGTCTTTTGTGTCAACGTTTTCACCTATAACTTCTTGTAATTACGACAGCTCTTTGATAGCAATATACCGTTACATCCGCTGGACCTTCCTGGTTGTGGGGATATATAGGACTTGTAGGTTCACCAAGAACCAGACGAACACAGAGTCAAAAACTGAGTAGCAATTTGCAAAGGCTTTTTATTATGTACCGGTCTATAGCAATTATTGCGTGAAAAGGAATACATGGAAAAATCGATATGAAAGACACCTATGTATTTCTGAGATGGGTACAAATTATAGAGTTTAGAAAAAGTATATATTTGCACATTGTCAAAATTGGGAATACTCATACTAGCCTGGGAATTATTGGTCATTTTTCAAAATGACTTCTTTTTTTACACAAGGTCTTTCATTTGGAAGGCAGAAATGTATCAAAACTCAATAGGTAATAACAGTTACTTTACAAATCTGAATTACCCCAAGTCTCCCGATAAAAATGGTACCTCTCTTGTGTGGGTAGGCATAGTGTCCACGACCAGAAAGGGCTCAAAACCCAAAGTGAACACACCACATTTTCACAATGAAAATGTACCTTTTTTTTTTGAGAAGTGTGTAGCTGTCGTCTTTTAACCATAGCCCCGCCGGCACCTAGGGAAACCTAGCAAACCCATACATTTTTGAAAACTAGACACCCAGGGGAATCCAGGATGGGGTGACTTGACTGCCTCTCACCAGGTTCTGTTACCCAGAAACCCTTGCAAACTTAAAGAATTGTAAAAAAATACATTTTCTCCACATTTCTGTGGTGGAAAGTTCTGGAATCTGCGTGTATCCACAAATTTCCTTCCACCCAGCGTTCCCCAAAGACTTCTGAGAAAAACAGTACCCCACTTGTGTGGGTCGGCCTAGTGCTTGCGACAGGAAACGGCGCAAAACGCAATGTGGTCACACCTCAATTTCGCAGTGAAAAATTACCCTTTTTTGGCAAAGTGTCTAGCTGTAGTTTTTTAACCCTAGCTCTGCCGGCACCTAGGGAAACCTAGCAAACCTATATATTTTTGAAAACTAGACACCCAGGTGAATCCAGGATGGGGTGCCTCCCACCAGGTACTGTTACCCAGAAACCCTTGCAAACCTAAATAATTGTAAAAAAAACAAAAAAAAAAAAAAATAAAAAAAAATCTCCACATTTCTGTGGTGGAAAGTTCTGGAATCTGAGTTCATCCACAAATTTTCTTCCACTCCGCATTCCCCAAAGTCTTCCAAGGAAAATGGTACCCCACTTGTGTGGGTTGGCCTAGTGCCTGCGACAAGAAACGGCGCAAAATGCAACGTGTCACACCTCAATTTCACAGTGACAAAGTGTCTAGCTGTAGTTTTTTAATCCTAGCTCTGCCGGCAGCGAAGGAAACCTAGCTTACCTATGCATTTTAGAAAAGTAGACACCCAGGGGAATCCAGGATGGGGTGACTTGACTGGCTCTCACCAGGTTCTGTTACCCAGAATCCCTTGCAAACCTAAAAAATTATTAAAAAAACAAAAAAAAAACCCACATTTTCCCCACATTTCTGTGGTGGAAAGTTCTGGAATGTGCATGGATCCACAAATTTCCTCCCACCCAGCCTTCCTCTAAAAATGGTACCTCACTTGCATGGGTGGGTCAAGGAACCGCGAAAGGCAAGGGCCCAAAACCGATTGAGGTGACATCAAAATGACCTATCACAAACCAACCTGGTTTTGCAAGGGGGGGGTCCCATGAGTTTTCGGCCCGGGGCTCAGCGGGCATCTAGGGAAACCCACCTAACCCACATATTTCTTGAAACTAGACACCCAGTGGAGTCCAGCGAGGTATGGCTTGCATTGGTCCCCCATCATTCTCCTACCCAGAATCCCCTGCAAACGTTACATTTCGCAGAAACCCCCCCCCCACTTTTTTCTCAAATATCTGTGTGGGAAAGTTCTGGAATATGCGTGGATCTAAAATTTCCTCCCACCCAGTGTTCCCCCAGGTCTCCCGATAAAAATGGTACCTCACCTGTGTGGGTAGGCATAGTGGCTGCAACAGGAAATTCCCCAAATCGTACTGTGTAAACTTCAAAATTACCTATAGCAAAACCTCCTGGATTGGGGGTGGCACCTAAGATTTTGGCCCCGGGCTCGGCGGCCATCTTGGGAAAGTACCAAACCCAAACATTTCTGAAAACTAGACACCCGGGGGGAGTCCAATGAGGTATGGCTTGCTTGGATCTCCCAACGTTTTCCTACCCAGAATGCCATGCAAACCTCAAATTTAGCTGAAAAACCCCACCTTTTCCACATATTTTTGTGTGGATTTACCGTGCTGGCACAAATGTCCTACCACCCAGCGTTCCCCTTGTTCTCCTGAGTAAAATGATCTCACTTGTGTGGGTGGGCCAAAGGCCAAAGGCCTGTGGCTAGGAAGAGCCCAAAACATAGGGATTTAGGGTATAGCACCAAGAATTCTAAGCGCTACATTAAAAAAAAAAAAAGTTTTTAGCCAATTCTGCTTTAGACACCCAGACAAGTTAGTTATCATTTTACTCGGGACACTAAGGGGAACGCTGTGGGAAATTCATGCCGGCACGGTGATTCCACACATAAATATGTAGAAAATGTGGATTTTTCAGCTAAATTTGAGGTTTGCATGGCATTATGGGTAGGGAAACGTTGGGGGATCCACGCAAGCCATACCTCATTGGACTCCCCCAGGTGTCTAGTTTTCAGAAATGTTTGGGTTTGGTAGCCGCCGAGCCCAGGGCCAAAATCTCAGGTGCCCTCCCCCACATATCCAGGTAGTTTTGCTATTATCCAGGTAGTTTTGCTATAGGTAATTTGAAGTCTTCACAGAACAATTTGGGCCATTTCCTGTTGCAGCCACTATGCCTACCCACACAAGTGAGGCACCATTTTTATCGGGAGACCTGGGGGAACGCTGGGTGGGAGGAATTTTTAGATCCACGCAGATTCCAGAACTTTCCCACACATAAATTTGAGAAAAAAGTTACTTTTTCTGCGAAATTTAAGGTTTGCAGGGGATTTGGGTAGGAGAATGATGGGGGACCCACACAAGCCATACCTCGCTGGACTCCCCCGGGTGTCTACTTTCCAGAAATGTGGGGTTAGGTAGGTTTCCCTAGATGGCTGCCGAGCCCGGGGTCAAAAACTCATGGAACCCCCTTGTAAAACCAGGTTGTTTTGTGATAGGACGTTTTGATGTAGCCTCAATAGGTTTTGGGCCCTTGCCTGTCACGGGCACTAGGTCTACCCACACAAGTGAGGTACCATTTTTCTCGGAATGCTTTGGGGAGCTTGCGGCGGGTGGAAATCTGTGGATCAGATTCCAGAACTTTCCACCACAGAAACGTAAGTAAAATTAGATTTTTTGGACAAATATTTAGGTTTGCAAGGGATTCTGGGTAATAGAACCTGGTGAGAGCCAGTCAAGTCAACCCATCCTAGCATTCCCCTGGGTGTCTAGTTTTCAAAAATGTATAGGTTTGCTAAGTTTCCCTAGGTGCCGGCAGAGCTAGGGTTCAAAATCTACAGCTAAGCACTTTGCAAAAAAGGGTACGTTTTCACTGAAAATGTGGTGTGTCCACGTTGCCTCTTGGGCCGTTACCTGTCGCGGGCACTAGGCCTACCCACGCAAGGGAGGTACCATTTTTCTTGAAAGACGAACGCGGGGTGGGTGGAATTTTGTGGATCCACGCAGATTCCAGAACTTTCCCCCGCAGAAATGTGAGGAAAATGTTTTTTTTTTTTAACACATTTTTAGGTGTGGAAGGGATTCTGGGTAACAGAACCTGGTGAGTGCCAGTCAAGTTACCCCATCCTGGATTCCCCTGGGTGTCTAGTTTATAAAAAATGTACAGGTTTGCTAGGTTTTCTTCTGTGCCTGCTGCGCTAGGGCCCAAAATCGACAGGTAAGCATATTGCTAAAAACAAATCCGTGCCTAGTCGGCTTTCTGCTGCCCTGGGGGGTATGGGGGGGGGATATCGGGGCTGGGGTTGCCCAATATGCGCCCAAGGGGGGCAAAAACACTGACTAGTTTTTGTGGGGGCATTGATATGCCCCTACACATAAAAAAGCCAGCGTAATCATTGGCGCCTAGTGGGCTTTTTGCCCCATCTGCCCCCCAGGGGGGTAGAAAGTCAACTAGACGACAGGGAGTTTTTTGGGCACATTTTATTTAGGGTGGGGCGGCCCAAAACGGGCATGTTAATGCCCCCACCCTAACTAAAATTTGGCCCAAAAAATCCCTGGCGTCTAGTGGACTTTTTGCCCCCCTCGGGGGGGGGGGCAGATTGGGGGCTACTGCCCCATCTGCACCCCAGGGGGGGCAGGAAGGCTTTTATTTTTGCATTGGGAGGGGGTGGGGGCATGTGCATGCTCATTTTTGGAGCCTCCATTATAATTCAAATTTGCCCCAAAAAAATCCCTGGCGTCCAGTGGGCTCTTTGCCCCCCCCCCCCCGGCGGGGTAGATTGGTGACTAATGCCCCCATCTGCCCCCCAGCAGGAGCAGAAAGTCCACTAGACGCCAGGGAGTTTTTGGGCAAATTTTAATGTTAAGGGTGGGGCTGCCCAATACGGGCATGCCAATGCCCCCACCCTAATTAAAATTTGCCCAAAAAAATCCCTGGCGTCTAGTGGCCTTTTTGCTCCCCTGGGGGGGCTGATTGGGGGCTAATGCCCCATCTGCATCCCAGGGAGGGCAGAAAGGCTGTCTTTTTTCGCGGGGGCATGGGCATGCCCATATTGGGCAGCCCCCACCACAAACTATCATTTTTAAAAAATCCCTGGCGTATAGTGGGCTTTTTGCCCCCCCACCCCTCCCCGGGGGGGGGGGGGGCATTAAGGCTGAAAATTTTGCAGGGTGGGGGCATGGACATGCCCTTTATGGGCAGACCCCACCCTAATAAATTATGTGGCATAAAAAAAATCCCTGGGGTCTAGTGGGCTTTTTGCCCCCCGGGGGTGGGGGGCGGCGATTGGGGGCTACAGCCCCATCTGTCCCCCAGGGGGGGGGGGGAAAAGACTAAATGACGCCAAAACAATTTGGGGGGGAGGGGGAGCAAAAGCCCTTGCCCCAAGGGGCCGCTCCCCCCTCCCTGGTGTCTAGTGGGTGGATCCCTGCTTGGGGATCGGCCTCCTGGGTCAATCCCCAAGCAGGGATCCACTGTTGAGGGGTACCATTGGAAAGGGGAGATTCTCCCCTTTCCAAGGATACCTATCCCGTCTTTCTACGTGCCCGGAGGTTGAGATAGCCCCCTGAGCACGTAGAAACTGAAACTGAAATGAGCCTCTTGGCTAATTTCAGTTTCGGTTTCACTGAAATTACGTCAGTGCGACGTGCGCGCTGATCTTCATTGCAGGAAAACCAGGGGGGGGGGCCTCGGGAGCTGGGGAAGCTCTTCCCCAGCTCCCGAGGCTTTAAGGAAGAAAAAGGAATCCCTCTGGTGCCCGCACCAGAGCGATTTCATGGCTGGGTCTCATGATGAGCTGAGCTCGTCATCAGCACACGAGCACTGTGTGCCATGAAGAGCTCAGCTCGTCATGAGCCCCCAAGGGGTTAAACCACCTAAGGGGAGTGCTTCAGGCCATGCAGCAAGCAGGCCTGACTTTAAGGCAAGCAAGTGCCAAATAGGGCAGAGTTCCGAGGTGTACCTTGGCCACCTGGTAGGTGGAGGCCATGTACAGCCTCTCCAAGCTAAAATCCAAACTATTTCGGATTGGACAGCTCCTGTTACCCAGACTCGGGTCAGGGCATTCCTTGGACTGACAGGGTAATATAGAAGGTTTGTTCAAAATTATGGGACCATTGTGGGGGCCCTAACAGAACTGACTTCTAAAAAGAGGCCCAAAAAGGTGATCTGGATCCCAGAGTGTCAGAAGGCTTTTGACAATCTGAAAGCGGCTATGTGTTCAGCGCCAGTGTTACTGGCCCCTGACTACACAAAATAATTTGTAGTTCAGACTGATGCGTCAGAGCAAGGGATTGGGGCAGTTTTGTCACAGCTAAACGAAGGGTGCCTTGATCAGCCAGTTGCCTTTATTAGCAGGAGGCTTCTTCCCAGAGAGCAGAGGTGGAGTGCCATAGAGAGAGAGGCTTTTGCTGTGGTGTGGTCACTGAAAAAGTTGAGACCATATTTGTTTGGGACTCACTTTCGTGTTCAAACTGACCAGGGCCTCTCAGGTGGCTCACGCAGATGAGAGGGGAGAATCCCAAGCTGTTAAGGTGGTCTATTTCCCTACAAGGAATGGACTTTACAATGGAACACAGAACTGGGGTTGCCCATGCCAATACAGATGGACTTTCCAGGTTTTTCCACTTAGCTGATGAGGACTACCAGGGTTTAGGTTAGTAACCCATCACCTTTCGTTTGGGGGGGGGGGCTAAGTTGTAAAGTCATCCTGTGCCCTGGGCACCCCCAACTTTTTGCTGACGGGAACTGGTGGAAACTGACTGACTGACCCTGGGCTCTGTTTTACCAGGCCCAGGACCACTGCCAAGCTAAAAGGAACACATTAGAATACAGTTAAGACACCCAATATACACTGGGGTACACTATGGAATGGTGGGGTACCCCTGTAATTGGCATCACCTACCCCATAAGCCCCTAGTATGTAATAGGGCAGGGGATTGAAACTCCCTAGAAGTCTCCAGTATCCAGTATGCAGTTTAGAGGCCAGCAGATTTTCTGCACCAACATGTGTGCAGTGCTGAAGCCGGAGGTCAGTTTACAAGCAGCGCTGGTTGCCAGGACAGCTTTTAAACCTTAAATTGTGCCCAAACTCGACTTTGGGGGTAGGGGCCCTAAAAAATGAAAAACCTAGCATGTTATTGCATATTAGGGACCCCCAGGGTCACCCCTCGGAATCCCTGGGGTGGGGGGTAAGTTATCTATAAGGTACGCCCTTATAAAATTAGTTTTTATATGCCTGGGTAAAGTGAAATTTTACATTTCACTCCCCACATTGTATTGAAGAGCTGCTCCAATTCGACTTTGATGTTAGAAGAACTGGGTAAGGAAGATCTTCAATATTTCTGCAGATTCAGAACCCCTGAAGTCTGCCCTAGTTGCACAGGGGGTCCTGTAGAAATTAGGGAAATACTTATAAAATATGGTTTTATGAGGCCTGGTGCTAGAAAAGTGGCCCAAGTCATTTTCCCCATTGCAAACCACATGGCCCTTAGGGTGACATGGTAGGAAGTTATTGATTAATAAATATTGATAGGAGAGGACTAGCCGGACCATTCAAAGACTTCCCAGAATGGTAGTAGTAAATCCAACAATATGATACTGTTGAATTTCTCCTAAAGTGTACATACAAGAAGTTATAAGACTTTCTTGTTTGTAAGTCCAGATTCAGCCTTTCAGTGGTCTGCCCTGATTGGCCAGAGTTAAGTGGATTAGCTAGGCTGCTTTGAAGAGGTGATAAAGACCCCACTGCTGGGATCTATAGGAATGCCAGGCCAGGGGGGTGGAGTCGTAAACCATCCTCTTCAAAGGCAGAGGGGAGGCCTGGGTTTCAGTTTCACTCTGACACTCTTGACCAAGATCCATGGCTAGACTTAAGGAAGGTATGTGCAGATGATAGGGGGAGAGTCCATGGAAATAAGCCATCCCAGGGGGTGTGTTTAGCCAGCTCTTACCTCCTTGCTGGAAAATCAGCCATTATGGATTTGGAAGAATGATGCACTCTGGGACAAACTAATGCCACACTCTACGGGATGTGGTCATAACTATGAGGAGTTGTCCTGCTCTCATTGGACAGAAGTGACCTGGTGCTTGACCCAGAGAATTTTTAATAAGTATCTGAGAGGGGCAGAGCCTTCCAGATCGGCTGCTTGAAACTTACTTAAGCAAGAAGTGCTCTGCTGAAAAGATTTTGCTGTGCATGGAACTATAAGGCCTGACCTCTGAAGACTGCACCAAGTGAAACTGCAGCCCTGTGGATTACCTTGCTGCCAACGGACAAGAGTGGAACTCCCTGCAAGCTACAGGTTAACAGAGCTCACCTGAAGAGCCCCACAAAGAATTCAAAGCCTGGACTACCAGTGGATTTGTAAGGGTTTTGTTCAAGTGGATTGCGGAATTGAAGTTTCAAACTTTCAAGGACCCTCTTGGAGATTCCAGAACCTTGGATTGTGTGTTGGATGCTTTGGGACTCGCAAGTAGAACTCCAGGAAGGTGTTCTAACTGGACCCCGCTTGCTGAAGAAGGCGGCCCACCACATTGGTGAGAAAATTCTTCAGAACAATTTATACAGGTGTGTCCCCGACAGAGAAAATGAAATGACTAAAAGGGGCACGGTTGATTTCTAAGCACTAGAAAGTGACATCTTTAAAAATTCATATCTCTGGTTCCCTACAGTGGTTTTGTTTCGTTTTGGTGTCATTTAAAAGATAAAAATATTACCTATTTTTATAAATTGGTGTGGGATTTTTATTTTGTGTTGTGTCTTAATTATTTACTGAAATTGTGTTTTTAAATACTTTACATACCTGTCTTAGAAGTTAAGCCGGTCTGCTCGCAGCCACGTTACCAAGGGTTGAGCATCGGAATAATTCTCTAAGACCTATGTTGAGACCTATCATGTGTTAGTGGCCTTATTGCCAGTGGCAGACCTACATTTGCCTCTACCAATAACCCACTTTCCAACACCAAGACATAAATAAAAGGCATTGCCATTTACAATGCCAATGGCTCAAACTCTAACAACTGCGAGACCTATTGCATTGCAAATGCTTGTTTTACAGTGTTCCCGCATGAAGGACGTTCTATTGCACATAACACAATATGCTCTTTAACAGGACCAAACCAGATCAGCTTTTCTAAATTAAAGGTCTATGATTCAGGGCTCCGGCCGTCCCAGCTCCACCAGCCACACATCATGAGTGCCATCCTGCCCCCCGCCAAGTGAATCGGGCAGGGGAAGCCATGCGGTGACCATCGGAGCCACCCCGGAGTCTCTAGGACCCTCCGGGACCGCGTAGTGCCGCTCGGACTTTTGCAGCCTACGCCTTGATTGAAGCCGGGGACTCGCGTGGTCCCCCGACCTAAGTGCAACAACATCGGCCGCCGGGACGGTATTTTGCCGGCCCGGTCGGGGGTTGGGCCGGAGTTTCACCCCGGGGATTGTTTGGATAAGATTGGGACCCACGCTGGGCGGAAGGGGGGTCCCAAATACCGACGGGGGCGAGATTTGCCCCGTGTGAGCCCCTGAGAGCCTCAACTGCCGGTGCCCCTGGCCCTTGCACTGCCTTGACTGGGGAGGTGCCCTGGGGTCAGGAGTGGGCCTCCCCAGCATCGTTGGTGCCGCCTGGATTGTGTCTTGGAGGGGGTAGGGGACAGCGACACTCTCGCTCTTTCTCCCCCCCCCCCCGGCCGCAGTTGGGCGCCTGAATAACGCCAGAGGGCGGTGAGGTCCAGGGGGGCATCCTTTGGTGTTCTGCTCGGAGGAGTGGGCCCCTGGGTGAGGGGTGGAGCCCCGACTGTTAAAGTGGACGGCCGGGGGCCGGGATTCAGAGGCTTCGCCTTCTGACCGTTGGTTGTGGCACTGTTTGGAGGTGGTTGAGACCCCCGTGCTCGGGGAGTGGAGCCCCACCTGAAGACTTTGCGGGAAGGGGTGCCTGGGCTTATTGAACCTCTGCATGCTGTCGTAGATGTTGGTGCGGTGCTGCTTGTAAAGGGGTCTGCATTCACGTGGCGAGCTGCTGTGCCGTGGCTGCTGGGGGGCCCGGTCCCGGGATTCTTGACAGTTGGATCGGAGAGCGTTGCTCAGCCGAAAGTGTCCTGTCCAGCCGAGGGTCGAACCTGCAGCAATGTCGATGAAAACGGACCCCGAGCGACAGGGCCCCAGGACCACTAGGGGGGCCCAGCAGGTCCAGTCCAATAAGCTGGACAGATATACCCCGCCTAAGGGATTACCGGCTGACCTTAAGAGGGGTGCGAGTGGCGGTGCTGGCAATCATCCTGTAGTGGAGGAGCCTACGTTGACGGATCTCATGGCGGCGATAACCGGGGTCCGCAAGTCCCTGGGGCAGCAAATGGAGACTCTGGATGCCAAGCTCGACACGGTGTCGATAGAGATGGGGATGATCAGGGCCGACCTGTCGAAGGCTAACGAGAAGGTTAAGTCGCTGGAGCTTAAAACGACTAGCCTTATAGAGGATGTGAGTCAGCTTCAGCGTGAGGTGGGTGATCTTCGATCCGCGAGGGAAGCTAAGGACCGGCGGCTGGACGACTACTAAGGACGGGTTCGACGCAATAATGTCCATATTCTAGGCGTTCCGGAGAAGTCGGAGGGGTAGGCTATGGACCTCTTCGTGGAGAACCTTATCCTTGACCAACATAAGCCTAAGGGGCTGAGCAACTTCTTTACCGTGGAAAGAGCCCACAGAGTGCCTGGTGGCAGGCCCCGGGTCGGGGTGCCTCCGCGGCCAATAATTGCTCGAGTGCTGAACTTTCGTGACCGGGACGCTATCCTGCAGGCGGCCCGTTCGGCGGATCCCTTACAGTTTGAGAATTCGAAGATCTTGTTCTTTCCGGATTTCACCCAGGCGGTCCAAAAGCAGCGACAACGGTTCATTTCGATTAAGAAGAAATTGAGGGACAGGGGTATCCGGTATGCGATGATGTTTCCTGCCCGCCTTCGTGTGGAACTCGATGGGAAGGCCTGGTTCTTTGACAATCCTGAGGTAGTAGCAGACCTGCTGGACACGCTTCACCGCCCGGACCAAGAGGCTGCAGATCGTACAGAGGCTGAGGAACAATGATGTGTTGAGTGGGGCTTGTTGAAGGGCAGCATACAGTAACGGGGGGTGTGTTCCGTTGGGTTGCCAGGCCTGCACTATGGGCGGATTTTGGGTGAGTGACTTTGAGCAGTATAGTTGATGACCCATCATGTTAAGTACCGGTGGGCTGGGGGTGGGTGGGCTGATCCATAGGCCCTCCTCTGTGTTCTATTTTTAGATATATAGTTATTTGTGGGAGACAGGCACACTGCTAGTTGGGGATGAGCGCAAGCTTTATGCCGGGGTGCAGGGAGTGGGGTTGGGGGGGGGGGGTCGAGGTTGGGGTTTGTAATTGTGTTTTTGTATGTCTTTTTGTTTTGCACTGGGCGCTTTGGCACTACAATGTTGATTGTTTTTCTTTGAATGTCCTCCGTTAAAGGGGCTATGGGGATCTCCACACTGAGTTGGAATGTAAATGGTCCAGGGGACAAGATTAAGAAGGGTATGGTGAGCCAATTGATACGCAGGCACTCCCCAGACGTGGTGTTGCTGCAGGAAACACATGTCATGGGTAAGCGATGTATGGCACTCCACAGAGGGGGGTATGGTTTGGTGGCGCATGCGGGTTTTACAACTGGGTCTCGAGGGGTTGGGATTTTGATTAGGAAGTCCTTTTCACTTGCTATTCAGGCTACATGGATTGACAACAGGGGGAGGTATGTCAGGGTTTCTGGCTTGTGGGAGGGGAGAACTGTAACTTTTTTGTCTGTATATGTCCCTCCAGCCCTTCAGTCCGACACATTTCACGACCTTGGGAATTTTTTTTTTTTTTGTCCTTGCCGGTTGGTTTGCTGGTTCTTGGTGGCGATTTCAATACAGTGATTGATGGGATGATTGATCGGTGCCCGGCTCGCGAGTTGTTGTCCTCTCAGAGGTGGTTGGCTGATTTTGTGGGCACCATGGGACTGGTGGATGGTTGGAGGTTCAGGCACCCCGATGAGGCGCACTATACACACGTTTCTGCGGCGCACAAGTCCCTCTCTAGAATAGACTACATTCTGGTTCCGGCGGCGCAGGCCGCTTGGGTCCGGGAGGTGCGTCATCTGGCTAGGGGGTATCGGATCACTCCCCTGTTTGGCTTAGCCTTGATTTTGGCGGTGGTGACGTGGTGCGTGTTGCCCCGATATGCGCTTGGAAGATTCGGGACCCCGGAGCTAAGAGAGAGATAGTGTGGGTGGCGGACAGGTATTTCCAGGAGAACGTTGACTCGGTGTCCTCTGCATGCTCCCTATGGGAGGCTTATAAAACGGTCCTTCAGGGGGAGTTGCTGTCGTTTATCTCGGGCAAGAAAAGGGAAGCACGTGCTGAGATGGATAGGGTGGAATCGGATTTGCATGCGTTGGAGTTGGAAGTATCGCATACGTCCACGCCGGAGGGGTTGCATCGCTTAAGTCTTCTTACAGATGAATACCGGTCACTGGCCCGTGATAATGCTAGATCACAGCTGCTGGACACTCAGAGTAGGATTTATGAGCATGGAGACAAGGCGGGGAAACTGATAGCTTGGTTGGAGAAGGGAGACTGGGCGTCGCGGCTGGTCCCGGTGCTTCAGTCCCCTGGTGCGGATAGGGTCACAGACCCGCAGGAAATTGTGGACGTCTTTGTTGCTTATTATGAGGGGGATCTATGTAGCTGAGTGTCTGTATTCGGAGGCTGAGAACGCAGAAATGATTAGGGAAATTCCGATGCCCGCTCTTTCGGTTGATGGCAGGGGCTTTCTTGATTCCCCCCTTACTAATGACGAGGTGGCTCAGGCAATTAGGGGGGTTCGCTCTGGTAAAGCGTCGGGCCCAAATGGGTTTCCGATTGAACTATACAAAGTCCATGCGAACAAGCTGGCTCCCTTTTTGAAGGATATGTTTTTGGACAGTAGGGAGAGGGGTCGCCTTCCATATGACAAGCGAGTGGCTAATATTATTGTCCTTCATAAGAAGGGCAAGCCGAAAACTGAGTGTTCGTCCTATCGGCCGATTTCTTTGTTGAATGCTGAACCCAAAATGTTGGCAAAACTGTTGGCAAACCGCCTTGTCAAGGTGATTACCACACTGGTTCATCCAGACCAATCGGGCTTTATGCCCTGCCGGAACACGGCTCTTAATTTGCGACGACTGCATGGAGTTGTTGGCGGGGCGTCACAGATACACGAGCTGACGGTATTGCTCTCCCTGGATGCCAAAATAATTACAAAAAGGGGTGGTGATGGACAGAGTATCTGAGTTAATCAGAACACTCCTACCCAGTCAACAGATCAGGGCTTGATCCATCACCGTTTTTTAGCTCACTGCACCATCCCAGTTCAGAACCTGGCTATATGCAAATTAGTCTGTCCCTGGCCCAGTGCATCATGGGAACAGGGCAGACCAAACTACCAAGCCAATTCTTCACTGGAAAGGAAACAAGCTTCCGGGGACCGGTTTCTGGCATTACAGCCGTCTTCGGCCCGGCTTGCTTGAATCCTGATGGTGCAGTGAGCAAGGGACTCATGTCTGAGCATACCCTTCCACACTTATGGTGGCCATCATGGCCTTTGACAGGGTGGAGTGGCCCTATCTTTTTGCTGCCCTGGGTAAGTTGGGGGTGGGCCCGGAATTTATTTCTTAGATTTGCCTCTTGTATTCAGGCCATCTGGCCCGAGTAGTCGTGAACAACCACAGGTCGGCGGATTTTGTGTTGGGGAGAGGCACCAGGCAGGGATGTTCTCTTTCCCCTCTGCTCTTTGCGTTGGCGCTTGAGCCGCTCGCGGCCTGGGTCCGGTCGATTAGGGGTCTTCGGTGGACATCTGATTGGGAGGATAAGATATCGCTCTATGCAGACAATATTTTGTTGTATTTGACCTCCCCCCGGACATCGCTTATGGCATTTTTGGACGTCTTGAGGTGTTCAGTAGATATTCAGGCTTTGCTATTATTTGGACTAAGTCGGTCTTGTTCGTTTTGAGTGGGGAGCCCCCAGACGTCCCCCTGCACTGCCCGGTCAGGTTGGAAACTGTAGGCTTTAAATATTTAGGCATTTTTATATTACTAGACCCACGGATTAGATATTCCAATAATTTGTTGCCCCCGTTGGTTCGGCTTCGGCGGGATGTTGATCGCTGGAGGGCGCTTCCCCTATCCCTTCTTGGTCGAGCAGTATTGTTCAAAATGATGGCTCTCCCGCGTTTTTGTATGCGTTCCAGAACTCTATGGACCCGGTTCCTCAGTCGTATTTCAAGGAGATCGAGTCTCTTCAGAGGCAACTTCTCTGGGAGGAGAGACCCCGCATAGCGTACGCGAAGTTGACACTACCGTGGTACGATGGCGGGATTGGCTTACCCAACATCAGGAGGTATTATTGGGCGTCACAGCTTGCGGCGGTTAATCAAGCTATTTATGGGTCACCGCTCGACCCCGGTTATATTATGGACCGTGGTCAGGCGCCCGGGGGAGAACTCACTAGGGCGCTGTATGCTGGGAGGGGGTACTTTTCACAGGTTGGACCAACGGCGGCTGCTGTTGGGGGTCTGGCATGAGGCGAACCGCTCCCTTGATTGGGAAGGGAAGATTACATTGGCAACTCCCCTTTGGAACTCGGAACGACTGGGCAGTCTGTGGAAATCTACAGGATTTGACAAGTGGGATCTCATCGGGATCTCCCGGGTTGGGGATCTGTGGGGGGGGGAAGGATGGTATCCTCCCCTTCGAGACCCAGTAAGAACGGTATCAGATGCACGAGAATGAGAGGTTCCGTTATCTTCAGGTTCGGCATGTGCTGCTGGCCAACATTCCCCTTGGAGGGATGCCCCCGGAGGCCTCCCCGCTTGAGGATAGGGTGCTCGATGGTCATTTCCCAACGAAAGCGATCTCTTTGATTTATAGGAAGCTAGTTAATCATGCGGGGGACCCTTTGGTGGCCCTGAGGGATCAATGGACGGCCGACGGTTTGCTATTTGACGACGAGGACTGGAGGGAGGCGGTGGCCTCCGCGGGTTGTGGCTGTCCAGATGAGGCTTCGCCTGGTTCAACTAAAGATTCTGCATCGCAGTTATGTGACTGGCCCTCGGTTGGTGCGAATGGGTTTGGCTGACAGCGGAGAGGGTGTGGAAAGTTGGGAACCTTTTTCCATGTTTTGTCGGAGTGCGCCCATGTTCAGAGATACTGGTCGGCTGTTCATATCAAGGTGAGAGAGGTGTGGGGAGTGGGATTTGAGTTGGAAGCAAGGCGTTGTCTTTTGAATGTTTGGGACCCGACTGATCTTACTTCTCATGGGAAGGTGTGGGCAACGTTGGCATGTAGTATAGCGAAGCGTAACATAGCTCAGTTGTGGGGTGCGGCTCAGCCGCCGACGGTTGGGAAATGGATGGATGATTTGGATTGGTGCATGTTTCGAGAGCGGGCTGTGTATGTGGCAAGGGGTAGACCCAATAAATGGGGGGAAGATCTGGGGGCCCTGGAATGCCTACAGAGGCGACATATGCACTCCCCCGACGTCACCGGATGCTTCAGAAGTGTTGGAAGATCCTTAAACCCAAATGTCACTATTATTGTTGATTTTTTCATGTTTCAGGAGGATGTGAACTGATTAATTGTGCAGACTGGCGACTCAGTGCAATTATTGTAAGTCTATTATTTCTATGTGTTTAATAAAAAGTTTTTTTTTTAAAAAGGTCTATGATTCACAGATTATCAGCTGTTGCTCCCTAACTAAGAAATGGGGTTCATTGATACCGAGATCAAATGAGGATTGTGATAGTTTGGCCAAAATTTTGCAACCTCTGTATCCACTAATAAACAGGACAGACCTCTAAGATTCCATGAACATATTTTTTTGCAACTTTTGAGAGTGAGAAACAGACTTTTGTCAATAGTTCCCCATATTACCTAAGGCCACAGGGAGCCAAATCCATTCACAATCTTCCTGTGCCTGAATCTCTTCTATTCTGCAATATCAGGCCTGATTTCTCTCCAAGCTGATGTTTAGGTCTAGCTTGAGCTAGCACACATGCGCTGCTCTGCGAGGATTCTTGTAAGCACTTTAAACTTCTCTGTGTGGGTCTGACTCCCCTCACGCATTAGGTTGGCTGTTGCCTGTATCATTTTGTTATTGTAGCCTGCAAATGGCTAAAGGCGGGCGCATGTCCCACATCTTTTGCAAATGTTCACTCCTACAGTGTTTTGCTCTCTGGAGCGAGCAGCGTCGCACAGGGTGGCAGCTGCATTCCTCCTGGGTCAGGTTACACACAACGCGCCGTGCTATTGCTTTTTCTTGTTGTTTGAGCAGTGACCTGTGCGTGCTTGTCATTTAATTGGGGAGTATTCAGGCATGGTCTTCTTTCCCCTAGTGACACTCGTTTGCGAATGCTCTTTTATGTGTACTTTCACACCTCACTTATTTGAGGAGCATTTTTTAGGAGCCAGTTCATCTGACTTTTCCTATATTTTCAGACCCGCCCCTGTCAATTCCTCCTTGATTTAGGCGGAGGTGTTGACCTCTCGCTTCATTTCTTTTTATGCAAGGAGGGGTCTGTGTTCCCGTTGCTCATTTACTTGTGCGTGGCCTCTGCGGGTTTTCACAGATTTAATTTCAGTGTGGTCGCCGGTCCTTTTTCTTATTTGAGAAGAGTTTCCCGCCGACCCCTTATTTACTTGTAGAGAAGCTTCTGGGTTCTCTCCTCCTCGATTTGAGGTCCCGCCTCTGCGGGCCCCTCCTTTTTTTTCAGAGGATTCTTTAAACTAATTTCGACTCATTTATTTATTGTGGTCTCTTCCATGTGTTCCTATGCCTGTGTCCCTCTACTCACTGCTCTCACACCACACTGAGCAGTTTCCTCTTTTGTCTTGCCCTCACTCCCCCCAACCCTGGCGCTTATTTGAGAGCCATCCCAGCTCTGCCATTCCCTCTTGCCTGCACCCATTCAAATAGTTGGTCGTGTTCCATTGACCCCCACTTTATTCCCCCCCTCCTCGTTTGCCCTTCCTTTCCGCCTTCTCCGCTCTCCCCTTCCCTGCTTTACCACTCCGATTGTTTGCCCCCACATCATCCTCCGCTGCTCTCTGGCTCCTGTTTGAAAAGTTATTCCTCCTGCCCTGCTCAACCGTACGTGCCAATCCCTGCAAATAAACATGTGCCTGTCTCCACTTCTTGTAACATGGGCAGGCACACTGGCTTTACCATTACGTCAGTTACTATTACAAGGGCACTCGCAGCTTGTTCACTCTTTTGTGGCCTCTACAAGCTCCTTCTAGCTTAATTTGCTAATCTAGCTACCCCAGTCTACCAGTGGCATGTAAAGTATCAGTAGATGTCGTAGCACCTAGGATAATGTGCTGCACGGCTAAATACTTACAAGGTCCCAAAGGCGAGACCTATTGGCTATGCCAATGCTTGTTATAAGTAAGTGGTTGCTTCGTTTATTATTCTCAGGGCCTAAAGCCCCTCGCTAGGAGGCGCAGTTCAAATTACTACCTCAATTAGCTGTTAGAAATGGGATTTCTGGCTAGCGGAGACTTGCTTCAAAGCGAAGCAGAAACCACCACTCTAGTCAGGATAAGGGAGTTACACTCCTAAAATAGCCCCTGCTCACCTCCTTGGTAGCTTGGCACGCGCAGTCTGGCTTATCTTAGAGGCAGTGTGTAAAGCATTTGCACATAACCAACAGTGATACAGTGTACGCACTACACCACACCAGTTTAGAAAAATAGCCAATATTTGTATATACTTTAAGGCAAGACCAATTACGATAAAAATCCACAATACTATACTCTGCAGTTCTCAAAATAAGTTTCAAACACAGTTCCTTGATGTCGATGGCTCTGTCCGGGGCTATCACGATGTTGTGAACAACAAATCCAATAGTTCTGGCTGGTCAAGGGCCAGCTATGGTGTTGGGAAGACCCGCAAACAGTACCTGTGAGAGATGCACCGAGAGGAGGCCCTTGAAGTCACTCGCGTTGCAGGTCGAGCTCCTCTCTGATGGAATCAGGTGCGCTGACACCAGCAGGCATCGGGTGCTGCGGTGGGAAGTGCAGCGGTGCGACGTGCAGTGCCCCTAGGTAGCAGTGCGAGCAGCGGCTCGGTGACAGCATCAGATGGCGTCGGTGAGACCAGGGTCGAGGTGCGAGATGAAGGCGCTGCTCGCAAGTCACGGTGCAATCAGCGTCGTCGTCGTTGCTGAAGCGGTGTCGTCGGCTGACAATCTGGAGTCGATAGGACCGACGACGGTAGGCCAAGGCTGCGGTGCGGGATGAGAGCGGTGTGTCGGGTGACTTACGAGCGGTGCCCTCGAACCACGGTGCAAGCAGTAGCGTTGATTTCGGCGTGGAGCGGCGACGTCGTCAGGCAGGCCAAGGCATCCTCGTGAAGCAAGGCGGTGTGGAGTGCGGTGTCCACAGGTCGTGCTGCTAGAAGAGGTTCGGTGGCAGCATCAACAGGCGCCGTCAGTGAGACAAAGGTCGCGTTGCGGCAATGCCCTCTGCAGTGCTAAAGCGTCGTCGTGAAGCAAGGCAGTGCGGAATGCGGTGCCCACAGGTCGCGGTGTGAGCACAGCTCTGTGGCAGCGTCAACAGGGGTTGTCGGTGAGACCAAGGTTGTGGTGCGGCGGTGCCCTCTGCGGTGCCTTCAGGACACTGAGTCGGCAGCGGCGTCGTAGAAGGCGTAGAGTTGCTTTTCCTCTGTTTGCAGCACAAAACACACAGTCCCCAGTGCTGCGGGCAGAAGAGCTGGAAGTCTTTGTTGTTCCTGAGAATTCGTGAACAGGGGGCAAGCTCCACCTCAAGCCCTTGGAAAGACTCACAATTTAGGTTGCAGAAAGTCAAGTCCAGGCCTTTTACTGCCCAAGACAGAAGCAGCCACTGCAGGTCCGCCCAACAAAGCACCAAGCAAAGCAGTCGTTCCTTTTCGCAGCTTCTCCGGCTCTTCTTCTTGGCAGTATTTTTGATCCAGATGAGTTCTAAAGTTCAGGGGTCTGGGCCCAGTATTTGTATCCAAAAATCCTTTGATCCTCTAGGCATAGGGTTTCTGTGCCCAGCCAGAACCAGTTCAGCCTTCTCTGGTGTGAATTCCTGGCAGGAGGTGGAGACGGCATGGTCAGAGGCAGACCAAACCCTTTGAGGTGCAAGGAAATCTCCTCCCACTTCCCCTATTGCAGCCCAGGTCTATGCAGCCCTTTCCTGACCATACCTAGACTATCTGGAGCCCACCTGCTCCCCAGCCTTCTTTCATCTGAAACCCAGACAGGCAATCCACATTCCAGCAGAGGCACACGAGCAAGAAAATACTTACTTTCTAAAAGTGGTATTTTCAAACACAGAATGTAACAAGCATTGGAAATGCATTAGGTCTCGCATTAGAAAAGTTGGAGCTATTGGTATTGTAAATATAATTTTTTTTAAGTTATGTTTAGGTTTTTAAAATATTAAAATAGCGGATCCCTTTCCCTTTGAAGTGAAGCTCTCGGCAGAGCACGGCCTCGAGGCCGTGAAAGACAGCAGGGATGTAATTAGGGGGGAGGAGAAGTAAGTGAGGCCGAGTAATTGGCCCCCTTGTTTTTTTGTCGATAGTACAATGTCCAGAAATGCTCTAAATGTATCCAAGAGAAACCACGTACAACTGGTCAAATTACGTTTCTAGCAGAAAATATTGATTATTTCACTTCCCTCCTCTGTGATTTCAGTGCTGAAAAAAATGCTAATCGCTATGCACAAGTCACTGTTTGAAATCAGTATACACAGAGCGCAGTACACTGTCCAGCTTTCCGTTCTGGTAAGGCACAGGGGAGCCTGGAGAGCAAGTCATGTTGCGCAACATAGTACACGCTTCCGGAGAACTCCAGTCAACATTCAGAATAATGTCTTAGACAGATAGGTCGACAAACCAACATTTCAACTTCCCCCCTGCCGTGCTCCGATAATAATAATGGTGACCTAGTTAGCGGCAAGCAGAGAAAGCTAAGTAGAAGCACGGTCAACTCCAGGCTGGCTTCAAACTCAGCAATACTTACAAAAACGGCCGGGATATGAGAGTTAGAAAGAAAACAAGCCACAGATAAAAACATGGACAACACGAGGGGAGCGAGTAATTTACAAATTGAATGGCATGAGGCGGGGAGGGAGGGGCTAAAGGCAACACGACCAAGTGATGGGAAAAGTGAAAGGTGGGGCATGCTTGGAGTAGAGAGAAACATGGGAAACAGGAGGGGAGTGGAAAATGTACACTTGAACGGCATGGGGAGGGGCTAAAGGCAACCCAACACCGACACCGAACACCCGGTGAAAGAAAACAGGCTGCGTTGTATGAAAAGAGGGCAGGCTTGGAGCAGGCAATTAACATTTGAAGCCGAGGCAAAGGAAACTAGTTATGGCGCCTGCTGAAAATACCAACCACAGCCAGCATGACCTCGCATAAACCAGCGTCCTACCCGCTTCAGCAGCACTGCAACAATCACTGCCGTACTACATTGATGAAACGCATCTGTTAACATCCTGTGAGCGGTGTTGCACGCTCGGTGGGCAAAAATGACCCTAATTAAATGAAGAGCAGGGCAGTGGGAGCGGGCTGGTTTTACTTTCATAGTAAGCGTATGCGGATAGCGGAGTTGGAACAAAAGGAGCAGCGAACACGTCTGCCACACCGGGCATTGCTGTGGGGAGGGGGGGGGGGGAGAAATGCGTCACGGCCGAAAGCCTTCGATGCAGCAGGGGGCGGAGCGGTGGATACCTTTCAAGTGAAGCTGCTAGCGGCAAATGGCTGGCGTTGATGTGCACGCGCTTTGTATGTCAATCCGCATGCGCATTGAGCGAGCTTTTCACGGGCACTGCATGGAATCGCCCGATCTCGGTAAGCTCTGTTTAAGCCCCTTTATCTCTCGCTCCGCTCAATGCGCATGCGCATTGATAGGTCACGAGACCTAAAAATCACCATCACTAAAATATGTATTTTAACATTCTGAGTTCAGGCATACTAAACTCAAATATCTACCTTGTTCCCTGGGTCAGTTTAGGATTATAAGATGTTTTAATCAAACTGCTGAATCTGGCCTATGAGAACAGATAGCCTTGCAATAGTGAAAAACGGAATTCGCTGTTGGTCACTATCAGGACACGCCACACACACACGGGCATGTCCTACCATTCACACACAGTGCACCCTGCCCACAGGGGTACCTTGAGCCTTCCTTAGGCGTGACAGACATGGAGAAAAGTGAAGGTTTAGGACCTGGCAAGTGTGTGCACTGGCCAAGTCGACATGGCTGTTATCAACTGCGCGCAGACTCTGCAATGGCAGGTCTGAGTTACCTTTTTAAGGCTACTCACCATCAGTGCTGCAGGCCCACTAGTAGCATTTGATTCAGAGGCCCTGGCACACTCAGTGCACTTTACCTGGGACTAACAAGTAAATCAAATATCCAGTCATGGAAACACCAATCCATAACACAATTTACACAGAGAGCATATGCACTTTTGCACGATTAGCAGTGGTAAAGTGCCCAGGATCCTAAAACCAACACAAACAAGTCAGGTAAAAATAAGAAGAAGCTAAAAGTTTGGGGATAACCTTGCAAAAAGGGCCATTTCCAACAGTAGCCCACTGCTCAGGATATGTTGAAGGCAGAAGTACTTTAGTAAACTTGAGATGTTCTTCTGGCCTCAGCTCAAAGCCCCAAGTTTCATAGTAAACATTTTGCGCATACATTTCTTTTGCAACATTGAGTGAGGAGCTAGGGCTTGAATTGTTTTTATACAGCCTGATGATGTTACCGCTATTTAAAATGTCACACATGATCTTAGACTTATCATATAGATGCAAAAGTTTACTAGATTGTATAATAGTGTGGGCCACATTTGCCAGGTTTTATGGCATTGGACACACAATCGGTGCAGTGGTGATGTGTGGAGTTGAGATCGTAATCTCCCTTCCTATAATTGCTTTGATTCCACTAAGCAATGGACCATAGCTTTTTCCTTAGGCGGTGGAGTTGTATAGATTTCCTGCTCCACTGTCTAACCAGCAGGGATTGACCCAAAATTAGAACATTTCGTTGAGATAACAGGAGTCAGATGGGTTTACCTTCAAAGAGACTACCTTGAGTGGAGGGTGTGTTTGCACCCTAGGTTTGGCCAAGATGATGGATAAGGACCCCTGTTCTCCTATGAAAGCTGTATTATAGGAGCCTCCTGTAGGGCTTCCTCCCCCCCACCCGGTCTTAATTGTGAGACCTGCTGTTTTACATCAGGATAATAAGGCCTAATTAATGTCAGGGGCTCTTTTTCCACTACTGTATTGAAAATCGGAAAAAGCGTAGGTCCGTTGGCCTGTTTGTTTATATTCAGTGAAGGGAGGCCTTTCTTATATAGGAGCCTTGTGGCATTTTTTCCTTTCGTGCTTGGACAATGGCTTACATACGTTCTCTAAGGTATTTAATGGAGATGGGCTTGTTAGAATAATTCCATCACTCTTTTTATTGCAGATCTCTTCCCTGTGTTCCTTTCTGAATTCAATTCATCTGGGTTTTAAATAAGGAGAGTTCCTCAATGTCCGGAGTGTTATGTACTAGAATTGTGTGAACGTTATGTAATTTTGGAGATGCAATTTTGATCCTCACATTTTTTTGCAGGAATTTACAACCCAGTTTCTAGGTTTGCCCTGTACGACCACTGGACAAACCTCTACCCCTGATAATAGTACTAATTTAACTGGTTAATCGTCCATGTTATGTACCAAAGTGGTGGGTGGACACTAGTTACAACTTCCACCTCCTCGACCAGTGCTTTTAGGCTATTTGATAGAACTTCTAATTTAGTGGTTACTTCTAATTTAGTGGTCCCTATTAGGAAAAACAGGAGAGTTTCCTTCTGAACAACCCTCCTTTCTGTTACATTTGCCCTTGGAAGTTTGGATATTTTGACTGCTCATAGTAGATGCACTGACTGAGACAAGGAATCAGGTGGGTCCGATCGATGTTTCCAAAATGAACCTGCTCTTCGTGGACGATGTTATGCCTCTTGTATGCTGCTTATTTTGACAATGAGGGTTAGTGAAGAAATTTGGGAGCCTCTTGCTTTTTGCCAGTTAAAGCTTGCGGGAAAAACAAAATCTTTAATCCGATCAGAGCACTCGGATTTGTATGTGTTTTGAGTTGGAGCAGTGATTTATATCCCTCAGATACACTCCATTGTTTGTCCCAGGGACATTATTTGCCTTCGGTGTTTGAATGAGACAGCAGGTAGAGTTCTGAGGTGACCTAATCTTCCACGAGGGTGAGGCAACCGAAGTCAATGGTCCATTACGAATTCAGTTGCCTTTTCAAATACATCTAGTCTTAATACGCGGAAATAAGCGTATGGAATGGGCACCAAGTTATACAAAGATTTAGCTGCAAGTTGCACCCAATAATAGTCCCTTGTGCTCAGCTCAACTCCCACCGGACCACAAGCAGCATCAGGGCTACCTATGTGCTCAATCTCTCCTCTGCAAGGCATGAAGTGTTGGTATCGCAAGACAGGCTGAGGCGACGCAAAATAGCGACCAGCCCCACCAACCACCTTTTGTCCTCCTACCCTAAGCTGCACACAACTAGGAATGGCACACAGCGGCAGAAAGCCCGCAAACCCCACAGTGCCAGACAACCAACATTAGCCCCAACATAGCCCTCTGCAAAAACACAAAACTGTTGAAGTCCTCTGCCACGGGTATGTTGCAGTCCTGGACAAAGATTAAAATCTGATGGGTAGGTTAGGCACAGGGAGAGCGAACAACAAGGCTGAGGACCAACAGGGGCAGCCCCAAAGAGCCTCAAATGGCCAGCACTGCTCCATGCTTTTGCGAGGGAAAGGAGGGCTGAGGACAGGACTGGATTTGCAGGATACAAGAATGATCCTAAGATCAAACCGCACACCAAGACGCAGCTGCAAAACTGAAATGCTTTGTCACACATTATAGCGACTCCTCAGCTGCCACATGGAGCGCTACTATAATACACCCCCAGCCAGGCTGATGCTAAGGAGGCCCCAAACTTAAACTGACATCACTTCAGTCAGCGCCCAATGGTGAAGTTGACTGACAGTGAGACACAATAGGGTACCTAGAGTCATGGTCCGTCCTACTGCTGCCACCCGCCCTTCTTGAAGTTATGCACAGCTTCTGCTCCACCTGACCTCGCCGCTCTCACTGCAGCGGGTTGCGGGAATGAAGTGATGGATTTCCAACATTACCTAACGCCGACTGCGGCTGACTTTCACAGTAAACAGTCAGAGGCTCAGAGTGATTTCTGTGGGCTGGCATTTTTGACCGCTCTGTACTGAACACGGTGTACCTGAAAGGGAGCGGCAAACATGTTTGGTAAACGTGATTCAGATGACTTTTGAGAATTATTCAACATATTCATTGTGCCAAACATCTTGCACTGCTGCTTAGTTTTCAGAGCTACAGAGGAAAAATACTGCTGTGAGCAGTACAGGGCTGCAAGCCAGGCTGCAAGTTGTTGACACCGTCGTCTGCGGTAAAGATAGCTCATGGATCCAGATCCCACCTGCACCATTTGGCCACAGACGGGGCCAGAGCGTCTGACTCACGAGTCAGTGTCACCGAGGCAGCGCCAGGGGCCAGTCGCCGTGAGAGTGGGTGCATTAAGCTGCTGTGGTAACCGGTTGCAGCATGAATAACGGCACAGTGGCGGCAGTAATATCTTGTGCGACCGGACCCAGCCCACGGGGTCGCAGCAGGGCTCAGCTGTCCATTAATGATCATGAATAATCCGTAAGTGCCTGGGAGAGCAGGTAATCTATTGACTATAATTAAGACTCCCAGTTTTAGGATTTTACTGATTTTTACAGATAAATACAAACAGAAAAAGCTGTTTCATGTCTGGATTTGTTTTTAAAAGTGGGAAAATACAGAAAATTGTGCGTCTTTTGAGTGCCTCTCAATGGTGTCCTTCATGAATTCCAGTCGAACAGCTGAGCAAACATACAGCATGAGGAGTTAAAAACAGGATGCTATTTCCTTTAATACAGGCATATGATAACATATTTGTATATAATGTTACTATTTACTTGTAGTTGTAGGGTTTTATTATATTTGACTGCTTTATTTGCTAAAACAAGACTGATATTAATGTACGAGTGAATGTCTATCAATTCAATAAATGTGGAACGATCACATTTTACGACTCCATTTGTTCTCAAAACATCAAATATATATAGATAAATACCACAGGAATAGTCCCAAAACAAATATGGATAAATACTGACAGAAATGTTATAAAAATAAATACCATAAAACCTGGAGCCCTAACTATAATTATGAATGACATCTTTTTAAAAACACTTCTCCAACTGCTATATATAAATTGCTGATGCAGTACTGAGCTATGTGACTAGGTCAGTATGGCATACTAGTGCTCTTACTTTCCTATTGCTTTCCAATGTTTATTTCTTCCCCCAGTCAGGTGTCCCAGTAATTGTTGCTGTCGCCTGGCAACACTAGAACTCCTCATGAACACGTGCTCTGAGTATGGGAGAGGCTGAGCAGGTGGTGTTTAGGGCAGGCACACCTCTCTCCTACACTCCTAGGAGGGAACTGCAAATCTAATTAAAGCAATTTTTAACAGAAACCAAGGTTTGAAGCATCACTAATTGAGAGGAAAAGTTTACATAAATGCACGAAAAACAAATATGCATTCCAGTAACCAGTTTTGCATTCAGAGGTCCTCACCGGTTTTGTGACTGGGGCCAGACCGACTTTGCTACTGTACAGCAGCTCAGTGTAGGCAGCCAGCTGAACCAGTGAGTGTAACAAATATAGACACACTTCTCAAGTACATCAGCAGCTGCATTACTTTTCCCCATCTAGGTGCAGCACTGTAGTGTTGTGAATTTGCTAGACACAGTATTATAAAATTAGCGCTATGTTGTACATTAGATTATCTCCTTGCATCTGCTCAGCCTGTATGAATGTGATGTCAGTGTAGAATGTTGAATGTTGGATGACAGAGTGAATAGAATGTTAGTGTGCCTGGTGTGTATGTGGAATGACAGTTGAAGAGAGTGGGCTGAACAGTGACCATCCTGTTCCTGGTGGGGTTATCTTCATTATATCTTATAACTATATTACATGAATAAAGGAACATCAAGAAACCACTTGACTACCCATCATTTATATCCACGACACGCTACTAGAACGATTCCGCACAGAGAGGGTTTAAATATCCCTTTTGAAAGCACTCGACTGTATGTACCAATGATACATTGTATATTCCCAAAACTACGATCAGTTTACAAAGGCCCTAGATTAGTGCCCTTCCATTTCTGTGATTTGCAGCAGTTTTCTTAGTTTCTTGTTGCTCAAATAGGTGCAATTTCTGATATTTATATAAGTTTCCCTTGTTTCACTGCTTGATTATGCTCGCAAGAAAGTGTTACTCATATTGGTTGAAATGTCACTCATAATTACACTGAAATTATAAAAATGTCACATATAGGAATTGGAACCCTTGGTAGCTATGCACATCTGAAGGAGCTCCACTGGCTCCTCATACACAAACAAGCACAATTGAACTCCTTACCTACACTTTCAAGGCACTACATAACACTGTCCCAAAGTACCTCAACAATTGGATCTGCATTCACAAATCTATGAGACACCTCCTCTCGCATGTACTCCTACTTGACTTTAACACAGAAAACCAGATCCGGAGGTCAAGCCTACTATATCGATCCTACAGGGTGGAATGACCTGCCGCCATAGGCGTCCGCCGAAATGTTTCCAGGGGGGGCAACATTTCACTCGCCTTCCAGGGGGGGGGGGGGGGAGGCAAAATGTTAACTTCATCACTCGCCTTCAATGCACGTTTAATACAGACGGCCCATTGTCATTCTTTATGTGATGATTAGCAGCAGACAGAATGACAATGGGCCTGTCCACAGTCTGCTCGAGGTCGGGAAGGGGCTGCTGCAGCCTCTAGAGTTCAAAGACAAGTGCGAGAGGCCCCAAGTGAGAGATCATTTAAACTCCTGGGGCTTCTCGCAGGGGAACAGCCTGCTGTAATCTTGAACATTACGGACCAAAAGGAATGGGACCGGCGATCCAGGGGGGGGGCAAGCGCACCCCCTTGCCTCCCCTGCGGACGCCCATGCCTGCCACTACACATAAAAGCATCCTCCTCAGTTCCTGAATTCCTCAAGAAGCTGAAGACCTGGCTTTTCGAGTAGTTCCACAAGGCTGTCGGTTTGGTTAGACTCACACCTGCCCAGCGCAAGGGAACCCTCTCTGGTGATACTGCGCTCTACAAATCTGCATAACATACCGTAACACTGGGGCACGTTTTCATGTGTTCTGGAGCAAGAATAAGTAGCAGACCCTAACAGAAAACTATGGGCTTAATACAGGATGCAACTGTGTGTAAAAAGTGTATTTAATCACCCATTGATACATCTAATGTATGTGAATGCTGTCAATTAAGTTGTTCTTTGCCCCTTGGTCGATGCAAAACTATTGTCCTACATTTGGATTTGTGGAATGTCCTGGTTTTAGGTTTTCAAGATATGGTTTATCTACACTCAACTCAGCCTCGTGTGAAGACAGTCATGCTTATTACTCATATACACCCTCTAACAAAGCCCAATTGTAGGTGGAAACGGCTGAGCTGTATGGGTGAGTGAGAGGTGGAGATCATGTGCAGTTTAGGGCTCCTGCCTGCACTCTATCCTTACTGGTTGGATAAGCTTATGCTTTGTGCCAAAAGTTCATATTTTTCAGGGTCGAGAAGGCCGACTTCAGCGGATTGTCTGTCGAGACACAGGTGACGGTGCCTCTTCAGTGTTAGTAAGCGCTATATTAATGCAATTACACAGTTCAGTTAAGTGCGTGGTCAAGTAGAACGCAGGGCATTGATTCAAGTGACTATTGCGAGAGCAAGCGACTATAGAGTAAAGTGAAAACACTTACCAACCTCCCCCACTAATGGATACTAATGCCCTTACCTGTTTCGGTGCTGCGTAATCATACATGCCAACCCTCCCGATTCAGGCGTGAGACTACCGATTTGAAGGCTAGTCTCCCGCCTCCCGATTCCTGCAAGCAAAAACCCGATTCCTCGGGGTTTGTTGACAGGGCGTTTGTGTGAAGTGCTAATTTTTCCAGCAATAGTCAAAGTGGCCATGCAGGGGCTCTCGATGGGGTGAAAAAACAACAAAGGGTCATTAACAAGGCAATAGTCTTTTGAAGACCTGTGAAGTAGGGGGGGGGCGTGTGTGTGCACAGGAAGCTGTTTTCGGCTGGGGTGTCACACAGGGGCGGGGGGGGGGAGGGGGGGGACAACACTTGCATCACCCTCTCAGCCTGCCATTGCGCTCCATGCTTGTAAAAGGTAAGAAAAAAAACGTACATTTGTGTTTCAAATGTCCAATCCTGCAGCAGCACACTTCCAAAGCCCATACACGCCAGTAACCCGATTTGAAGCCCCATTCTCCCGATTTTTAAAAAAAAATCTCCCTCTTTGCTCTTCTGAAATGTTGGCATGTATGCGTAATTTACAGCGAAGGGATTCAAAATCCACATTAACTCCAACTTCTCGAAAGCGTGTCCGCCATATTGCTAGGGGAAAACGTAATTGGTGGGTTTTTGCTCCTACTTAACATCGTTGAATGATGGCACTTAAGTGGTCATCTTCCCTGTGCTTTTTAGTGAGTTCTTCAGTAAAGTTAGTTTTTGTTTATAACATATATTCTTTTAATTTCTTACATAATAAAAAGCTGATTTAAGTGTACTATAATTTAACAGCGATTGCATGCCTTCAAACGGGACTTCTGAAGACTGTTCATTTTCAAGATGGCGGTAATCAGTGACTAATTGATAAAGAATCAACCCTGCGCAGACTAAAAATGTATTTTCAATAAAATGCAGTTCTGATAAGCATGCCTTGGTCTCCTCGCTTGTCTGCCGTTGGCTGGACAGATGTCGATAATTACATTCGTAATATAACTCCATGAAAACCAGGCGGCCATCTTTGAAAGTGTAAATTATCAGTACTGGCCCATTCTTCAAGAGGACGAATACTGACTATCCCGTTATTACGCTATCACGGTGTTAAGCAAATGCACACGCTAGACCATTGCCATCTATTTTGAAAAAAAAGTGCCAAAAGTAAGGTGTCCGCGCTGAATATTGGCCATGTTGGGGTCAGACAGTTTGATATACTTTTTCTGAGAGCACTATGGAATGGGAGGCGCGAAGTGGTTGTTATGGCAACGGGAACGCGCTGGTTCGCAGTTAAGTAGCAGAAGATAGCTGTGCGAGGTCTGGCTACAGCGTTGCAAGCAGGATGGTGAGTATTTAACATTGGTGACAATCTACTTCTCAGAGATCGAAAGTTAAACAGAGGTTACTCTCATCTTAGAACCCAAGAGCTTTACCTGCAGGTCACACTGCCAACGTAAAGTAATTTAATGTGAAAATAAACATCAAGCAGTTAAATTAATAGAGAACAGATATTATCAAACTTGACAGCAAAGGTACTCCTAGCTCGTGGGGGGATTGTCTGTTAGACACTGGCTAAGAAAGAACCCAGAGTGGTGGTGGAATGGGTGTGAAGTAGTTCAATTCTATACAGTGGGGCTCAACGATGATACACCCGCTTATTGTCTTATTTCACTGTTGGATGCGGTTGGATAGTGCACGTGGCATCTGTTAGTATATTGTGAGTAGAACTTTGTATACATTACCATCTTAAAGACCAAACACTCTACAAACTGATCTCATCGCACCTGAGGTATTGCGTCTTTCACTATGTTGGCTTCCCGATTCACTCCAATGCATTCAAAATGGCTCTTTATATCTTCTTTTCTGTCTTGACCATGTGCTTATATTCCCCTTATGGTGCCAATCTTATTTTGCTAATCTGTTTACATACTATACAATTGGTGCTTTTTGTTTGTCTTTCAAATGTCTTAATTCTCTTGCCCCCGTTTATCTATGTTCCCTTATTCATTCAATACTGCATGTATTGTATTGTATTGTATTCTAATTGCATTTATATAGCTCTTACTACCCCTGATGAGGCGTCAAAGCGCTTTTTCGGCGAGTAGCACACTACTCCAGTACCCATAGAGGATTAGTGCTGAATTAGTATAGTGAAACATGCAAGTACATTTTAAGTGGTGGATAGGTTAGCCAGTTGTAAATGATTTGGAATGATAGCAGAAGGATAGAGTAGGAAAAAAGGTTTATAATTATATAGCGCCTGTTACCCCTGATGGGGTGTTGAAGCACACTACTCCGGAAACCCATAAAGGATTAGTGGTGAATTAGTATGGTGAAATATGAAAGTAATCTCAGTGGTGGATATTAGTCAGTTATTTGGAATGAGAAGGATAGCGGAGGGATAAAAGGGGAAGAAAGGTCTGCATTCATATAGCACTTGTTACTCCTGATGGGGTGTTGAAGCATGCCACGCCGGAACCCATAAAGGATTAGTGGTGAATTAGTATAGTTGAATATGGAATTTGAGAAGTTAACATGTTAGTCTGTTAATTTTGTTTGAAAAGGATAACGGAGGGATAAAAGAGTGACATATTTTATTTATTGTTTTTTTTTTAGGTCTTAGCAGTAGGAGGAGGCTTTTGGATGAGTAAAAAGGAGTTTTGGAGGGGAGGAGTCAGAGGGAAGAAATTAGAAAGGTTTGTTTTTGGGGATAGGTGTAGTAGAAAGAAGTGTTAGATGATACAAGAAGGGTAGAGTGGGAGAGAGTCAAGAAAGGGTTATTTTGGGGATCATAGTAGTGGTATTGGGTTTAGGATAAAAGAGTGGATGTAGAGGATATATTTATAGATGTAGAGGCTGAGAAATAGGGTAGTGCATTGGAAATCCTATATTAGAAGAAAGTGATAAATATATAGATCCGTAAGTACCTTAAGTTTGTGGATGTGGATGATGTGGCCTAGGTATTGCTAAATGGGAAAATGGGCAGCATTACGTTGAGCCTACCAGATATCTCAAGCTGTCTGTTTGCAAGATACCTATTGTGGGCTTATTAAGAATTTATGGGGACTTGCATCCCACCTATTGCATACCAGTGGTTCCCTTTATTGTACTTTTTATTTGCTTGCTTCGTATTTGATCACTTTCCTTGCACAACTTATCCATCTTGTGTTTGTTACCCCGACATATAGTCCTGTTACTATCTCTCTGACTGGCTTCTATGCTTGCACTTTCCAACTTTAGGGAGCTGTTTTTTTCTTTTTGCTTAAGCAATCCATGAGAGTGCATGTATTTTTCATCTCTCCTTCATATGCTTCTTTTACTGCACCACTCCCCCATGCTCCTTATTACTGTCTCCCTCGTATTCCAAGCTTTCTCTTGTTGGCTTCTCCCCACCATACTCCTTACCTCCCCACTTTTTGTGCTTCTCTCACTGCCCCCATGGTGCTCTCCCTGTGTAATCTGCTGTTACCACTCCCCCTACCCACTTTCTTTTGTCCCCCCTCGGCTTTGCCCTTGCCCCCTAAGCCCCACCATATATTGTTTCGATAAATATTTTCTTTATTTTTTGGAGGACAGGGGAGGGAACAGGCAGCAAACTGCTCATGGCACCACTGCCTTAAAAAAAGCACTTTCCCAATACTTAATTTCTTTCTATTTATTGATCAATTTTGAATCAGTAAATGCATGCTTGTTTTTTTGTAACTTTCATGTTTACTCATTTTCTTATATTTGTAAAATTGACATCCATATGCAAAACAATTTGGCACCAGAATTGACATCTAGAAAAGACCCATAAAAAAAATTAAGCAGCTTAAAACGTCTTGATGATGCATGGAAAATCTATTAATTTAGGATGAATTCAAATATTTCTCTGTTATTACACAAACTATTTATCCATATTTACATTACTCAAGACTACAAAATGGAAGTGTATTATAGTCTGTAAATTTACTTGAACATATTTTTAGAGTATCTTAATATTCATATTCCGAATGTTAAAAAGTTTTTTCCTATCTAGCAATGTTTGACTTATTAGAGCGGTGTGTCTAACTGATCATATTGCTTGAAAGTAAATCTTACCTGTTGCCGTGAGGGGAACGGATTATCGTTGTACCCGGTCCTACATCCCAGCCCCAGCACCACCGCCGTGAGGGAAACGGCTCACCGCTGCACCAGTCTCGCACTCCAGCGCCAGCACCATCGACGCCGCCGCAAGGGCAGGGACTTCAACTCCCAGGTGCCCCGGCGGCCGTGGCGCGCGAGTGACGCCACCAGAGCGCCCGGAGGCGCGTGAAAGGAGAGGAGCGCCGAGCGCTCAGGGGGGAGCCTTGCTTGGCACGCAGGAGGAGGCGGTCTTACCTGTTGCCGTGAGGGGAACGGATTATCGTTGTACCCGGTCTTACATCCCAGCCCCAGCACCACTGCCGTGAGGGAAACGCCTCACCGCTGCACCAGGTCTCGCACTCCAGCGCCAGCACCATCGACGCCGCCGCGAGGGCAGGGACTTCAACTCCCAGGTGCCCCGGCAGCCGTGGCGCGCGAGTGACACCACCAGAGCGCCTGGAGGCGCGTGAAAGGAGTGGAGCGCCGAGCGCTCAGAGGGGAGCCTTGCTTTGCACGCAGGAGGAGGCGGTCTTACTTGTTGCCGTGAGGGGAACGGATTATCGTTGTACCCGGTCTTACATCCCAGCCCCAGCACCACTGCCGTGAGGGAAACGGCTCACCGCTGCACCAGGTCTCGCACTCCAGCACCATCGCCGCCGCCGCGTGGGCAGAGACTTCAACTCCCAGGTGCCCCGGCGGCCGTGGCGCGCGTGTGACGCCACCAGAGCGCCCGGAGGCGCGTGAAAGGAGAGGAGCGCCGAGCGCTCAGGGGGGAGCCTTGCTTTGCACGCAGGAGGAGGCGGTCTTACCTGTTGCCGTGAGGGGAACAGATTATCGTTGTACCCGGTCTTACAACCCAGCCCCAGCACCACCGCCGTGAGGGAAACGGCTCACCACTGCACCAGGTCTCGCACTCCAGCGCCAGCACCATCGACGCCGCCGCGAGGGCAGGGACTTCAACTCCCAGGTGCCCCGGCGGCCGTGGCGCGCGAGTGACGCCACCAGAGCTCCCGGAGGCGCGTGAAAGGAGAGGAACGCCTCTCGCCCCGCGAGTCGCGCGCGGGAGCGCCCAGGCTAAGCCCGGGCAAAGGGCGGGCCGTCTGTGGCCGTCCGGGCCGTTCGAGGCTGGGCTGGGGCCCCCCTCTTGTATCCGGCAACAAAAGGTACTGTACATATTCTACTTGATTACATTTCTGTGGCTCGATAGGATTGGAACAATGGTGAAAAGAAAAATCTTGGAGGACCCTATAGACTCTGTTGCAGGGGCAACTAAGGGGGGAAAACGCGCTAAGAGGCAGAAATGTAAGCCCGCAAAAAAGCGCCAACCAAACGCGGGGGATAATTGTGTCATGGACCAGATTGATAGAATCGATGAATTGATTACAGATTGTACTGATTTGCTAACAGCCACCCCCATTCCAGTGGGAGAAGTTTGCGACATAGCCAGCCCAGGGGGAACAAAGGGTGCTAAGAGCAAAATGAAGGGGCCTTCAGTTATACCAAGAATGTTTTGGGGTAAACCTCCTGTAGAGGCTAATTCACTAGCACCCAAGGCTACTGAGGATAATCTAGATGTATGTGTATTAGATGTAGAACAGATCACAGAAAGTCTTTTTAATTTACCTTGTACTAATAAGTTCACGGTTTTAGCTCATATCGAAAACCCTTATCCAGATGGTGGGCAGGACTTGACTGGATCTGATCTAAGTACAGCAGAAAACACCCCTGAGGTATCTCCAGAGGTGGCTGTTCATCACGACAAACCTCTGTTTAGCTTAGTAACACACTTATGTGCCCTAATTAAGGGTATGCAAGTGAAAATTGCCAACTTAACCACTGCTGTAAACAGCTTAAAGGTGGAGAAAAACAAAGCTGCTGTAATACTTAAAGCTCCTAGTATTAATCAGTCAAAGGCATCAACTCAAGTAGGAAATGTCACCTCCTTGGCAATTAAAAAATCAAGTCCAGATACAGCTGCTCCCAAAAACCCTAGAGCAACTGAGCCTGTTAGATCAGGGAATTTAGTGCCTTTGGAGAATCGCCTATCTCATGGACATAATTTGCTCCCAATAAGGGGTGCACCAAGGCAATCTGTAGATAATCGACCATCCAGACCAATTCAGGCTGGCCATAACCCCCCATTTAGCCGACAGCAAATGGGCTATGCAGGATCAAATCTAGGCCCCACTACACCAAATCTTAATCCCGCCAAAGCCCCTCCGGTATACTTGATTAACATACCCAAGCTCCCTATTGGCAGGGAACGTGAAACTCCAGATTCCTTGACCAACAAAGCTATCCATTGGATTAGGTATGTAAGGGGATGTAGATCTGTCATCCGGGAGGATATCCTGTGCGCAAGTAGGCCAACTTTTCAGGGTGATGCCTACGATTGCATAGAATTGATTCTAAAAAATCCAACGGTAGCTGGAGAATTATTAAACTTAGAATTCAGATCCTGTTTCCCAGACCACTCAAGGATCCAGATGAGAGCAACCCCCCCGTCACTCCTGGAAGCCTATAGGAGGGAATCAGGACATTAGATTAGTTGGGGAAAGTTCAAGATTAGACTTGAACGATTGACTTTTATTTTTACCTCAAAATTAACTAGCTAGTGAAGCTTACAATAGGGGACCACTAGGAGAGGATCCTAGTTGTACTTTGGCAAAATCTGTTATAAATCAAGTTGCCCTGGCCTGTCCTAATGATGAATTTACTTTATCCCCTGTTGATTCAGCCAGTAATAATGACAAAAAAGATATAACTGGAGGGGGTCCTAGTTGTATCCTAGCAAATTCTTTTATAAATCAAACTTAGGGCCCAGTCCCTCTGATGACTCTATCCCTCCCACCACCTATCAAGACCCTACAGGGAAGACTCGCCCCGTGACTCGTGATAGTTGCCATGGTTCTATCCTTTCGTGGAATATAGCCGGCTTAAAATCCAAGCTAGAGTCACCTGAGTGGGCAATTTTATCCGAGGATATGAACTATGCCTATTGCAGGAGACATGGGCAATGGAGGAAGTGCATTTCCCTGGCTATTTAAATTATAGTATTAATGCAGCTAAGGAAGGAAGGGGAAGACCATCTGGTGGGCTAACTATCTGGTTACGACAGGACTTGAGGGTGGTAGCAAATACTATTCCCACTCACCACAGAGATCTTCAGGTCCTAAACCTTAAGTTCCCAAATTTAGCACCAGTTTATGTTTACAACATGTATGTGAGGAGTACGGGGGGTAGAAATTCAGAGGTCCTTGCACTCCTGGAAGATTTACTGGAAAGTCATTGTTCACCTTTTAATGTTATTGTGGGGGGTGGGATTTTAATGTAAATTTTGAGCCTCTTATGAAGGGAAACTGGAATGTGTCAGAGGAGGAGGACAGAGAATGGGGGGTTCCCAAACTGGATCTTGAACCGGTTTGTAAATGGTCAGACATAGTGGTCCAAACAAATTCTATTTGCCTAAATAAAGGTTTAAGAGCAGCAAATGGAAGGACCCTAGGTGATAAGATTGGGGTACATACTTTTAAAAGTGGTACACGTAAGAGCAGAATAGATTATATTCTGCTCAACTTGGGCCTGTGGAAACATCTTCAGGACATGACGATCATTGACAGGCTCGAGAGTGACCACAATCCCTTGTCTATGAACCTTACTTATTGGGAATCTTTTGTTCACCCAGGGATCATAATGGCTCCTACCCCCATTCATGATACTCTGATATCAAATGACTTACGTCACGTCCGATGGCCCAAAGTTTCCCTTCACCAAGAGAATATCGATTTTATATCTAGTAAGCTTGGACAGGCGAAGTTAGATTTATTGTCGATATCGGAAGGGGATAATAATATTTTGAGTTTGCAGGAAGGAACTAGGATCCATGACATTCTTTTTGATGAATTAAAAACTCTATTTGTTAAAATCCTGTAAGCACAAAGGTCCACGCGTAATGGAAGCACCACGATGGTATTCTGAGGAATGCAGAAAGGCCCGTCTAGATTTGGGAAGGGCAATTAAATCTGAATCTGCTGAGAACGTCAGAGCAGCCAGGCTGAGGTATAGAAATGCTGTTCTGAAAGCTAAGCTTGTCTGGGATGAGAAAAGATGGACTGACCTCAAGGAAGCAGGTTCCTGTAAAGACACACGTAGATTTTGGAATATCTACAAGTGGGGCACGGAGGGAAACCCTGATAAGCCACAGAACTGGGTCCCCCAAGAAAAGTGGGTAGAACACTTCCAGCCCCTATATGCTAAAAGCCAGGATACCCAACCATTAGCGGAAGTCCTTTTTGAGCCCCAAACTAAAGATCTTTTCACCTTGAAGGATGTTCAGTGTGCCCTAGATCTGGTGGTCCCTGGTAGAGCGCCAGGTATTGATGGCATACCTGTAGATCTTTTTCTGCATGATCAGAATTCTTGGGGCTGTTATATACTTCTTTTGGCCAACATGGTCGCTAGGGGAGCCCCTATACTGAGTTCCTGGAATGGGGCGGAGATTATACCTGTCTTTAAAAAAGGAGATAAGTCGCTGCCAGGTAACTATCGTCCAATCAGCCTGATAGACACCTCCCAAAAAATATTTGGCAGGCTGGTTTTAAATAAAATTCTTGACTGGGAATGCAGCAACAAGATCTTATCCCACTTACAGGCAGGGTTCAGAACTTCAATCAGCACGGTGGACCAGGTGCTGCATTTTGCTATGCTGTACTGGAAGACCGTGTTTGGTTGATTGGATATGGTTTGGTTTTTTGTTTATATGCTGATTGGACGTGGAAGTTTATATGCAGCTTTTATAGATCTATATATATATATAATATATAGATCTAAGAGCGGCATTTGACCTGGTTCCCCGCTCCACTTTATGGAGTGTTCTGAGTGGCATGGGACTGCCAGGGCCCCTCTTATCATTGGTAAAAAACTCCACGAACAAAATTATGCACAGATCAGGTGGGGGAGCCCCGGGAATGTTACGCCGCAATTCCCAGTGGACACTGGAGTACGCCAGGGCTGTGTCCTGGCGCCAACTCTATTTTCCCTATACATTAATGACGTGGCAAAGATTTTAATTAACTCCAGCATTGATGCTCCGATCATTGCTGGAGCAAAAGTTCCGATTTTAATGTTTGCCGACGATTGTCTCTTAGTTTCAAAATCTCCTAGCGGGTTTCAAAAGGGCTTGACGCTCTTTGAAGATTTTTGTACCGCTCGGGGTCTAGAAGTAAACGTACAGAAATCAAAGTTTATGACTTTTAATGCGTCTAAATCTTTTAAGGGTACGGTGAATATGAATCAGCGTCCTCTGGAAAGGGTCTATTTGGGTGTTTGTATAGACCGCAATTTGTCTTGGAAGGATCATATTGATTTGGCCACCTTAAGACACAGACAGCTAACTGGAGCCTTGTCCACAGAATATCAGAAGTCACTTACTAAGCCAATAGCTCCGGTATTGGCGGTCTATAATGGCAAAGTAGTCAGCTCCGCCTTGTACGGAGTCGAAATGTGGGGATGCGAAAGCCCGAGAGGGATGTCAATCTCTGAAAATTCTTTTTTAAGGAACTTAATAAAATTACCGCAGAGTACCCCCATGAAATCCCTCTATTATGATTTAGGGTTATCCCCAATAGCGCTTATAGCATCCTTTCGTCCTGTTTTATACTGGAGGAGGATCTGGACTACGCCAGAATTAGACATTTTTGCAAGGGGCCTGCTTGACATCATTAATAGTGACACCTTTCATAAGGTCAAGTGGTTAAAGCATATCAGGGGCCTCCTAACTAGTATGGGTTTAGGGAACCTGTGGGAGGACCCTACAAACTCAAGGTTCCCGCCAAAAAAGATTCTAAAGACTCTTTATTGGCAATTTGTGGCTTCAGGGACTTATAGGTCTGTCGTCCCTGGGTCATTGACCGGAATGTTTTTGGATATTAAGGATGTTCCAAAATTGGAAGCCTTTTGGGACACTATCTTAAAACCTCTTGATCGTAAATTATACTTTCAGTTGAGGATTGGGAGTCTCCCGGTTGGGGCATTCACTAGTAGGTGGTCTCTTGGTGCCAAGGACGTCTGTCCGTTATGCTTGGCTCGTCCAGAGACCATTGGTCACCTGCTATTTGAATGCCCAGTGTACACTGAGCCAAGGAGAATGTGACTTCGCCCAATGTGCAGGCTAATGGGTCCCGTCAGTGGGACGCAGGCAGTTTGCATCATTCGTTCCTGTACAGATATGATAGTTTGCATAGTTGTGGCAAAATATTTGGGCTGGGCTTGGGCTATCAGAAGTAGAATGCTGAAAGTTTAAAATGTATTCACTCTACCGAAATCAAATTCATTCGCTTATTTAGTTTCATTGTTCTAATGAACTTAATTGTATGATGAACTTATGGATCTTACATGTAAATATCTGCAATTTTTAACGGAAATTTTTACAAAAAATTGTTTTATTCTTGGTCATTTTATTTATATGTCTTAAACTTTATATGTATGTACTGTTTGCTTTTATGACAATCGTCGAATAAAGCTTGTCTGACAAAAAAAAAAAAAATTTGGCACCAGAATTGTCATCTAGAAAAGACCCATTAAAAAAAATTAAGCTGCTTAAAACTTCTTGATGATGCATGGAAAATCTATTAATTTAGGATGAATTCAAATATTTCTCTGTTATTACATAAACGATTTTTCCATATTTACATTACTCAAGACTACAAAATGGAAGTGTATTATAATCTGTAAATTTACTTGAACATATTTATTAGAGTATCTTAATATTCATATTCCGAATGTTAAAAAGTTTTTTCCTATCTAGCAATGTTTGACTTATTAGAGCGGCGTGTCTAACTGATCATATTGTTTGGAAGTAAATATTACCTATCTCACCATTCTGCCTGGTTGAGAAAATGGGGGGTCCTGTTCCCACGAGCCATTGTGGATGACGTAAAGTAGTACTACTAGTAGACTTTACGTTCTCCGCAATGCAAAAAACTCTGGCCGTAGATCACCACCTCTCCTGTATTTTCTGGATGTAGACATTGGAGAGCTGCACCCGTTATGGGTTTTGTTATTAAATGTTGGAGGCCCAAGGGGAAGTGGTGGTAAAAATTGAGATTAATTAAAACAAAATGGATGCAGTTGGACACGCCAATGTAAACACCCCCACAAATAAGTAAAACAAATCCCTTTAACAAAACACAAACCACATTTATATCTGTGGTACTATTTACAGAACAGGCTTCAATGCACTCCATCCCAGCCTTGGAGAAAGTCAAGCACCATACGTGCCCAACCACTGGTACTGTAGCACACTCCCATAGAAATCAATGGAGGGAGGCAATAACTTTAACACAGTAAAACAAATAAAATGAATTAAATTAAATAATATCTTAAATGTTTGAACTGTTTCCATTTTAACTTTTTAATATTCATCATATCATTTTGATAAAATACATTGTAAGTGATAGTTTGTTAAAAAAATGAAAATCAAACATAACATAATGCATAAATTGTATCTAAGATTTTTACACATTCAACACAAATGATAATATAACTGATGAGGAGGGGGAATTAACATTTAATTTAAGTTAAAAATAATTAATTACATTAAAAAAAAATTACGTTAAAAATTATTAATATATTAAGTTTTAATGCAGGTATGTTGTCTCTTTGCTAAAATGGTAGTCTTAGTTCAATAGGATTTAGGGAAATAGATTTTAATTAAACATTATATTTTTTAGATTTTAACTTACTCTTCCTAAAATTTAATATAACTCTCTCTTGGGAAATCCTAGCCCTGGTGGCGGTGAGCTCCGTGAACAGGTGTAAGTTAGTAAAAGTAACGTTAGGGTTGTATAATCAGTAGTAAAAGTCTCTGCCCTCTAATTTGAGGAAGTGGATACCACTAAGTCTAAATCTAGGCTAAGATCTCCACACTAGAATTATATCTCTATGTGCAGAGCGTTCAGCCTGTAAACTTAACAAGAAAAGGGTACGTATGATATGTTTCTGGATCGGGATTCCGTGTAAAACGGTTTAAGAATTGTGTCTTTTACAAAAATGTGTATTTCTAAAGGTAAAACGTACATATACTTATGCAATGGACATGTGTAAGAGAGCATGTTTGTTCACCAATAGATTTGTGCCATATATTTCACATTTATATTGAGATATTGAGCAGTTATTCAGTTATACAGTTATATTCTCTGTTATTTAGCAGGGCTGCATATTTTGTTAAAAACATTGTTTAAATAAAGAAGTGCTATTTCTTTAAATATGTAGTTTTGATTGAAGTATCAGTACGTCAGAGGTCATGGGAGAGCCATTTTTACCGGATGACCTACTATGTTACTAAACAAGTGGGAAAAGAAGGGGCGGATGGTTTAAAATGTCTTTTCCCATATTTGCTCCTATAGGATTTTTTCCTTGCCTCTACTGCAAAATCTGCTGAACGGACTTAGGGCCAAATGTATCAAAGGGTTTTACCTATTCTGTTTCTATGGTACATTGTGTTCATACATAAGGCCCTTAGTCCAAACCAGGCATGATAGCTAGCCTTTAAACTCACAGCCTGCTTTTGGTGCTTGGCGTAATTTTGTTCAGTAATGTGTGATGTATTAGCATTTGTGAACAGGAGTAGGTGGGCTTTTGTAACTTGTCAGTTGAAAAGCAATTTGTTGATAGTCTTAAAACCTCTGCACCGTTTAACGAACATGCATGAAATTTCTTACACACCAGAGGCTTGATTTATACTCTGGCGAAGAGTTAATCTGGATATCCTGTCCACCTTATTACAAGTTACATAGGATATAACTGTAGAATCAGGATCTTCTTTGGGAGGAAGCACTCGGACACCATATGTACTTTCGTAACACTTCTTTATTCTCGAGAGGGAGAGCGCAGCAACCACTGCTGCCTCGTACATTCCCCGAAGGCTCCACTTCTCCCATTCAGCGTAGCGGTGGTCGCGTGGTGCAGAACAACTAGAATACAACACCACACATCTCCCCCTTAACAACATTACAATGATTAACCAACAATACATCTGCATACTGTTGCTCAATGATTATGCTGAGCTGTAGTTCTATACATTGGGTGAGCGAGAGGGAGAGAGAGAGAGAGAGAGAGAGTGAAATCTGCAGTAAAGACTGCAAGGAGGTGAGACGGAACAGAGGGAGGAAAGGAAGGGTTACATTTTGTACTCGCTGTATTTCTTGGGTAACACCACTGTCCTGCCACTGCGGGTGCCCGTGAGAGGGACCTGTGGTGCCTGTGCTTCCCCTAGGTGGGAGCTGCTCTCCCTAGTGCTCCTCTCCTGGCACCCGTTGTGTGAGGAGGAACACCTTTGCATTGTGTCATTGGTTGTCCGAGGTGGAGTGTGCTGTGTCGAATGTGGGTTATTCCTTTCTGCTCTGGTCTTCATCACTCCCTGTCCCCCTCATCGAGCTGGTCTGCTGTGTACCTGAGGTGCAGCCCGTCTTCGTTGTATGACTCCCATCCGTGAACTCCAGAGCTAGTGGGAGCGCTGGCCTTGTTCCATCTGACGAATTTGTTGCAGTTGGCCATTCTGGTTTGCGACCACACTTTGCCATCGCTCAGCAAGGCGGAGCGTGCATAAAGTTCTCTGACTCGGAGAGGCTTGCTGAACTTGCTGTCGCCTTTCTTCACCAGGTTGCCCAGTTTAACTCAGACCCAATCTCTCACTGCTAAGGAGACCTCTTCCACTCTGTGCCTCCTATCATAGTTTGCTTTGTACATTTTCTGTGCCTTCTCTCTGTTGCTTCTGATCACCGCTGGCGACCATTTGCTTTGCAATTGCAGATTCATCCTCACGTGGTTGCCTCTGTTGAACGGATCCCTGCCTTTAAGGATCTTGAACGGGTTCTATCGGGTAAGGGTGGGTGTTATACGATATGCCCACACTGTGTTCTGGATTTCCTTCTCCCAGCTGTTGCCCGCGCTGATGGCTGCCTGAACAGAACCCATTAACACTCGGTTGAACTGAACCGCTAGGCCATTACCTGCGTGGTGATACACTAGAGTGTGTTTAGCCGTGACTCCGTTCCTCCGGAGGAAGGCCTTCCATTTCTCCGAAGTAAACTGTGGGCCATTGTCACACGTAATAACTTTCGGAATGCCTTTCTGTAAGAAAGCGTTGGTGAGGAAAGAAATGACCGTGTCTGAATCAGCCTTCTCGCAGACTTCCACTTCTGGCCACTTGGAGTATCTGTTAACCTGGACGATGACGCATTTGGGTATCCCCCAAGAGTCCAGGACCAGGCCTAGAATCTCGATCAAACAAATACACACAAGACCTAGACTTGATAGGCACTTATAAACATCATCCTTCTATTACGGGGATACCAATTTACGCAATATTTTTGCAAGTAGTCACTCCCCTATCATTAGTTTATTGGGGTAGTCGGTATAGCCCTGGATAGCGCCTCATTTAACAATCGCCCGTTCCAAGCATAGTTCGATTCAGTTGTGAGACAACACTCACATATACATTTGGGTGTCAAACCGTGATACATGGACAACAAAAAATGTGAGTGAGAGCGAGAAGGCACCTCACGGGCGAACCACCAACGGGAACCTGGCAGGTACTCACCAGGATTGCCCTGTTATCATCATTGGCGCCTTCAAGCTCGAAAAAAGAATAAAGTGTCCAACAAACACAAAGAAATTGTGTAAAGATATATGCAGTGAAAGAAAGATCAACAGTGATCTACACAGATGCCAACAACATGTAAAAACACATCACACAGATATACAACTTTATTCTCTCTCTTGTGTTGGGTGTGGAAATTTAAAAATAGTAGGTATGGTCACTAACTATCTAACCACCACTACTATACTTGCCGACATGTTTCATTGCCATTAAAAGATTTGGGCAATTTCTTCAGGGCGTCATGTACATTAGAGCCACTGCATATAGACAGATTGGTCTGCACAACTGAAAAGACATAAAAACATACCTTCATAAACAACCTGTGTGTGGGGCTCAAGCCACTTATACCCAAATGCATACACCTTGGCAATAGTTACCCTCACTCGGCCATTCCTACTCGTACCGGCCGGGGGGTATACTTCTCACGAGGCTGCAACTGCAACTCTTAATAAAAATCCTTCCCCATCAGTTTACTGCGAAAGATTAAAACGAAAGTTCAGTTTGTATATTGTGAAAACAGACATACTACGGAAAATGAAAATGAAAGGGGCATTCGAGTGTTCCCCTTTTAGAAAACTACTTGCTTTCACCATCATATCGTCTCATTTTCATAGTATTTGACTAGTCAATCGAAATAACATGCTATAGGCTTGCCCGGCATGTAATTTCAGGTTTACAAACACATTTATGCTGGTACCCCTATTCCCTTTTAAATCGGTGATAAGCATGCTACATTCACTCAGAGTCCCATGGTCTAGGAATACCCGGCGTGTAATTGCCAGCATGAAAAACACACCGGAAACCCTGCTCCTTACCGAGTTGGTGAAAGGTATCTGGCGTTGAATCAGCCCGTGTAGCTTTTTCGGATTCCAGTTCCGAAATATATGTTACTCTCCTAGCGTAGTCTCGCGATAATACCGCCACCATTTTGAATCGGACTGTAAACCATCGAGAATAATGAGACTCATTGCAGCGAGACGTAGTCTCGCGTGATTTCGGCTATAAACATTGAAAGTCAGGGGATAACTTTATTAGGCACCAACAGAGTCGATTATCTATGTCTCCCTCATCGTGTCACACTCAGGCGCATGTCCGACCACATTATTTGTGACCCGAAATCCAATAAACATACGCTATTCATACAGAAGTGCTGGATTTTGCAAACTAACACATATCACAGGGACTTCTTTTTAGAATATTTTTATTCCTATAAGTTATGTCTATATTTCTACAACGACAATGTGTCATATTCTTCACATGTCCCTGACAGCCATGTAATATTAATTCTTTATGCACACGGATGTTATTGTGAGTTCAACTAGCCAGGCGAACTGTACACTGGTGATAAACTCAAACATATGCTCTGGGTACAACTGGTATAGACATTGTGAGCGATATCAGGAGGTGGCAAACTCTTACAGATGTCAAAGAGCGTCCTGCGCACAGATCAAACGCAAAAAGCGTTATGTGGAGGAGATATTCGCTGCACAACTCAATGTAGTTTGTTCCATTCAAGAAGATCGTTCAGACCAAGCGTCTCACTTTTCTCCTGAAAAATCCATTTTGCCTCCTTCATTGTGAGCAATCGTTCCACTGTGCGTGTATCTCCTGAAACCTTTTCCAAGACAAGCCACTTGAAGGAATGTTTGTTACTGTAGCAATGTTGTACCAGTTTGGTAGTTAGTTTGCCTGATTTTGTGGTACTGATGTGTTCCTGAATGCGGGTTTTGACTTTCCGTGTGGTAAGTCCTATATACTGTAATCCACACTCGCAGTCCAGCCTGTATACCACATTTGTGGTGTTACAGTTACTGAACTGTTGCAACTCCCATTCTCTACCTGACCTCAAAGTGACACTGTTGACTTTAGATGTAAGTGAGCAGACCGAGCAAGTGCCACACGGATGGTGACCCATAATCCGTGTTCTGCTGGAGTCTTTGGGGTTCTGCATCCGTGTATGCACCAATTTGTCCTTCAAATTACTGGAACGCTTGAAAGCAAATCTAGGGGGAGGCATTCTAAAATCTTTATTAGATAGAATAGCCCAATGCTTGCGTATTGACTGTCTTATTTTTGTAGCCAGTGGATCGAACGTCAAAACTACCGGCAAACATTCACTGGTTTCTTTTTTATTTTTTTCGAGTAAGGCACTTCTAGGGGTATTCAACGCTCTCTTTTTTGCATTTTTAATGATTTTAGGTGGATAGTCCCTCTGCAGAAATTTTTCCCCTGGGACCTGTGCTTGTTCACCGAAGACTTCCGTGGTGGAGCAATTTCTTCGATAGCGGAGAAATTGGTCCACAGGCAAATTGTCCCTGAGGGCCCGAGGGTGGTATGACTGGTAAGACAACAAATAATTCCTATTGGTAGGTTTTTGATGCACACTTGTGCTTAAGGCTTGTCCCCTGGCTACGATATCTAAATCCAAGTACACTGCCGAGTCTCGACTGTAGGACCAGGTAAAACAAAGGCTTTCGTCCTGACAGTTGAGCCAATTAAGGAACTCCAACAATTTGGTTTCTTCTCCAGTCCACACGCAGAGCACATCATCTATATATCTCCTCCAGAGATGTACATGGTCTCTGAAGGGATTGGTGTCAGGATAGATGATGTGCTCTTCGAACTGGCCTACATATATGCAGGCCAGACTGGGAGCCATAGTAGCCCCCATGGAGGTGCCCGTAGTTTGCAAGAACAACTTGTCCTTATAACAAAAAAAGTTGCGTGTGAGTGCCATTTCAATGCATTGCAATACAAAAGTTTGCGGCGCATCATAAAACCATTCCTGTTCACCCAGGGCCCTCGCTGCTGCCACCAGCGTGGCATCCTGGGGTATACAGGAATACAAGGACTCTATGTCAATCGTTACCAACAGTTCTCGTGTAGAGTCAAAAGTCATCTCGCTAATCACATTAAGAATGTCCGTGGTATCCTTGACGCAGGATTTTTGAGTCACAACAGACTCCCGCAAAAAGTAGTCTGCAAATAGGGAGAGTGGTTCGAGGATGGATTGTATTCCCGATACAATAGGCCTGCCAGAGGGGGGGCCTGGCAGGCTTATGTATTTTCGGTAAAATATAGAACGCAGGGGTCCTGGGGTTGGTATTCACCAGGAACTCTGCTTCTTTTGAGGTAATCCATTTCTTTTCTCGTGCTTCTCCTACCATTTGTTTGATAAGCTTAAGCAATTCAGGCGTGGGATCTTTCATCAAGGGCTGGTAGTTGGCTCTGACATTGAGTAGACGTGATACCTCTGCCTCATAGTCCCTGGTGTTGAGCACAACTACTGCACCCCCTTTGTCCGCACTCTTAATTGTTATGTCCCCGTTGTTTTGTAAGGTCTTAACCGCTTCCCAGTCAGCTTTAGACATGTTTTTATATCCTCTACTTCTCTCTTGTGATTCAAGGTCTTCAATATCTTGTAAAACCTTTGCCTCAAAAACCACAATTTCAGGGCCCACAACTGCACTGGGTGGTGTAAAAGTAGATGGTTTACGTAAATTTGTATTGAAAGTTTCTTGTTTCTCCTGGGGTTGATTGGCAAAAAAATTTAAGTTTTATTTTTCGAACTGTTTCGAAAAATTCAACCCTACATTTAAAGGGGTCATGTGCTGGTGTGGGCACAAACCCTAAGCCTTTATTAAGGACTTGTTCCTCATTCACTGACAACATGTGGTCAGACAGATTGACCACTATGTTATTTATAGGGGTTGTCTGCCTCTGCTCCGAGTTAGTCTTGGGGAGAAGGTTTGCCATTGGGGGGGACGGTTGCCTCGTCCTCTTCCTCTTCCTGGTTGCCCACTTCCCCTGTTGGCCCCTTGTCCCTGTTCTAAAAAAGAACGCAGTAGTGTACCTAATTCCGCGTCACTCTGTGGTTGCTGGTTAAACCTCACTCGATTCCCTTGGGGCCTGTCTCTAGAATCTCGATCGCCAACTCCTCCCAGGTGTGGGTGGGCGTGGTAAACTCTCCCATAGGAGGCCTGAGCATGGTCATTGATTTGTCTCTGTTGGCGCACGCTCTGACATACTTCTCCACTGTGGTGTCGTCGACCGGCCACCAATACGACTGTTTCACTCTCCTCTTTAATTTAACGACTCCCAGGTGTCCTTTGAGTGTAATGTTGAGGATGCGGTCCACTAACTCCCCCGGGGGAAATACTTTGTCCCCTCTGAGCAAAAACAGGGCACCGTCGCTGATGGATAGTTCATACCGTATCTCCCAATATTTCTTGAGGTCGTCTCGCATGTGTTTCTTCTCTGGCCATCCTTGTGTGACATACGTTTTCACTTGCAAGAGTACAGAATCCCCGTCGTAGGCTGTCTCCCAATCTTGTGCAGTGATAACGTCTTTGTGGTCAGTGGTGAATGCAACCTGGTACTCGTCCCATATACAGTTGCTGGGCACCTCCTCCATGGCAGCAGAACGACTAATGTAATCCACCACTTTGTTCTTGGTCCCTGGCAGGTACTCGACGTCATAGACAAAGTCTTATAGCCTGAGTGTCATCTTGGTGATGCGTGGGGTTGCTGTGGCATGACCACTGGACGTGAGGACTTTGATCAACAGTTTATGGTCCGTTCTGAGTGTGAACAGGGAAACCCAGAGATACTGATGAAACTTCTCCATGGCCCAAATGGACGCCAACATTTCTTTTTCGATGACGCTGAACTTCTCTTCATTCAGGGCTAGTGTACTTGAAGCAAAGCCGATAGTGCTTTCTGTGCCGTCCGTGGAACGTAGGGACAGGACTGCTCCTAAACCCTTCTCACTGGCGCCCGTTGTCAATATGCTTGGAGCGGAGTTGTCGAATCCCTGCAGGGGAATGGCATCGCAAATGTCCTTCTTGACGGTTTCAAATTTTCTGTCCGACTCCGACGACCAACTGAAACTGTTTTTCTCTTTCAAAATTTGACGCCTGCTGTGAGCTTTTTTGGCAAAATTCCTGACAAACTTGCTGCAAAATTCCGCTAACCTCAGAAAGGAGCGAACTTCCTCCTTGGTTCTTGGCTTGGGTGCAGACCTAAAGGCCTCAACATTCGCCTTCTTCGGAAAGATCCCTTTAGCGCTGATCTCGAGCCCTTGATAGGTAACGGTTTGTAGGCCGCTGCACTTCTCCAGTTCTGCCGTGAGGCAGTTTGTTGAAAATCTTCACAAAACTGTCCTCAATTTGCCGTCATGCTCCATTTTAGTCTTTCCCATGATTAGGATATTATCTTGGAAGTATAGGACACAGCTGAGATCATTGAAGAATCTGTGCATCAATTTTTGAAAGACAGCGGCGGCGGCGGACGCCAGGCCAAATGGCATGCGCCGAAACCTGTAGCAGCCGAACAGAGTGATGAAGGACGTCAGATTCCTGCATGAAGGGTGAAGCGATATATGATGATGCGCTGCTGTGAGGTCTATCGCAGAGAACCACTTGACTCCCTTGGTCTGGGCCAATAGTTCGTTAATTCTTGGAAGCGGGAATTTATCCACCAGTATGTTCTTGTTCAATTCCCTGAGGTCTAGGCAGAGGTGCATTTTTCCATTTGGCTTCCATGCTACAACCAAGGGCGCCAGCAATTCAGCGCTCTCAATAGGTTCTATGATGCCATTGTCCTCCAAACGCTTCAATTCCAGCGGCACTGCTTCTCTACAGTTGAATGGAATATTCCGACCTTTGTGGCTAACTAGTACGGCTCCTTCTTTCAGCTGTATCTTGTGCGTGAATTTGGAAAGTTTCCTTATCACTCCGCCAGAGACCTCTTGAAATTCTGCTTGTAATGTCCAGTCGACTGGGGTGGGTTAACCGTCATGAGTACTTGTGTTTCTTCGTCGGGGTTGAGTTGGATGCCTAACGACCCTTGCTCTGCTCATCCCAGTACGGAAGGCTCTTTTTCAGCGACTTATAACCTGACTGTGGTTTCCCTCCCCTTGAATTCAAACCTCAACTGTCGGAACCCAACCATATGGATTTTTTCTCCTGTGAAGGTAAAGGGATGCACATCATTGGAGTGTAGGTAACGTCCTAGGGAGTCGTCAAATTCCCTGTCCCAGATCTCCCTTTGGATTATAGTGTATGGGGACCCTGAATCTGCTACCATAGAAATCTGTACACCCCCAATGGTCAACATACACGAGGGCTTTTGCCGGCTATTACAATCAATGCCAGTGACACGTTCCTCAATGCATAGAATACAATCATCATCAACTTCGCCTTCCCCCCGCCTCTACTTCAGATTCACACAGGATACATTTAACAGTAGCATTACTGGGTTTCCCTCTGCAGACTTTACCAAAGTGTCCCACCACCCCACAATAGGAGCATTTTACATGGAAGGCGGTGCATCTCCTGTCATTTGCCACGTGGGACTGACTACCACATCTGTAGTAACACCATTTCTTTTCACCGTTGTATCTGGGGGGCCCAGTAGACTTATTCGTGGGTCTCCGCAACATTGTCTTCCACTGTTTCCGTTTCACTTTGTTTTCTTAGAAAAGAGTTGTATGTGGCTATGGCAGTGCAAATGATAGGTTGATAGTGGCTGTCCAAATTGTCTAAGGCATGTTGGAATAAGTCTGCATCATCATTGGCCCTTCTTTACCATACCCTCATAGACTCTTAACCCTTCTGAACCCAGGTTGTGTAAGAGGATTTTCTTCCTGCGTTTGCTGGAGAACTCCTCCTCTCCCTCATCCTCCAGTGCAGACAAGTAGTTGAGGAAGTAACACTTCCAGTCAGCCCACTTCATGGCTGGTTCTCCTGGTTTCGAGAGGAAAGGAACTGGGTTAGTTAGCTAGAAGGTTTGGGCGCACATTGTGACTGACAGGAAGCTGTAGGTTAGTTCTTGTGCCCACCAAGCTGCTTGTAGCTGCAATGGTGGCGGTGCGTGTATCACCGCAGGAGCGTGGGCACAAGACACACCACCGTGTTGCAAGGTGATCAATTGCCGGGCCCACTATGGCTGTGGCTGTGGGCTGCCGTGAAATGCAGCGGTTGGTTGCGGCCTGGAGTGCCTGGGAGCTGGATTGGCAACAATCGTGTGGTTTAGGTGTGCATGTAACTGCAGGGTATGAGTGCAGGACACGCTGCATGGTGATCCTGAAAGCGACCCAAAAGGATTGTGGCCGAGCTGTGTCCCTCATTAAGGTGCAGTAGCTTGGTTTAGCACTGATTGCCAAGGGGCTTGACTGGCAAAGAGCGCGCCTTCTCACACGTGCATCTGGACAGGCCGATCTTCCCCGTGGTCAAGATGGTTGCCGACGCGCCGCACCCCGTAGCAACGTGGGGCTATGGCGCGTACTTCAACTTGATAGGGGTGAAGTTGGAGGCTAACAAATCGGGTAGGCGGCATTGTGCATGGAAGGGGAACCTAGCATAATTCCCACCGCCTACCTCAATACCGCCACTCTCCCTCTCCGACAGATCACCTTGTGTTGATCTGGCAGCAGGAGCGCAATGTAACGCACCACTTAGAGCGCTCGTACAGGCCACGGTGCATGGCACGCTAAGGTCCGCCTGACTCGTCAGGATCTTCTTCGTGAGGAAGCATGCGGACACCATGTAGTTTCGTAACACTTCTTTATTCTCGAGAGGGAGAGTGGAGCAACCACTGCTGCCTTTTCCTCGTACAGTCCCCAAACGATCCACCTCTCCCATTCGGCATTACGGTGGTCACCTGGTGCAGAACAACTAGAATGCAACAGCACAGTAATTAACTTGTAGTAAGGTGACTGGGATAGCCATCACGTTTATGATGAACTAACCTACATTTCAAACTTTAACTCAGGCATTTAGTAAATTGAGATTATTCTACTTATTTTCAAATTCCAGCAAATTCATCAAGGGGAGAAATTAAAAAGAGGGGCAAACAAGTGTTCTTTTGTCAATAACTTTGGCACTGTGTAATGAATCTGCAAACCATGGCAGAAGATTGGAAGGATTCATTTTCTATTGGTATGTGAGGTTTTGTGACCATAAAGGAGGAGGCAAAGTTAAAGGATAGGCGAAAACATTCTCATTTGCTTTTAACTTTGGCGCTGATTGAAGAATCGGCATCAACTATAACAGGCCAATAGCAATTTACATCCAGTGCTAGTATTTCAGGTTACGTGCAGATCAAACGGTGGATGTTGTTGAGGGTGAGGCAACGTTAACCCCTTAGCTGCCAAGACTTTTACAGGCCCCTGTACTGAGCCCCTTTTCTGATATTCGGGGCACTTCATTCTGCAGCCTAATAAGTTATTTTGCACATAATGTGTTCAGACCAAAGTTCTAGGTTTAGTAGGGTTCCCTGCTTGCCCACTGACCCTGAGCCAGATTAGGGTACCCAATGAGAGGTAATTGGGAATTACTTCCCACTCTGCATGCACATATGTCAAAACTACACCCAAAATAATCTAAATTTCCACTTGCTTGCCTTGGAGTGGGAATGTTGTAGTCGCCTGGCAGGCAGAAAGACTGGTGGGATTTTGGGGTGGGGGCTAGGTTGATTCCAGGGTGGACCACACCGCCCTATATATTTTTGTTCCTATAATGAAATATATGTCATTTGTGTCATTGGTGTAGATTGGAGAAAAACTCCACCATCCTGGCCCACATCCCCCCACCATTTTTCCACTGGCAGCAGAAAGACTGTTGGACCCTTAAGGGAAGGGACACTCCCCAGTGACTGGGCAGGTCACACTTGTTTTTAGATTAAACCTTGAAATCAAGGTCCACAAGTATGCTAGGTCTGTTAAAAACATAAGGCTGCTTTACCTTGCAATAGCACTCTAAATTGCTTCCTTTTTTTAGATTTCGCGCACTGTACGAAGTCACAATTGGAGAGACTACAAAAAATGCCTAAACCACATAGTTTAAGAGAGAAATCTAGACACCAGTTGTGCTAAAGAGTGTGTTTATGTCATGTTTGTTAAAGGCATAGATTGAATCCCCAAAAATGTGTACACATTTCAATCTTTCTTTATATAAACATCTTAAAATATTTGATATATTTGTAAGCATCACAATCTTGGGCAATAATTTGTGTGCATTAGTATATTCTCCAAATACAACTAAGATTCAGATGTATATTGTTTAACGAATTGTGTCAGAGGTGCCACATGTCTGTGTGTGAAACACTATGATAATAGCAGACCGCTACATGTACGAGGAAAGGATTTCAAACATAATGTAGTTTTTGGGCTATTTAAGCTGCTTATTGTTGCAATGTACTTATTTTTTATGAGCAACCAAACTGATTTAACCAATGCTCCTTGACCACTGGGGCAACTACTCTTCTATTGGAATAGCTTTTCATATTTTAGTTGCTGCTCTGTACCATAGCGGAGAGAAACCTACCATATGCTACATTAGTCCCTCCCTGGCCCATGAGGAGCACAGCACTTTCATCTGGACTTTTAAAAAATAAGCGCCTGCCACTGAATAGGCTCAGTGAGTAAGATGTAGTTGTGTCATTTTAACATAAAAAAATTGGTTCATGTTTGGACATACCACCTTCACTTAGGGAGACTCACACATTAAAATGTATTGGAATCCAAGAACCAATGGCTGGTAACAACTAAGGGTATTACAACAAGGGTGGACAAAAGGGTGGGAAAGCGTTATGCAAATTAGTCATATGCCACCCAAAAGGAGGATACTCTTGTCCTAACCACTGTTTCATTTGCCCTTGGCCCGGCCTTCAGTTAGGTGCAACTTCTATCTATATGCACATACAATTAGAGAGTCAACTTCTAAGGATATCCTTTTTTTGTAGATCACTTTATTGTCATTTCAATTTATACTGGAACTTAGCAATTTCTACCAAATGGCATCCACAAGGAACATCACACATTTAATGTCTTTCTTGTCCAAATAAATTATATTGCGTAATTAACAGAAGAGAGTACAAGAATAAGCAAAATGTTCCAAAGGGCAACATAAGGAAGGATGAGTTGGATAAAGAATGGTGTGATCCCAAGCTTACAGTAAAGACTGGAACGTTCGGTAATGTCAAAGTGTAACTTCAAATTACACAATGGAGTATTTTAATTTGAAGTGCTTACATAGAATAGCCATAAGCTTCAGTGGTGAAACAGAGTGAAAAAGAGTTGAGAGTAGTAGAGGGTGATATATGTTATCATCTGGCCAATCATCAGTTTGTAAAAAGTGTGTGGGAACAAACATGAATATCTGGATACAACAGCCATGCTGGTAAATTGAGGGGGGTGGGGTTCGATACTTTCAGTTATGCGTCAATTTCAGAGATCTTCAAACTAAGGAGTTGAGGGGTTGATCATGGTAAGGGGCACTCTCTGGCCAAGAGATGCTTTTATTATGCCCATGGGACAAAAATCATGATGAAAATAGTGCTGTGTTTCTTGTAAGAGAAAAGAGAATGTCAATCAGCCATTCTGTAATAGGCGTCTTTTGTCACTCATGTCCTGTGTTTTGGAGTGGAGCAGGAGCCAAAGTGGCAGGGAGGGAGAGAGCTCCAATTAATCCGCTAAGCCCCTCTCCCCATTTCTGATAAACAATCACACTGTGTATACTTCTACACTTATAGGGAAACAAGCCTGCCAATAGTTTGTTGGTAATCCTGTAGTTGGTTGCTTTTTTAAGAGGGATAACTGACCATAACTGCGAAGTTTGAATTGTAATCTGTTCAGAGCTGCCTATAAATGTGAGAAGTAATGTGTCATTCGGAGTCATTAAAAAGTTTGATGATCCTAGATCTAGTTTATCCCAAATATATGCTATGTGCTTTGAATTCCCTTGTACAGAATGTGTAGGTAGATGGGCACCTCTTAAATAGGTAAGCCAAACTCACCAGGTGACACTAGATAAGCATTCCATGGATTTCTATTCCGACAGAGTGTGTTTATTGTTGATAGTTAATCGTAGATCTCTGAGTCTCAGTTTTGCTGTTAGCAGTCCGGGTGCCATCAATTAAATCACCGAGCAACCTTACCTTTTTCATTAAACTGAATGGCATCAATTTCACCTGCATTGAAAGGATGAAGTTCTGGCTTGCTTCCATCCCCATTTGATCTCCGTCTTTAACCTGTATGCTCCCCTTTCATTGCAGCAGCATGGACTTAAACGCCCAAAACAAGTTTGTAGTCATCATGAAGGCTAACAGAGGAAAGTTTTATCTCATGATGTGTAGGTTCCACCAAGTGGCAGCAGGAAACCTTTAACTTTCAGCATCATTTTGCAAGCTTGCAGCAATAGGTGAATTCCAATACATTCTACTCAAGTAGCATAGGTACCACCAGTATGATAGAATACAGGAGGATAAACACCCAGGGCCTGATTCACTGCAGTTCTCAGTGCAGAGATTCCACCCCGAGTACAGAGACTCCCCACTTGTAACTTTACTGCACATAAATAACTTTGTGAATCCGGCCCTCAGTATTTTGCACCCCTTCCAGACCACCAAGTGTGATAGAAACCTTCTGCTGCAAATGTACACTGTCATATGGTTCTTACTATTTCAGTAAGACTGTGCGTTTGTACAACATAGACATTAAAACTGTGCAGGACTGAGTCCATGCACACCATTAGGATATGCTGACCATAGTCCTGGTTAGCTCACAGTGAGACCTAACATGGCACTGGATGTATGTTCAACCTTAGAGCTCTGTCTCCCCAAGAAAATCATGGAAACAGATTCTACCCTTTCAATAATGACTTAAGCATGCCGAAAGGATGACATAAGAAATACTCAAATTGGCATTTCAAACATTTATTGAAGCAATAAGATTCTTGTGCAAAATATGTGCGCTACAATGTTTAATAGAAGGAAACAAAACAGAGTAATCAGCATTACAAGAATAGTAAAGAAAATAAACAGTTAAACCATTGTGCACTTACATTGATTCTAGAGGCCCATAGGAATGAATGGGAATTGCATGCGCAATTTGCGAGTACCAAAAGGCCACCCTGATGCACCCCCGACATTGGCATGTGTGCACATGTGGCGCACACTCATGCCACAAGGGCATGTGTGTGAGCCACATGGCACTTTGAAAAATAAAAGTTTGTGCATTTTTCAAAGTTTTTGCAAATTACCATCAACTTGCAGTTGATGGTAATTAGCGTTTCCTAAATGCAAAGTCGCATTTAGGAAAGGCGTGTTGCATCCTGTTAGAAATGGGGGTCTCTTTTTGGCAGAGGTAGGTACATTTATCCAAATAGGGGCCCTTGCTTCTAGTCAGGGTAAGGGGGATACACTACTAAAATAATGCCTGCTTACCCCTTTGGTAGCTTGGCACGAGCAGACAGGTGTATCTCAGAGGCAGTATGTAAAGCATTTGTGAACACATACAGTAATACATTGAAAACACTACAAACGAACACCACACCAGTTTGGAAAAATAAAAACCTTTATCTAAACCAAAACAAGAGCAAACGACAAAAATCCACAATACAGTTATCCAGATATCCTTAAAAATAGGTTATTCGCCCAAATAAAGCTTGTAGTAATAAACAACTCCTCCTGGAGTTTTAACAACGTCATGCCTGATGAAAATCCCAAAGTACGGCGCTGGCCCCACAAAGAACAGTACCATGGAAATGATGTAAGCAAAGATGACGCACGGCGTCGGGGAGGTGATGCTTCGCTGGCATCGAGTGACGTTGGTTCCTTACGACCCCAGGGGAGGTGAAGCCTCTGTTACTTACTGTGGTGCAGGGGAGGAGAAGCGTCCGTTCCTTACTGTGTCTGGGAGGTGAGGTCACAAATGGCGACACAGCTTCTGTTCCTTACAACGGTGCGATGTTGATGCGGCACGGCAGGCGACGTCGGGCCTACGTCACAACTCCGAATGGTGCGTCGTGCTCTTCACGAGTGGTGCCCACGGCTTCGATGCAGGTTACGGCATCGCTTGCCTGCGTCGTTGTTACAATTTGCAGATGCAGAGAGACAGAAGGAGTGAAGACTTCAGAACAGGAGGCAAGCTCAGTTTCATGCTTTGGCGATCTTCCTCAAGATGACAAAGCAAACAGCAAAGTCCTTTTCTCCTTTCCATGGCAGCAAGCAGCCACTGCAGGCCAACCCCAGACAGCAAACTGCACAGGGGCAGTATTCCTCCTTAGCTTTTCTGGCTCTTCTCCTTGGCAAAGGTTTCTCTTGATTCCCAGAAGTGATCTAAAAGTCCGGGATTTGGGCCCTTCTATTTATACCCAAAAATCCTTTGTTCTCTGAAGGCAGAGAGTGTCTGTATCCAGCCAAACCCAGTTCTGTGGGGCACTTTGCAAGTGCGCAACAACCCCCATTGTCAGTGTGAGCCCTGGCTCCTGACACACCACAGGGGGGCAAAGCCGTCATTGTGGAAGGCAGGCACAGCCCTATTCAGGTGCTGGCGTTACTCCTCCCACCACTCCAAATGCAGACCATGCCTATTCAGCCCAGCCCTGACTCATCAGACTTCTGGAGCTGCTGCCCCTCTCTAGTTCCTGTCATCCAAAAGCTAAACATGCAATACACACACCTAGCAAAGGCACACTGGATGGTTAGGCAAGAAAATACCTACTTTCTAAAAGTGTTATTTTGAAACACAGAATGTAAAAATCACCCTCACTAAAAGATGCACTTTAATATTCTGAGTTCAGGCATACAATACTATATTTTTCTACCTTGTTCCCAAGGCCAGTTATGTTTATAAGATGTTAAAAAAAAAACTACCTATTCTATCCTATCAGAGCAGGTAGCCTTGCAATAGTGAAAAACTAAATTGGCAGTAATTCATTATCAGGACATGCCACACACATCAGAGCATGTCCTACCTGTCACATACAATGCACCCTGCCACAGGGGTACCCTGGGCCTACCTTAGGGGTGACTAACATGTAAATGAAGGGAAGATTGGGGACTGTCAAGTGTGTGCACTTGCCAAGTTAACATGGCAGTCCCAGACTGCAGACAGGCTGTGGAATGGCAGACAAAAGTTACATTTTACAGGCTGCTTCTGTGAGTGGCACAATCAGTGCTGCAGCCCATTAGCAGCATTTGATTTCCAGGCCCACACACAGTGCACTGTACTAAGGTCTGACTAATAAATCAAGTATGCCAGTCATGGAATCTCCAATCCATAAACACAATTTACACAGAGATCATATGTACTTTAGCATTGATCAGCAGTGGTAAAGTGCCCAGGGTCATAAAACCAACAAAAACAGGTCAGAAATAATACAGGAGGAAGGCAAAAAGTTCTGGGATGACCCTGCAAAAAGGGCCAACACATCCCAAATAGCGAATCGCAATTTTCAATTCCCTAAATGCATTCGTAATTTAGGTAATCGCAAAATTTGCGATTACCTATTTTGCGAATTTGCATTTGGGTTGATGCATCCCAAATGCCAAAATACCGGTCGTAAAGGGGCCGATTCTGCTAATCGGCCCGTTTGTAACCGGCATGTTGGTGGATTTATGTGCGCCACTAGTGCTTTTTAGTAGCAAAACCAGAATGAAAGCCCAAAAAGCATTAAGAAAACAACTTTAAAAAGCACATATAAGCAATGTATTAAAGCAGTTTTTCAGGTAAAAACATTGCCACATTTTTTAAAAACCTCCTCTTGAAACGGTCCAATTGTTTAAATGTTCAGAGAACCAGACAGAACAACATTGTTCCGAGCTGCCGCAGATGATGTTTCCGTTGGAACTCCTCTCGCAACTTCCAATGAACAAAGATGATCAAATCCAATCCATTCAGTGGCCGCTGAGGGTGTGATAGCCATTAGTGCCCTTGCTGAGGATGAGCCAGGATCCGGAAGTCCAGGGGCTGAGGCATCCAGGGAAGGCACGTAATATGCATGTTGCAACAAGGGCAATAGCACTTTTGTGGGTGAATTATCAACTGACTCACCAGCAGTTCTATGTACGTAAATAGAACAGATGAATTTTAAGACATCCATCCAGGGCAAGCTCAAAAGTGCACAGCAAACAGTGGAACTCATGCTGCAAGCAATGGAACCAGACAGGACGAAAGAACAAGAACCAGTTATCATTAATTTCTTGGAGCAAAGGAGTGCCAAAATACTGTATCATCCTTTCACAACACCGTAGCGCATGTGGTAGTGCTATACCCATTTGTCCACCTAACGAAACATCCATTTATGAGCAGAAAAAAGAAAATCACTATCCTGACAATTAGAAACCGGACAAGTAATATGCCTCCAAAAATGCTCCCAAGCTCAGAGTGTACGAAGGATGGAATCACTCCGAGGACAGGTTGCAAGGTACTAATAAACCCGGACCCAATTGTTTAAAAAACGTGTACTAATCCCACAGTATTTAAAGTATTAAAAATGCAGTGCACAAGCTCTCTTAAATGTTGTGGTAGGTTGATGCATAGTAACAACTGGATTTCAGAAGAAGACCTTGCAGCGTGATGTTAAAACAGCTCCGTTGCAGATTTTAAAGGAACTTCTTTTTGAAACAATAAGGGTTTTAATCTGCTCAAACCTTCAAAGTACACATTTGAAATGGAAATTGAATGCCAAAATATCACTTCACTAATTGTATGGGCATGTGAAGCAAGCACATTAGTAAAACAGGTCATGCCAGAGAAACCATCACCACGTAGGGCACTCCTGGTTTCATCCCCTAACAGCCCTGGTCGTTCAACATCAAATAACTCCCAATCGCAGGTAATGTGAATGCTGGACGAATTACAGCAGCTGGGAACCAATTCAGGTAACAGGACAAGTTTGGCTTTGGACCCATTACTTGCTCCGTGTAGTATAACTTCCCTGCAAACAAGAGAATGTCCTAAAGTGTTCTCAAAATATGTACCGCTAAGAAAAACCTAATTAACCCCATTTCTGCACCTGTAAGTGAAAGATAGGACCCATGTCTCATGTACAGATGTCTTCCCTAGTGCTTCATAGCTGCGTACTTGATAGTATTGTAAGCCGGTCTAAAAGTGAAAAGTTGATATTGGCAGAGAAATAAACCTTTGATTTATCCAATCAGATGATGGTGTCTCTGCTACAGTGAATGGTAATTGTCTAGGTTTTTATGTGTAAATTTGTGTATGTTGGTCTTTATGTTCCATGGTTTTCTGTTCTTTTGTCAAATTGTATGGTTGAAATAGACTTGTATCATTTAAATCCTGCCATGGAACACAACCATTTCGCAAAGTCCAGCTCAAAAGCATGATAGATATAAGCTGTGTTTGTCCATGTTGTAAAATGGACATGTTACTCTGTATGATGACAATAGCAGAGTACACAATGTTACTTAGAGAATATATCCTGTTGGATAATGTAGTCACACCATTCTCTACTACCGCCAGAGCCTTTTCCAAATTTGCTCTGTCAATTTCACATATATGATCAGCAGCTTTCTGCTGTGAAACCTTCCATACTTCATTGTATAAAGCATACAGAAAGTACTTTTGACATGGCTTTTTAGGACCTAGCAAGAAATACTGTAAATCTATGTCATCAGAAAGGTGAGACAAATGTTTTTTCACCTCCTCTAATGTTGAATGCTTTGGCCAGTCTCGGCACAACTTTCCAAAGCTATATGTTGTTACCATTCCAGAGTGTTGTATCTGCGCGTAACATTTGTCTGGCCTGTTTATCTTAAAACCCCTCGTGTTATTGAGAAAACGTGCATGACATCCACTAGTATCTATTGGCCACAGTAGCCAACCTTTGAGATCGGAATGTGAAGAATTCTAGGTACGATTCTTAAGCATGTTGTTGAATGCTTCCTCTGTGTAGTTTGTGAATTGCTGCCAATTCTCAAAACATACAAACGTGGGAATATTTGGTATGTTCATATGCTTTAACTTAGCTAGGCTGAGAAAGGACGTTTGCTGCACAGTCTTGTTCAGGAAAATAATTTGCTTTGGTATAAGGCATGCTCTAAACAGAGCCTCATTGCCCAGAATTAGCCAATCTTTAGTTCGCCAAACAGATTTTAAATTAACATTGTCCTTCCAAAAGTCATACCCTTGTATTGCCAACAGGGAAATAAAGTGGGCCAAATAAATTAGCATTGTGTTAGCATATTTTTCTTTGCTGAAGAATGGAGCAGTTTATAGTAATAAGACTTTGGGTCTACAGGGTTGTAAGTTGAAAAAATGGTACATTTCTGTGCAAATGTCTTGGAGCTACCCACTGGTTGTATAGGGCAGTGGTCCCATTGTGTACAATTAAATATTGCACGTGGAGTATTTAATCATAATTAGATGTACCACTATACATATCTTCACTTTCAAATACAGTTTAATACTCCAGATCATCGAGCAATTGTTTCACTGTATGAATATCTTAATCATCAAAAATACTACACAAAAAGACATTTTAAAACATATGGAATCTGTAAAGTCTCTGTTGGTCCAAATATATCATAGGGTACCTTATCCCAAACAACTCCATCTGTTACGGACACTGCTGAAATGTTCACAAGTGACAGGTCTCTTTGCACTTTATATGATGAAGAATGAGGCTTCAATACCTTGACTACCAGTTCAATTGCAGTGCGTTCTAGGATATAGTGTCCATTCAGAAGCAGAAAGAAAACTCAATGAAATGGAGATACAAATGTAGACACAAGAAGGAATAAAATATGCCTTTTTTTCAACAAATCTTTTTATTAACTTTTACATCGTACAGCATATATGGGTGATAGATACATATTGTACTCAATACAGATCAGATTAGCAGTCTGGAGGCATGAGCAAGTTAAACATTTTCTAGCATTTTACGACTCTGCATCCATCCCCACAGAAACCCCTTAAGTTAAGAAACTCATACGCACAATTTTTATCCCCTGTTACCCAATTCCTGACTGATCCTTAGAATCCTACACTTCAGGGTCCAGTCCGAGGGCGATGCAGGTAGACTGAGGGTGCCGAGCGTCAAGGGCGGTGTGCCGAATACGCTCCCACCCCCCTCCTGAGACCCATGGTGATTTATTTAAATAACAGAAAAGTGCAGAAACCGCAAAGTTGAAGCCTCCTAAACCAGGAGTTATTAGGAAGACATTTATTCTTCCTAATTTTTTGCACTTTTTCACTTTTTTGTTCATTTTCACTTTCACGCCCACGTAAGGGTGGGCCTTAGCGCGTCCATACCGCCAGGGTATAGAACACTTATAGTCCTGAAGAATTGCCGGGTAAAATTACACCGTTTCTATGGCAAGAAACATGTCGACTGATACATAGGAATCTACCATTCAACTTAAAGTGGACTGCTTCCATACACATACAATGTTAAATACTGTCTTTAGTGATCATAGAATAAAAATTACTTTTTGATACACTACTGACTATTTTAAATACCCTCACCACTCAGTAGTTTATCTTTGCACAACACGTCCTGAACTCATTATCCCGAGCCGCAGTAGATCTGGCGTTGTAGCACACCAAAGAGACACTCATGTCTCTTTGGTGGAGCCCGATGATGAAGCATGTCATCACTAGGTGGTGAGTGAGGGCTTTCTTTAACGTCCCAGTGAGGTCGTTTCTGTACCTTAAGTTTGTTGCTCCCTACTGTGGTCAAGCCTACTCCTTAAGACACTCTTGTTTTGTTTATTGATCCTTAGAATCCTCAAAAATCCCTCCATTACCCCTTTACCTTTTCCCATTTTTTTAGGGAAACCCCTCCCCTGGTACTTTACCTGCTCTACTCTCTGACACCAGTCCAAGTCAGACATCCAATCTCTTAAGGACGTTCTGTTCTGTTGTGACCCGTGCCCGGGCAATGTTTTGTTTGGCCACTTCGGCCGCCAGTGTCAGCCAGATGTTTTGATACTTAGGCCTAGGTTCTTCTCCTAATATATTCAATAGGATAAAATATGTCTTCTTAAGCCAAATTAAAAATGCACAAGTTCCACGTTATGGATGTGGGTTTGCTTGTGTTGTAGAAGTCTGTTAATTGGCACACTGTGATTTTGTTGTATTGGTAGTGGTGGCTAGAAGTAGCAAAACCTCAGTGTGAAGATGTCCCCAGCTGGGGAGAAGAAATTTCAGTATTGGTGAAAGCTTGTAATGGGATTTCCTGTAAGGTAATGGGAGGAGGCAGGTAACTACCTAGGAGCCCTCCTGGCCTACTATGTATAAATGCCCACATGGTGTGGTTTGATGAGATCTATAGGCACACCTGTCTTGTGTTTGCTACCAGCTAGGGGCGGTAAAAGTACAGTTCTGATACCTTTAACAGGAGCGGCACTGGTAAGATGACCCGAATTCCTTTTTGTCCACAATCTTCACCCGCACTAGATCACCGATCTTTGTAATCCAGCCAGGAGTTGGTGGTACTGCCTGCACAGTTCGGGCTGGACGGTTCCCATGAGGATCAGGGTCAGACTGATTTGCATATAGCCATGTCTAAACTGGGGTGGCAGAGTGGGCTAAAGAACGATGATGGATTAAACCCAGATCTTTTGACTGGGTGTGAGTGTTTGATTGGTTCAGATGCTCAGTCCATCACCACCCCCTTTTGTACCACATCGCCAGTGGCAGAACGTTTCTGTAGCTCATTGCTTTGCTCATCTCAGAAGTTTTTCAGTTCCTGTTAGACATCCAAACGTTCACTGATAGCAAAAGTCGTTTCCTCCGCCACTGCAATAGGACTGTCAAGGTCTGGAACCCACGTTGACCCCATACTGGACTTCATATGGAGTCCGACCACTCACAGATCTTCTTGGCAGATGGTTTAAGGCTCTCTGTACCCCATGCAGGTGGTGGACTCAACTGCGACCTGAAACTAGCACTGTAGCTGTTAAAGAATGCTTTAAGTCAAGTTTTTTCCTCTTCACTACCGCGCTTCCCTCAGGATGGTATTGCGACGAACAGTGAACATTCACGCCCAATGTTCTCATGGTGCCTCAGAAAGCCAGAGAAGTAAAAGCTGGACCCTTGTCCAAATCAAATGCGGCTGCTGCATCTGTATCGATAAAAAATTGCAAATAATATATGACAATTCAATTGTCAGCCTATCACTGTGGCCATACCCATAGGAATCGAGAGCAGGAATCCAAGGGTAAAATGAAGTATTTAAGAGAGCCATCATAGGGTAGCGGCCCGCTGTTGTCCAAATTAACACAAGCCAGAGCCTTGTTTGAGTTCAAGAGAGGTGTCTGTGGTGGGTGTGCTGCGGTGGAAACCTTTATTTGCTGATAAATGTAACATTTAAGGACTTTGGGCCTGATTGAGAGTACTGCTGTCTATAGGACCGCTGTACCCGTGGTGGCAGACCGGCAACTGCCACACTGTGGGACCGACTGCAGCATTATGACTGCGGCGGTCGGAGCACCAGGATCAATCATCTCGCTGGGTCGGCAGTCTTTTACTGGCAGGAATATGCTGGCGGAGCCACAGCTGGCAAAGCCAAGCATATTCTGAGTTGCCATTTCTCCACCCTTTTCATGGCGGGGATACAGGCCATGAAAAGGGTGGTGGAATGGCAACAAAGGGATCCCTAACAGGGCCCCTAACGGATTTAGGTCTGGGGGGGTTGCATGCGGGGGGTACATGTAGTGCCCCCCGAATCTGCACCACCTCCTTCCTGAACGGTTTGGCATATATACTACACCGTGCAGGAAGGTGCAGTCTGCGCTCTGACTCTGGAGGACTGCATGATAGGCTCTTCTATGAGCCTAGTAGACTGCCACCATCAGACCGCCTCAGGATCACCTGCCAGATCAGGCATTAAATCCTTATCTGGCGGATGATTACACCACTGCTTTGGCGCTCCTACTGTGACTGCCAAAGTTGGAATAAGGCCTATAGGGGCACATTCATCAACGTATGATTTTGCGAGTTCTTAATTGCGATTATTAAGGAATCGCAATTAAGGACTCTCAAAAACCTATGCATGTAGGAATTGCTATAAAATTAGCGGTTCCTAAACATTCCTTAATTGAAACTTGCAAATTTCGAGTCACAATTAAACAATGGCTCCCCATTCATTCCTATGGGCCTGCAGGCCCATAGGAATAAGTGGGAAATTGCATGCACAATTTGTGAGTACCAATAGGTACTCGCAAATTTCGCATGCAATTTCAAGGGTGCAAGGGTTTCAAAAGGACACCCTGTTGCACTCCTGGAATTGTGATGTGCGCCCATGTTGCGCGCACACATGCCCATAGGGCATGTGTGTGCGCAACATGAAACCTTGAAAATGCACTTTAGTGCATTTTTCAAAGTTTTTGCAAATTACTGACCAGTTCAATTGCTCGGTTATTGCATTGCATTTAAGGAATCGTAAATTTGGATTCCTTAAATGTAATCGCAATTTAAGAAATCGCAATAAATTGCAATTTCTTAAATTGCAAGTGCCTTACACTTTGATGCATCACAAAAGCCCTATTTGCGGGCGCAAATGGCCGATTTTTGCGATTTGCGCTTGCAAAAAAGGTTGATGCATGTGCTTGATAGTCGTTTTTCTGTTTATATACACCTCGTCACCAGTAGTGTTGCTGCAATAGTGAGATTGTAGCTGCCACTTTTGTCTGAGCAGATGCTAGATCCTCATGTGCTGCTAGAATGAATTCTAACCTGCTGTCTAAATTTGGAATTACTCTATCCACTACTCCAGGACGATAAACAAACAGAATATTTTGCACACTTAATTGGTAGGAGTAATTTGCTGGAAAACCTTTCGGTAAGGGGGTGCCACAGAGTGAAGCTGTGACTGCCTTCCTAATGTTTCCATCTATCCTCATGTTAGAATGATCCACAGCACCTACAACAGCAGTTTGCACCATTGCCTTGGCGGCATCATCAGCCAGTGAATTATCTGCAACGTGTTTCCCTACACTTTGGTGGCTCAGCGTGTGAATAAAATGAGCCACTGGCAAACTTGTTTTAATGTTTCCCACTTGCCCCCAGAGCAATTTAGCTTCTTAGGGTTCCCTTTAGAATCTCTGAATCCATTCTGGCTCCAATAGTGTAGATACGCATTGTACGACGTGACACAATAATATGAATCACACACTATAAGTGTGGGGAATTCTGGATTAGGATTCTCAAGTGCCAGAATTAGAGCTTTCATTCAGCTAGCTGTGCAGTGCAATCACATAGTGACTTCTTGAATGATTTAAGGAGTTGGAATTCTTCATTCCTCGTTTTACCCTTTACTGCTGCTCAGGCGGCAGAGTATTAGTATTTGGTTCCAACTGCAGGCTGGGCAGAACCATCAGTATAAATTATGAAGTCATACTTATCTTGAGGCATTATTTAACTGGACAGAGGATATTCCTGCTCATATTGTAGGTATGCTTGGATTTGTATTGTAGAGTCAAATACATAATCTATATCTGTTGCTGTAAGTGAGTTGGCCTACTGTATCCATCTAGGATGTAAGACTTTTGTGTTGGGAAAGTTGGCCTTCATGACAGCCACAATGGTTGGAATCTTTTACCCTTTACTGCTGCACAAGCGGCAGATGGGCAGAACCATCAATATAAATTATGAAGTCATACTGATCTTGAGGCATTATTTAACTGGACAGAGGATATTCCTGCTCATATTGTAGGTATGCTTAGATTTGTGGTGTAGAGTCAAATACATAATCTACATCTGTTGCTGTAAGTGAGTTGGCCTACTGTATCCATCTAGGATGTACGACTTTTGTGTTGGGAAAGTTGGCCTTCATGACAGCCTCAATGGTTGGAATCAGGCTTACCATAATTATGTGTTTTCCCTGAGTCAATGATCTTTCTTTCACCATAACTGTCTGTACTGCAGTCATTATTTGTCTGTTTGTGCAAAAACCATTTCCGCATTAGAATATACATGTGATTTATATGCAATTGGTACGGTGTCATCCTTGTTTAATGCGATATATACGTATCCTGTGGTGCCTGCAACTATGAGGATTACTAAGTTTGTTGTATTTGTACGCATGCGTAAGTTATTTTGTAGCTATCATGGCAGCTGGTACTGAACACAAGATCTGTGTGTGTTCTGGTGTCCAGTGTGAGAAGTCTGGACAGATCAGTTCCTAAAACGGTTTAAACCATTATACATAAACTGGTATGTCTGTTGTACCAAAATTCAGCCTAACCTAAAAGAGATTGTAACCTTTTTAGTGTGGTTGGGTGTTGTAAACGTGTGCACTTCTCTAGGAAATGTGTCACTTACATTTTTCCTTCACTTGACAACTAATATTCCAAGAACAGAATACTGAGATACGCAATTTTTTTAATTTGACATTTTTTCATTTGTAGCCTAACTGAGCAAATCCCAGAATTATGTGATCTACTCTGGCCACGTGTGTTGCTAAGTCATTATCCATTAAGTATATGCCATTGACATAGGACAATGCTTTGTCATCAAAAGCTTGTAATAGTTCTGTTACATGGACTATGAACAACCCAGGGCTATTATGATACTCTTATGGCAATCAGCAAAATTGTTTTTGAGAGCCTAAGGCTGTAAATCAAACCAGATACCAGCTGTAAGGTGCTATGTTTTGGTATAAGGACCTGTTTGAGATGTCTAAAGGGGTTTTATATTTTTTTGCACGGTTTTGAACTGCAAATGTGCATGTAGCATTGTTCAATTGTCTATAGACTAAGCAATATGAATGATCTGGTTTCATCACTGAAAACAAAGGATTGGTCATTGGTGAGGTGCAACTTTCTATTACACCCTGATATTTAAGTTGTGTGCATATTTCTCTAATCTGTTGTTTTGCTTCATGTTTAATGGGGTATTGTAGTTGCACTTGTGGGCCTTACCTTATTGGTATTATGTGGTAAAATGAATCATAATCCCAACCCACGTGATTGCGGTATAATGCTGGGGCTTGTGCAAGGACCCACTCCTTGGCATATGGATGTTTAACTGATTCTGGAACGAGGTCGGTAAAAGCTGTTAATATTACGCTTTCTCCCCATGGGGCATGTATAACAAACTCAGATGGCAAATCTTTTTCTGCTAAGAGAATGTCATAACCAAATGATAAGTTCTCCCAGAAGAGAACGTTAATAGTGCGAGATATATCACTCTCCATTTGGAGTTGTAATTCATACAACTGACTAGAGATACTTAGTCGATGGTCTGGTGTTTACACCTGGACATAGTTACTCATTGCTAAAGCTGCCAGAAAGTCCTTCAAAATTATATTGTGACTTTTTCCCACGCTGTTCTGCAGAGTCAGAGCCCATTTCCCAAGCAGAAGCAGAGTCCTTAGTATATGTGGCATGTTTAACTTTTATCCCAGCCACCTTCTACTTTTTAAATTGAGGCTTTTGCTGTGGAAATGTGTCTTCTTTTTTATTATGAAGTCAGGAGTGTGTTGTGAGTCCTTCTTCGGTTTCACATACTCCTCCAACCTGCGCTCTGATCGGCTACCTCTCTCCAAGCATTTTATGGATGATTCCTGGAAGGAACGAGAAGGACGTGTATCTGTATCTTTCTACCTATCAGGTTGTTTAATTGTTTTATTGTCACGAAAATTGTAGCACTTCTGAGAGGATTGCTGTAGAAGAGGTCTTCTCTTCATGTTCTTTATTATCCCAGCATTTTTAGAAGTCTCTGGTGCCTATTTCGAGTTATCTTTATCAGAATTACCCTTAAGTTGTGGCTTACTAGGTCTGGCTCCCAAATTATCTCGACCTAGTGATGAATAGGTTTCTGCAATAATTTTAATTAGCTTGTGCTCTTGGTCTGCCAGAGCAACCTGCGGGAGACATTTGGCTACTGCCAAACTGATGCTTCCCCTTTTATATTACTTAATATCTTTCATGATATTGTAGCAAAATTGCCCATTAATTTAATCCCAAATTCAAAGGCCGAGGCTGCCCCATATTCATTTTGAATCTGTAAGAGTACCTCTGGCAAAACAGCTAATGGTGTGCCATGTGTTATGGTGTATATCACAGCAAATACGGGTCCCCTTGTAGCACAGTCCTCTAGCGGAGGAACCATCCCCAAAGGAAAGCACATTGTGAGAACTCTGTTTGTCTTGGAGTCCGGTATGTGGGAAACACTGCTTCAAGCTGGTTTATTTTTTGTGCAACCCAGAAATATATCTTGTCCCGTCTGATGGGAGCCTTGTCCATAATTGCATAAATAGTAACCAGACTAATTCAGGGCAATTCAGCCCCGCCCCCACGCGATCCCGGCGAGGCGGGAGTACTGGAGTTACCTAAACAAAGCACAGATTCCGTGTCCGCTACCAGTCGCTCTGTCCTGACCAGACGGTAGGGGTAGGTGTTATCGGCTCTGACCGAACGCCGAACGGGTAAGTTTCCAAGGAAGCCTCCACGATTTCTGTACTGTCACCCTGCGGGTTACACTCAGCGCTGGGTGCGCTTTACCCATTGGGTTAGCTGCTATCTACTAATTGCAGCTGCTGACGCCGGCCCTAGGCTATGGGCACGGTCTTTGGTGGGTGCAGCTTCCGTGCCCTTATGTTATTGTTCAGAAAAGGGGGTGACTGGGTGAGAGTACTCTGCTTAATTCAGAGACTCTGTCCATCACCACCCCTTGTTGTAACTAATTTTGTCCACCCTAAGCGTGGAAGGGTATACTCAGATGTGAGTCCCTTGCTCATTGCACCATCAGGATTCAAGCAAGCCGGGCCGAAGACGCCTGAAATGGCAGAAACCGGTCCCCGGAAGCTTGTTTCCTTCCCAGTGTAAGAATTGGCTTTTGTAGTCTGGTCTGCCCTGTTCCCATGATGCACTGGGCCAGGGACAGACTAATTTGCATACAGCCAGGTTCTGAAACTGGGATGGTGCAATGAGCTAAAAAACGGTGTTGGATCTAGCCCTGATCTTTTGACTGGGTGAGAGTACTCTGCTTAATTCAGAGACTCTGTCCATCACCACCCCTTGTTGTAACTAATTTTGTCCACCCTAAGCGTGGAAGGGTATACTCAGATGTGAGTCCCTTGCTCATTGCACCATCAGGATTCAAGCAAGCCGGGCCGAAGACGCCTGAAATGGCAGAAACCGGTCCCCGGAAGCTTGTTTCCTTCCCAGTGTAAGAATTGGCTTTTGTAGTCTGGTCTGCCCTGTTCCCATGATGCACTGGGCCAGGGACAGACTAATTTGCATACAGCCAGGTTCTGAAACTGGGATGGTGCAATGAGCTAAAAAACGGTGTTGGATCTAGCCCTGATCTTTTGACTGGGTGAGAGTACTCTGCTTAATTCAGAGACTCTGTCCATCACCACCCCTTGTTGTAACTAATTTTGTCCACCCTAAGCGTGGAAGGGTATACTCAGATGTGAGTCCCTTGCTCATTGCACCATCAGGATTCAAGCAAGCCGGGCCGAAGACGCCTGAAATGGCAGAAACCGGTCCCCGGAAGCTTGTTTCCTTCCCAGTGTAAGAATTGGCTTTTGTAGTCTGGTCTGCCCTGTTCCCATGATGCACTGGGCCAGGGACAGACTAATTTGCATACAGCCAGGTTCTGAAACTGGGATGGTGCAATGAGCTAAAAAACGGTGTTGGATCTAGCCCTGATCTTTTGACTGGGTGAGAGTACTCTGCTTAATTCAGAGACTCTGTCCATCACCACCCCTTGTTGTAACTAATTTTGTCCACCCTAAGCGTGGAAGGGTATACTCAGATGTGAGTCCCTTGCTCATTGCACCATCAGGATTCAAGCAAGCCGGGCCGAAGACGCCTGAAATGGCAGAAACCGGTCCCCGGAAGCTTGTTTCCTTCCCAGTGTAAGAATTGGCTTTTGTAGTCTGGTCTGCCCTGTTCCCATGATGCACTGGGCCAGGGACAGACTAATTTGCATACAGCCAGGTTCTGAAACTGGGATGGTGCAATGAGCTAAAAAACGGTGTTGGATCTAGCCCTGATCTTTTGACTGGGTGAGAGTACTCTGCTTAATTCAGAGACTCTGTCCATCACCACCCCTTGTTGTAACTAATTTTGTCCACCCTAAGCGTGGAAGGGTATACTCAGATGTGAGTCCCTTGCTCATTGCACCATCAGGATTCAAGCAAGCCGGGCCGAAGACGCCTGAAATGGCAGAAACCGGTCCCCGGAAGCTTGTTTCCTTCCCAGTGTAAGAATTGGCTTTTGTAGTCTGGTCTGCCCTGTTCCCATGATGCACTGGGCCAGGGACAGACTAATTTGCATACAGCCAGGTTCTGAAACTGGGATGGTGCAATGAGCTAAAAAACGGTGTTGGATCTAGCCCTGATCTTTTGACTGGGTGAGAGTACTCTGCTTAATTCAGAGACTCTGTCCATCACCACCCCTTGTTGTAACTAATTTTGTCCACCCTAAGCGTGGAAGGGTATACTCAGATGTGAGTCCCTTGCTCATTGCACCATCAGGATTCAAGCAAGCCGGGCCGAAGACGCCTGAAATGGCAGAAACCGGTCCCCGGAAGCTTGTTTCCTTCCCAGTGTAAGAATTGGCTTTTGTAGTGTGGTCTGCCCTGTTCCCATGATGCACTGGGCCAGGGACAGACTAATTTGCATACAGCCAGGTTCTGAAACTGGGATGGTGCAATGAGCTAAAAAACGGTGTTGGATCTAGCCCTGATCTTTTGACTGGGTGAGAGTACTCTGCTTAATTCAGAGACTCTGTCCATCACCACCCCTTGTTGTAACTAATTTTGTCCACCCTAAGCGTGGAAGGGTATACTCAGATGTGAGTCCCTTGCTCATTGCACCATCAGGATTCAAGCAAGCCGGGCCGAAGACGCCTGAAATGGCAGAAACCGGTCCCCGGAAGCTTGTTTCCTTCCCAGTGTAAGAATTGGCTTTTGTAGTCTGGTCTGCCCTGTTCCCATGATGCACTGGGCCAGGGACAGACTAATTTGCATACAGCCAGGTTCTGAAACTGGGATGGTGCAATGAGCTAAAAAACGGTGTTGGATCTAGCCCTGATCTTTTGACTGGGTGAGAGTACTCTGCTTAATTCAGAGACTCTGTCCATCACCACCCCTTGTTGTAACTAATTTTGTCCACCCTAAGCGTGGAAGGGTATACTCAGATGTGAGTCCCTTGCTCATTGCACCATCAGGATTCAAGCAAGCCGGGCCGAAGACGCCTGAAATGGCAGAAACCGGTCCCCGGAAGCTTGTTTCCTTCCCAGTGTAAGAATTGGCTTTTGTAGTCTGGTCTGCCCTGTTCCCATGATGCACTGGGCCAGGGACAGACTAATTTGCATACAGCCAGGTTCTGAAACTGGGATGGTGCAATGAGCTAAAAAACGGTGTTGGATCTAGCCCTGATCTTTTGACTGGGTGAGAGCACTCTGCTTAATTCAGAGACTCTGTCCATCACCACCCCTTGTTGTAACTAATTTTGTCCACCCTAAGCGTGGAAGGGTATACTCAGATGTGAGTCCCTTGCTCATTGCACCATCAGGATTCAAGCAAGCCGGGCCGAAGACGCCTGAAATGGCAGAAACCGGTCCCCGGAAGCTTGTTTCCTTCCCAGTGTAAGAATTGGCTTTTGTAGTCTGGTCTGCCCTGTTCCCATGATGCACTGGGCCAGGGACAGACTAATTTGCATACAGCCAGGTTCTGAAACTGGGATGGTGCAATGAGCTAAAAAACGGTGTTGGATCTAGCCCTGATCTTTTGACTGGGTGAGAGTACTCTGCTTAATTCAGAGACTCTGTCCATCACCACCCCTTGTTGTAACTAATTTTGTCCACCCTAAGCGTGGAAGGGTATACTCAGATGTGAGTCCCTTGCTCATTGCACCATCAGGATTCAAGCAAGCCGGGCCGAAGACGCCTGAAATGGCAGAAACCGGTCCCCGGAAGCTTGTTTCCTTCCCAGTGTAAGAATTGGCTTTTGTAGTCTGGTCTGCCCTGTTCCCATGATGCACTGGGCCAGGGACAGACTAATTTGCATACAGCCAGGTTCTGAAACTGGGATGGTGCAATGAGCTAAAAAACGGTGTTGGATCTAGCCCTGATCTTTTGACTGGGTGAGAGTACTCTGCTTAATTCAGAGACTCTGTCCATCACCACCCCTTGTTGTAACTAATTTTGTCCACCCTAAGCGTGGAAGGGTATACTCAGATGTGAGTCCCTTGCTCATTGCACCATCAGGATTCAAGCAAGCCGGGCCGAAGACGCCTGAAATGGCAGAAACCGGTCCCCGGAAGCTTGTTTCCTTCCCAGTGTAAGAATTGGCTTTTGTAGTCTGGTCTGCCCTGTTCCCATGATGCACTGGGCCAGGGACAGACTAATTTGCATACAGCCAGGTTCTGAAACTGGGATGGTGCAATGAGCTAAAAAACGGTGTTGGATCTAGCCCTGATCTTTTGACTGGGTGAGAGTACTCTGCTTAATTCAGAGACTCTGTCCATCACCACCCCTTGTTGTAACTAATTTTGTCCACCCTAAGCGTGGAAGGGTATACTCAGATGTGAGTCCCTTGCTCATTGCACCATCAGGATTCAAGCAAGCCGGGCCGAAGACGCCTGAAATGGCAGAAACCGGTCCCCGGAAGCTTGTTTCCTTCCCAGTGTAAGAATTGGCTTTTGTAGTCTGGTCTGCCCTGTTCCCATGATGCACTGGGCCAGGGACAGACTAATTTGCATACAGCCAGGTTCTGAAACTGGGATGGTGCAATGAGCAAAAAAACGGTGTTGGATCTAGCCCTGATCTTTTGACTGGGTGAGAGTACTCTGCTTAATTCAGAGACTCTGTCCATCACCACCCCTTGTTGTAACTAATTTTGTCCACCCTAAGCGTGGAAGGGTATACTCAGATGTGAGTCCCTTGCTCATTGCACCATCAGGATTCAAGCAAGCCGGGCCGAAGACGCCTGAAATGGCAGAAACCGGTCCCCGGAAGCTTGTTTCCTTCCCAGTGTAAGAATTGGCTTTTGTAGTCTGGTCTGCCCTGTTCCCATGATGCACTGGGCCAGGGACAGACTAATTTGCATACAGCCAGGTTCTGAAACTGGGATGGTGCAATGAGCTAAAAAACGGTGTTGGATCTAGCCCTGATCTTTTGACTGGGTGAGAGTACTCTGCTTAATTCAGAGACTCTGTCCATCACCACCCCTTGTTGTAACTAATTTTGTCCACCCTAAGCGTGGAAGGGTATACTCAGATGTGAGTCCCTTGCTCATTGCACCATCAGGATTCAAGCAAGCCGGGCCGAAGACGCCTGAAATGGCAGAAACCGGTCCCCGGAAGCTTGTTTCCTTCCCAGTGTAAGAATTGGCTTTTGTAGTCTGGTCTGCCCTGTTCCCATGATGCACTGGGCCAGGGACAGACTAATTTGCATACAGCCAGGTTCTGAAACTGGGATGGTGCAATGAGCTAAAAAACGGTGTTGGATCTAGCCCTGATCTTTTGACTGGGTGAGAGTACTCTGCTTAATTCAGAGACTCTGTCCATCACCACCCCTTGTTGTAACTAATTTTGTCCACCCTAAGCGTGGAAGGGTATACTCAGATGTGAGTCCCTTGCTCATTGCACCATCAGGATTCAAGCAAGCCGGGCCGAAGACGCCTGAAATGGCAGAAACCGGTCCCCGGAAGCTTGTTTCCTTCCCAGTGTAAGAATTGGCTTTTGTAGTCTGGTCTGCCCTGTTCCCATGATGCACTGGGCCAGGGACAGACTAATTTGCATACAGCCAGGTTCTGAAACTGGGATGGTGCAATGAGCTAAAAAACGGTGTTGGATCTAGCCCTGATCTTTTGACTGGGTGAGAGTACTCTGCTTAATTCAGAGACTCTGTCCATCACCACCCCTTGTTGTAACTAATTTTGTCCACCCTAAGCGTGGAAGGGTATACTCAGATGTGAGTCCCTTGCTCATTGCACCATCAGGATTCAAGCAAGCCGGGCCGAAGACGCCTGAAATGGCAGAAACCGGTCCCCGGAAGCTTGTTTCCTTCCCAGTGTAAGAATTGGCTTTTGTAGTCTGGTCTGCCCTGTTCCCATGATGCACTGGGCCAGGGACAGACTAATTTGCATACAGCCAGGTTCTGAAACTGGGATGGTGCAATGAGCTAAAAAACGGTGTTGGATCTAGCCCTGATCTTTTGACTGGGTGAGAGTACTCTGCTTAATTCAGAGACTCTGTCCATCACCACCCCTTGTTGTAACTAACTTATGTTATTGTTGGCACGTGGGTTTGGCCCTGGCTGGTCCTCGCTCCCCACCGGTTTCCTCATGTGGTTGTGTAGGGATGAGTCGGGTCGAGTCCTTGTGCTGGCAGTTGTAATGGAGTACGCGCTGCCTCCAGTGCTTGTGTGTAACTAGGAACCATAGTCGCACACTGCGTAGTTTGACTTGCTGCTACCCCTATGGCAGCCTCCCCTCCAGAGCCACGACCTATGGCAGGGTGTGATCTCTTCACCGTTAGATCCATGAGTGAATCTAATTTATGTACCCCCATGCTCTTGTCCATTTCCCTTCTTCTCAGGTACCTGACCCATATGTGCAGGTCCCACAGAAGCAGACTGCGGGGCGCCTTAGGATTTTCCTTAGGGTAAGCTCTTACACTTCTTGCCCCTTTTTTCAATTGTCTCCAATAGCTTTAGCGTCTCTACCTTGCTAATACAAGCATCTGATACCCACGACGTGGGTACACTTATGACTATTCATCAGATGATTGTTTGTTTTAAACTTACAAGTGTGCCTTTGAGCGTAGAATGTATGTGACCTGTATCCCAGTAAACACAGCACTGATTTCTCTCCTGTGTTATGCATTTCCTTTAGGTCGCATCAAATTGGCAGGACCTGCTGGCCTGCTTAATTACTGACCTCAAGGAATAAGGATGTAATACACTTTTATTCTTAGTTTTTCACTGTGTAGTACTGAACACCTAGGTCCTGAAGAATTGCCATTTGGGCAAGAAACATGTTGACCTGATCAGAGGGTTGTAGGTATTTTGCTTTGAATCTCCTCAGCATATATCTCCCTTCCCACTATTTTAATCAAGGGCGTCGGCCACGCCAATAAAGTTCATTGTGGACTGACCCACCTTTTTTAACTCGCCACTATCTCACGACTACACTTATACTTGCCCTCTCACCCGCATGCACCATATGGCTGGAACAAAAGATCTCCGATAAAGAGCCCCTTTACGGGTGCCCGTCAGACATTGCAGCGCCAGTCTGACGAGGAGCAGGACCCATATGATGAAGCATGACATCTAGCTTGCTAGGTGTGTGAGGGTTTTAGTTCCAAAAAGGGAATTCCCCCCTTTTTTCTCTTCTCCTACGCTCTACACACACTTGTCCTCTTCACTCACATCGGGGAACTTTGTACCCCTCTTGTGTTACTAGCCTCCTGGACATATACACTGGACCCCGTTAAATATTGTCCGCTCTTGGTTCCCCCTTGTTGTTGATAAAGAAACCCAACTCGGACCCTAGGAACCATGCTAACTACAGACCCATTTCCCTTTTGCCGGCCCTGGCGAAAGTTGTCGAAAAGCATGTTCATACCTCCCTCGTCAACTTTCTCGAGGCCCATGATATTCTGCACCAGTCACAGTCAGGGTTCCGCTCTAATCTGAGCACAGAAACAGCTCTGCTCGAGGTCACTGAGGCCATCAAGGAAACCCTAGATGGTGGGGGCAAGGCCGTGCTGATCATGTTTGATCTGTCGGCGGCTTTTGACACCGTCCCCTATGACCATCTCCTTTTTAGACTCTGGGAGATTGGCCTGAGGGGGACGGTGCTCAGCTGGTTTAGATCTTTCCTTGCCAACCACCAGCAGACGGTCTGGGCCCCCCCTTTCTCCGCCATAATGCCGCCTCTGGAGGTTGGAGTGCCTCAGGGCTCTATCTTGATCCCCACTCTTTTTAATATCTATATGACCCCTTTGGCGGCATTGGTGGAGGCTTATGGGGCTCAGATCGTATCATACGCGGACGATACCCAACTCTTGTTCACGTGTGATAAAGGATCTGACTTTCACGGTGCAAACATCAGGGGCTGCCTTGAGGCTGTTTTCAACTGGTTTGAACAGAACAGCCTCAAGTGCAACTCCGATAAATCGGAAGTACTCTTCTTTGGCTGCCCTGCAGACCCCAGGTGGAAGGACTGGTGGCCCCTTGGCCATGTTTCCCCCGGACAGCGACTCGACGGTCGCCAAAAACCTGGGAATCCAAATAGATAACAGCCTTTCCCTTAAACCCCAGGTTCTTGGCCTGGTCGGCAAATGTTTTGCCACGTTAAAAATGGTTAGAAAATTCCTCCCTCTGTTGTCCTTTGACCATAGAATAATTACCATACAGGCCTTAATAGGCTCGCGCCTTGACTACTCTAATGTGCTATACCTGGGCCTTCCTGACTTCCTCTTAGCTCGTTTGCAAGTCGTCCAGAACTCAGCGGCTAGAGCCATCTTCGGCCTCACTAGGAGAGCAAGAGCCAGTGATCTTCTTAAAACCTTGCACTGGCTCCCGATCAAAAAGCACATTGCTTTCAAAACGCTCACCATGGCATTCAAAGCCCTCCATGGTCTGGGCGCCAGATATCTTCAGAGAAGGATGAGCTTCTACACACCCTCCAGATCTCTGAGATCTTCCACTCAGGCCATGGCTGTCACGCCTACGATTAGGCGTGCCCGGTGCGGGGGCCGCTCTTTCAAGCGCCTGGCACCCCAGATGTGGAATGCCTTTCCTCTCTCTCTGAGAGTGACTAACAATCTCCTGGCTTTCAGAAAAAATCTTAAAACTCTTCTTTTCACTCAGTAACCCTTTCACCGCCCCCCTTTGCCTTGACTGAGGATCTTCCAGCGCCGGGACACTCTTCGGAGTAGCCGTGCGCTATAGAAATCCAGCTTATAACATTATAACATAACGTAAACTGTGCGCGGGAGTTCTCCCGCGGAACCTTTGAGGCTACCTACAGTAAAAGGTTTACTGCAAGGACCATTGGATCCCTGTTGCTACTACTCTAGCACTCCAGGGTTTTCCACTTAGTATATGTGCTCAGACCTTTCCTGTACACTAACCCCGACCGTTCCGACCAATCATGGCGGACGTTCCAGGTCTGAGCTTTGATGAAGACGCTATAGCTGAGGCCCTCAGAACAGCTCCCTCACTCTTTGGGGTGGGAGGAGCCACTATCTCGGGCTCGACCAATTATGATTGGGCAACGCTTACCATCATGAAAAAAGAATGGCTCAGGATTACTGTCCATGGGGCTATGATGACCGAGTACTTGAGAGCCAATATCGCCCCCCAGGGACTCATTGTTAACGTCATGCCGAGACTCTTCCTAGAGGATGGCCAATTCAAGGTAGACTGGTGCCAAGTCTCGTGGAAGTGTACCAAAGATCTACTCTACCTGATCGTGAAAACGGCCAAGAGACTGGCAGATGCCTTACTTGTTAAAATTACAGCCATAGAGGCAGCTATAAGAGGGACACTTACCAAAACCCCCTACACAACAAAACTGGCGGAGATCAATCAAGAGATCGCAGAGAACCAATAGTTCCTCCTCAAACAAAAGATGACTAAACTACAGAAAGATGTGGCTAGATTCGATAAAGAGAAGGTATATCCCTATCTTAAAGACGGATATTCCAATAACAGAATCAGCTACTCTTCTGATGAGAGCTCGGATACCGGTAGCCGGAGGGGTTCCTCTGGCAGTGATTCAAATGGGAGCTTCCCCTCCAAGAATAATCGCAATCAGCGACGTGGCAATTGGAATCAGGGCTACAACAATGGACCAATGTTCCATGGGCCACCACAAATGATGCCACCGTGGCAATACCCCTTCTACCCACAGGGACCACCACAGTTCTACCCAATGAACCCCGCTTTTTTAGACAGAGGTTGGGGCAGAGGAAGAGGGCGCAAGCGAGGGGCTCCAAAGGATGTGCAATGGCAAGACCAGCCAACCACTTCATCCTCGGTGGAGACCAGGAGCACGACCAGGGGAAGGAGAGTTTGATTGTCAATCTCTCTGAAAGGACATTAACTCCCATTGAAACCAAGGTCCTGGAAAAGGGTTTGGGTTTTGTTCCAACGCCAACACCTGACAGCTTCACCGAGATGTGTGAAGTTAAACAACTGTTCAGGAAGGTACGGCTGCGGTCGTTCTTTCATGACAAACCTGAAATTGAAAGAACTGACACCGGGCTGCGTAAACCATCAACCTTCACACCGACCGACAACATGGTCCCACCTGAGGTATTGACATTTGTAAGGGCTGTCCTCAGGGGTTTGGAAACCAGACCGATTACCAGTAGCTTCAACAATCTGAGCAAAACTGAGAGACAGGCAGTTCAGTCCCTGTCCAACGATACAACCATTGTCATCAAACAGGCGTACAAGGGGGGTGCCACCGTGATTCAGAGCAGCAGAACACAAAATGCAAACGTCAGCTGGCGAACACCACCCATTACAGACTTTTGACTACAGACCCTACCAAAAGACTGACCACTACCATCACTAGCTTAATTATGGAAGGTGAAACCAACGAGTGGATCACTAGGAATGAAGCAGCATTCTTACTGACCACCGATCCGGTGATACCCTATTTCTACACCCTCCCGAAGATCCACAAAGGGCAAACCCCGGTCCCTGGCAGGCCTATCGTCTCCGGGATCGGCTCATTACTTGAGCCGCTTTCCAAATTTTGCGATGCCTTCTTACAACTTGTGGTTAGAAAAATACCCTCTTTTCTACAAGACACTAGGGATGTGCTCCGTCTTATAGATAAGATCGAGGGGAGGGAGGATGTGGACCTCCTCCTGACATTAGACGTCGAAGCACTGTATAGGAACATCCCTCAACAAGCCACCCTAGAAGCCGTTGAATCTACTCTCCTACAGGAAGAATGGTGCTCACCCACACCAGTCTCATTCATACTAGTGTGTGCAACCATAGCCCTAACTGAGAACTTTTTCCAGTATGGGACCCAACTATACCACCAATTCAGCGGGACATCTATGGGTTCGACCTTTGCCCCTAGTCTAGCCTGCATCTACATGGCCACCTTCGAGGAAAGTGTCATCAGGGCCACACACAACCCCTTCTGTGACAACATAACACTCTGGCGCAGGTACATAGACAATATCCTCGTACTATGGAAAGGAGATCGGGCGACCTGTGAGGCATTCTGCAGGTGGATCAATCTGCAGAACCCTTTTCTTAAAATCACTGGTACCATCTCAGAGACGACTATCCCCTTCCTAGACTTGAGTATTAGTCTAAACCCGGCTGGGCTAAAGACTACACTCTACCGGAAAAACACCGACAGGAATAGTCTTCTTCTTTATGGGAGATACCATCCGAGAGCCCTGAGGGACAATCTCCCATTTGGACAGTTCCTCAGGGTACGCAGAAATTGCACAGACAGGGCAGACTTTAAACAAGAAGCGAGTCTCCTACAAGACAAATTACAGGACAGAGGGTACCCGGCTAGGCTTGTGTACAACTCCTGTAAACGAGCCCTGAACAACCCTAGGGAAGCACTACTCGAGACACGTCCCAAAGAGTCCGATGATTTGATCACATGTATCACCTGTTATACCAAAAACTCAGCCTACATCAAAAACACGATAAACAAACATTGGAATATCATCATCTCTGGTGGTTTGGATATTCCACGGCCTCGTTTTGCTTTCAAACGGACGTCCAACCTGAAGGACGCACTAATTCACACACGGCCCAAAAAGCAAAACACCAACAGCCAGAGTACACTGTGGGGCCGTCCCCCCGTGACAGGTCACTTTCCATGTGGGGGGTGCGCTGTTTGTCCTCAAACGCGACAGTGCAAGGAGATCGCCCTTACAGACACCTTCACCTGGCAGCTCCGTAAGCATACCAATTGCAACAACACTAGATGCATCTACATGCTAACCTGCCCATGTAATAAACATTACATTGGGATGACCATGAGACAAGCCAAACTGCGAATTATGGAGCACAAAAGCAACATTAGATGCTCAAAGACACACACCAGGTTGTATGAACACTATACACAGCAGGGACATCAGGCAGACAGTATACGCTGGTTGATTTTGGAATCCTATCCCACCATTACCCAGCAGGCCTTGTTCCGAATCGAACAAAGATGGGTCCATCGGCTTAAATTAGACACGACTGGCCTCAACGACTCTGTACCATGGTCGTCCCTCACACACTAGAACTGACCTTGTATAAGCCTGGATGCCAATTCACTGTCCTAACTTATTCTCCCCACCTTGATTAGCCACCAAGCATGCTGTCATTTTTCTCTTTCAGATGCCTACACTTGATGTCGTTTTTACATCAATCCCTCCTGCCCTGTTTGTAATTAGCTGCCTCTACAGCGGTTGGCACCAAACACAGGGGTGCTGTTACGTCTTATCGACTACCACGATTGACCAGCCCTGGTTTACTATCCCTGCGCAAACCTTTCACCATAGCCACCATAAGACACTCCACCAAATCGGAACACCTACATATTTTACCATCACTACATAGCGCTATACCCCATTCTGGTCCAGTTAGCTGCGGATCACAGTACAGATATACGTGATGGGAGTATTCGGCTAAGTTGTCGTCTGTGGGACTTCTGTGTGATATCTAAACCTTGTTTCACCACCACCAATAACACGAGCCCTCAAATTACCTCCTGGTTGTTGATAACAAACACCGCACTATCTTATCTGTTTGGCTCTGTATTGTTCCATATTTGTGTGTTTTTACAGTTGCCTGTTCATTATACTCTTCTTGAACAGTTGCCGTGTGCCCATACTCGCACTTACAATTATTTACAGTTGATTGTGGGATTTGGGTGTCATATAGGACCCTTCTCACCCCATCAACACCACCATTAATATTGGCCCCTCCATTGTTATCGGGCTCCGACAACAAACCCTTCCCGATCGTACTTGATTGACCCTGCATTTTTACCAAGTACACACTGGTATGCTTGCCTTTCCACGTCCCCTTGACAACACCCAAGATGGCTACTGAAATAAGCCTCTGGTTGTATAGGCGGAACTGAGTGCCTGTGTCTACTGATGGGAAAGGCTTGACACATGCGCATTACAGGTCCGTGATGGCCCCGCCCCCACGCGATCCCGGCGAGGCGGGAGTACTGGAGCTACATAAACAAAGCACAGATTACGTGTCCGCTACCAGTCGCTCTGTCTTGACCAGACAGTGGGGGTAGGTGTTATCAGCTCTGACCGCACGCCGAACGGGTAAGTTTCCAAGGAAGCCTCCACGATTTCTGTACTGTCACCCTGCGGGTTACACTCAGCGCTGGGTGCGCTTTACCCATTGGGTTAGCTGCTATCTACTAATTGCAGCTGCTGACGCCGGCCCTAGGCGATGGGCACGGTCTTTGGTGGGTGCAGCTTCCGTGCCCTTATGTTATTGTTGGCACGTGGGTTTGGCCCTGGCTGGTCCTCGCTCCCCACCGGTTTCCTCATGTGGTTGTGTAGGGATGAGTCGGGTCGAGTCCTTGTGCTGGCAGTTGTAATGGAGTACGCGCTGCCTCCAGTGCTTGTGTGTAACTAGGAACCATAGTCGCACACTGCGTAGTTTGACTTGCTGCTACCCCTATGGTAGCCTCCCCTCCAGAGCCACGACCTATGGCAGGGTGTGATCTCTTCACCGTTAGATCCATGAGTGAATCTAATTTATGTACCCCCACGCTCTTGTCCATTTCCCTTCTTCTCAGGTACCTGACCCATATGTGCAGGTCCCACAGAAGCAGACTGCGGGGCGCCTTAGGATTTTCCTTAGGGTAAGCTCTTACACTTCTTGCCCCTTTTTTCAATTGTCTCCAATAGCTTTAGCGTCTCTACCTTGCTAATACAAGCATCTGATACCCACGACGTGGGTACACTTATGACTATTCATCAGATGATTGTTTGTTTTAAACTTACAAGTGTGCCTTTGAGCGTAGAATGTATGTGACCAGTATCCCAGTAAACACAGCACTGATTTCTCTCCTGTGTTATGCATTTCCTTTAGGTCGCATCAAATTGGCAGGACCTGATGGCCTGCTTAATTAATGACCTCAAGGAATAAGGTTGTAATACACTTTTATTCTTAGTTTTTCACTGTGTAGTACTGAACACCTAGGTCCTGAAGAATTGCCATTTGGGCAAGAAACATGTTGACCTGATCAGAGGGTTGTAGGTATTTTGCTTTGAATCTCCTCAGCATATATCTCCCTTCCCACTATTTTAATCAAGTGCGTCGGCCACGCCAATAAAGTTCATTGTGGACTGACCCACCTTTTTTAACTCACCACTATCTCACGACTACACTTTCACTTGCCCTCTCACCCGCATGCACCATATGGCTGGAACAAAAGATCTCTGATAAAGAGCCCCTTTACGGGTGCCCGTCAGACATTGCAGCGCCAGTCTGATGAGGAGCAGAACCCATATGATGAAGCATGACATCTAGCTTGCTAGGTGTGTGAGGGTTTTAGTTCCAAAAAGGGAATCCCCCCCCCTTTTTTCTCTTTTCCTACGCTCTACACACACTTGTCCTCTTCACTCACATCGGGGAACTTTGTACCCCTCTTGTGTTACTAATTCAGGGCATCGCCAATTGTGGTTGTGCAGCTTTAACAGCCTTTGCTGGGATTGCTGTTATGGTTCGCATAACAAATTGTATTAGTCGTCTGTATAGTGCAACTATATCTTTGTATAGTATACAAAGTTCTGGTGCTGTGAGAACTCGTATTTGTGGATATGGTGTATAGCCGGCTAAAAATTGGTCAATCTGCTCCCTCATTACTAAAGCAATTGACTCTAACATTTTCTAATGTATGTGGTTGAATAACTAAGAACCAGTTCATGTGTTTCTCGTGTGTTAATGGAATTTCTAAATCCTCATATGCTTTATAGTTTTTTGGTACTGCTGCTTCAGTGTATGTGTAAAATTCCCTGTGTTGGCATTTACTGCCAGGAATGTGACCCATGAATAGAATATCTCTGTTCTATATGCTTCGTGGGCCTCTACCACGAATGTAACATCCCCGCCCCCTTGTCTGCAGTTTAGTGGTAAAACCACCTGTCCTGGATTAGCAATTTGAATATGTGGTATTCAGAAAGAATAACTGTTGTGGGGTAATCCTTTTTATTGAAGATTTAAGTTTGAACAACCTACAGCCAAAAATAGGGGTTCATTACTTTGCTGAGGAAGATTTATCCCTAACACCATGGACGTCTCCAGTTAACTGGTGAGTAGAGATTTGGGCACATGAAAGAAACACTACTCAGAAGACCCATTAAATAAGAACCTAAGCTAAAACATTGGCTGCACCATGTCGTATTATTCAAGCTATTCAAGTAAGAATGTACGTTTGGACAACATAAACATCAACACTGTGCAGGACTGAGTCCATGCACACCATCAGGATATATTGACCTTAGTCTTGGCTAGCTCATCGAGCACCTTCTGAACCTCTAGCCCTTACGAGGTACCAGATAGTATGTGCAACCATAGAACATGAAAACCATGACTCCTCAAGGAAATTGTTGTAACAGATTCTACCCTTTTGTTAATGACTTCGGTATGCCCAAAGGCCTACAAAAGAAATACTCAAATTGGCATTTCAAATATTTATTGAAGCAATAACATTCTTGTGTAAAATACGTGTGGTACAATGAGTAATAAAAGTAAACAAAGCAGAGTAATCAGTATTACGAGAATGGGAAAGAAAATAAACAGTTCAACCATTGTGCTGTTGAATTGATTATATGAATACATTTATTTATAGCTATACTCGAACCTAGCGCTTCCTATCCTGATATGCATAGGGTGTGCGGATCTTCCAGAATGCCCCAGAGTGGTCTACCTCCCTATTAACCTGGGAGTGTATGTCATCTGGAACCCCGTCTTTGGTATAGAGCTGGCCACCGTCCTTCTCAGGATGGTTACGGGATTCAGCTGGGCTGGAATTCTGGCATTGGGTAATCTGGGTAGTGCCAGCGAAATATTCTGCTCCCCAAAAAAAGGCCTGACAGAGTTTTTATAATAGTCTTCACCCATACTCTCTATGCCGGAGTTCTAGTCTGGCTGTTTTATTCTACTCTTGCAGAGATGTTGCTGAACAGTCAACAACAAACAACAATATTTTTTGCAGTGAACTTAGTCCAACAGCCTAATAATATGCCTACGGGGAAGTGTAAGTGTAAGCAAACCTATTTCTGAGACAGGGCTCGAGAAATCTGAAAAATTGTACTAGTCCTGCAGGTCTATACTTTAAAAAAACTCCTCGACCTAACAGTAACCTACTTGACCTCCGTCTCTGAAAGCGGAGCAAATGTGACAAGGTAACAAGATTTAAAGGCATCTTTATTGCTCATTTGCTTTGTGAGCAAAAAAAAGGCCTATAAATCTTGTTATCTTGTCACATTTGCTCCGTTTTCAAAGAAGGAGGACAAAAGTTAGTATGTTTTCCTACTCGCCAGAAAGGACGAGTAGGACCTAAAAATAGCTCGACCTCATAAAATTTACCTCGCAAATGCGAGCGGTCGAGTGGATTTGCCGAGCCCTGTGAGAGTATTATCTCATATGGGTGTGCAAAAAACATTGTTTAAAAAAAGGTGTGAATTTTAAATGTGAACATGTAAAATGGAGGTGTTCAGTGCCTGCGGCCTATGTACCATACAACAACACAATCCCTTGCAGCCCCGGTGTCTGGTAACTGGAAGACTTGGTGGGTGATTCAGTAACACAACTTTTAGACATAGTTTTTGATCTCTTGGTTTTAAAAGATAGAGTAGACATGCAATGTATTATGCTATTGAACACAAACTTTGATTCTTGGACAGGGGTCTTAAAAATTTAATGCTATGTAGTTGTGGCGTGTAAATGAATACTAAAACACATCACACGCACATGCATATATGCACATGTTCAGGGATTACGCACACACATACACCTACATTGACCATAAAAAAATGCACACACCACAGAGGCCACAAACACCATCTACACGTATGCTATTAGATAAACCGGGCTGCTTCTTTAGTATAAATTACAAACAATTTTTCAGGACAGGCTGGAAATTATAAATAGTTGGAATGTAGATCTGGGCAAAACTTTAACAATCCAGCAAACCATACAATATTTTTGAATTTCATGTTACTAAGTTTATCAGGTCTATGCACGAGTAACTAATCTAGTATAGGAGTTTAGTTTGCATTCTAGGGCTTGTAGTTTTCTTTATCTCAACATGTATTCAGGACTTGAAGGACCAGATTACAACATTAACACTTGATTAAACGTGCTACCTGTCCAGGAACACTAGTGATTTCCTTATATGTTCACTTAAGATTGAGGCTCACATGTTATACTTTGGAGGGATGGTTTAGATTTTTTATGCCAGTATTACTAGCTCGCATGAATCAACATAGATCAAAATTAAACAAGGTCCACTGATTTTTGTAGCCAGAAACAAGCAAATTGGGACTGGTTTCGGGGTAGCACCCCTAAACAGCCAAGCTAGCTTAAATCCAGTGGCAAAGTGAGCAAGAGACCCATGTCTGGGCCAACTTAGGGCAAACAAAGCAAACACATAGAGGGATCACCTGGTCTAGCAGTTCGGGTGGACTGCTCCCATAGGGCGCAGGGTCAAGACTGATTTGCATATGGCTGGGTCCAAACTGGAAAGGCATGTGGAGCGAAAAAAACGATGGACTTGAGCCCAGATCTCTGTACTGGGGTGAATGTATGACATTGTTCTGCATTCTGTCCAACAATTGTTCTTTTTGCACTGGGAATAGATTAAGGCATATTAAGGCAGCAAGTCTCCTCCCCTCACACTGGGTTAACTCAAGCAAAGTTTTGAATCGAATTACCATCCATTGCTACTATATACATTCTTCATTCACTTTAGTGTAGGGCTGGGCATCATTTCTCTTCTTCGGTAGGGGATACAATACTCCATTTTATTCTTCACTATTTACCTGTTCATAGAGGTCAGGTGGTTCATCTAATTGAGCTTTGTTGCAGATATCTTTTTTGTAATCAGCGGGTGTACATGCGAAATCCTAACAGAACAAAGTCAGTCAGTCATCCTTTACAATTCAATAAGTTCACTGCCATAAAATTAGGTAACATTAAGTTCTGAATCAATGCTATGACATAGTAGTGATCTATGCTTCAAATATTTGGAGGGTACTACATCATTTGGTGGATTTGGGGGCCCATCAAAAAAGACTGATGCCCTGTCCGCCAAACAAACAGTTTCGACACTCCACTCAGGCCCGTGGGAAGCATCAGGTTTGCACTGGCAGAGTCTCAACTGAGTCTGCCAGCACAAACCTTTGACCAGGCAACCCATCCGCCACAGGGCCGCCAGTCATAGTAACTGTTGTCATTACTATGACGTGGCAGCTCTATTCTGGAGGAGAGGGTGATCATTACTAGTTTTCCCTGCCTCTCACTGATAATTCACTAAGCCTGCTGTAAATCTTCTGCTGCACGTCCACTGTATGCTTTGAGATTCCCATCAGGAAGGTGAGATCCCTATATTGGGCAGATGATCCTCCACTAGGGGAGCAGAGGACCTAACTTCTGCTCACCTGTTTTGCCAGCTGCCCAGATCGAAATGACCTTCTTATTCTTGATTTGTCCTGGTGCCAGCTTTGTCTGCCTTCATTGTAGTTACCGCACATACCACCTCATCCATCAACGTGAGGCAGACCTTCCACTAAACGCTTTCCAAACTGCATAACTATTTGCTTGCAATGCTATCTAATTGTAAAATGTTAGCTTGTCATATATTTCCTCTTCAAAGCAAGGCTTATTGAAATTACCCCTGCCTCTTTTAATTTTGTTATTAGAAAATTGAGAGGATCTAGTTTCCATGCTCATTTGACCACTTAGGGTGACCCTGAAGGTAAAAGCAAATAGTAGTACGTTATACTGGAGGTTATTTTAGTGACACAGAGACCACAGCGTGAACCTTCTTAACTCATTTATCAAAAAAGCCTGTTTTTCCATGAACGTTTATGAAAGTGTTGTGTAGTTTAATACCTACAGGCCAAATGCAAAATAACGAATGTTAATTATTTTACAATAGACAATTTGTTTCCTTAGCTGACTTTCCACCATTGTTGACTTTGCAGTTGTTTTCTAACTCTCTTTACTCCTTTTTTAATTTCTAGGCACGCGATAAAGCAAAGGTGTGTACAGTGCAGATTAGAAGTTATTTTCCTTCAGGGAACAAACACACTTTGTTTAGCTTAGTGTAGTGTCGGTAAGTTCAAGTTTGCCACTAGAGTGTAAAGTGCTCAGACAGTAGCTGTGCTTTTATTTGTGAGTATTGTGCACTTCTGCAGCTCTTCGTATAGGTGAAGCAAAGCATGCTTAAATACATTACTTTATTATTTGGACGCTTTTTGCACTAGAACTAAAGTACCTTCTTTGATATAAATATAAAGATATAAACATATAAATGCATTAATTTAGCAGCTACAGTAACAGAAGCGAATGGATGCAAGATTTTTGTGTGAATGAAAAGTGGGTAAAAGTATTATAAATTGTTTGTTGATCTACGACTATTTATTGACGTTTTCAGTTCAATCATTATCTCCTTCTGAAAAAACAACTGACTTTTCTTTGGTATGAGTTTTTATGAGATTATACGAAATAGCTCTTAAATAGCTGATGTAAAAATGCACCTGATATTGCAGATGTTATAGTCCCATTTCACAAAAACGTAGACAACATGCATAGTTCACACTTATGACTGAGCTTCATTTCCGACAGATTGGGCATTCCTAGTCATTGATGTCACTCCCAAGCATAGAATTATGCATGTCATAGCATATATCAGGGCATCAATGTTAGATGCAAAGATGTACTGTTTAATCGACCTTAGATATGCGGGTGTGTGATGTGTACACATTTGTGCGCAGTGGGCATCTACAGGGGCTGGGAAAACATTTTCAAAGAGCAGAAAGTAGAAGCTTTATGGTTTTGTTTTTTGGCCTTGTACAATGCCTCTTTGTACATTTTATGCCATCCTAGACCTGCAAGATATATCCTCTATTTATTTCCAACTGCAGATGTGCTCTACGCATCAGCCTTTCGAAAGTACAGATCAGCATGTCCGAGGGTGTAGAAAGCAAATCAGTAGTAAGAAGGGATGCCTCTCATCAAACTCTGGCCGCAAAAGTGACAAGTCTGGCAGGAAACGGCTGGCCGGAAATTTGACAGGTCTAGTCTTAAATTTGACAGGTCTGGCAGCAAAGCCTGGCCTTAAATTTGACAGGTCTGGCAGCAAACCCTGGCCTTAAATTTGACAGGGCCTGGCAGCAACTTGCTGGCCGCAAACACTCTGGTTTTAAATGGGTGACATGTAGGGCTATTCCCAAAACTGACAGGTCTGATTGCAAAACATGGGGTAATTGTGTATGTGTTTAAAAAAAAAGTGCATAGAAAAAAGTGTTGCAAGAGTATTCTCAACGTTATAACCCTTGTGTTCCTGGATAGTACAGAAGTGATGTACAAAGAATTATTTCGGAGCATTGTTCCACAGTAAGCAGCAATGGTGTGTGGGAAAAAGAACGAAAGTATATCCTTGCCCCCGTTGACATACGGTCCGTAGTGCAGGGAAAACTCCGTAAGAAAAGCGGGGTAGAATGTGTTAGTTAATAACTAACATCCAAAAGGGTTGCCAAATGGTCCTTGAAGTGCGGGACCTGTGATAGGGTCGCCACAGTTCCCTGCTTCTCCGCCTGGAATATCCGAATCCATTGCTGCTTACTGTGGAACAACGCTCCGAAATAATTCTTTGTACATCACTTCTGTACTATCCAGGAACACAAGGGTTATACCGTTGAGAATACTCCTGCAGCACTGATACTGAAGGTGCAACCAGATTCTGGACCATTGGAATAAGAGGTTCCAATTCAATGCCCTGATGAAATTCCCAAGGCACTAAAGGGAATGAAACGCATTGGCTGTGTCTGTGTATTTTAAAAAGAGAAAAAATAAAGATCCCATTAAAGAAGGAACAGAAGACTCACTAAATTTATGAACTTTTTGGATTGCTGACTTCATTGAGTGCACCTCTCAAATTCTTTGTAAAACTCTTTGTATGACGGACATCCTTGGCAGCGGATGGTGAGAGTGGTTGCACCACACGAATTTAAGAAACAGAAGAAGTCGATGTGCTGAACCTTGGTCTGCTGCTGTGTGCTTTGGTTTTTATAGAAAAAAGTGTGTGCATGTAGTAGGGAAATGCCTGGGCATGTTTAAAACTGGGGGTTGCAGACAGCTGTTGGCTGAACAGCTGCGGAGCAGTCCTGAGTCCCCAGCCCAGGGCCTGGGAGGAAGACTGTGGCACGTAGGTGTCAAAGTGGTAAAGGGTCCTCACAAACCTGCCTTTGGTAATTCTCTAAAAAAATGAGGTTAATACAGACCCCTTATAAAATAATAAACCCCAGAAACCCCTGAGCTTTGAGATGCGAAAAAAAAGACAGGTGGCATGTTGAGGCAAAGCTTCCCATGAGACCCTGAAACAGGGTGCCAGCTGTTAGGATGTAATAAACACATCACAAAACCCTTGGTCCCAAATTCGACAGGCCTGGCAGCAAACTCTGGCCTTAAATTTGACAGGTCTGGCAGCATACTCTGGCCTTAAATTTGACAGACCTTAAATTTGACAGGTCTGGGCTTAAACTCTTGCCTTAAATTTGACAGGTCTGGCCTTAAACTCTGGCCTTAAATTTGACAGGTCTGGCCTTAAACTGCTGGCCTTAAAATTGACAGGTCTGGTCTTAAATTTGACAGGTCTGGCAGCAAACTGCTGGTCTTAAATTTGACAGGTCTGGCCTTTAACTGCTGGCCTTAAAATTGACAGGTCTGGTCTTAAATTTGACAGGTCTGGCAGCAAACAGCTGGTCTTAAATTTGACAGGTCTGGCCTTTAACTGCTGGCCTTAAAATTGACAGGTCTGGTCTTAAATTTGACAGGTCTGGCAGCAAACTGCTGGTCTTAAATTTGACAGGTCTGGCCTTTAACTGCTGGCCTTAAAATTGACAGGTCTGGTCTTAAATTTGACAGGTCTGGCAGCAAACTGCTGGTCTTAAATTTGACAGGTCTGGCAGCAAACTGCTGGCCTTAAAATTGACAGGTCTGGTCTTAAATTTTACAGGTCTGGCAGCAAACTGCTGGTCTTAAATTTGACAGGTCTGGCAGCAAACTGCTGGTCTTAAATTTGACAGGTCGGGCAGCAAACTGCTGGTGTTAAATTTGGACGGTCTGGCGGCAAACTGTTGGTCTTAAATTTGACAGGTCTGGCTGCATAACATGGGTAATTGTATATGTGTTTAAAAGTGCAAAGAAAAGTGAGTGCAAGTAGGAGGGAAATGTCTGGGCATGTTTAAAACTGGGGGTTGCAGACAGCTGTTGTCTGAACAGCTGCGGAGCAGTCATGAGTCCCCAGCCCAGGGCCTTGGAGGAAGGCTATGGCATGTAGGTGTCAAAGTGGTAAAGGGTACTCACAAACCTGCCTATGGCAATTATCAAAAATAGGTTAATACAAACCCCATATAAAATAATAAACCACAGCCACCCAGGAGCTTTGAGCTCAATTTCTAGGTCTGTTTCTATCTGTAACCATATCTGTCTATCTCTCTGGCCCTCTGGCCATCCTTATCTGCCTATATATCTACGTATAGGGCTGTGTTGCAACCGCTCTCACTTTCATTATGTCTCTCACTGTCATCTATCTAGTGATCTATTCTGGTCCCTCTATTCTCTTTGTCAATCTTTTTCTGTCTCCTTATGTCTGTTTCTGTTTCTCTGCTGTGAGTGGGACAATAGTTTTAGCTAACAGTAAAATGTGAATTTGAAGCACCCACGAAATATAAGGAGGTTGTTGAATGTTCTGATTCGATGTACTACCCACCATTTGGGAAATGATTGAACAATATTTCATTTTGCAGCAGCGTGTTGGAATACAGTGAAGGTTTTTAAAAGCTTGTGACTTCCATTTCAGGTTTAATCACATCATGTGTCATCTCAGTTTTGGAAAACTAATTTTTTATCTTTTAATCCAGCCTTATGAGGAAAAGTGTAATCTTTCTGCACAACGTTAATTTGAAAATAGTTTTAATACACTGAGAAAGTTCAGCTTATAACAATCTGTGGTGTTTAAATTTGTTTGAATTGCCTTTATATATTGCTTACAATCACAACTAAATTGTAAAAAACAAGCACCTTTTACATTTTCAAACTGTGTTATCCTTGAGTCAGTATTCCGTTTTACTGACGAGATTCAAATGACCTAATGTTGACGGCTCAAGATGTGGCGCCTGCTTCGTAAAGTCATCTTTCTTGAATACCTAAAGCAAATACCTGGAGGATTGGGGGATGGGGATGCTTGGCTCTGGCTATACATATGTTAATTTGATCTTCTTTCCCTGGCGTGGCTGTCCTGCTGCTGAAGAAAGGCTTTCTAATGCAGCGCCAGCCAGGTAAAGAGACAAAAGACATGACAATAGCTGGATGTTAAGGGTCACGCCTTCCTCTTCAGGCCGACGGTCGGATCGTAGGATGCAGAACATTCGGAATCCTGCAAACTCCGAAGAGGTTTTTGTGCGTGACGGGCCACACCTGCACAGTGTAAAATGGGTTCTTCTGCGAGAAACAATCCTTTCATTATTGTGGCCCCTCAACAGAAACCTACGACTTGTCCGCACCTTGTAGTTTATTGTAAACTGGATACAGATTCCCCCACTGATTTAACAATTCTTCATATTATGTCTGTTTTCATAATCTGCTTCAATATACTAGAAGTCTCTAATAGCTTTCTCCAAACTACCGCGGTGCATGCATATTTTGTGTAAACGGGAAAAACATTATTTTTGTTGCTGTTCTGGCCATATATCTCCCCACCCTTAGAAGATGTCCAGTGCAAGTAAAAAAAACAGCTAAAACTGTTGAAATGGTTTTCAGCCCAAAAATTTTAAGCGGTTTGACAGAGAAATAGTCCTTTATTTGCTTTAATTTGAACTGAAAGGCACATCTTTTTGGGGGGAAATGAATAAAGTACTGAACCATCAGACCCACTTTTAATTTCTAGTGTCTAAATACAATTACTTGGCTATTCACTTACAACTAACATTGGCACCCCAAAGACTAATGTGCTACCTGACCGAAAAAGCTTTGGTATTATGTTTGGAATTCTTTCACTGAATGTACAAAACAGAGCTATTTTAGGCACGTTTTGCATTCTAAGGAACACATTTGGTTCTGTATTTATCCAGAAGAGCCATCAGAAAAAGATTTCCCAGTAAGGGCTGGTGTGTTTTAAGAACTAGATTCTCGAAAATTAATACTGAAAATACATAATGTGCATCAACGTTAAGGAAATTATCCAAGAAAGGCGTTAGTTATTTACCAAAGTGCGCTGCATAGCCAGATTTACTCAACCACGGTAAATCCAGTTAAAATCCTCCAGTGGGAAATATGTTTCATTTAGCATTTAGCAATAAATTAAAAGGCATGCAACATTGTAAGATCATTACTACACTGTGTTGCATATTTCTTTCCCACTCAGTTAAAAGTAGTATTTTGCTGGCTGCAAATACAAATTCATTTTGCTCTGTGTTAGGTATTTTTTGCAACACTAATGCATAAAACAACATAACACACAGTCCTTCATTCTGGATACTGTGGTTCACGCAGGTGCATCATTTTTCATGAAGAGGTATGGTTACCACACATTTGATGCTTTACCCAGTTGGTTTTCCACTCAAATGGAGTTTAAAAGTGTGACATGGTTAGATGCTTATGAATAGCTTTCCAGGTTAGCGTCATTGGTCATAAGAGTGGGGTGTCCATTGTTTTCATGAGTGGGGAATCATGGTACATGTGTGGTATACCTTTGGGGTAGAATGTGTAGCCTCTATCTAGTTGGGCCATTATTGATTAGGTCTAAGAGTTTGGTAGCAAGATAGCAATCTGTGACAGTTGAAACATATGATACAGCAATATCGTTGTCAGAATATCATGTAAATATTGTGTCACAAACATTTTCAAAAAGTATTGCCCCAATGGAGTTAAAAATAGTAAATCTACATCCAATGGGAATATACTTCTGTGAACAATATTAAGGAGACAATAAATAGGTCAGGTAATATTTTTGTAGATGATATCGTAATATCCAATTGTGTTGACTTGCTTAATCACAGGATGATATACTGCATGACTGCATATCGGCCCTTAGTTTAGAAGAGTTTGGTGTGTTTTATGTACCCCCAAAGAATAGTATATCTTTGTCTACCTGGTGAAGTAGAAATATTAGGATGAGCAGGGGGATCAATCCTAACAAGCAGGTAAAATGTGGACCACCCACCATATTCACTGTTTAGGCCTCCCTCTAAAGAGCCAACCGTAAGATGGATCTTCGTATAAAGACATTGGTCTTCTCAGAGATTAAGGATGCCTGATTATTATCAATCTTGTGTTTGAACCCTCAATTAACAAGTATTCCTAAAAACTCAAGATTATTCTGTCTCCACTCCAATTCAAAACCTAGTGGGCACTCTTGACATGGTTAATGTTATACTACGTTTCAGTTAGCCTTAAAATGTACAAAAATGGAAATTATGAATTGAGGGGAAGTAGGGAGGGCTGTGAACTAAACTGCTGAGTCAAAGCAGAATACTAATAGCATGGGGCAGTAGTATAATTGTTGATCTTAGAGTGTTTGCTCCTTATGACATCTGTCAGACAGTTGCCTGTTTCTAGAGGTTCTGGAACTAACAGGAAGAGATCAGGCAATAACGGGGCATCCCTGTCTCAGGGCCCTGTGAACTACAAAAGTATTGACTAGCTGCCCCACATATTTCCTGTGCCACAAGGATGACACTTGGCCGACACAATTTTTTATACATACTCTGTCCTATCCATGTCTTTTTCAAGTGTTAGGAACAGATACCCCATATAATAAACAAATTCCTCTTCGGCATCCAGTGAGATAAATATAGCTTCTTCCAAGGTGTCCATGCTGAGCCATAACAGAAGACACAATGTCCCATAATGTTTTTGGAATGAGAAGCCAAGGACAAATAATTTAAAACGTGTATTTTAAAATGCACTTGTACCCTTAGGTCTCCTGGTGCTAAAATAATATGTTTATTGTTACCCACCAATAGTACAATAGTAGTCTTTCTATTGACTTCAGAATTATGAAGATCTGATTGGACCCACTGGGATCGAAACCTGTTCCCATGAGATAAAACAAAGATTCCTGAAGTGGATACATTTGTCCACGGAACCACCTGGGCCGCCATCTAGTAACAAATGTCACTTGTGACTGAGATTATGATGGGCGACCATATGCCTGTTAGAATTTTAACCAGAGTCTTCAACAATACATTGATTAAAAATATTTGGAATTAGCTGGCACTTTATAAGGTGCCCCTGATGGGTTTGAGACGAACAGAAACTAAAGCCTTGTACAACAACAATCCAAGTACCAGTGGATTCATCTTCCTTGTGTGAGTGAATCATGAATGTCAGTCAGTTGTGCTTTGCCCAGCTTATAGAATCTTTCTCCAACAATTGGGTTAATGGCAATTAAGTGATGGGTAAGTAATTTCATCCGCTGATATTTTCTTTCTGGTAGTGCTTTCTTCTCTGTTTCCACTTGAGGTATGTCTTGCCAGGAAAAGAAATCTTCCGCTGCAGATGTGGTTTCCTCACTCCTCTGCAGGTTTGGTTTCCCCAATCCCTGTAATATACAACTCTCAACAAATTTAACATGCGGTAACTTAATTGACGACCTAGCTGCACTCAACATGACATTGCTTAATTCTGGACCCACGCATGGGGCTGGTCACCTATTAGACCCCATTTTCTCAAATATTACTGAACTAAAATGGGTTCAAACCAGTCCCATATGTTGGTCAGACCACTATCTCCTCTATTTCTGCCTCACATTACCCAATGTCCCCCATACAAATATGGCTTGGCCAGCTACTTCCATGAGAAATTGGAAGCTTCTCGATGTCAATGAGCTAAACCATACCCTCGCAAATAGACCGCCCACCCATGCCCGGGATATGGAATGTATAGCCGAAGCAACAAATTCATGGCTGGAAAATGCAGTTGAGAAATGTCTGCCTCAAACTCGGACCAAGAGGAATATTCATCGTCCTCCGGCCCCTTGGTTCAACGACCTCCTAAAAATCGAGAAATCAAGATGCAAAGCCCTGGAAAGACAGTGGCGAAAGGATTACACTAAAAAAAAAAAGGTGATATATAACAAAGCCAGGAATGTATACCACTCTTCGTGTATCAAGGCCCGAGCCTTATATGTTGCTAACACTATAAACAATGCTACAAATAAAGCCAAGATACTATTCAATACGGTAAAGGACCTTGCCGGTGCCCAAACCTCTGCGATGACCCGTCCTTTAAATAAAAAACAATGTCAGGATCTCGCATCCTTTTTCAATGAAAAAATTGAAAAAATTATCCTTAACATCAATTCCACTTCTGATGACATTGTCCAACAGGAAGTCACCCCCGCGAAATCAGAAAATTTTAACATCCTAAAACAATGGCCCCCTATCACCGTGGACTCTTTAAAAACCTCCCTCAACACTATCTCATCAGGCTCCCCTCGGGACCCAGTGCCTGTCAGCGTTCTGAAACAGATCGATACCACATCTCTGACTATTATAGCAAATACCTTAAACTCTTCCCTCCAACTTTCCACAGTTCCATCTCTCTGGAAACATGCGATGGTAAATCCACTTTTGAAAAAACCTTCAGCAGACCCCATAATACTGACCAATTACCGGCCTATATCTCTGCTCCCGGCCTTTTCGACACTTTTGGAAAGGCACATACACTCTGCCCTTACTCTTTTCACCGAAGAAAACGATCTCCTCCATCCGACACAATCTGGCTTCAGAGTTGGATTTTCCACGGAGACCGCCCTGCTGGGTGTGACCGAAAATATCAGGAGACTCTTGGATAAAGGTCAAACGGTCGCACTCATTCTATTAGATCTGAGTGCGGCCTTCGATACCATCTCCCATGCCAAACTCCTGGCCACACTCGAGAGGAACGGTATCCGTGGTGAGGCGTTGAAATGGATCAAGTCATTTCTTACAGACAGGACTTTCCAGATAAAATCCACCCTCGCCTGCTCTGACATTTTCAATGCCCCACATGGAGTACCTCAGGGCTCCATTTTGAGCCCGTTGTTCTTCAACCTTTATCTCAGAGACTTAGCGGATTTAGCCGACAGCGTAGGACTCACCCTTATGACCTACGCTGATGACTCCCAAATTATTTTTTCATTGTCTGACTCAAAACCCTCTGTCCCCTCTCTTCTTAAACATGGTCTCCATAAAATCTTCAGCTGGATGTCCACCAACCAGCTAAAATTGAACGGTGATAAAACCGAAATTCTCCTGTTAGGAAAAAATAAAGAGCTTTGGAACTCTTCTCATTGGCCCTCCGAATTAGGAAATCTTCTCACTCCGGCAACCAAAGTAAGAAACCTGGGAGTTATCATTGATGATGCACTATCAATGAAACAGCAGGCAAACAAAGTAGCAGGTCTCTGCTTCACCCTCTTAAAGTGGCTGCATAAAATCATTTGGATGCTGCCCCCTGCCACCCAAAAGACCGTAGTCAACGCACTGATTACATCGCGCCTTGACTACGGCAATATTCTCTACCTGAGCTCAAATCAGGCAGTCATTAAACGGCTACAGATGGTTCAAAACTCAGCCGCGAGACTCCTGTGCAAAATACAAAAAACCGCCAGGGTGTCAAAACATCTAAATGATCTGCACTGGCTCAGGGTAGAGAACCGTATCAGCTTTAAGGCCCTGAGCTATATGTTCAGGATAAAATCAAAAACTGCACCAAACTACCTGCAATCCTTAGCCACTCCCTATCTACCAGCGAGAAATCTGCGCTCGCAAACAGCAGCAAATTTCACGGTCCCCAGGTTCAGGCAGACAAGAATGGGAGGAAGATCCTTCGCTGTCAAAGGACCCATTCTGTGGAACTCACTCCCTCCACACATACGTAAAGAAGAAATCTACGGCAGGTTTAGAAAGAGCATAAAAACCTGGCTCTTTCAGAAACAGCTATGCTAAACCAGTTCACCATACGGCTTTTGCTCCTTTACATGTCATAGGCGCCGGGAAACCCTTTTTGGGTAGCTGAGCGCCATATAAGTGTAAAAAATAAATAAATAAATAAACTCTATATAGTAACTATCTAATGTATTTAGTATGTTTTGAGTAAGGCCATTGGGTTTATTCAATTGTGCAGCTGCGGCGATTTTCACAGCATTATAGATTTGTCACATTGGACACATAAGCCATCATCTACCACATGATCAGCAGATATTAACAAAAAGTAGTTTCTAGCTCAAACTGTTCAAAAGTTATAAAAATGAAGGGACACGTGTTGCTGCTCGGTGGAAGGACCTTTGCAAAGCTGGAATGGTCACCTTTCTGTTGCTTATTGCTATATTTGGGTGTTAAACAGGTTCTAATGAGATGCAACCGATACCCAGACAGTGTTTCCAAGTTTACAAATTACTAAATAATGATGTAATACTATTACAAAATGTGCTGCTTTATGCTGCCTAATTTGGCACTCTCAAGCTGCATAATTCTGGTGGCCCTGGTATTGGGGATGCTTTTGTACGATGCCCTGGCTATATTAGATGATAGGTATCGCAGAGAGTGCAAGGTTGAGTTGCTAAGTGCATATAGAATGTTCACCTTCTTAATAAATTTGCCATTGTAGATGAATAAGGGAATGACCAGCTCTGGGGTTAAAAAGTGAGTTAAGAGAGATCTTAGCACTTTTCTGTTTCAGTCAGTGGAGTGTCTTTTGTATCTAGGTGATAGGTCTTGAAAGAAGATTCAAGTCACTTCTGTTCCCACTTAATCTTCTTGTGTAAGGCAATCTCTCTCATCATTCCCACTTGTAGAGAAGTCCTATCTGCTTCCTATGAGGTTACGCTGTTTTCCAACGGATATGTCTTGCTATTACTTACCCATCACTTAATTGCCATTAAGCCAATTGTTGGAGAAAGATTCTATAAGCTGGGCAAAGCACAACTGACTGACATTCATGATTCACTTACACAAGGAAGATGAATAGACTGGTACTTGGATTGTTGTTGTACAAGGCTTTAGTTTGTGTTCGTCTCAAACCCGTCAGGGGCACCTTATAAGGTGCCAGCTAACTCCAAATATTTTTAATCAATGTATTGTTGAAGACTCTGGTCAAAATTCTAACACGCATATGGTCGCCCATCATAAACTCAGTCACAAGTGACATTTGTTACTAGATGGCGGCCCAGGTGGTTCCGTGGACAAATGTATCCACTTCAGGAATCTTTGTTTTATTTAATGGGAACAGGTTTCGATCCCAGTGGGTCGAATCAGATCTTCATAATTCTGAAGTCAATAGAGAGACTACTATTGTACTATTGGTGGGTAACAATAAACATATTATTTTAGCACCAAGAGACCTAAGGGTACAAGTGCATTTTAAAATACATGTTTTAAATTATTTGTCCTTGGCTTCTCATTCTAAAAACATTATGGGACATTGTGTCTTCTGTTATGGCTCAGCATGGACACCTTGGAAGAAGCTATATTTATTTCACTGGATGCCGAAGAGGAATTTGTTTATTATATGGGGTATCTGTTCCTAACACTTGAAAAAGACATGGATAGGACAGAGTATGTATAAAAAAATTGTGTCGGCCATGTGTTATCCTTGTGGCACAGGAAATATGTGGGGCAGATAGTCAATACTTTTGTAGTTCACAGGGGCCTGAGACAGGGATGCCCCGTTATTGCCTGATCTCTTCCTGTTAGTTCCAGAACCTCTAGAAACAGGCAACTGTCTGACAGATGTCATAAGGAGCAAACACTCTAAGATCAACAATTATACTACTGCCCCATGCTATTAGTATTCTGCTTTGACTCAGCAGTTTAGTTCACAGCCCTCCCTACTTCCCCTCAATTCATAATTTTCATTTTTGTACATTTTAAGGCTAACTGAAACGTAGTATAACATTAACCATGTCAAGAGTGCCCACTAGGTTTTGAATTGGAGTGGAGACAGAATAATCTTGAGTTTTTAGGAATACTTGTTAATTGAGGGTTCAAACACAAGATTGATAATAATCAGGCATCCTTAATCTCTGAGAAGACCAATGTCTTTTTACGAAGATCCATCTTACAGTTGACTCTTTAGAGGGAGGCCTAAACAGTGAATATGATGGGTGTTAGGATTGATCCCCCTGCTCATCCTAATATTTCTACTTCACCAGGTAGACAAAGATATACTATTCTTTGGGGGTACATAAAACACACCAAACTCTTCTAAACTAAGGGCCGATATGCAGTCATGCGGTATATCATCCTGTGATTAAGCAAGTCAACACAATTGGATATTACGATATCATCTACAAAAATATTACCTGACCTATTTATTGTCTCCTTAATATTGTTCACAGAAGTATAGTCCCACTGGATGTAGATTTACTATTTTTAACTCCATTTGGGCAATACTTTTTGAAAATGTTTGTGACACAATATTTACATGATATTCTGACAACGATATTGCTGTATCATATGTTTCAACTGTCACAGATTGTTATCTTGCTACCAAACTCTTAGACCTAATCAATAACGGCCCAACTAGATAGAGGCTACACATTCTACCCCAAGGGTATACCACACATGTACCATGATTCCCCACTCGTGAAAACAATAGACACCCCAATCTTATGACCAATGATGCTAACCTGGAAAGCTATTCATAAGCATCTGACCATGTCCCACTTTTAAACTCCATTTGAGTGGAAAACCAACTGGATAAAGCATCAAATGTGTGGTAACCATACCTCTTCATGAAAAATGATGCACCTGCGTGAACCACAGTATCCAGAATGAAGGACTGTGTGTTATGTTGTTTTATGCATTAGTGTTGCAAAAAATACCTAACAGAGCAAAATGAATTTGTATTTGCAGCCAGCAAAATACTACTTTTAACTGAGTGGGAAAGAAATATGCAACACAGTGTAGTAATGATCTTACAATGTTGCATGCCTTTTAATTTATTGCTAAATGCTAAATGAAACATATTTCCCACTGGAGGATTTTAACTGGATTTACCGTGGTTGAGTAAATCTGGCTATGCAGCGCAGTTTGGTAAATAACTAACGCCTTCCTTGGATAATTTCCTTAACGTTGATGCACATTATGTATTTTCAGTATTAATTTTCGAGAATTTAGTTCTTAAAACACACCAGCCCTTACTGGGAAATCTTTTTCTGATGGCTCTTTTGGATAAATACAGAACCAAATGTGTTCCTTAGAATGCAAAACATGCCTAAAATAGCTCTGTTTTGTACATTCAGTGAAAGAATTCCAAACATAATACCAAAGCTTTTTCAGTCAGGTAGCACATTAGTCTTTGGGGTGCCAATGTTAGTTGTAAGTGAATAGCCAAGTAAATGTATTTAGACACTAGAAATTAAAAGTGGGTCTGATGGTTCAGTACTTTATTCATTTCCCCCCAAAAAGATGTGCCTTTCAGTTCAAATTAAAGCAAATAAAGGACTATTTCTCTGTCAAACCGCTTAGAATTTTTGGGCTGAAAACAATTTCAACAGTTTTAGCTGTTTTTTTTACTTGCACTGGACATCTTCTAAGGGTGGGGAGATATATGGCCAGAACAGCAAAAAAAATAATGTTTTTCCCGTTTACACAAAATATGCATGCACCGCGGTAGTTTGGAGAAAGCTATTAGAGACTTCTAGTATATTGAAGCAGATTATGAAAACAGACATAATATGAAGAATTGTTAAATCAGTGGGGGAATCTGTATCCAGTTTACAATAAACTACAAGGTGCGGACAAGTCGTAGGTTTCTGTTGAGGGGCCACAATAATGAAAGGATTGTTTCTCGCAGAAGAACTCATTTTACACTGTGCAGGTGCGGCCCGTCACGCACAAAAGCCTCTTCGGAGTTTGCAGGATTCCAAATGTTCTGCATCCTACGATCCGACCGTCAGCCTGAAGAGGAAGGCGTGACCCTTAACATCCAGCTATTGTCATGTCTTTTGTCTCTTTACCTGGCTGGCGCTGCATTAGAAAGCCTTTCTTCAGCAGCAGGACAGCAACGCCAGTGAAAAAAGATCAAATTAACATATGTATAGCCAGAGCCAAGCATCCCCATCCCCCAATCCTCCAGGAATTTGCTTTAGGTATTCAAGAAAGATGACTTTACGAAGCAGTCACCACATCTTGAGCCGTCAACATTAGGTCATTTGAATCTCGTCAGTAAAACGGAATACTGACTCAAGGATAACACAGTTTGAAAATGTAAAAGGTGCTTGTTTTGTTTACAATTTAGTTGTGATTGTAAGAAATATATAAAGGCAATTCAAACAAATTTAAACACCACAGATTGTTATAAGCTGAACTTTCTCAGTGTATTAAAACTATTTTCAAAGTAACGTTGTGCAGAAAGATTACACTTTTCCTCATAAGGCTGGATTAAAAGATAAAAAATTAGTTTTCCAAACTGAGATGACACATGATGTGATTAAACCTGAAATGGAAGTCACAAGCTTTTAAAAACCTTCACTGTATTCCAACACGCTGCTGCAAAATGAAATATTGTTCAATCATTTCCCTAATGGTGGGTAGTACATCGAATCAGAACATTCAACAACCTCCTTATATTTCGTGGGTGCTTCAAATTCACATTTTACTGTTAGCTAAAACTATTGTCCCACTCACAGCAGAGAAACAGAAACAGACATAAGGAGACAGAAAAAGATTATCAAAGAGAATAGAGGGACCAGAATAGATCACTAGATAGATGACAGTGAGAGACATAATCAAAGTTAGAGCGGTTGCAACACAGCCCTATACGTAGATATAAAGGCAGATAAGGATGGCCAGAGGGCCAGAGAGATAGACAGATATGGTTACAGATAGAAACAGACCTAGAAATTGAGCTCAAAGCTCCTGGGTGGCTGTGGTTTATTATTTTATAAGGGGTTTGTATTAACCTATTTTTGATACTTGCCATAGGCAGGTTTGTGAGTACCCTTTACCACTTTGACACCTACATGCCATAGCCTTCCTCCAAGGCCCTGGGCTGGGGACTCAGGACTGCTCCGCAGCTGTTCAGACAACAGCTGTCTGCAACCCCCAGTTTTAAACATGCCCAGACATTTCCCTCCTACTTGCACTCACTTTTCTTTGCACTTTTAAACACATATACATTTACCCATTTTATGCAGCCAGACCTGTCAAATTTAAGACCAACAGTTTGCCGCAAGACCGTCCAAATTTAACACCAGCAGTTTGCTGCCCGACCTGTCAAATTTAAGACCAGCAGTTTGCTGCCAGACCTGTCAAATTTAAGACCAGCAGTTTGCTGCCAGACCTGTCAAATTTAAGACCAGACCTGTCAATTTTAAGGCCAGCAGTGTGCTGCCAGACCTGTCAAATTTAAGACTAGCAGTTTGCTGCCAGACCTGTCAAATTTAAGACCAGACCTGTCAATGTTAAGGCCAGCAGTTTAAGGCCAGACTTGTCAAATTTAAGGCCAGAGTTTAAGGCCAGACCTGTCAAATTTAAGGCCAGAGTTTAAGCCCAGACCTGTCAAATTTAAGGTCTGTCAAATTTAAGGCCAGAGTATGCTGCCAGACCTGTCAAATTTAAGGCCAGAGTTTGCTGCCAGGCCTGTCAAATTTGGGACCAGGGGTTTTGTGATGTGTTTATTACATCCTAACAGCTGGCACCCTGTTTCAGGGTCTCATGGGAAGCTTTGCCTCAACATGCACCTGTCTTTTTTTTCGCATCTCAAAGCTCAGGGGTTGCTGGGATTTATTATTTTATAAGGGGTCTGTATTAACCTAATTTTTTTTAGAGAATTACCAAAGGCAGGTTTGTGAGGACCCTTTACCACTTTGACACCTACATGCCACAGTCTTCCTCCCAGGCCCTGGGCTGGGGGACTCAGGACTGCTCCCCATCTGTTCAGCCAACAGCTGTCTGCAACCCCCCAGTTTTAAACATGCCCAGGCATTTCCCTACTACATGCACACACTTTTTTCTATGCACTTATTTTTTAAACACATACACAATTACCCCATGTTTTGCAATCAAACCGGTCAGTTTTGGGACTAGCCCTACATGTCACCCATTTAAAACCAGAGTGTTTGCGGCCAGCAAGTTGCTGCCAGGCCCTGTCAAATTTAAGGCCAGGGTTTGCTGCAGACCTGTCAAATTTAAGGCCAGGCTTTGCTGCCAGACCTGTCAAATTTATCACTAGACCTGTTAAATTTCCGGCCAGCCGTTTCCTGCCAGACCTGTCACTTTTGCGGACAGAGTTTGATGAGAGGCATCCCTTCTTACTACTCAAATCTACTTTGGAGTATGTTAAAGGGCATGGGAAGAGTGCCTTAGAGTGTGCGGAGACCATGTGAGTCCATAAAACAAAAGTTGAAGGTGTGTACAATCCAACAGCCTGTTAAGTGTGCACAGTATGGTTGAGGTGTGAAGAAGGCTACCACGTGGTATCAAGAGTATGTTTAATGATGTGCAGAGCATTTGAAGAGCATGGCTGGGGGCGAAGAGTACAGAGGCGCATGTACTTGGTTGAGTGGAGCATGCTTGGAGAGAGGTTATGTGTGCACTCTGTGGATGAGGGTGTGTGAAGTGTGACAGAGGGTGTGCATTGTCTTGGCTAGGGTATGCAGAGAGTTTAAGCTTGGCCAAGCATGACTCAATCAATCAATCAATCAAAGCATTTATAGAGCGCACTACTCACCCGGAGGGTCTCAAGGCGCTAGGGGAGGGGGGGTCCGCTACTGCTCGAACAGCCAGGTCTTGAGCTGCTTCCTGAAGGCGAGGTGGTCCTTGGTCAGGCGGAGGTGGGTCGGGAGGGAGTTCCAAGTCTTGGCGGCTAGGTAGGAGAAGGACCTTCCCCCTCTGGTGGCTCTTCGGATGCGGGGGACGGCGGCGAGGGCGTGGCTGGTCGATCGAAGCTGGCGTGTGGGAGTGTAGAAGTTGAGGCGGCTGTTGAGGTATCTTGGGCCTTGGTTGTGCAGGGCTTTGTGTGCGTGGGTGAGGAGACGGAAGGTGATTCTCTTGTTGACCGGGAGCCAGTGCAGGTCTCTCAGGTGTCCGGAGATGTGGCTGCGCCGGGGGATGTCCAGGATGAGACGTGCTGAGGCGTTCTGGATCCGCTGGAGTCTCTTCTGGAGTTTGGCGGTGGTACCGGCGTAGAGGGAATTGCCGTAGTCCAGACGGCTGGTGACGAGGGCCTGGGTGACCGTCTTCCTGGTCTCGGTGGGGATCCAACGGAAGATCTTGCGTAGCATGCGCAGGATGTTGAAGCACGAGGAGGAGACGGCGTTGATTTGTCTGGTCATGGAGAGGGAGGAGTTCAGGATGAAGCCCAGGTTGCGTGCGTGGTCTGTTGGTTTGGGTGCGCTGCCCAGGGCGGGGGGCCACCAGGAGTCATCCCAGGCGGAGGGTGAAGATCCCAGGATGAGGACTTCCGTCTTGTCCGAGTTCAGTTTCAGGCGGCTGTTCATCATCCACTTGGCTACGTCTGTCATCCCTTCGTGTAGGTTGGCTCTGGCAGTGTCGGGGTCGTTGGTGAGGGAGAGGATCAGCTGGGTGTCGTTGGCGTAGGAGATGATGTTGAGGTTGTGTTGGCGTGCGATGGCTGCGAAGGGGCTCATGTAGACGTTGAAGAGGGTTGGGCTGAGTGAGGAGCCTTGAGGAACGCCGCAGATGACTTCGGTGGCTTCTGATCTGAACGGGGGGAGGCGGACTCTCTGTGTCCTTCCGGCGAGGAAGGAGATGATCCACTCCAGTGCCTTCTCCTGGATTCCGACGTTGCTGAGGCGCTGCACTAGGGTACGGTGGCAGACAGTGTCGAAAGCCGCGGAGAGGTCTAGGAGGTTGAGGGCTGCTGTTTCTCCGTTGTCGAGCAGGGCTCGGATGTCGTCGGTGGCTGCGATCAGGGCGGTCTCGGTGCTGTGGTTGGCCCGGAAGCCAGACTGCGAGAGGTCGAGAGATCCGTTCGTGTCGAGGAAGGCGGCCAGCTGCTTGTTGACTGTCTTCTCGATGACTTTTGCAGGAAACGGGAGCAGCGAGATGGGGCGGTAGTTCTTGAGGTCGGTGGGGTCGGCTGATGGCTTCTTAAGTAGGGCGCTGAGTTCGGCGTGCTTCCAGCTCTCCGGGAAGGTAGCGGTATCGAAGGAGGTGTTGATGATGTCCCGCAGGTGGGGTGCGATGACAGCGTCGGCCTTGTTGAAGACTGAGAGCTTGCAAGCATTGCTGAAATTATACAGAGGGTGACTGAGTGCAAGATTACGTTGGTTTTAGGACTGTGCGTTGTGGATCATCGTGCACATCCCAGAGCCTACGATATACAGAGCACAGAGCCTAAAAGACGATGTGTGCAGAGCGTGCCTACTGTTACGTTGCTAGTCTAAGTGCAGCGTACAGCCGAGAGTGCATTGTTCATTATTGAAGGTCTCTAGATTGGAGCTGGATGTCAACTTCATTACTGTTTGTTCTGGGGGCATTGTTGGGGGTTAGAAAAGCATAGACAGAGGTGATGAGCATGACTGGGCTTATGAACAGCAGGGCCCAATTGAGTCTATGTCAGAGTGAGTGGAACTGTTGTTAATGGTATTCTGAAACTGCATAAAAATTGTCCCATATTTAAATACCATTAACTTAGGGTTCCCTTCATGTTGGATTCGGTCCCCTAAAATAATAGTGTAATAAATCAGGGATTACCCTGCTAAAATCAGGGGTTTACCCGCTAAAAAGATCTTACAGTCTAACTCTATGAATGCTGAAATGGCATCATTGCGTGCACATGCAATCTGCCTTTCAGAACTGACCTCATTGTATGACTATATTTAATTAACTGTGTCAAGCCACTTTATGGCTGCAGTCTGATCATTCTGTAACAATTATTTAGTTATGTGTGATCTGATTTTGTAAAGGTATGGTTAATACTCGACTCGCCATTGCTGTGAATTTTTAACGAAGAGTGGGTTCTCTTTTGACCCTCAATATTGAACTACTTTATTGCCATTCAGTGGACCAATTCCTCTATGGTAATTGTTTCTTCAATTTAGAAGCATAGCTTTCAGTAGTTTAGCAGGTACAACAGCACACCGTTGAGGGATTTGAGGGGTCCACTGCACCATAATTATTGTTATATTTTACTCTCTAAAAATAGAGCTGTGGCCCTTTTATAGCTTACACAAATGTCAATGGCATCCTTGCAGCACGATTGCTTCAATTTTCATGTTTTGTCTCTGAAATTCTTTTTCACAGGCTAACCATATGTCATTTTTGGGATGATCCTTTTGGAAAAGGCCTCATTAATTGCTTCTGTAGTCGATTTTGAAGAGGCAGGGCATGGCCCTAATCCAGGTTATCTTCAGTCTCCTCTAACTGCTATGACCCTGGCTTCCTCCTGGGCTCAGAGTCTCTTTTTGGACTTTTGTCTTTTTTTTTTTGGAGCCTTGAGAAAACCCTCGCTCTCTGTATCTTCTAATGATATCAGCCCCTACCCCAGGGATCCAGCCACTCTCCATTTTCAAAAACATCAGTATTATTAGTCCATTAAAAGTTACTGCTTACGCAAACTGAAATTTAAAAGCGTTGCACAAATCCAAAACTGGTAGAGTATTTAGACCCATGATGAGGACTCCAGCTATCATAAAGCAGGGTTATAGGGAGGCTGTACAGAACCAAAGTTGCACATAGGGTAAATAGCGATACCACGGGGTTCGGTAGATAACAGTTGTGTTAAATAGCACTGATTATGAATTATTACAGTTCACCGCGGAATGGTTACTTGGCGCATGTGTTAAATAGCAAATGTGTATTATTTAGCGCATATGGTAAATACCAAATGTGTGATTTTGTGCATGCTCTAAATAACTCACCTCATAAATAGCACATTCAAGAAACATCAGGAAGTGGCTTTTTTCAGGAAATGGAAGTTCCTGGAGTTTGAAAATGAATCCTTAGAGAACAGAAACAGCTAGAACAACACACAAAAGACTTTAAAACATTTCAAAAGTACTTCCTGTGTGGGAGTGAATCCACAGCTATATTCAGATATCGCTCAGTCATCACTCATTAGAAACCTGCCAAACTTTTCTGTCAGGGACACAGGCAGGGAAAAGAAATACAAGTTTATGGATCCTGAGCTGTAAGTCCTGGCCAAAGAGTTGGTAAGAAACCATGACTGTCTAATGTGTCCTCTCATACCACCAAAAGCAAACAAAATCATGCCTGAGGGAGATAATAGCCAAAATCAATACTGAAGCGCAAAAAGGGAAGTTTTGGAAAAAGGAGGAACAAATAACAAAGTATTTGACAAATAGGTGACTAATAATTCTCCTATTTCGGTGGCCTTAATCCACTGTTACTATTGTTTATTTAACAAAGCCATCGCTAAAAGTAAAGGACGTGAAAACAAGTTTTATTTACTGTAATCACCAACCGGTTATTTTTCCATAAGTACTTTGTTTTTCTTTATCACAAATTTTTTTTCACTATACACAATTAAACATACCAATATATACAATTATGTACAGTTATATACAAAACCACACCACAGTTTATACACAAAACAATGTACACGGATAGTCTTGTTCACCCAACAAAAAATACAGTATTAGTGTCCTCCTATTCAATCTAGAAGATACACTAGGAGGTAGTCAGACACACGTGGTTCTGAAAGAAAATTATATAGAACCTACAATGGGATCGTGTCACATGGATACAAATTCCAAAACAAGATAACATAAAGGACTCCTCCAAAATGAAAGTGTCCAATCAATCAATACTGAATCAACATATCCAACGTGATGTAGAGAACATTAAAAACTGGTTCTAAGCCTCGAAATTTTAGGTGCCTCAGTGAGTTGCCAAGCACAAGCACTAAAGCATGGCATGGCACTGGTGGTCGTTCACCTCAGGTCAGCTAAAGCTGTGGGAAGAAACAATTGTGATCATCCTCAAATGTCTGGGGTGGTAGACATAAAATGATGCCTTGAGGTTGGAGGAATCCAAGGTAACATTCATGAGAGTTGTAATGGAAGTACTGTTGTGGTTAAAAAGTTGACTAGGCTGATAATCATCGTCATTGCGAAGAGTGGCTGATGTAATTTGTTACACATATTCACATTAATCTATGTATACGTCATAGTGCTAACGACTATCCAAAAGAATGAATGAATGAATAACTTTATTGTTTAATTAAAACTTACAATTAAAACACTTTCAAAAGGAAGGACACACACTATCATTACATTGTTAAACAAACCTTGATAAAAGGACCACATTTTCCCTCTTCTTTTTTCTCGTCAGCCCGAGCCCATGTCCCTGCTACTAGCATTTGTCCTAAGATGTTCTTCCATTTGTTACAGAAATGTGCTTAGCACATGTCTAGAAACAGTAAAAGATCAAAATTTAGGACGGGGAACAACAGCGAAGTATGAAATGCCCAACAAATGTGGTCAAGGAGCTAGCACCTCACAATGTGATATAATACTCATTGTATCGTAGGCTAACTAAATAAATTGCAGATTGCACCTGCACATGACAACATAGAAGGGGAGCACTCATTTTGCTCTCAAACGCTAGATGGATCATCCCCTTTCTGTATTTTGTTCGCATGGCACTGTATGTGTGCTGCTTTCCTGCCAAGATTTAAAAATCGTGTACAATTGAATTTTAGAATTGCTTTATTTGCGTATTTGCACACCTTGCTCTGCACTTACTGTGGTCTCATTGTGGGGGGTCTTGTAGTGCTGCCCCTTCGGTCCGCCATGAGCTGGGCCCTTGATTGATGCAAAGGGGGGGGCAGACATCTTCCCTGACTCTACCGATACACCCACTTCCGGGAGGAAGGGCAACCATTGGGGCAGCGGGCCAGGGATTACCACCACGGCCGCTACTTAACCAGTTGGAGTAACAGGCATGCAGTGAAGAGAGAGCACTCTTTGTGCTCTCAACCGCTAAGTGGGTCATCCCCTGTCTGTATTTTATTCACGCTGCACTGTATGTATGCTGCTTTCCCGCCAAGATTTTAAAATAGTGTACTATTGAATTTTAAAATTGCTTTATTTGCGTATTTGCACACCTTGCTCTGCACGTACTGTGGTCTCATTGTGGGGGGGCTTGTAGTGCTGCCCCCTTGGTCCGGCGCGAGCTGTGCGCTCGATTGATACGGAGGGGGACAGATATATTGCCTGACTCAACCGATACACCAACTTCCGGGAGGAGGGGCCGCCATCAGGGCAGCGGGCCAGGGATTACTGCCACGGCCGCTACTTAATCAGATGGAAAAGCGGGCATGCAGAGGATGTGCGCAGCAGGCACGCCGCTGGCATGCCAAAGGCAAGCCCGTCTGCGTCCGTCCGCGGCCGGCCAGGGGCCAGCCATTATGCCCATTTTATCAAATACACTTCACTGGAATTACGCTCATTGGCCCCCAAGGCCGATGTGAGGATTGAGCCCAATATTAAACATAATCTAGAACGATATGGACTTTTAAACCTTGAGCTGGTTGCACCCTTGCCCTTAATCGTATCTGAAACCCCGCATCCCACTCATCACAGGCAGGCAGCCACTAAAATAAAGACCCCTGATACCAAAGAGCTTAATGTAGTTTACGTAAACACACGCTCTATGGTTAAGCACCAGTTAGAGATCTTTAACCTCTTAGACACTGTTGCTCCTGACATACTTTTTTTCACAGAAACATGGTTGACCCTGGAATCCACGCCCGGCATTCTAGCGGCCCTCCCAGGTAATTATTACTTGATGCAGGCCAGTAGACCCCCAGGGAAAAGAGGAGATGGGGTGGCCGCAGTCATTAAAAAAGAACTGTTGGCCACTTCTATTGCCTCCTTTGAAATGAGCTCAGTGGATAGTCTCACATTTAAACTCACATTTCCCAAGTTTACGTTAGTGTGTGTAGTGATCTATAGACCCCCTATTGCAATAGGAGGGTTCGTCACTGAATTAGCTAATTATTTGACCTCACTTACCATAGACTATGCAAACATATTGCTAATTGGCGACTTGAATTGCTGGCCATCAGAGGAAGCGGAGAGTCGGGGTTCTAAAGAGCTCACCGACCTATTAACCAATCTGAATCTAGAAGGACACATAAGGGAAACAACCCACATTAGATCAATTATGGACCTCTAACTTCTCGGTCCACAACCTACTGGTACAGCCTTGCGCACCATCTAATTTATTATTCTATAAATGGTCTATCTATAGTTAAATCACTGAGCGACACAAAACTATTGACCAGAAATTGGTACCGTGTTTGACTACCTGAGTTCCTCCACACGTTGCAATCTACTCTTCCGCCCATAACGAACAATGTTAATGAGATGGAGAGAGCCATCTCTAACTGGCAATTGCAAGCATATGAGGTGCATGCCCTTTTACAGAGGAAAGAAAGGTCCCTGAGGTGGCATGAAACCTCTAATTGGTTCACTGAGGGGTTCAAACTTGTAAAACTTAAACGCGCCAGGTGGAACGGAAACGGTGGAGAAGTTATTCTCTGACAGAAAGGAAAATGTATGAAAAAGCACTTACTGACTACAAGGCTGCCATAGTGGAAGCAAAAAAGGTTTTTTATTCTACCTGGGTACTTAGCTCTAGTAACAAATCCAAAGATATTTTTAAAATTGTCAGAGTTCTCTGGCCCTTTCCTGTATTCGTTGGCCCCTGTTGGGCCGCTTCGTAGTACTGGGCAGGGTGCCCGTTCACCCTTTTCTATTGGCCTGATGCTTAGGCCTTGTACACCTTGGATAGACAGGACAGCTATTGTTAAGCCACGCGGCCGTCCCTTTGAGGGTTGTAGGCAAGGCGCTGTGTTAACCTATTCTCATGCTTGTAGCTTACGCCTCTATTGCTATTTCTTACGCGGCCGGCCTCGACGAGAGGTTGTAGGCTTACCGCTGTGTTTACGGCTGTGTTTATGCGCCCTACTATGGGTATTATGTTAAAATAAAACAGACTTGAAACAAAATTGTCAGAGAGCTTTCTAGCCCTGACCGAATTACTCTGGCCATTACCCCCTCCCAGGTCTTATGTGATGAGTTGAACACCTTCTATATTGAAAAAATCAAGGCTATCGAGAACTCTATCTCCACTAGCCATCTGGAATGGAAATCACAAAAACAATATAAAAATCCCATAACGATGGCCAGCTTTCAAAATATTACCCCAGATCGTCTGGAAGAACTCAGAAACGAGATACAATCTGGTTCCCCTAATGATCATTGTCCTGCTAGGATACAAAAAGAACTGCTCTCTCATTTCCCGGCTACCTTTCTCTCTCTTCTAAACACCTCCCTGGAGCAAGACGTAGTACCACGCACCTTCAAAGAGACAGTGTTAGTCCCATTACAAAAGAAAGCTTGAGTAGACCCCAGCCTCCTGAAAAGTTACAGGTCTATCTCGCTCCTCCCTTACCCGGCTAAATTGCTGGAGGCAACTCCTTTGCGCCTTCATCAAAGAATCTAATTTCTTGGATTCTCATCAGGCAGGTTTCAGACCATCCCACTCTACCGAATCAGTTATCTTGAGTGTCATGAACGATTTGATGGAAGGAGCAGATAGGGGTGTACACAGTTCTTGTTATTACTAGCATTCGTACCGGGATCACTCCATCTTAGCGGACAGAATGGCAGCAGCAGGTCTGAGGGGCACAGCTCTGGATTGGATGCTCTCATTTTTAGGGAAAAGCACCCAGTCCGTTAGACTGGCACCCTTCAATTCCCCTCGGGTCAACACCACTTGTGGTGTACCTCAAGGGCCATCCCTTTCCCTCAATCTGTTCAATATATATATCTGTCCTCTGATTCATGCTCTTCAAAATAGGGGAGTGAAGGCATATAACTACGCAGATGACATGCAGGTGATTTTCCCGATTGATGAAACGAATGACTCCAAGGACTTATTCTAACACACGCTGCTTTTCATCAAAGAGTGGATGATTCATAATTATCTCAAACTAAACTCTGACAAAACAGAGATAATTATCTCTAATAACAGAATAGAACAGTGGACACCTGCACACTGGCCAGCTGCACTGGGTACCCCACCTATACCCAAAAATTCAGTCAAAAGTCTGGGCATCAAGATAAATGCTAATCTATCCATGCAGGAACAGATTAACCTGGTCTCGTCCTCATGCGTTTATCAATTGAGGACCTTTAGGAAAATCAGGAAATTTTTCTCCAGGGAGGCAAGCATTGCTATTATGCTTGCCATGATAATGTCCCGGCTGGACTATGCCAACACCATCTATTTGGGGCTCCCTGATAATCAAACTAACAGGTTACAGCTTATCCAAAATCAAGCGGCCAGGCTACTCTTTCAGCAACCAATACACTACCACACTAAACCGCGTATGAAGCAGCTACATTGGCTTCCTGTGGCGCAGCGGTCCATGTTTAAGACTGGATACATGGTCTTTAACGCACTTCATGAAACAGGTCCCAAGTTCATATGCACTAAGATCTCAAGATACTTACCCAAACGGAATCTCAGATCAGCCACTATGAATATGCTGACTATTCAGAGATTTAAGCTAAAGAGAATGGGCGTCTCTCGCTTCTCGGTACTGGGCCCCACACTCTGAAATTCCCTGCCAATTGAAATCGGATCAACACCGGAGTATACCAGTTTTAGGAAAAAACGTAAAACATGGTTATTCACTATAGCCTACTGATAGAGCCCCGGAGGACAGCTCTCCCGGTCTTCATAGCGCCACAAGACCGTTGGTATACGTACGCCCTTTATAAATTCCCTAAACATAAACATTTGAGCTAGATACTGTCAGTACGCATGTGGTACGAAATTGTAATAACTTGTTATTGCATATTGCCTAGTAGATGGACGAAATGAGAAAAGTGCAGTCAGTGCATTAGCATAAAAAGTTTAAAGCCTGTCCCTAGATCAAAGTGCAATCCGTGCTTTGACGATAAAGTACTAATTGTTTTTGCAAATTTCAAGAGAAATGGCAATAGGGAGCATGGGGCAGGCAGCGCATTAGCAGAAGAAGGTATATCCTGTTACTGTGAGTCTTGCTTAGTCAGTTTTCTTTCTGCCATTGACATAAACCTCAAATATTTCCTGCAGAGCACAAATTCATCTCCTTGTTAGCAGGCAATTACTGCTGATTGACACGTACGGATTACGATCCTCAGAAAGTGTGGTTTTAGAAGTGTCTTTCCCTCTGCATTCAGAACTGGGCAGAGACAGACAATATGACTGATGTCTTCCTTTAGATATTGGCATAATCGGCAAGCGGTTGCCGTGGTTTGTCTCAGCCAAGCAAGGGAGTTACATAAGGTGGTAAAGCAGCCCAGCCGGAAACTCAACAGCTTCAACTTTGCCCGTAATCCAAACAGTTCACCTAGATATGAATGTGATTTAAGGAGGCCATATTAGCCTATCCAATGATACTGCTGACATGTATTGAGATTGGACTACAACAATCATAATCCACTGTAATCTTGATGAGGAAGGATTGATTTGTCTGCCCAGTACCTTAAGGGTAATGTGTTACCACAGAATGATTAATGTTGCTCCCTGTCACGGTCATAACATTGTGGTTTTGTCCAGAGCATCTAACATACCAGTTGAGTATACAGGGATCCACATCACACAGCATTTGCACATGTATAGTGTGTTTCACTTTGTGGTTGCAGCACACTTCTTCCTGTTTAACTGAGGTCACTATGTGTACTTGAGCGCAGCCAATATCGGTACATCCTGCTGTAGCACAAATGTTTGCTTTGCTAGCATTAGCTGTGTGGGCTTCCAAGGGGAACTATATGCTGCACACTCACTCTCTGCAAAGCATCCATCCCGTAGCAGATTATTTTGCTAAAGGTTGCCTGAGCAATGCCATTCACCAAACCTACTGTTTGCAAAAGATTGTCAGGAAGCATGTATAGTCAGTGCACCCACCCCAAACCCTCCTCCCCGAGCACCCTATGAAAGGGGGTTCCATGGACTCTCCAAACATTCCCTGCATTCGAATATAGTCACTTATTGCATCTGCCTACAAGGGGATCTCTCTACTTTAACAAATCCTTCCATTGCTGCTTTTCAGAAAGAAACACCTTCCTACTTGCAAGAGCCGGGAAATTTATTTGAGGCCTCAGATTGGTGCTTTTCAGAAACAAACACCTGCCTACTAGCAATAGCTGGGAAATGTAATCATCATATCAGAATTGCACTTGATGTTCAGCTACAGATGTTAGAAACTAGGGTCGGTATCAATCAAGAACAACATTTGTCAGTGCACTTGCCGTTCAAGCAGGCCAAGCATGTAATGAAATTGAGGGACAACCACTTCGATAACTCGACCATAAAAGAAGCAGTGGGGCCCAGCAGTGGGTACATTTGGAACTCTAAAACAGAGGCTACTGGGCTATGCAGCAGCACTATTACAACAGCAATCACGGTAAGAGATAACAACTGACTAGCCCTGACCCACAAGGTTGAGTACCGCTTGGCATGCCTGAAGAGGACACCGAACTGGGGCTGAGTGCCCACATATAAGAAAGACACCTTGCAACCCCTAAGAACCGTTCTACTCGGGGATTAGAATTTATTAATCCTAACGTTTTGGGGGGAAATGTTTGTGCAATATATTTTGTTCACCCTCCCGAAGGCAATGACTCCACTCTCTCAATTGATTTTATAGTAATTGTTAAAAAAAAAAACACCACCTACGGTAATAAAGGGTCTCACCATTAGAAGGGTGTCGTGTTCTGGTCAGGCCCAGGGGCTAAAGAAACAGAGACCACACGTCGTTACTTTGGTGGTCAGAACACTGCCTGCCACGCCCAGGGTCCTGGGCGTGGCAGCGGACCCCACCGAACTCAAGAACTACCGCCCCATCTCGCTCCTCCCGTTTCCCGCCAAAGTCATCGAGAAGACCGTCAACAAGCAGATGACCGCCTTCCTCGAGACGAATGGATCCCTCGACCCCTCACAGTCTGGCTTCCGAGCCAATCACAGCACCGAGACCGCCCTCCTCGCCGCCACCGACGACATCCGAGCCCTGATGGACAACGGAGAAACAGCGGCCCTCATCCTCCTAGACCTCTCCGCAGCATTCGACACTGTCTGCCACCGCACCCTAGTGCAACGCCTCAGGAACGTCGGAATCCAGGAGAAGGCACTGGAATGGATCATCTCCTTCCTCGCTGGAAGAACACAGAGAGTCCGCCTACCACCGTACAAGTCAGAGGCCTCCGAACGTCTACATGAGCCCCCTCGCGGCCATCGCACGCCAACACAACCTCAGCATAATCTCCTACGCCGACGACACCCAGCTGATCCTCTCCCTGACCAACGACCCCGCCGCCGCCAGAGCCAACCTGCACGAAGGGATGAAAGAAGTAGCCGAGTGGATGACGACCAGCCGCCTGAAACTGAACTCTGACAAGACGGAGGTTCTCATCCTGGGCTCTTCACCCTCCGCCTGGGACGACTCCTGGTGGCCTCCCGCCCTGGGCACCGCACCCAAACCGACAGACCATGCACGCAACCTGGGCTTCATCCTGGACTCCTCCCTCTCCATGACCAGACAAGTCAACAACGTCTCCTCGGCTTGCTTCAACATCCTACGCATGCTACGGAAGATCTTCTGGTGTATCCCCACCGAGACCAGGAAGACCGTCACCCTGGCCCTCGTCACCAGCCGACTGGACTACGGCAACGCCCTCTACGCCGGTACCACCGCCAAGCTCCAGAAGAGACTCCAGCGGATCCAGAACGCCTCAGCCAGACTCATCCTCGACATCCCACGAACCAGCCACATCTCCGGACACCTGAGAGACCTTCACTGGCTACCCGTCAACAAAAGAATCACCTTCCGCCTCCTCACCCACGCACACAAAGCCCTACACGACCAAGGCCCGAGCTACCTCAACAACCGGATCAACTTCTACGCTCCCAAACGCCACCTCCGATCAGCCAACCACGCCCTCGCCGCCGTCCCCCGCATCCGAAGAGCGACTACAGGAGGAAGGTCCTTCTCCTACCTGGCCGCCAAGACCTGGAACTCCCTCCCGTCCGACCTGCGCCTGACCCGAGACCACCTCTCCTTCAGGAAGAAGCTGAAGACCTGGCTGTTTGAGCAGTAGCGGCACCCCCCCTCCCCCAGCGCCTTGAGACCCTACGGGTATGTAGCGCGCTATATAAATGTCATTGATTGATTGATTGATTGATTTATTAACTTACGAACGTGCCCTCCGCATCTACGTCCGGCTGGACCATTAGACGTACGCCTGAGGGGAGGGACAACATCATGGCAATACTGTATGTGGGCCTTAGTGGTTGCGCCCGCTGGGTGCAACACTACATTCCTCCTTTACCCCAAAGTGAAAACGGAATAAACATAACACAACATATCAACATTTCCCATCATAGTCTCTGAGAGTGGCAAATGCAAAAAGAACAGTCTTACTTTTACGACGGCCGGGTTACAGCTAGGATTCTCTCACAGTCTGCAGCGGGCCACAAAGGTACTTCTGGGATGGCTTTGGACAGGGGCGCAGGTTGTACTTGCTCTGGCTGCGCGCGCTTGACGGGATTGGAGCTAGTTCTTCGGAGCTTTTGGCCTCAACAGTTCCTGGGTGGTTTTGGGCCACCTGCGGCTCTTGCCCGCTTCGGCTTGGCATGGCGGAGTTTGTTTCTGGGACTTCCTCTCCGTCGGGAGCGTCCTCTTCCTCTGTTTCTCGGGTCGGTCTTGTGTGTTGCTCTGCAAAATCGGGGAACCCATCATCTTCTTCATTCGAGATCCTTTTAAAGAATGACACGTTCCTGGTGACTTTCTCTCTCCCTTTCATCGCCGTGATCATGGTGCCATTGACGTTGGTGACAGTCCATGGGTTTAACTCGAAAGGGAGGCGGAACTTCCCTCCGGGATGGCGATCTTTCACCAGCACGCGGTCGCCCACTTGAATGGGGCTGTCCACCGCTCTTCTCCTTCGTGAAGCTTCCTTGTTGGATTTGGTTCGCTGCTCCATGGACCGGTTGAAAGGAGTTGGAGCTGACGCCCACGTGGGATGGTGTGGGAGAGTGTCTACGACTGCCCTATTGAAACATAGGCGGCTTGGAGGAATCCCTGTGGTGCAGTGAGGGGTCAGTCGGTATTCTCTTAAAAATTGGAAGAGGGCTAGTTCTAGGTTCTGGCCTTCTGTCATTGCAATCTGGATAGTCTTATTTAGAGTTCTCATCAGTCTCTCGACCTCTCCATTGGCCTGAGGCCACCTTGGGGTTATCTTCCGGTGTTTGATGCGGTGTGATTGTAGGTACTCAGCTAGTTCACAGCCATTGAAGGGGGGTCCATTGTCGGTGCGTAATTCTCCCATGAGGCCATGGGTTGCGATGATCTTTTCCAACTTGGGGATCACTTCAGAGGCTGCAGTGGAAGGCAGGATCTCAATTTCGGGGTACCTTGAGAAGTCATCAACCACTACAAACATGTATTTCCCTCCGGAAAGACTACCAAAATCTGCGCTGGCGCGCACCCACGGAGCTGTCGGTCCTTCCTCTGTGATTACAGGCGCTGGGGGGTTGGGCAGCCCCGTTGCTAGGCACACAGGACATCGTTGGATGTCCTCTTCCACTTTCCTGTCAAGTCCCGGGAACCAGAGTTTGCTCCGGATGCGATTTTTTGATTTCACGATGCCCTGGTGTGCTCCATGGGCCAACAGGACTGCTTGCGGTGTGAGACTGTCGGGCAGTACCAGGCGGGGGCCTCTCAAAAGACATCCTTCCGGGGAAATAGACAACTCGCTACGAACTTGGTGGAGTGCTCTTAGCGTCGCCTGGGCCTCCAGGGTGCGGAATGACTCTGGGCTCTGGAGTGGCTTCCAGTTTCCTGATCGGATAGCTTGGATGGCGATTTGTAGGCAGTCGTCGTCCTTGGTGGCTTGTGTTACCTCTTCTAGGGAAATCGGCAGAGGTCTCGACCGCTCTACGATCATCCTGACGTACTCTTCCGTGGCGTCAGCTTCTGCTGCTTCTGCTTCAGTGACCGGGCGGGCATGCCTCGACAGGTAGTCGGCCGGGTTTTTGGTGCCTGGCCGATACTCCACCGTGAACTGGAATTCCTGGAGCTGGAGCACCCACTTCTCGATGCGAGGGTGGAGGTCGTGAAGACGATCCTTGGAACAGTGGGACGAGGGGTTTGTGATCTGTGATTACCACAAACGGGTGTCCGTATAAGTAGATGTGGAAATGCCGGCACCCCCACAAGATGGCAATGGCCTCCCGCTCAATCTGTGAGTAACGTTGCTCTGTCGCTGTTCTGCTCGCGTACGCGACGGGAGCCCATTCTCCGCATGGTTGCAGTTGAGTCAGGACGGCTCCTAGGCCAGTTGGGCTGGCATCCACCACGAGCTGAGATTCGTTCCGAGGGTCGAAGTAGGCCAGGGTCAAGTCTGCTGAGAGTGCCGCTTTAGTTTTCTGGAAGGCTTCTTGTTGTTCGGGCCCCCACTCCCAGGTGGCTGTGGCTTTCGTGAGGTTACGGAGGGGGCCGGTGAGGTCTGATAGGTCTTTTATGAAGCGGCCGCAGTAAGTGACCATCCCAAGAAAACTGCGGACGGCGGTCACTGAGGTCGGGGCAGGAGCCTCATGGATGTCTTTGACCTTGTCAGGGTCTGGACCTACACCCTGGTCGGTGAATTTGTATCCGAAGAAACTGATGTCTTTTCCCAAGAACTCGCACTTTTCCCTGTGGAGGGTCAGACCCCGTTCTTGCAGCCTGGCGAAGACGGCTTGGAGGCGTCGGATGTGTTCTTCCAGGGTCGCTGCATGGACCAAAATATCGTCGCTCACATTTAGCACGCCATCTAGCCCTTGGAGGACGTTCTGAATGATGTTCTGAAACACCTCGGCTGCGCTTGATGTCCCCAAATTGAGTCTGGTGTACCTCCATAGGCCGGCATGGGTGGAGAAGGTCGTTATCGGGCGCGAATCCGGGTGTAGTGGGATTTGGTGGTATCCTGACCTCAGGTCCATCTTCGAAAACCACTTTGAGCCTGATAACTCTCCGATGATGTCGTCTATTGTTGGTGTCAGATGGCGCTCCCTCTTGATTGCGAGATTCGGGATGCGCATGTCCACGCAGATTCGCACGGCATCCGGGTGCTTAGGTTTCTTGGCAACGACAATGGGCGATACCCATGGGGTGGGCCCGCTTACCCTTTCGATGATCCGGCTCTTTCGAGCACTCGCAGCTCGGCTTCCACTTTGGGTCGTAGATGGAACGCGATGCGTCGGTGCCGTAGGGCCACTGGGGCGACCGAGTGATCTATGTGGAGGTGGATGGCGGGCCGCTCAAACAGCCAATCCCTTCGAACAGCGACGTGTGTTGGAGCACTAGGTGGTCGAGGCTGTGGGCCTGGACTGTGAGGGTGAAGTGTATTAGTCCCAGGTCTTGGGCGGTTCTGCACCCCAGCAGGAATCCAGATCCCTCCTGAGACACGTAGACTTTGGTGAGTAGTTGATTGGAGTCGTGCAACAACGCCATTTGGAAGACCCCGCACAGACGTAGGGGCCGACTGGTGCCGTAGGCGTATACCTGCACTCTCGTGGGGTGGAGCACTGGTGGAGTGTCTAATGTCCGATATACGCTAGCTGCCATTAGGTTGATTGTAGCCCCTGTGTCAATTAGGGCCGCCACCGCTTGATCTTGTACGTTCACTGTGCACATAGGTTCTGTGGATGGCGTGGCTGCTAGGGTGTTGAGCATTCGTACCACGTGGACGGAGGCTGCGTCTGCTTCGTCGTCGTCCATGTCGCTGTTGGCGGAGGCGTTTGGCAGTGGTTCTATCTGTCTCACCCTCCGGGGCGGGCCACTGGGCTTTTTCCTCTGAGTGGATAGGCACACGCTGGCAAAGTGGTTGGCCTTCCCACAGGCGCTGCAGATCTTTCCTTGTGCCGGGCATGCTCCGTTGTGGGGTGTCGCTCCTCCACACCATACGCAGGCGCGGTCGTGGGATGAGGGAAATGGGCCTTGTCTTCCTCGCCGGGTTTGCTTCGTGCGAGTGTCGGCGACACCGGTTTTGATGGCGCACACAGGTTCTACTTTGACTGCGACTGCGGGTTTTGGTTCCATATGCGCGGCTCTGGCTTTTGATAGTTCCTTAGATCGCCCTAACGCGAGGATGTCGCGCATGGGCAAGTTGTCAGTTTCTAGGACCCTTTCTCGCAGCTTTGAGGACGCACAGCCTTGTATGAATTGGGCGCGAATCTCGTCGTAGGCGTCTGGGAGGGTGCATGTGCTGGCCAGCTTCTTAAGTCGCGCATAGAAGACGTCCACCGACTCTTCTGGGAGTTGTCGGGCCTGGCGGAGTAGGAATCTTTCATAATCCGCATTGGCGAATGGTTCGAAATATTCCGTTATGGCGTCGCGTAGCGTGGTGTAGTTCCGGGGCGGGCCTCCTTCCACCACGTCCTTCGAGATGTCGTGTATGGCCTCCCCTCCTAGGTGCAAGAGCATCGCTCGCCGCCGCTCGACTGCGATGTCCGCTGCCACAAAGTAGTTCTCCAGGCGTTCCACCCATTTCCTCCACCTAGCCGCTTGGGACGGAGGCGTGCCCATGACCGCAAAGAGCTCTAGCGGTGGCACGGAGGCCATGGCCATCGGGGAGGGCGGGGGGCTCGTCAGCAGAGTCCAGGAGCACGCTTGGAGAGAGTGCAGATGACTTTGCACGGCGGGCTGGTGCGAGGCCGGGAGCAGGCGGGTGCAGGAGCGTGGCTGGGGCGCTGAGGCGGCGGAGACGCACCTGAGGCCACGAGGCCGAATCCGATGGATGTAGGTGGCGGGGCCGTTCGCAGACAGGCTTCTGGCGATAGGCGTCACCCGCCCAGGGTGCCAAGGAAACAGGGGTGAGTCCGCGATGCAGGGCGTTGGAGCGGCGCGGCTGGGCCGCCGCTCGACGAGGCAGGAGGTGGGGCGGCCGGGGACACTCCGCAGGCGGGGTGCTCTGAGCACACGGAGCGGGGCCCGCGGCAGGGGGCCACAGGAGCCGGCTTGCTCGGTGTGGAGGGGCGGAGTGCGGCACGCGATGGGGTGGCGAGACCACTCTCGTCGCCAGTGTCGTGTTCTGGTCAGGCCCAGGGGCTAAAGAAACAGAGACCACACGTCGTTACTTTGGTGGTCAGAACACTGCCTGCCACGCCCAGGGTCCTGGGCTCTTTATTAACTTACGAACGTGCCCTCCGCATCTACGTCGGGCTGGACCATTAGACGTACGCCTGAGGGGAGGGACAACATCATGGCAATACTGTATGTGGGCCTTAGTGGTTGCGCCCGCTGGGTGCAACACTACAAAGGGGTCATAGCCAGTTCGGGGTGTTTTTGGTAATTAAGGGATGGGAGGCCAGGAGGGTGGAGATTAGGACCTACTGAACTTTTAACAGGCTCCCGGGCAATGCTGCAGAACAGAAGCAACCCCCTATTTCAATGATAAAGAATTTACACCTTTTAATGCTTTTTTAAGGGAAAGTTAGTGCAATTACTTACTCCTTTCACAAATGCGCTTTCCCCAGGGCAGGCATGACCTTGCATCCCCCCAGTGACTGAGCATTATCTATAGGAGGACGCCCTGTCCCCCTTTGTGCATAGTGCACCTAGTTAAAGGTGTGTCGTGGTGCAAGTAGGGACAGTGCCTCCTATGTACAACACGGCCCCAAATTGGTCTTAAACCATGCTGCCTTCCCACATAATCTGCCGTGAAAATACTATCAAGGCTTTCATTGAATGCGAGAATCAAGTTCCCTGCACCATTCACAAGAACTAAACAACAGAAAAATGCAGCTTGACTGACAAACAGTACACATGAAAATGATGTATCCCCAAGACGTACACAGTGACCTATGTAACACGTTTCATGGTAGAGAGGCCACTTGATTTGTAAGATCAGAGAAAGATGCATGACGATGTGAGAAAGTGACAGTATGTAGCATTTTCATTTATATTTCTTGACATTTAGTGCCAAATTTTCCATGTTGATTTTTTTTACAAAGTACTATATATAATATTTATTCTTTTTTATGCTTAATTTGCTTAAGTGTCTTTAATACTTTTTAATTTATTTCTGTTCTTCTTTGTATCCTTTAACTACACTTATCAGCCAGAGAAAGGTAAAAAGGTATGGTTGCTAGCTTTTATTTACTATTTTTGAGGACATCGATATGATATTCCCTCTCTGTAAAAGGTACATAATAAACTATTGCATTGGGTTTAGTCTTATGTCATAACATTTACAATGATTAGTTCTGAGTCTAATGTTTTTTTAAATTGTATTTATTTGGGTTAACTTCTAGTAGGCAAATAAAGCATATTGTTGGGTCGGATCAGAGAAGAAAGAGGCAGTGGTTGAAGACCATACTGCAGGACTAAAGCCAGTCTAAACGTTCTTAGGAGCACAAGAGTTGATCAAAATCCGGATTCCGATTCGATGGCACTTTTAAGGCACCACTGATCATTCTTTTTATAATATTCATTCAATATTCACATGTTGGTTCAGTGGCAAAGCAAGACTGGTAAAGCAGAACGCAATTGGATGGGATTACTGTTTTATTGATTGGTAGGTGGTTCATTTTTGCTAGAAGTAAGCAACTGAAGAGCCCTTTAAAAATTAGGCGAGTTAGAATATCCTGAGCTCAGGGTTCGGACTGGCCGAATGGACAATCAGGTAGTGCCCGACAGGCTGGTCTGACAGGTTAGTGTCTGGGCCGTTTTTTGGTTGTTTGGGATCTGTTCAATGGTCTGCTGGGCTGGGTTTTACTATTGATAACCCGGGTATTAAAATAAACATTGCCTGTAGCAAGTTCACATCCATGCAGTCTTCCTTATGTTGCAAAACTGCAAATATTGTCTTTACAAGCTCAAAACTGCCCCTATGTCCAAACATGGGCCACTTTTTTGGGGTGTTTATTTCACTGATGGGTGCCACTCTTGTTTTAGTGCCTGGGACTATATTGTCTCCCAGTCCGACCCTGCCTGAGCTTCACACCGAATCCACTTTTACAATACAGTTTAACCCTTTCAGAATTTATGAATAACTGTGCATAATTTCGTTTCGATAACCAATGCTTTTCCTAATTTAGAAAACATTGCTTTCATGAAACCTGGCAAAGTTTGCCTAGAACAGTCTGAGGACCGATGGGTGCAGTTTAGCAGCTATATGTGACTGGCTAGGGCAGACTGCTGACAAATAATAGGGATAGGCACTATCTCTCCGACTCCCTTCAGTGAAATACACTTGTCTTGTAGAAAAAGTGCTTTGCTCATACCAACCAAAGCAAATTAAACATGTAATATAGCATATTTCGTAATGTACATCAGAGGCTAACAAGTTACCTTGGATTATGATGGTATTAGTAAACCACTTATGCTTAGCTTCGTGGTTTATTATGTAATCGGAACCCATCAATGTAATTACTGAATGATAATACAGTTACCTGTTATAAATCTTATGTCTACCATATTAAGTATGTTTTTCTTTATGCTTTATTTGATTGAAATATTTAGGTGTTTCCTTATTTCTTTCTGTTGTCTTTCCATGTTTCATCATCCACAGAAAGGTAAAAAGGTATGGAAGTTAGTTTTTATTTAGTATATTAGAATACTTTAAAGCTATTTTTAAGCTATATATCCTTCGTGCAAAAATAATTTACCATTGCGTATTCAGGTTTAGCTAAAACGGGACCAACGGGTACAAGCTTGTATAGAATGAATTTATCGCACCTTGTAAATTGCAAACCCTGTGGTACCGGATTTTAACAGGTTGAAACATTATCTACCCCTTTTTGGCTCCTTTAATAGAGACCTGTGTTTGCAAGCTTATGAAAATCATCTGCTCTTTTCAGTACTGCCTTGTACTTGACTCGAATGGAAAATAGTGGTGCGCTTGAACTAGCTCACAAAGATAAATCGGGTGGTTACCTCCCACAGGATGTTCCCTGTGGTTTGATTTAACAATAATCCTCATGGTCATCAAGTTACTGAGCAGAGCGAGCAAGATAGCCCTCTAATGAGGGATAGGACCCGAATCCTAGACATGCCTTTAAAACGGGTACAAATTAGGCATTCTATAAGAACTGTGTGTGAGGCCACCACACTGATCCAATGTCAGAACGGGCAGACAGTGGCATTTTGTCCAGGTGCATGCACACACCTTATGTAGGCCTCGTGACCAAAAGACTCTGCCACGCTACGCGGAGTCCTGGAAGCGGCGGAGAATGTTTGGTCACACTGTTCGCGTTGATTTTCAGTGCTGGGGGTTTGTCCGGCACTGTAAAATCAGAGCAAACGGCCCCATGTGCAGCACAAGCTGGCGCTGCTTCTTTTCTGCCTCTCAAGTAGATTTTCTATTCGAGTGGCAGCTTTCTCAACGTAGCAAAAGGTTTCTCAACGCAAGCAGTTGTGACCATCCACGACCACCTGCGTTGAGAATTCCGGCTACCCGTGTTGAGAAATCTTGCCGGGAGGTGGATTTTCCTCGCTCGCTTTCGTCAACTTGACGTTGACGAGTGGAAAAAACTCCTCTCCACTATGCAGAATGGTGTTTTTTGCAACTCTGTGTACTCCGTTGAGTGCGGAAAACTCCTCAAACGTGAATGGAGCGGAGTTCACCGCCCAGTCTTAAGTTTATGCTATGTGTTCAAAAGCACTATTGTGCGCCTGATTACTGAAATAATTCTGCTGTCCCTTTCCAGTTGGGGTTGTGCAGCATACAGTACAAAGCACTGAATTTACAAGTCTCTTCATTAAACTGCTCAAACACTTGAGGTCTAGAGGATGACGGGGTTCCTCCAGTCCTGCCTCCAGGACCGAGGCCCTCTACTGACATCATTAAACTCTCTTTGTGCATTTAGCCATATTTAACGTTATTGAGTAATTTTGTGTCACAATTTGGTGTTTAATTATGTGACTTCCTGCATCCAATCTGGAGCTAGCACAGGATGTGAGGACTGAGGTTCACAGAGAGCAATAGTTTCTGCCTTTATGGTCACCACTGATTATTATCTGCATTATTCTGACACATTCATTGTTGGAATCATTATTCCATAGTTTCATTGTGTAGGAAATGGGATCCCCGGCCGACCAGAGCTTGCGCCAGAGTCAGTCCGAGACCACCACTCCCCCGTCAGGGCCAGGGGGTCACCCACCAAGACAACCCCTACTCGCCCTCTAGGTAACGTGGCGCGAGCAGCCAGGCCTATCTCGGAGGTCATGTGTAAAGCATTTGCGCACGCACCCCCAGCAACAACCTCCCGGGCCCCCCCACAAAAGGAACTCCACACCAGGTATATATGAAAATAGTCTTTGTATTAAAAAGGACACATAGGAACACATACCTTACAGGGTGCCAGAGGCACGGGCCGGATTTACAAGGGAAAATATACAGGACAGGGCCATGGGACCACTGCCAGGAATATGCACATGATGGAATTGGCATTTAGAACATATAACAACTGGGAGTTTCCTCGAACTAGGACTAGAACACATAATCACCAGGAGCTTAGCATTAGAATACGTCACGCCCCGGGGTTTCAGAGGTCTAGCAATAGAACTCACTCTAACCAGTATCAACATACATGAGGCAAGGTTATACAGGAGGGAAGGAATGGCATGGTACATAACACCACAGATGTACCTGTAGGAAGGAAACACAGAATAACTCTCAAGAAGCAAAGTTAACATTAGCCAATACTTTCAACAGGCCAGCTGGCCTCCCGGGGCTAGGACGCCCGAGTCTCGATGTTCAGGACAGGCTGTAAGTAGCCAACAATAAACCTAAACGGGGCAGCTGCCCACGAAGTGCTGGGCAGCTGTAGATGAATGAGGGCAGTACGTTGGAGCCTCGCAGGCTCGAAATGGGCAAGGGACACGCGGTGGAGCCTCCTCGGGGCTCGGGAACACTGGGCCACGTGGGAGCCTCTCGGGGCTCGGGCCACTGGGCCACGTGGGAGCCTCTCGGGGCTCGGGAACACTGGGCCACGTGGGAGCCTCTCGGGGCTCGGGACACAGGGCCACGTGGGAGCCTCTCGGGGCTCGGGACACAGGGCCACGTGGGAGCCTCTCGGGGCTCGAGGCTAAAGTACAGGTGGAGCCTCCTCGGGGCTCAGGGCTAAAGTACCGATGGAGCCTCCTGGGCTCAGGGATGTGGCGGGGGACGAGCCTCGAAGGCTCGACATAACCAGGGACCAAGGCGGAGCCTCTCGGGGCTCAGGACATGTGGGAGCCTTCTCAGGCTCATGGCGCAAGAGGGGGGGAAGGCGGGGTCCCTCGGGCATCACTGGGGGCCCCTCGGGCCTCGGGGCGCCACCGAAGGACCTTTGGAGGGGAGGGGCGGGCACCGGCAATGTGCCCCGACGCCCCGCCTCTCCCTCCTGCCACACTCACCGGCCGGTCTGACGGGCCGGTCTCTCCTCGCTCTCCGGGGCTCCCTCTCGCTCCTGGGGGCCCCGGGGGGGAAGCGGCCAGTCTTCGGGGGGACGCAGAGGCGTGGAGTAGGCTCCCGCCGCTCCCTGCATTACTCGGCTCTCTCCTCCGCCTCTCAAGCTCCCCGGGCCGCCGGCCAATCAGAGCGCGGCCCGGGGAGACGTCATCAGCCCAACCCGGGCCGGCAGCCTATCCCAGCGCGGCCCGGGGGAGGGCCTCACGAGGGTCCCGGGCGGCGGCGGTGAGCTCAAGGGAAATCGACGAGGGTCAGGCTCCCTCGATAAATATAGCGAGGGTGGGGGCAAGCGAGGTAGGCACTCGCTGAGGGCTCGGGCCCCCCACCTGAACGGGGCAAATGCCGGGTGGGCACCGGCTGGTGGAATATAGCGCTCCCAGCGCTAGAAACACGAATGAGCGCCCCAAGGCGCTAGGACAGCAAGAAAGCGCTCCCAAGCGCTAGAAGCATAAATGAAGCGCCCCAAGGCGCTAGGACGGCAAGAAAGCACTCCCCAGCGCTAGGGCCATAGAAAGCAGGGTCCAGAGGAAGTCCAGGATTTCAGGGGGAGCCCAGCCGCTCCTAGAAGGGGAAAAGGGCCATCAGTAGCCCAGGAGCAGGGCAGGGCCCAGGGAGGCAAGCCAACCCTGAGCCCAAGCAGCACACCCCAGGCAGGGTTCCAGTTAGTACAAACAGGAAAGAGAGAGAGAAGAGGGCACATCCTCCTTTTATACATGAGATCCCTTTGTCTCAAAAGGGGCAGGCAGGATGAGAACCAGCTAGAACTGGTTATAAGGAATTTCTTATTACTGGCCAGGCTAGGACACCAGACGCACCCCAGGTGGGTGGAGCCAGCATTGTGGGGGACAGCCCAGACCCATACAGGATACAGGCACAGCCCCTCCCTCACTTCAGCCAATCACGCGCCAGCATACTTACTGCACACACCCACCGATGTCTAGAAGTGGTACTTCTCTTTTAGACACACACACGTCGCATACATCATCTTACAGCATTCGATCACACGAGTCCATACATACCAGACTCGAGCCTGTACCCCCCACGCACCAGGAACTATCAGGGACACACCCATTCCCCATGCAGTCCTATGGGAGGGCAGGCTTCTCTCATCTACACGCACTCAGAGTGGGAATCACCATCCCCAGGTCACATATAACAAGCACAACTTCAGGGGGGGACCTGCCAGAAGGGCCCAGTCCAACACATTGCTATATTGTATTTCATAGAATTGATAATGTGGGATATTTTATAATTAGTTGGAGTCCTTTAGGTCTTACCACTTGCTCATTTATATATTAGCCATTTGCCAGAACCTTGTTGGATGGTGTATTTAGCTTAAGAACAATTAAAACAACTTTGAAGACGTAGAGTCTGGATATGTACATATTGTTCTCAACAACAAGAAGAGAGGTAGGGAGAAGAGGACACTCTCGCAGTCCCCAGTCAATTGCACATAAACAAGAAAAGAGAGGTCAAAAACTAACTCCTGGCCACTCCAGGAGAAATCTTAACAGACCACAATTCAAGGAGTCAGAACAAGGTTAACACACCCGATTTGGGTGGTAAAGAAAGCCCTCACACACTGACCTAGTCAGTGTCATGCTTCATCATCGGGCCCCACCAAAGAGGCCGAGTGCCTCTTTGGTGTGCTGCGACGCCAGAAAGACTGCGGAGCTGGTTGTGTGTGGAGGGCGTGCTCTAATTTACAGTGAAGAATTTTAAAAGTGCCTGAAAGAAGGGTATAAAAAAAAAAGAGTTTAATGGGTGATCCCTGGGGCACGTAACAAAGAGTATTAAGTGTCTGTATTTAGTAGCCAAGGTTCAGGGTCGGTTAAATACAGGATATACTCAAATTAATCTAGTCAACATGTTTCTGCCATAAGGGTGGTAATTACCAAGGCATTCGTCAGGACTAAACCCCGGCGGTATGGGCTCTCTAATCACCCACCCTAACCTGGGGACGTGAAAGTGAAAATTATAAAGGTGAAAAAAGTGCATAGAAAAATGGGAAGAGTAAAATACTCATTCCAAAAATACTCCGTAAATTTGGAGTTTCACTGCACCTGTAAATTGAAAAACAAAGACAAACAAAAGACAAACATGAACATTATTAATATGAGCCTTTCTGAGTTGTCATAGTGCTCCATGATATGTGGCTCAAATAGTGATCCCAAAGTAGTCATAGATTTTATGCACCATCCAGATAGCCCCTAGAGGATGATAGCAAATAACTCTGGGAAGTGATGTGCTAGAGGTGTGCTATTTACAAGAAAACGATATAGAATGGGGGGGATTTAAAAACACAAATACGTGTACTCCTTATGAAGGGATCAATGGACCTCAAAGGTCTGTGCCCCTCAAGTTGGTAACAAAAGGTAGAGCTCTCACTTTCAAAAGGGGCGCTACTAGCACCATGGGTCTCGGGAGGGGGTCGGAGCGACCTGGCACATCCTAAGAGAAAGGGATATTACAGTTTCAGCAGCCTGCGCACGAGCGGGTACTTAGCTCTAGTTACAGTGGAAGCAGCGATCTCCTTTGCAGCGGTTACTCACACCCTCAGCGCTCTCGACCCGCTGGAAACCTGGATATGGCCTCAATGCCGGACCCCGTGGATGGAAAACGGGGCCGGTAAGCTTGTTCTTAAAGCGATCGGTCGCGTGTGCGACCTGGTTCCGGGTGGGCGTGTCGGCGTGGGCGTGTTCAGCCGACAACGAGGCTTGGAACGCATCCGGCCCTCGCGGAGGGCTCGATCTGAGATTAAAACGAGTCTTGGATGGCGGCAGTGTATCTCGGGCCAAAGGCCATCGGAGTAATGTGGACAAAGTTATCAATACTACTATTATTGCCGCGCTTATGCCTAAGATTAAAAGCGCTGGATTAATGGAAGTGAATACGAAGCATTAATTATGAAAATTAATTTTATATAAAACACTCCGTTAATCATCATCTTTTTTACGGGCATAGGCAATAATAAAACTAGCAGGAAGGCAGGATGCTCGACCTGAGGGCAAGTAAGAGTGGCATTGAAATGGTGACCCGATCAGTGTCAGGATACCAATGGTTATGGTATAGCTCGCTAGTAGAAGGGAATCTCAGGAAATGGGATTGCTAGTGGTTGCAGGCAAGCAATTTCCCATGCTATGCGGGTAGATTGTCAGAAGTAGTGATATTAGACTCAAGGTAGTACCGAGCTCCAAGGAATGTCATCATTGAGCCCATTAATATTGGTGCCCAATCGATATACCCAACGTTGCTCCTTTTCAAAGAGTCTACTGGTTATGTTGGTTGAGCCTTTCACCATTTCGATTACCGTCCACCTCATGTCATTTGGAGTGTGATTACTGTCCAGAAAGTGGCTGCTCAATTTCGTGGTCAGTTTCTTGCATCTGACATTGCTCCGATGTTCACAGATACGTTGTTTTATCTTCCACTTTCAAAAGCGCCCCTTTTGAAAGTGAGAGCTCTACCTTTTGTTACCAACTTGAGGGGCACAGACCTTTGAGGTCTATTGATCCCTTCATAAGGAGTACACGTATTTGTGTTTTTAAATCCCCCCCATTCTATATCGTTTTCTTGTAAATAGCACACCTCTAGCACATCACTTCCCAGAGTTATTTGCTATCATCCTCTAGGGGCTATCTGGATGGTGCATAAAATCTATGACTACTTTGGGATCACTATTTGAGCCACATATCATGGAGCACTATGACAACTCAGAAAGGCTCATATTAATAATGTTCATGTTTGTCTTTTGTTTGTCTTTTTTTTTCAATTTACAGGTGCAGTGAAACTCCAAATTTACGGAGTATTTTTGGAATGAGTATTTTACTCTTCCCATTTTTCTATGTACTTTTTTCACCTTTATAATTTTCACTTTCACGTCCCCAGGTTAGGGTGGGTGATTAGAGAGCCCATACCGCCGGGGTTTAGTCCTGACGAATGCCTTGGTAATTACCACCCTTATGGCAGAAACATGTTGACTAGATTAATTTGAGTATATCCTGTATTTAACCGACCCTGAACCTTGGCTACTAAATACAGACACTTAATACTCTTTGTTACGTGCCCCAGGGATCACCCATTAAACTCTTTTTTTTTGATACCCTTCTTTCAGGCACTTTTAAAATTCTTCACTGTAAATTAGAGCACGCCCTCCACACACAACCAGCTCCGCAGTCTTTCTGGCGTCGCAGCACACCAAAGAGGCACTTGGCCTCTTTGGTGGGGCCCGATGATGAAGCATGACACTGACTAGGTCAGTGTGTGAGCGCTTTCTTTACCACCCAAATCGGGTGTGTTAACCTTGTTCTGACTCCTTGAATTGTGGTCTGTTAAGATTTCTCCTGGAGTGGCCAGGAGTTATGTACATATTGTGGCACTAGCGATTGCATCTTTTATCAGTGAGGTGCATATAATATATTTCAAAGACTTCTTTTACTTTTTTAAATAAATCTGACTATGTGCATTCAGAACTCAAGTTCCAAATCTGGGTTTCTATCATTTCTTCAACCGCTCCAGACACTGCACACAGAGCAATTTATTACTATAGCCAGAAGCAACTTTATGGAAGGACAGATATGATTACTTTGTTATTTGCCTGTACATGTTGGTACGGGTAGGGTGCGGAAGGAGGAGAGAAGCATGAGAGAACAGGAGAGAGGACTTCAGAAATAGTTTTGGAGATGTTCTCAATTACTTGCTAGTTAATTGACACCAGCTCCTCATTGGATATCGGCAAACTCTTGCGTATGCCCCACCTTTTTGTACTGTGCATGTAGAGCATCAAGGCACACTCCAATAACTCCTCCTCTGTTGGACCACGTACATCTAGATTCAATGAATTTACTTTCCACTTCTGGAAGGAACTCACCCAAGCTTGAGAGGAACTCTGTCACTCAACCAAAATTAGGAATATTAGGGAAAGTCTAGTCAGTATAAACGCTGAGGCTCCTACATCCCAAATGCATTCCTAAGTGTCCCCTAGATGTACTTCAAATTCTGTGAAAGACTTTCTCTTGGCTGTGTCTGTCGCTAAGCCTTCTTCATTTACTGAAAATCCCATCACAGCCACTCTTGCCAGAAAATTAGCTCACGCTTTGCTCCAACACTGGCTGGCTATTTTAGACTCTCCACTTCAAAAATGCATCGTTTTGTAATGTATCAATGCTGCACACATTAGATCACTCCTCAAAAATAGACGTGAGACCCATTTTTTTTAGTAAATCTGCAGTATCGATTAATCTTAAAGATCATTGTGAAATGTGTAGCTTCGTAATAAAAAAAAATTCAAGATAATGCGCTCCTTGGCATGTTACAGTCTGGTTTCAGGTTTGGCCCTGACACAGAATCAGCACCCTTCTTGGAGTTAGATGACATATTTGTTTTGTTTTGTTCAGAGTAGTTTTATTAAGTGTTAATAAGTATGAGACAACATCGTAACACAAGGTAACACAAAATGAAGAAGGATACATTGTATAAAATGTGGCCTCAAACTTATATCAATACATTTTTATTTAATATATGTCCAGAGTATATATCATCACTATTGGTTTAATATAGAAAAAACATCCTTTCTTCAACATACGAGTAGTAAGAATAAGCACCAACGCTGGGTGGGATGAACAACTTGTGACATTTGTGGGATTCATTGATGAAGGAGTCAAACCTTTGAGGGCAGCAGCAGGAAAGGACTTTGTAGGCAATGTATAGTGACAGAGTAGAGCAAAAAACACCATTTGAAGTTTTGATGAAGACCAAGCTTGTCTTTTCATCCTAATACATACTAATTCAGCAGTTGACACTGTAAAGCACTAAACCCTCTTAGCCACCCTTAAAACCGAAAGGCGTATTGGCAAAACAATGTTGAAATAGTGTGGCTCAGAAGATAAAAATAGGTTTAACTGTCTCTGAGCCCTACTCCTATGCAGGGGCGGCTCCTCCGTTATAGTGGAGGAGTGTCGGCCCACTGAAATGCCCCCCCCGCCCCCTTGATGGAAAAATAAAATGATATTGAAGTTAATTCATTACCATTTTATTTTTCGTCGCCCAATCCCGAATGGAGTGTCAGGGCTGGGCCGCTGCTGAATGGCAGCAGGGAGGAGGGTGGGCTGCCTTATGCACTTGTTTAAAGTGCGCCGGTCTCTTTGGCAGGCCGTTTTGCGACGGCCAGCCACACATGCACACTTTAAACCTCTCTAACCCAGCTGTCTTAAGGCAGCTGAGTTAGAGCCAGCAAAAACCCCCAGTGCTCTTGTGAGCGCTGATAGGGCCCGCTCCCACCAATTCTGGTGCTGCTCTGATGCTGTGAGAGCAGCGCCAGGATTCGTTAAGAGAGTTTGCTGGGGCCCTGGAGCTACGAGGGAAGAAGACCGGAGCGAGGATGATGCAGCAGCAACCATGGTAAGTACATTATAGTTTTATTTACCTAATTTTTTGATTTTATGAAACCATTCACCCACCCGCCACTCATTTGCCCGCCCCTCCACTCGCTGAAGTTGGCAGTCACCACTATGCATATGCTGAATCTTAGGCGTCTACTCAGGTGCCCATTCTCTTCAATTTTTATGTTGACCTACTTGGAGACTTTCCAGGAGCTCAGAGATTCAAAGCTTATCATTTATGTTTAATTGGCAGTAGAAGAATTAGTAATTTACCAGTATGATAACAGCTGCGAGATTTCTGACCAACATAAAAAAAAGTAAATATATTACCCATGCCTTGTTAAATAGCTTCTTAGTAGCACTATATTCCTTACAGTGCACCTTACAGGCAACTTTCTTGGGCAATGCTGTCACAGTCTGGAATGCTGTTACGATACATATCTGGAATGCCCCCTTTCTACCTTCAGTATTCTCAAAAACATACTCATTGAGAAACAATTTTATGTTTCCTGACACCTTTTTTTCTGCTCTCTGTAGTATCTAACCTTTTTTAGTTTGTTCCGTTAACCATGCTTTTTGTGAGTGCATTATATAACTACACTACATCTTTCATCATTACTCTGCACAATTAATCATACACTTATCCTCCAAAGCACACAATTGTCTTCAAGAATGACCTTCGCACTCCTATTGCTAAGTATGTATGTATTTAATGCTTATTAAGCGCAACTGTCACCCAAAGGGTATCCTGGCGCTGAGACCAAATCCAACCATCGGGTGAATGCATTACATTGCTCTTGGAAATAAGTGGGTCTTGAGTGGGTTGTATATCGCTCTGAAAGTGTTTCACCATATGTTTATTCTTATTCTGTTATTTATTACATTTTTGCTATACTTTACTGAAACAATGATTACTCCCAGTCTGCTAATTGTTTACCTCTGTTTCAGTTCAATTGCTGATTCGACACCTGTTATTGCAGTACTAAGTTGTCGTATCACTATATGCGTCTTGTGCATAGGTGGAATTTGCTCTATAGAAAAAAGTAAATAAATAAAGTTGACAGCCATAGAAATACAAGTCGGATAACAATAGGAACACATGGTAAAGTGTTAATCTGTCAATGTTAGCATTTATTTCCAATAATAATGCATTCTTTGTTGTGTAAAACGATGTAAAAGATATTGGCTGAGATAATGTTTTTTCTCTCCTGCAACCACATGAAGTCGTCAAAAGGCACTTCAGCTGGTTCAAAGAAAAAGGGGAAACTAAGTAAAGCAGAGCGACTACAACTACTAAAAGAAGAGGAGGAAAGAAGGCTCAAGGAAGAAGGTAGTGTTCTGATCTTGTATTACTTGCCCAGTTAATTGTACAGTCCTCTGAGGAGTGGAAACACCTATGCTGCATGACCAGTATTACCTTTCATTCACATACTGCTTGGTGGGATTCAGTGTATGAGGGTGTTTTGTTTTTACTGCTAAGTATATAAAACAGTCAGGGATGGAATGCTATAATTTTCGCAGCCACTGGTAATCACTCAGGCCACATCCTGACCCATAGTTATTTTGCACACCATACCACCTCACTTTGGCCCCAGCTATATGCAAATCTGTCTTGACCCTAATGCAATAGGAATAGTCCAACCCGAACAGCCAAGCCAGGTCCTCCCTGAACTGGAACACAAGCAACCCAGGACCGGTTTCATTCTAGTTATGGGCTCATCAGCCAGGTACAGATTGGTTTCAGTGACACTCCATGTCTGGGCAGAGGTGACTATTGTAAACTCTATTGAAACCAGCGATGTCATTTGTTTCCTTAGTGAGCTGTTTAATAGAGAGAGTTTCCTTTCTTCTTTACTGATGGATAGCGGAGTGCAACTTACTTTGAGAAGGATGGAAGACTTTTTGTCTAATAAAAGTATTGTACATAGAAGAACTGCTCTTTATGATCAATCAGCCAATCAATCAATCTGGCATTCTCTAAGCGTGCTACTCACCCTTGAGGGTCTCAAGGCGCTGGGGGGGAGGGAACAGCTCCGGTCAGTCGAAGAGCCAGGTCTTAAGGGTCTTCCTGAAGATGTGCAGGGTGGGGGCGCGTCTGATGTCGATCAGGAGCTCGTTCCAGGTCTTGGCTGCGTTGTAGGAGAAGGTTCTGCCGCCGGTTCTTGCTCTGTGGATGCGCGGGGGTTCGCCGAGGGTGAGATCAGCTGATCAGAGGTTCTTCTTGGGTATGTGGCCAATGAGGGCAGTGAGAGTGTATAGGGTGACCCCTTATTTCACGACAGGTGCTACTCCTTTTAAACTCTTTAAAGGAAGGAAACCCAACTTTGTTATGTGTTCAAGTTGGACTAGTGAATGAAGAAGCTGTTTTGAAAAACAAATGGTAAGTGAGGATGTGGTGATGGATAGAGAGGAATTTAACATGCTTAAGAGGAAGTGTGAGCTTCATGGTCGAAAAAGATTTAAAGGAACGGAAGTGCAGGTTGGTGATTGGGCCAAGGGTAAGCTTCCCAACAAAAACATGAATAGTTCAAAGTTCACTAAAACTATGAGGGTGATAAGGTATTCAAGAATTCTGTTAAAATAGAAGATACTAGGATTTGGAATTTAAGTTGAATTGTGGGTTATTGTAAAACTGTTGTGGGAACATCAAGATCCTCACAATCTTCTTGAAGTCTCCCTGGATTCTCAGGCATCTCTGAGTAAAAGTCATTGGGAAGGAAGAAGACCTTTGTATGTAAAAGACCATGTGCGATTTATTCATTTTTGGTTATCTCCGTATTTTCACATTTATTGTATGTCTATATCTTAGTTTTTTTTGTAGATTGGATGTATTCTTTTATGTGTGTTGTTTGTGGGGAGAGGGTGTATGGTATCCTCAGCATGCGCATCAGGTTCCTGGTTCCATATTCTGGAATGCTGATGTAAGGACTCGGCGGGCAGTTAGTGATAGGAGATAAAGCTGGCTAAGGTCCTGTTAATTTGTATTTAATAAATCCTAGTTATATCATATTTCTCCCCCCACATTGCTACACAGAGATTCTAGTGCACGGTCTTAGGTAACGAGCAGCCCTTGGTTGTTTATGTTCAATGGATTTCATTAAGTGGAGCCTGATGCTTCATCACTCAGTGTATAAGAATTAGATGTTGAATTTTTATTGACCTGTTCAGCTCTTTATCCATCCAAGCTGTCATGTGTTTGCCCAGCTGGTTCAAACTAGACTATGACACAAGAAAGTCAACATGACTGAGTGCACTGTTCAACAGTGAGGAAATTGGCACTCTCTCACTCAGTTGCTGGATTTCCTCTTCTTGGGGATAAGCAGCACTGAAGCAGAGGTCAATTAAGGGGGAACATATTTGTGCCCCATGAGATTAATATAAAAACTCAAGCAGGCCAAGAAGACATCTGTGGGAATTCAAGCAGCTAGTGCAAAGGACCAAACATTGGGACCTAGGCTTGTTTTTGGGGTTGACTCCAGTCAAAATACACCGAATCCGAGACTACCAGATGAAAGAGGAGTGTGGCATATCATATTGAGGAAAGTCAGAAATACCAAAATGATGGCAGAAGTGGCAACAAGAGAGTTCACTTTGGTTAGTAAGTTGCCCTGCCTTCAAACATACTACATATGCAGGAACTGAGCAATACAAGAGAAAAGAAAAAAATCAGCTGTGAATGCGGAGAAAGAGTAAGGTGTGAGTGTACATCCCACACTTTGGCCTAGAAGAGCTGTAAAAACACTTTTTGCATTTCGTTGTAATGTTAAAAAAAGGCATGTCGTGCCAGAGGTTTTCCAGTGTATCATAAGACATGGTAATTCCTGTCATCTCTTCCCATTTCCTCGTATTATTCCATTGTTGCGGCCTGACAAAACCTTATTCAATTTAAATACAACTCCCTTAGTCTCGTCCATGGTAGTCAAAAGGCATTTGAATTCAGACAGCTGTCTAGTAGCTGCCATCCAGTGTCGCAGTTGCTGGTTCGGTATTGTAAGTGCTTCACTGTCAAGCATAAACGTAGAATATTGCCAAACTTTTTTCCTGAATATCGGAGTCAATCTGTAGCTGGAGGTAACTACCACAGTATCATTAGTGTGATGATACCTCCAAAAATATCGACAGGCTACTTTCACTACATTTTCTTGTGTGAAAAAAACTCCTATTGTATAGCAGTTAGGCACAACAAACTGAAAAGCAAGTGCTACACTATTCAACATGTTCTGTACATTTCACTTAGTGAAATAAAAAAATGGAGAATAAGGTGCCTATCTGGTCAAAAGTGCAGAAGCTGCACATTAATTAAAGAAGTTCATTTAATACGTCAGCAGCTTCCATTGCCGCCATGCACTGTACAGGCAGTTTGCCTCTCAGCTCCAGTTTTTTCCAGCTCATGCTAAGAGAATCTCAGAAAGTATTCAGCAGCTTCCCTTACCCCCATACACTGTACAGGCAGTTTGCCTCACTGCTCCATTTTTTGCCAGCTCATGATGAGAGCATCTCAGATAGTATTCTGGGTATTAGCACCAAATGTCTTTGAGTTTCTTCTCCCAGATTGAAGATGTTTGACTTTCATTTAATGTTTTGAACTTTTAACATCAGATTTTTCACCACCTTGTCATCTGAGAGTCATTTCTTTCACTAAACATGCCATCTGTCTATATGGCCAGTCCCTCATGTGAAAGGAACAAAGCTTTTTCGTATACTCATTGGTCTGTTTAGCTGCCAAACATTCTGCAAAACAGTGCGCAGTTTGGCAAAAAACAATGCAGAGAGGCAATAAAGACAGGGAAGGAATTTGCCTCTGATGGACGTCTGAAGATCTGCAAGCTTAAGGGGAGAGAAAAGAAGCTGAAGAAACATTACAGAGAGTGGACTCTCTCTACCAAGACCATACCCTTTCGTGGAAAAGAGTCCCACAGATGGAGATCTAGAGAGAGGAGATGAAGCAAACACTATTATCACCATTCTCAACACTCCAGACACATCCAGGAGCACCAGTAAATGTCGAGACAGACGTCAAAACCAACTTGTTCCTCCAATGTCGACACCAATGCAATAGGTACCATCAACTCTTCCTTTAGTTTCACCTCCTCTATCAAAGTTGAGGCTGGTGCCAATAACACAACAGTTAACGGCAAGACATTCGATGGTGGATCACAATGTCAAGAAAACGTCTAGAAGGCCTGCTTCCATGTAGTCAGGTCACCGTCGAGACTTGTGTCTTCAAGGAGATAGATGTCAAGGTGATCAATGTTGAGACACTCTACAGCTTCTGTATTTTTCCATTCCGCAGAAGCACAGCATGATATCTACCCTGAGAGCAGGTCATCTCCGCTACCTGTGCAAAAACTGGTTATTCTAGCAGAGGACCTTGTGCAGGAATAGTTTGAGCCAGTAGGTCCAAGGCCAAGACCTGCAGTTTTCCCCATCCTGCAGTTCTACTCAACACTCCAGCCACACGGTCCTGTGTGGTATTAAGGGGCACTTCAATGTTACCCATGTCCCCAGTATTACCTCAACCAATTTCTCCAAGACTTTCTATTCTAAACAGAGGTAAATGAAGATCTCCTTCCATCTCACCATCTTTTTCTAGTAGTGATTAATCTAATCCCTCTCCAAAGTACATTCTGTCATCTCTGTCAGCATCATCCATGAGCCCATCACCAGTGTTTGACATTCCAAGACGGTTTGATAAGATTGAACTGCAGGCTTTATAAAAATGGCAAGATTGCAGCCTAGAGCTTCTCCCGAAACCCATATTGCCATTGGTCCCAGTTTTTTCAGAGATAGCAGAGGAAACATTCCTTACTCCAGCTACAATAAGCTTAGCATCTCCATGCATTTCCAGAAAATATAAACCATCTGGGCAAGACCCAGTTCATTTGAGACAAAACCATAAGCCTGAGTAGGTTATAGTCTCATCTGTCAGAAAAAGATAAGCTTCTGCATTGGAGACATCGGTCTCACCAGAAAAGAAAGCAAAATACTTGATGCATTGGAAAGAAAAGTGTGTGGTACTGTAGCTGTATTGGTATTACTAGGGAGATAGAACACTGTGGGAGTCTCTTTCTGCCTTTGTGTTGAACTGCCAAAAGAGAGAAGGACTGTCTCCAATCAATCAGTCAGTCAATCAGTGCAGCAGTCAATTCTGCAGGTCAAGCTGTCTTGAATGCACAGCTGAAAATCAGGAATCTTCTCTTCATTGGAGCAGTCATCTGGTCCTCACACTGATGATCAAATGAATGCATGAAAAAGAAATCAAACTCTTAAAGCAGTGGGATTGGTTAACAAAAAACAAGTTGTACTAATCACAGTATATACAATGGGATTCCAGAAACCAACCAAGACAGGGCTCTGTCCCCTCAATGACCCTTCTGTCCTCATTGACAGCAATTCACAGAAGTCCCTATACCATCGTAGAGGCAGTCAAGGAAGACTGCAGCATTCATGTACATTGAAGTTATGCTTGCAATCTAAACAGTGAAAATCACTCTGTCCTCCACTCTGTTGAGATGAAGTGTATCAAACCATCTAGCAGAGTGGAGGTTGATAACCACAGAAAGAATGGGTCTTGCAGATCATTCAGGAAAGCTACATCATTCAGTTTAAAGCACCTTCTCAATCAATAATTCCAAAGCCAGCACCAAAACTACAGTTGCTGCATTTAAGAAAGGAATTAAAAGCTCTTCTCCAAAAATATGCTTTTGAAACAGTCCCCCATTTCAAAAAAGGAAAAGGAATCTATTGCCTGCGTTTTGTGTTTCCTTAGAAAGGCCCCAAAGAGGAGTTCAGGTGGATCCTCCATCTAAGACAAGCAAACAAGTGGATCAAGAAACAAAGTTCACAATGATAGACGTGCACCAGATATATGAACAGCTGATAAAATGAAACTGGGTGTGTTTTGTGGATCTACAGGATGCAAAGCACAGAATGGGTGCAGGACAGCTGTTTTTTCTGCATGGTCACCACTGATTTTGTGCCTTTTTCTGGACCTTATTTTTGCTGGACTTAGAAATCTGCACTTTACCCCTGCTAAACAAGAGTAACGTGCCTGTCATCTTTCCTTAAACACGGCAAAATAGGCTGAAACCTGATTGGCATAATTATCTTTCCTATAAAACCACAGTATTGGTGTGGAAATATGCCCCTGACGTGCAAAGCAAAATGCCACCTGTGGACTGCTGCACCTATTGTGACATCCACTACAGAGGCAGTGAAAACATGGCTTTAAGTCTACCCTTTGCAGCCTGACATTTGGACACCACATTTGGATGGCAGGCGGCTGTGTGGTGGTTGGAAAGACCGACAGCCACGGATCCGACGGGCTAAAGGAGCCTGTTGGTCCATCTGAGGCTGAGTAACGCCTACTATGGTGGCGTTGCCTCCCAGGCACTGCCGTAGGCATTACGACGTTCCTTCCTGCTGACCTTTTCAAGGCAGTGGATCCGCCATGAAAAGGCTAGCGGAAAGGGACATTTGGGGCCCCTAGCGGGCCCCCCTTAGTCCCTGGCTCACAGACCACCAGGGGTCACCTATGATGCCCCCTACATATCCCTGCACCAAGTGGCAGGCACCGCATGGTGCCTGCCACGTAGTACAGGGATATGTGTGGGGTGTTTGTGTTGTCCTGCGGTGGGTGCTGCAGAGCCCAGCACCCGCAACAATACAAAACATGGGCAATGCGACGGCCACAGTGGCGGGCGCATCCTAATTTGCCCTGTGGGACCCCAGCATTGTAGGCGGGTGGTCCCAAATACGAAATAACAGCATCGTAATCGGGCCCATTGTCACTAGTCAAGTTGTAACTGGCACTGGCAAATGCGAAAAGTCAAAGTATAGATTATACATTATTTTTTATAGTTAAAATATATAGATAATATGACATGGTATGATATATGTTATATCCACTATAATGGTAAAGTCACATTTTTATTAAATATATGGTAAATTACATTTTTAGTATTAAATGTTTTTATTGACCAAAGTAAAAAGAAAGAATACAGTAGAGCTGCAAAAGGGTCGCTAATCAGTCCACCGACCAACAAACGGATCAGCATGAGGGGGAGGTACAATACAACTGCCATGGCATGGGGAGCCAATGTTATACACAGCAAGCCGCCTACAACCCAACATGGGCCAGCCGCGTCATAAACACAGTGAAGATAATAGGCATCCCCCATAAACATCGTCAGTCCTGCAACTTTGGGGAGGCATAGGTCCTTTTACCATTACTAATCACCCTGAGTCCACCCAGCCTTCTCTCCGGAACCGTCCCGTTGCCATATCACCCCGCAGCCAGCCTAAGGCACTTAGCACCTCAGTCCAATGAAATAAACAGAAAAAAAGAACCCCCCCAACCAATCCCTTCCCTACCCGGAACCCAACAAACCCCCACCCATCCCTGCAGCCTCTCCCTCCCCACCCTTCCCTCCCCCCACTCCCCCTGGTCCATGGTCCTCTTCTACTCTCCCCGTTGGCCTCATCCAACCTTTGGAGCCGAGTCCATCTCCTTCACCTCCTCTCCGGTCTCCGTCAACCTCAACTGTCGGAGATATTTCGGACATGTTACCTCCATAAACTCAGAAGCCAATAAAGACAGAAATGGCTTCCACAACTCTGCGTAGCGAGCCCCCTCTCCTGCTCTAGACAACAACAGTTTTTCCATGCCCAGAACCATCCAAAGAATGAAGGCAACTGGGGGTTGGGCCCACTGGGAAAGAGGGTAGGTCGGGCCACTAGTAAATACAGAATAAATGGGGATTTTACCTATGCCTCTGTTGTGAATAAACCAATGAATGCTGAATTGGGTAAACCAAAATTTATTAGTTTAACCAGACTTTCAAGTCTTTTGGATTCATTTATTTTTTAAATCGATCAGTTATTTTAGTTTAGGCAAAACAAAGAACATTATCAACTTCACGAATTGCCATATACTCTACAATACATAAATATTCCACAAGAATACCAACATTAATACAGTACTAAAGACATGACTACATAAATAATAATTACATGTATGTACAATTCCAATGCCAGAGTGCTCTTGGACACAGTGAAAAGATCGCGCTGTTATCTAATAGTACAGTCTTAATCCTGCCACACTTTTAGACAAAAAACGCGTCGGCATTGTTCATTTCTGTTACATTCATTTGATTGTGATTAATACAGAACACCTCCAGATTTGCATATGAGCAGATATATGCTGTATTGGTTTGAGATACTCGATACTGTTTTTTGTCTAAAAGTGTGGCAGGATTAAGACTGTGCTATTAGATAACAGCGCGATCTTTTCACTGTGTCCAAGAGCACTCTGGCATTGGAATTGTACATACATGTAATTATTATTTATGTAGTCATGTCTTTAGTACTGTATTAATGTTGGTATTCTTGTGGAATATTTATGTATTGTAGAGTATATGGCAATTCGTGAAGTTGATAATGTTCTTTGTTTTGCCTAAACTAAAATAACTGATCGATTTAAAAAATAAATGAATCCAAAAGACTTGAAAGTCTGGTTAAACTAATAAATTTTGGTTTACCCAATTCAGCATTCATTGGTTTATTCACAACAGAGGCATAGGTAAAATCCCCATTTATTCAGAACCATCCAAAGGCAGTGAAGCCAGCCCTAGTAGGTAGGGATTTGCGCCGATCGCCAATGCGCCAATATATTCTGTTGCTGACCCCAACGCGATGGAAATCAGGTGATCCCTCCGAGACCGCAATGGGTAGGTCAGTGCGTTAGGCAGCCCCAGGAGGACATAGGAGGGAAAGCAAGGGGATTTCTGTATCGAAGTGAGTGTCTACCTCTGTTAAGATCTGGCCGCAGTATTCCTGTAGGAATTTACTCTCCCAGAGTACATGAACTAATGTGCCAACCTGACCGCAGCCACGCCAACATAGGGGGTCCTTGTCACTGTCCATCTCATACAGGCGTTCAGGGGTGTAGTACCAGTAGGTCGCTACCTTCGTAAGAGTATCAGTAAGTCCCATGTGGTAGGCCGAGTGGCGCGCCCTGTAGTATATCCCCTTCCACTCCTTGTGAGTAAGGGATCTCCCCAGCTCCCGCTCCCAGCGAGCCCTGCTTGAATTGTAGGTGTATCTGTTTGTGCATGAGCATTTTATAGAGATCTGAGATCAGCTGTTTATCTGTGGAACGGGTGATCAACCAATGCTCGAAAGACGTCAAGCGCCTATTCGCCGAAGATCTCACAGTGGCATTGAGTGCCCAGTGTCTGACCTGTAAGTATCGGAGTCTTTCGGATTCTGGCAGACTGAACTCCTGACGAAACTGCGGAAAAGGAACTACACCGTCCGGGCCATAGACATGATGGAGAGCGCGACATACCCTACCCAACCAGGACAGCGGGTAATATCTCCACTGTCCCAGCTCGCGTCTAATTTTCTGCCTCAGCTGGGAGTAGTTAATATCTACGAAGGTCAGTAAGGAAGGAGCCAGTTGTATCCCAAGGTACGGGACCGCCTCTGAGGCCCACTGTATGGGGAATGCCGCATGTAGACAGGAGCGAGTGGTTGCCTCCAGTGACAGGTCAAGGGCCACAGACTTGGTCATGTTAACTTTGAAGCCCGAGACCCGTCTGAATTGCGCGAGGTCATCGAAGCACGCGGGGAGGGAGTCCCGGGGGCTGCTAAGCGATATCAACACATCATCGGCGTACAGGCTTATGGTGTGGACGTCGCCCCCAAACTTGATTCCCTGCACCCTCGGGTCCGACCGCAGCAGTTGTGCGAGAGGCTCCATATAAAGGGCGAACAGTAGAGGGGACAAGGCGCAGCCCTGTCTGGTGCCTCGTTCGATCCCGAACCGGGGAGACGTGCAGCCATTGACCCGGACCGTGGCTGAGGGGAATTTATAGCAGTTCAGCACCCTAGTCTGGAATTTGGGGCCCATACCGGCCTTCACTAACACCCTCTCCAGATAGGGCCAGTGCACCCAATCAAATGCCTTCTCGGCATCGATGGCTAGCATCATGTACTCGACCTCCGTGCGAACGGCTTTTTCGAGGAGGTGGAAGGCCCTTTTGGTATTATCAGAGGACTGGCGCTCCGGATTGAATCCAGACTGATCTGGATCAATCAGCCCCCCCATGTACGGTCCCAGGTGTGAGGCGAGGATCCCGGTATAAAGCTTAAGGTCCACGTTTAGGAGAGAGGTAGGTCTATACGCTCCACATTCCGCGTGGTCCTTACCCGATTTGGGTATCACAGTGATAGACGCCTCCAGCAGGTCTCTCGGTATCGCCCCCTCCTCCGCTAAGGAGGTGAAGAGTCGAGCAAGCAGCGGGGCACCTGGCCACAGAATGTTTTATAAAAGCTTGCCGGAAAGCCGTCCGGGCCAGGAGCTTTAGCCAACTGAGGCGAGAAATGTCAGAAATCACCTCCTCCGGACGAATGTCTCTCTCCAGGTATTCAATCTGGTCTTGCGTCAGAGCCGGCAGGGGGATTGCCGCCAAGAAGTCTGCTTTCGCCGCCGGATCCGGTGGGTCAGCAGAGTATAACTCTGCATAGAATGCGCTGAAGGCCCCAGCTATAGCATGATCACCAGTCATCTGTGCGCTTTCCATTCCTCTTATCTCCTGCACTTCCCGTCTCTGTGTGACCTCACGTAATTTATGCGCCAGTAGGCGCCCGCATCTGTGCCCACCTGTGTAATATGCGTGACGCAGTCGCAAGGCCGCAAATTCCGCCCTATCTAAATCTAAGGCTGCGAGCTGCTGGTGCGCTACTTTTAATTGCCGCCATATTCTCGGGCCCCTGTCCTCCTATGGATCTGTTCCAATTCCCTGGTCTGCTGTGTAAGCTCGTCTCTCTTGGCCCGACGTTCCACATTCTCCGCCGTTGAGATGGAGATAAACTCCCCCCTAAGGACAGCCTTCAATGCGGCCCACTGTGTAGCCAACGTGGTGTCAGCGTTGCTGTTATGGGAAAGGTAGTCCGCTATTACGCTCTGAATCTTGGAGACCACCACTTTCCTATACAGCAATGACTCTCGGAGTCGCCAGACCCTACGTGAACTTTGCGCTGCAGGCATGGAAAGGACGACCGTAACCGTCGCGTGGTCGGAAAGGGAGGCCGTACCTATGTCAACGCTAGTGACGAGTGCTTGAGTAGCTGTGGAGACAAGCAGGTACTCTAGGCACGCATACGTTTTATGGGCAGCTGAAAAATATGTGTAGTCCCTCTCCCCAGGGTGGAACATGCGCCAAAGATCCACTAGCCCCAAGTCCCTCAAGCGGGCCAAGCCCACAGCTGTGAGAGCTCCTACCTGTGCAGTGCGTTGACAGGACCTGTCCAGTATATTGTCAAAAACCAAATTCAAATCCCCGCCTAGCAAGAGGTAACGGTCTGTCGTGTCGGTGACGTCAGTGAGAGCTCCATGTAGGAACTTTTCTTGACCTTCATTGGGCCCATATATCGTGCCAATCGTGTAAGTTATATCCCCCACTGAAAACCTGTATACTAACTGTCGCCCCTTAATTTCAGCAGTCTTGCCTACAACTTTGCCCCTAAACTCTTGTGCCACCAGAATTGCAACTCCCGCCCTTTTATCAGGGCACGAGGAGAAAAATTGAAGGGGGAATCTACAGGACCGAAGCCGGTGACAATCCTTGGCCAGGAGATGCGTCTCCTGGAGGAGACAAATGTCCGCCTGAGACTGTTTCTAAGTGGAGCAGGATCGCTTTGCGCTTGACTGGGTTATTCAGTTCCCTCACATTCAGTGTGAGGACAACTAAATCATCTGCCGTCATCGTGAAGAGTGTAACCGTTTCCCTGCCATTGAAGCAACCCTGTGAAGTCCAACTCAAGCGTCCCCGGTCCTTTCCCACCCCGCAAGCTCCAAAACACTGGGGCAAAGACAAACCCTTCCAACAAGTGCACCATGGACCAAATACCCTCCCCCACCCAACCCCCACTCCCCGCCCCACCACAACTTCAAACTTTTGTAGTCCTTCATCCAGAGATGAAAAGGAAAAAAACAGCACGGGGTTGTCCTACTAGTCTATCCGGGAGCACTCTCCTGCCAACGGCCGTGCAGTCTGAACAGGTAACCAGGCCACCAGGACTCATTAGGCCCTTCACCCCGTAGGATCTGTACCACTATCTATGGCGACAGCCTCTACTGTCGCTTGCTGGCCTGCTGCAATCTCCGTCGGTGTTTTTTTTTTACTCGCCTACGTCTTCGTTGCTGACGCAATTGGGGCCTGAGATCTTCCGCCTCTGTCGTGGCTCTCTGGACCTCTTCTTCCTCCTTGGGTTGTTCAAGTCCTAGCAGACGGCAGGCTTCCGAGACCGACCTGAGCTGGTACTGTTTGTTCTCCAGCCTGAAGATGAGACGGAAGGGATGTCCCCAGCTGTAAGGAATGTTCTTCTCTTGTAGATGGGACGTGACCGGTTTGAAGAGACGACGCTTGTGTAACGTGAGAGCTGCCAGGTCCTGAAACAGCAACGGCGACATTCCCTGAAACGTGAGCGGGTGCATCTGTCGTGCCTTCTGCAGTATCTCTTCCTTAGTACGGTAGTCTTGGACACAAACCAGTATGTCCGGAGGGGGCGCTGACGATGCCCGGGGGGGGCCCGCCCTATGTGCCCTATAAAGGTGGAGGACCGAGTCCAATGGGCGCCCCAGCACGTGATTAAAAAGTTCCCTGGCATAACAAAACGTGTCTTGGGTGGCCTCGGACATAGCAACATTTCGAATACGTATGTTGTGGCGTCTGGAGCAATTCTCCAGATCCTCCATGTGGAGCTGAAAGTCCACCTGTTGGTCATGAAGGCGGATGATTTCTTGCTGCAGGGCCGCTAGTTCAGTATCCTTGTTATCACGTTTGGACTCCTTGAAGGTTTGAATGTCGTCCCGTAGGGATGTAAAGAGGGACTCCAAAAACGCCTTTGTGATGGGCTCTGATCCGCTGTCTGCGTCCTGCTCCATTTTCTTCGAGCCCAGGGTCGCGGTGTCTTTATTTTTGGCAGTCTGTGTTTTTGGGAAGAGTTACTTCACAGTTTTGCCGCGGGCGCCCCTGACAGCGGACATCCCTCGTCTCTGGTATGCGCACTGCCCTGTGGCCCTGCACCCCTTGCTCACTGCAGCCAGACGCGTATCGATTCAGTGTTAGGCCAGGGCCTCCTTCCTGCCGGACACGCAGAGTTACTACGATCCGCCGCGGCGTCGGGCCTCCAGCCCACAAAGTCTGGCGCAATCGCCTCTCGCCTGCTTTTTGCCAGCACTCAAACTCCGACCTCCAGTGCGGGGCCCGCTCCGCTCCCGGTGGAAATGGCCGCCTCCACTCGTCCCTGAGCGGGCCACCTGTGCCTCTGGACACCTCAGTCGCGGTCGCAATCTGCCCCCGTGGCATCCTCCTCACCTCTGCAAAGCCTCCAGACCACTGGGCGCCTGGTCCTCCCCTCACCAAAGCACTGACCGCAGACCCCGATCACCAAAATGGGCGGCAGCACCGCTGGGGACGAGAGTTTCCGGCGTCTCACTGGCACCCTCAAAATGGTGTCGCGGCCCTCACTGGACAAGCGGGTAACAGATCTCGCACGTCTCCGCCAACTCGCCGCTCACCTCCCAGGACAGACCTGCTCCCCGGCGGTATTCTTCACCCCGTAGGCTCACTCTGCAGACTCGTGGTCCCCAGCCCCCCCCCGGCTGGCTCCACGGGACCGCAGTTCCTACGCAGATCACCGCGCCGCCGCCGCTGTACTACTGGCCGTCTCTCCTGCTTACTGGGCTTCACGTTGCTGCCTGGTCGCACGTCAGCACTCCGGGCCCTCGAGGCTGCGGGACCGCTCTCCGGCCTCTCCAGGCGCCTGGGCGTCCTCCCCCTGCCCGTGGCTTCGTGCCTCGATGTGGCGCACCTGTGACTGCTCAGAGGGCGGGGTATCAGTGCCCATCTGTCGACTCTCGCTCTGCGCAGCCACCGGGCCAAAGCCCGCTGAGCCCGGGCCCCGGGAAACCGCCGTTCGGCTTCTGCTCCTCCGCTCAGCTCCAGGCCTCGCTCTCGACCCTGTAGGGGATGGGCGCTTCGCAACCTCCGAGCCCTGCACAGCCCAGATCGCGCGATGCCTCTCGCCTGGTGAGCTCCTCAGACCCGCTCAGCTATTTCCTCGGTTCCGGCAGTCCACGGACCCGGTTCCGTGGGCCCCGGGGTGCCAGAACCGGTGCTATAAGACGGCCGTTGGCAGGAGCAGCGAGATTACACGTCTGCTCATGCTGCCATCTTGGCCACGCCCCCCCTAAATTACATTTTTAGAATATTACCTTTACTCTGCTGGAAGCTACTAAAGGCTAATTTTCATTAGTTCTCCAGCATCTGCCCAGCCTCTACTTGCCCTGAATTTGCCCATAGCATAGGCAACGGCCTGGGAGTGAGGAGGTGTTTTAGGTCCCTGGCAGGAAGAGCAGCTGGGGTGAGTACAGGAACTTAATTCACTTTGAAGTGGTCTATCCTGTCACAACCAAATGAGGGTGGGAAGCTATCCCCAGAACTGGATTTGAGTGACCACAGAGGAAAGACTGCTTATTACTCTGGCCACACCTAAGAGTGGGCACACAGGCTCTGCACAAGGGGAGAAGGGCTTCCCCCATGGAGTATTTTGAGACTAAGGCGCACTGTGGCATTGTTTACAGCAGGGCAAACAGGAACTGCTAAAAAACTGGGTATGGTTACTCCGAGCAACATTTACCCCAGGTGACGTACCCATCCTGTAGCTAGTGCCAAATATAAATTTTGCACCATCCTTAGACCACTTTCTGGACCTGCAGAAGAACAGAACAGGTGCCGCAGTCTGACACCTTGAAAGTCTCAAAATGCCTTCCCCTGAGGCCCTGGGGTCTTTAGAAATGTACCCTTGTGGTTGTTGGGGCTCTAGCAGAAAGTATGGAAACTCGTCTAGAGCTTCAGTGGGACCTGCTGTGAAAAGTATCCAATTGGGAGTTCCATGGTGTTGGTTGGCAGCTTTGTCCTGCTCAGAACTCACAGCAGCTCTGAAAAAACAACTCAAGCAAGATATGCGAAGCACTGTTCACAAAATAATGGGCGCAATTTGTGACCAGTATTTTTGCAACCAGTGTGTATTTTGAGAACCGACCTATGGTCAGTTCGCAAAATACAGATTTGTAGTGGGGCGCAACTCAACCCACCCCATGAGTGTTAATATCATGAGTGTTAATGAGTTAGGTCACAAATTGGAACCCCACTCTAAACCCCAGCTATCCCACAGATGGTGGCCAGTTGACCAGACCACCATGTCAGCGATTGCTTTTAAATAAAGCAAACATTTTATTTTAACTGCAAACTGTTTTCCTTAATAAAATGGGATGTGTTTAAAAATAAATAAAGTGTAATTAACATTTTTAAGAGTCTGGACTCGTCCATGGGATCCATTAAGGACCGCTTTCCATTTACAAATAGGGTCCACATTTGTGTAGTCTGTAAATTATTAATGTTTTGCGACCCGATTTTGGTTGCAAAACAATGATACATACTATTCCGAATCGGTATTTGAATGGATGTACTAAACATGCCCCTTCCAAATACTAATGGGGATATAATCACAAACTAAAATTTGTATTCGGTAACATGTTACCAGATCACAATATGTGCTTCTTACATACCAAAAGGCCATTTTGCGGTTACAAATATTTTTGTGAATAGAACATTTTCAGCAAGAAATCTCCAAAGGCCCAGAGCTCCAGCAGGAATAACCTGCTTCAAGTATCCGGCTTTCGATTCCACTACGGCAGCTACCCTTTCAGTGGTGGCCCACTCTTTCTCTCTTCAAAAACTGAAGTTTAGGCTTTCTTGTAAAAAGTGAGTGACAAAGTTCCTTTCTCAAGTGGAACATAAATACTTTTTCCAACTCTTTGACTTCCAAGCATTTACCACGGTTTGCCTCAAACTGTGTCTACATCCTGGTCTACCACTTTCATAGGCTATCATTGTCTCTTTGCACTTTTTGATGCCATATGTACTTAAAACCTTAAAAACTGATATCTCTGATTCGCCTTTTTGGATTTTTTTTTGCATTTTGTTCATTATATTTTACTCTATTTAACTCATTTGGCTTGGGATTTTTATTGCTTGGCGTTTTTACTGTATTACTCTTTTGGTACTGCATAAATGCTCTACACATTTACTGTCTGCTCTGTGCCATAGCTACTATAGAGTTGAGCTCAAGTTAATTTAGTGACTTTGAGGGTGGAGAGGTGTGGTGCAGTGACCAGGGCAGCTGACTTCGGAGCACAGGGTTCACGGTTCGATCTCCGGCGGCAGCTCGACTCAGCACCATGTGACTCTGGGCAATAGCTCACTTAATTTCCACAATGGCCCCCCAGCGCCATGAGACCCGTAAGGGTGACTAATTTGCGCTTTACAAATACGGATTTACATTTACAAGAAGTTTTATTATTTCTTGTGGTGGGCAGTCGCCCATCCCAAATAATAATTCACTTTATTATAATAGGCAAGACCCATTAGCAGTAGAGAGTTTTACTTTTAAGACTGAAATCTGCTCCAAGGACATTCTCAAAATTCATTGATGTGGTGGAACCTCACCTCTGATGGAAAAAGATCTACATCTGTCTCTAACTGGATGATTGGTTGATAAAGGCATGTGTTATATTGTTGCATGCCTCTGCATTCTACTTTCATTATAGTTGTTCTGATGCATCTCATTGCTGTGCATGTTATGACTGTATTCTGATTCCATTTGGAACTTGGTTGTGGTGTCAGTTAGAGAGTTCAGTTGCACTGGACCTTCGTGATGACCAGGCTTCTACATGTTGCTGTGCTGCATAATAAGTTACTTGGAATTATCATTGGACTAAATCATTTTTAACAAGTTGCAACGAGCAGAGGAACACCCCTGTCAACAACCATGGGCAGCACATGAGCTGTCTGTTCCTGAACCAACGAATTGGATGTCTGAACGCAGTGCCTTTGTTGGCAAAGAAACTTGTGGGGCGTTTCTTTGGCTTTGTTCCGATCGACACCTGGATTTTTGGTGAGCATCTAAGCCGGAATTAAATTTTTTTATTAGATTTTGCTATTTCATGGTCTTGACCACAAAGCAACGGTAAGCGTAAAGCAAGTGTTTTAAAAAAAAAAAAGTAAATACCTTGCACGTGGAAGCCTGCATGATACTGGAATGCACAGCGCTGATGGAGGATTCCAGCGCTGACTCTGTTCCGAAGCTGCAACATGAACATATGTGACGCGCACAACGTGGCAGCCATTTTGTCTGCGCTTCCGTGATTTTGGAGTCCATAGCAACGCCCCACAGCAACACGCTACGCACATCTTTGGAAAGTACACCCTGCATCTTAAAAAAATAAAAAATAAAGGAGAGAAAGTATCACACGGCTACAATCTGTAGTTGGTTTTGGGTGTAAGAACTGTGGAAAGTGCTGTTACTGTGCAAAATCCAAGTTTTGTCTCGACTGCTTCTCAAGTAAGTTTAATGAATTGGTGGTTTCATTCACAGTACAAATAAATATAGCCTCCTAATAGTAAACTACAGGATACAGTTATTGAGATATTGTTCAAGATGAAATTGAATCCGCCTGCAAAATTCTTACGAAGTAAACAAGAACCTCCAGTTCCCTGGACAAGGTGGAAAGAAGAATTTCTCAATTACATGAGAGCTATTGATGGAGAACAAATGGGTGCAGAGAGGAAAAAAGTATTTATTTACATTGTTTGGGTTCCCAAGGACAAGTTATTTTAGGAGTTTTACCTCAAATTACAGCTGCATACGGTTATGGTGATGCTACTGTTTATAAGGAAGCCTTGCTGAGAATGGAGCAAAGATTTAAGCCTACCACAAACATCGCACTCAATAGATTCAAATTTTATACCAGGGTACAAGATGAAAATGAATCTTTTGATTACTTTTTAACAGCATTAGGGTCTCTTATCATGCAGTGCAATTTTGGGAACATCTGTGATGAGATGATAAGAGATCAAATAATTGTTCATGTTAAAGCAAAAAAAAACAAGAACAATTATGGGTAATGGGGGATCCAAAACTGTTGCAAGCTGTTTCTACAGCCAAAGCTTTTGAACAGTCTGAAAAGTGGATGCATACTGTAAGGAATGTGAACAATAAGACAGAGAAAAGCGAAGAGGCATGTGCAATATAACGTTTAGAGGATCAGCGCAATGAAGCTTCCAGTTCAGGATCTAATTTATCTTGCACGAATAGCTATGGGGGTTTTAGAAAATTTGACAAGCGTGATAGAACTGTAGTTTGTTATAGATGTGGTAGTAGAACATGCATGGTGTCTTTTGGGGGATGTCCAGCAGTAAATAAGGAGTGTAGAAAATGTGGAAGAATGGGACACTTTGCCAGTGTATGCAAGGATCAAAGGAGAAATGCACCTCAAACATGTGGCAAAGTTTCTTTCACTTCAGACAAATGTGACCATACGTATAAGTATGAATGTGGCCTAAGTGTAGAGAACAACAAGGGTTTTGTGGTATCCCTTGTGGAGAAAGTTTCTAATTTAAATGACCCAGAGGACAAGTCTATCAAGAAAGCGCCCATGTGTACAGTGGAAGTTGCAGGTGTAGAGCTAGAGCTAATGGCTTATTCAGGCTCGCCGTGGACTATAATTTCAAAGCTATTTTTTATGGAAAAACTTAGTGAAGTTCCTAATTTTGAAGAAATGATACCGCCTAACATAGTAGCAGAGACCTATGATGGTACTAAAATTGCCATGGAAGGATATTTCAACACAGTGTTTCATAGTAATAAAGTAGTGTTAAGGACACATCTATGTTTGTTTTACCTTAAGTCATATCAGATTTTCATATAAACCAAACAATATTGCTACCAGTATTGTCAACTTCACTCTGTAGATGATTTTAGGGGCCTTAAATGTCATTTGGATAGAATTAATGATATTCGTAAGACAAGGTTGTTGATTTTAATTATGGCCCGCCCAGAACAGGTTATGACTGAGTTAACTAACAAGCTTCTCCCTGAGGCCAGAAAGTATTTAATAATGTTTTGGGTACACTGTTTTGATATGCTGTATCTCCATCTGAGTAAATTGACTGATTGCTGCTTGTAGTTTTATTGACAACCGCAAATTAAAATGCTTGCTAGTCTATTCTATGTTTATAACTTTCTGTGAGGATCCGAGGATGCAGAAAAATGTGTTGTTTATAATCCTAGTTCTGCATAATAAGACTGCTCACTAGAGTCATAAACAACCCTCCGTCCTCCCAGGTTGTCAATGTTACTATTAGCATTGTCATGTATCTTGCAATACTTATTGGCATTCAAAAAGGAGCTCTGAGGTTAACTGTTAGTACAGTGGATGCTGAGAAAGGTAAGTTACTGTTTTCATAAACGTACAGTGTGTATTATCTACAGCTTCTGCACTTTTGACCTTACAGGCACCTTATTCATAATTTTTCTCTTTCACGGAGTGAAATGTACATGTTTTTTTGGGTAGTGTAGCACATTCATTTCAGTTAGGTGCTGCAATGTGGTCTTACTGATATATGAGGACATGTTTTACATAAGAAAAATGCAGTACCATGTTTATGGAGTTATCACCAAACTATGGAGATTAAGGTGCCTACCTCCAACTAAGATTGACTCTTATATTCAGAAAAAAGTGTTCAGGGGTTCCTGCGCATGGGAGGAAATTGTCTTCGTGTATGCCTTCAGTGAGTAAAAATGCAATGCAGATCTAGGATTCCAAGTAACATTTCCTACTGAAAATGCTCTCTCTGTGTCATCTTTTTTGTACCAATTGAAGGAGTGTATTCGCCTCACGTCATAGAGATCTGCTGGTTCATACCTTCCCTATTCGGTCAGGCCTTGTAAGCCTTGCCTTCACTAGTCAGTATAAATAATGTGTTATTTTGTGTGGAATCTGCAGCAAAGGAAATGTCTTTAGGTGCTGGTTAAGAGCTGTGGAGTCCCATTTGCCAAGTGCCATACCGTAATTCGATTCTAGGATAGCCTCTGAGCTCTATTTGTTTTCGGCAACCAGATAACCTTCCACAATGTTGTCCCAGTTATTGCCCTGTCCATATTTAACCAATATCTATTGGAAAATCTTTAGGTTCATTCCCCCCATGATCCACATCTGTGAGGCCCTTTAATAGTTTCTCACATATGAGAATGCCAGACTCTCTCGCTTTGGTTTACCCAGGACCTTCCTTGAGATTCTTGATGGTTTCTCTTGTCATATAAAGTATTTTTTGTAATTCTTAGAGAGTGGCACGTTCTAGATATAGTGATGATCTTAATTACAACAATTCTGCTTTGCCACAAAATGTATAAGGGTGTCCACCTCCTCAGGTCTTTGTTAATGTCCTCCACTAAAGGGGTAACATTAATGTTGACAATAACAGGGATGAGTTTTGTAAGGTATATCCCCGGGTACTTCAAAGAATGGTCAGCTGTCCTAACAGGGACCTCCTTTCTGAATGCACTCTCTGCTTCACTTGAAGTTTTAAATTAGTAGTAGCTCCACTTTCTCAGGGCTGATTTGCATGCCGAGAGTTACCCACATGTGTGGGGATTGAAGTTCAGGGGGGTTAATCAAGGACAATAATATGCATTTGCAAATAGAGATACTTTATGTTTGCCCCCTAGAAGGTCAGTCCTTTTATGTCTGCGGTCCTTAAAATTGCAGTTGCCAGTAGCTTGATTGAAATCATGAAAAGCAAGAGTGATATCGGCAAAAGTTTAATTTCTCTCATGAAATCCCATTTCATGATCCTGCCCGTAGGACTTGTATGTGGGGCCATTATCACTAGAGTCCAGTAGTCACCCAGCCCCAGCCCCACCCTCATCTTCTTTAAAAATGAACAATGTACCCTATTCAGCGCCCAGTGGCAATAGAGCAAGAGGCCTGCTTTTTAGGTCAAGCCTAACGCAGCGAGCAAGCGCTACTTAGGAGATGACCTCTTGGAATCACTCAGGGCTTTTTGGGAAACTCGTGCATGTACTGCACTGTTTCCAATGAGCACTAGTGCATGTATGGCGTTTACCTTGCGAGAGCGACCAGCAGCGCCATCTTTTTCCAATTATCGCGCCCGTGCTTGTTTACATTTGCATGTCTCGCGGTTGCGTTAATTGGAAACAGATGGCGGTCGCAGTCGCGTTCACTTTTGTGGCTGCTTTTTCTAATTCTCTTTAACTTTCATGCTCGTGCTTTTTCATTTCCTCAGTCGTTCACTGCACCCCGTAACCTACTCTCCCCCCTGCAGCTTCAAAGTATATTTTCTCGTTATCCACTAAACCTGTTTTAGAAACGAGGTCTCTAGTGTGCAGGGGTATGCTCCCTAGTCCAGGTAGGGACCACCGGTTCCGACAGGGTGAGTCTCAAAATATCCTAGACCACCCTCTGGTACCTTGGCGCAGAGCAGGTAGGCTAAACTTCAGGAGACAAGTATTTGTGTAACACCCACCCAGTAACTCTCGGGGACCCCATGGGCTCTTAAAGACACCTTATAGGCTGCTAGCCATTAATCAGTATCATCCCCCATATTAAAACTGGCCACCACATCTTTAGGCATGTTGAACCTAGACTCCCATGAAGCTTCAGTAGGTACGCTGCCACCATTCGTGTTGCTGTTCGCCCCTATTTGTAGGGCTCGGATTTCCAGCTCCTTCAGGCTGAGCTCCTGGGCAAGTTACCTTTCCTCCATGGCCAATCGCTTTTCTTCACGATCTTGCTCCATGGCCAACCTTTTTTCTTCACGCTCTTTTTCCAACTTGGCAAGCTCTAGCTTAAGCTGTCTCTCCTCTCTCCTGTCCGCCAATTCCTCTGAGGACAGGCTCCTTGCTGAGACACTACTGCCTGCCCTGGAAGGTATCCTTGGCCCTGGCAGTAAATTGTCGCTTTCATCTGTAGGCAGTAGGTCCAGATCTCCTGTGGCGTCGTGCTCGATCCCTCCTCCTCTCTTTCTCCTTCTGGGTGGGCCAGTGCCCATGCTCTCAAGGTTTTATGAAGCTCTGCCTTCTTGGCGCTTCGCTTGAAGAATACCCCTGTCTCTTGGCAGAAATCCTTGAGCTGCCCCACCGTGTAAGCTTCCAGATTGGCCAGCTGAAACTCAATCTTGCTAGGTAGGAGCTCAGACATTCGCAGAGAAAACCAATGGAACTTAGGCAAAAGGACTTTGAAAATAGAGCGGTTCACAATCTCCAGTCAGGGAAAATTTTGGAAAAAACAAAAATGCCATTTGGAGAGGACAGACAAAATATTTCCAGGCAGAGAAAGGTAAAATGTTAAGTTGCATCAGGTGTAGGATTGTGGTGCACACTGGGTCACTGTAGTGTGTTACACAAGCACAAGCCCTATCCCACCGCTGATCACCAGTGTTAGAAACGAGGTCTCTAGTTGCCAGGGGTAAGCACCCTAGTCCAAGTAGGGACCACCGCTTCCGACAGGGTGAGTCTCAAAATATCTTAGACCACCCTCTGGTAGCTTGGCGCAGAGCAGGTAGGCTGACAATTGTCCGGAGACAATGTGTAAAGTATTTGTGTAACACCCACCCATCATAACATAGTGAAACACCACAAACAGACACTACACCAGTTATTTATAAAAATATAAATATCATTATCTCCGGTTTTAGGCAAGGGCAAATTAATAAACATTCCACATATATCATGAGCTCTTGCTTGCAATGTCTGCTGACAGTGTTCTTCGTAAGAGGAAATAATCCTGCAAGTTCTGGCAGGCAAAGAAGTGTGCAATTACCAGTTCAGTCTCAGGTATGCATAATAAGAAAAAGAAACATGTGCAGGGACTACCCCTATTAGTCCCAGTCATGAGTTACTTAGCGTGGGACTCCCACGACTAAGTTATGGTTCTGTGAGCAGTAGTTGGCGAAACAAAAGTGTCCCTAAATTCTATGGCTCAGTTCTGGGCTGTAAGTTGCAGTGCTGGCCCTGCTATGGCTACGAGCTGTCCTTGAGTAATTACCCACGTCGGGAGGTGTAACTCCGGCCACCCGGCTGATTAGGGGCTCCATGATCAATAGTGGTGATTTCCCTAACCCTGCGCGGGGCCTCTCATGCTCTGTGGCAGTTCGCACCTTGGTTACCGAGCCCCCGGTCATGCCATTTATTGAGGTTCTGCCCTCGTTGTCAATGAGTGCTCCACAATGGAGTATTAGGCCCCAGATCCTTTTGGGATATGTCCGCGCACTTGGCGTCCAAGCTCATGCCTGCGTGCCCTAGAGGCGACCGGCCGTGCGCGCTCTTCCGCAGACCGGCACCCCCGTCCCAGATGGTAACGCTACCCCGCTCCCTGGATACTCCCAAGCATTTACCTGGGGGTGGGCCCGGTCTCTCGCTCCCCTTCGCCAACAGTCAGCTGGTTGCGGGGACGGGTCGAGATGCCTCGCGCTTCTTCAGCCTTCACGTGGCTTCCCTGATGACGCTCCTCGTTGCTGGCAAACCCCTACGCTGGCACCAATCCCAGCTCGGCTCTCCTCCTACGTCAGAGGAGGAATCCGCGCAGTATTCCCGAGGCTCCCGGGCCGGCGGCAGTGAACTTTGGCTCCCAGCGCTCACAAGTCACAGAGTGGCGGGCGAAAGCAAGTTCAGATTCCCGGGCCGGAGGCGGTGAATTTGGACTTGGAGGCCCTCAGGTCATGAGTTTAGCAAGCACACAGCACATTTAGATTTCTGGGCCGGCGACGGTAAAATTAGCATATGCAGTGCTTTCCTCCGGGCACGGGCCGGCGGCGGTGACTTCAGGGGCAGTTGAAAATGTTTCCCTCGTGCCCGCAGTGGCAGTGATTTCGGGGGTAGTTCATAAAAAAGAAAATTGCTTTTATCCGTGCCAGTAGTGGTGATTTTAGGGCAATCCTAACAAAAAGTGGATCCCCACGCACAGCGATGTAAAGACGGTCCTGGGAAGGTTTATAGTACAATAACCAGGGGCCAGTCAGTAGATATAATGGAGACACTCTGGAGATGTTATTTTTAGTTTCCCTCTGGCAAGGCAAGATCAGCAGGCAGCAGAACAGCTCAGCTAGTTGGGCAGCAGTTCCTGGGAAGATTCAGCCTTAGCAAAAAGTGGCAATCCTTGTGGTGCAGCAGTCTTCACTCCAGCAGAGTTTCTTCTTAGTCCAGTGGTGTAACAAGGATGTGTGGCCAGGGCCCTCCCTTTTATACCCTGGTGCCTAGTCACTAGAAGGGGGCAGAAGGTTCTGGAACGGTCTAGGGGGTTCTGGGGTGTTCCCTGCCTTCCCTGACCTGGCTCCTGGCTGTCTAAAGTGACAACAGCAGGGTTGTTAAGCCTATTGAGGGGCAGCCGGGTCCAGCCTATTCATGTGTAAAGGTGTGAATCACCGTTCCCTCCTCACGGCCCAGGAAGGCTATCAGCATGCAGATGGGAGGGGGTAGTCTGCAGTGCACAAACTAAGTGCAGGCAGGACAATATCTACGTTCTAAAAGTGGGATTTCTAAAGTAGTAGTGCCCAAACCCCATATATCACTAAAAAGGGTTCCCCACTACGATTCTAACTATACCAAACATGACATACCTATTAGGTCCCAGTCAGAAGTTATCCCATAGGGGGTTCCCCATGTTAGCCTATAGAGGGGTAGGCCTCACTGCTGTAGCAGGGGCCTGTGGCAGGTATGCCAGTGTCACCATGTTTTTAGGGGAGAGCCCCTGCACCTTAGCACTGTTTAGTAGTGGTAAGGTGCCCAGAGTCCTAAGTCCAACAAAAAATGTACGGCCAAGCGGGAGGCAGGAAGGGCAAAAATGTAGTGGGAGACCGCCCTAAGGCTGACAGGTCCAACAACGTAGACGGGGGAAGGCGGGGTTACATCACCGAGATTGTTTAAACTTATGCTTGGGGAGGGGAGGCGGTTCAATTGTGGTGTGCAGCTCGTTGTTTATGTTCACTTTTTGGAGCGGGAAGCCGAGCAGTAAAGCATGGGATTGTATTTTGAGGATAGCAGCTTGTTGAGAAGAACAGCTCCCTCCCCACTCGGGTCATCCATTGTCCCGGCTCATAGATTCCTGGCATTCCCGGGCTGCGGAGAGCCGCACCAAGAACGGAAGAGAATAGCTTCTTGTGACAGGACTCCCTTTCCTTCTGTTTATAGTGGTGCTGCAGCCTCATAGTGGGCTGGGCCTGGAGCTTTACGAGCTGTTCCCTCTCTGGATAGATGCCCCATCCCCTTTGTCCATCCCCGGCAACGGGTGCGTGTCTATGCTGTAGCATCCGCGGTTGCCCCCTCCCATACCATACAGATGTCATCCAGCCGTTAACCCTCTCTCTGCCCTGCACAAACTGGCCTATTATGCCCCTACCTCCATAACACACTGCCCCTCCATGTACACCGCTCCCCAGTGTGTGCTCTACACACCGCACCCCTCTTCACTCCCTGCGCTGCACAGCTCTCACTCAGTCACAGCTGGACAATGAGTGGACCCACACTCACACCCCACTTTGACCCTGACGTTTTTTTTCCATACACACTCCACCCAGCCTTCCACTGCACAATATGTGCCCTCCTTTTACAGTTCTCCACCTTAGTCTTCATACACTGGAAACTCTACATGCATTTTAAAATATTAACCAACGTTTCTCCACACGCTGCACCCAACATTTCCTTGATCCCTCACTGCACCGCGTAACCTACTCTCCCCCCTACATTTTCAAACCATATTTCGTCCATCACTACACCCGGTTGTTTCCTTTCTCGGTACAAAGCTTCTAACTTTCTCCCTGTCCCCGACCTCCCCACCCCTCTACACATAGTTGCACAGTGCTCTTGTCCTGCCCTCTATCTGTGCCACTGCCATCCCCTCCCTAAGCCCTTGTGTCCAAATTTCTCCCAATCAATTCCTTCACACTGCCTCTTCCCATGCCCCTTAGTCTGCCTGTCCTCCTGGCGCACTGCTCCCATCCCATTTATATTACGTCTGTGTCTAGTTCTATATTTTCTTACTGTGCACCCTCAGCTTCAAATTGTTTTCTCGCACTGTCTGCTTCCTTCCAGATTATATTTTCGTATCCTATCCTTTCTCTTTCAATCATCTATTTGTCTCTTTCCTTCTCTCCTCCTCATTTTCATCAATTTCTCTCTAATTTGCTTTTCACTTTTCTCCTAAACTCTCCCATACATACCCTTTTTATATCGTTACCGGAACCTTATCTTGGACGTTCCTGCAGAGTCCACGCTGTTGGTACGCTATTAGAAACACACGGGGCCAATCATAGCCAGCCTGATTTTTGGCGTATGTTCTTGTTGCACAAGAAACAGCGGGAAAATCTTCGTAAAGTTTATGAAAACTATCTGTACATTGGCACCAACGGGTTTAAATTGGACAAGTCAATAATTATATGACTGATCGCTTACTACACGAGACACCACTTCGTAAAAGAATATAGAATTCCTCGTGTAGCACGTTCCTCTGAACTACCTTCGCGGGTAGCTCTTTTTGTCAAAATTGCAACAAAGAAATAGGTGGACCTTATAGTTTTGACTAATTCTCTGGTCACCACCGTCTACAATTGAAGACTTCGGGAATCAAACTAAATGCGCAGCGTCTCATTCCCTTAGAATTGGAAGAAAAAAGTCTTGATAAAGTCACTTGGTGTGACGAAACACGCGTCTGCTTTCGCCTATTTGGATCAAGATCATGAGGACATAACCATCAAACTTAGTCTCTTGAATGTTACATCTTTTTGAGGGGCAATGGTCCTTTCTGGAAATTGTGATGTTCTAAATGTCCTGTGGAATTAAATAATCACTTTTTTGTGAACCTAAATCTGTCTGTTGTCAGTGATATTCTGAGAGTATACAATGTAGTAAGTTTTTACGAATTATGAACAGGAGATATTACTTTTGAGTGCCGGGATATCTGTATAATTACATACCCTTCTATTACCTCCTCTCTCCACCCCTTTCTGCATTCTTTCTCCTCACCCCTTTCCCCACAACCGTTCTTAAGTTCACACCTTTTCTTATTTCTATCTATCCATTTCCGCCCCAAGCGAACTCTTTCTCCCCCCCAATGCCCCGCCTCCCAAGCTCGTCTCTTCCATCCTACACATTTGGCAAATACAAAAAGCTCAGTGGGTTAATGTCTTCCCCTGCAGAAATTTTTGGATAGTATGCCAGCCACAAGATCACTTTTTAAGTATGCCACTTTGCCTCCAATCCTTTTGAGGTCGGCAAACCTAGTCCCGTGACATGGGGTGATAATAACACCTGCTATTTACAGTGCACACCATACATCATTGGGCAAATAGTCAGCCCACTTCAGCCACTGGCGCTGTTCACTATAAGTAATGGCATTTGCTTCTCCGTATGCTCACATCCACTTAAAATGTAGTGCACTTCACTGTCGGCATTTGTACACTTATCTCTGCCTTGGTTTGGTCTCATTTCATAATTGTTACATTTATTTTTGTAAAAGGTAATTTTTACATATTGTTTTATTTCAAACAAGGTAAAACCATTTTACATGGCACAATTTGGACTTTTATTACATTTAACGTTGTAATGCCTAATGCATATATTTACCAAAAAAGCTCACAAACCTATTACCCATGCTAATACTTGTTTTTATTTAAGGTGACCTGTATTCGTCAAAAGAAGCATGTGTACTGTGATACCCTCAGGTTGTTCTGGCGCAAGCTGAAGTCATTGAACTTGTCACAAAGATATTACAAAAAAACAGTACAACTAGTGACACTTCCCCACACCCCTTTTGATCAGCATACATGTAAGGGATACAATTTCACCATAGTATAGAACTAAGCCGGAGTTTTAACCATCCAAGCTCCCCTTTCTCTCCATGCCTCCTAGACTTGTCTGTATTTCTAAGCTTCCTCTAAAACTTGGAGAGAGGCATATAAATACCCCTAAATGTTTGTGGAGAGGATGATTTACCATTTTAACTCTAATTCAGAAATAATTGGGTGCAGTGTTGTAAGCCTTGCCATAGTTCTAAAGTAAAGGGGGAGTAAAAATACACACTGGCACACCTTAAGGGCACACTGCATGCAATAGCATTTATCAAACAGCTTTCTGATAGCTGTGCAGAAAGTATGTTATAGCTCTGTTAACTTGCATCGAGGCACTTGCCTGTGTGCTTTAAAGTGCCTTACAATGTGTCCATAAATGTTTACTAATGCAAGCATATAGTTCTAGATCAGAGTACTTGAACTAGTATGTAGCAGTTGCATAGCTCTTCAATTCCTGTCTCCACAACACCCAGAAATATGTGCTGCGTGGCTAAACACTTATAATGGCCCAAAGGTGAGACCTATTGGCTATGCCAATGTTTGTTTTGGTTGCTTTCTTGATGAGGTGCATTGCCTTTCTTATATTATGAAATGGTTGTCTGTCCCAGATGAAGCTAAACTGGTCAAAATGGATAATGTCTAAGAGTATTGAGGAAAGGGGAGTCACCAGAATTGCCATGTGCAATGTATTATGAATATTTAGGAAGGCTATGGGCCTATATGAGTACCACAGCTGTGTTCCTTCCCAGTTTGAATATAACTGTAATATCTGCATCGCACATGAAACTTGGAATTCTGCCCCTCTCAGCTATTTAATGGAATAATTAGATAACAGTCTGTGTAGAGTGATGAATAAATACCTCACTGAATTCCCATGTGTAACCACATGGAGTCAGGGATTTTAGCCCTTTTTAGGCAATTCTCATCTCTTCTTCCTTGTGTGCTATTAAAAATTGCCTATGGGATTCAGAAATCTTAGGAAACTGCAAGCACTGCTAGAGGTTTTCCTTTTTGTTTGGGATTCAACGGCATTTGAATATAGCTCCACACTGAAATCTTTAAATAATGCCACCTTCCCTTTGTAATAAAATATTGGTTGCCCATCTTTCCCTCTGAGGCACTGTATCTCTTCAGCGCTATTGTTAGCAAAAAGTAGACTCTGTTCCGTTTGAATAGAATTGCATCCCACAGGGGAGTATCCATCTAAATTTGAGTTTAGTGTTTCACTAACTCCTCTACTTCAGGTTGAAGTTACTTCCTCTTGACGAGTGTTACCCAGGGTGCTTCAGTCCAGTCCTGTAGTGCGTAGGGGTGGCTATTTGTACTGAGTGTTCTCTCTGGACCCAACAGTGGGTGTGGTTCATTGGTAAGATGCCCCCCTTGAGTGTAAGTGGTCTCAGCATTCCAACACTTTAGCTGCCTACCTTTTTGTCATTCACCTCTTACTTCGGGCTCAACTGGGTTACCAACCTATTCACGTGAGGCATGGGTCAGGTCCTCCTTTTTGCCCTGAACTCTGTAGTGGGTTCACATGTAATGGGCATCACTCAAGGCCAGGCTTATTTCAGGAGGCGAAAATGGACTAGGAAGGCAGGAAGGGATTATCTGTTCCACCACCTGACTATACACAAGAGATTTTTTTGTGAATATCACCACAAATGCTGCCCACCTCACTAGTCCACTGCCACAGGACTAAACAGTTATAAACCGAACAAAAAGCACATGGAGAGGCAGCAATATAAACACTTGTCCAATGCTTGAATACATCCAATAAAACACATGTCCTTCTTTTTAATATGAAAAAAGTCCTTCTTTTTATTATTGGTATATCCTTGATAAAAAGTGTATAAATCGACAACCAATGTTCTTAGCAAATGGAGATCAATAAAACAGCCAACGCGTTTCGCCCGTAGGCTTCCTCAGGGCTAATTCTCAAGGTAAGCTCAGATAAGTAGTTATCCTCTTGAGTAACTATTCAGAACGGCTCCGCTTGTTTATAAATATATATACTGCATGTAATAGCAGAAACGATAAGGAAGAGACGTGAGATCACAGGACAACTCCTTCCGGTTTTTCATACCACAATAGTACTTTCTGGTTTCTCGCTAATATTTCGCAATCACAAACGTTTCTGCATTTTGGGTGTGTACCATGATAAGTACCACTTCCGTAGTTCCAGTCTTATTTAGACAGCCCCCATCAGTTCAGTGGTCTCGCGACTCGCCCGACTCCTCTTTTGTTTCATTACTGTTACTGGGAGATGTGTGACCCCTGCATTTTTTCCATGGCTCATTGCGTATGCTTTACTGAGTACCTTCTTTCGCACAGCGCTGTCTCTCTCTGTGCACCATCAGGCTCCTAGGCATCACTCTATATTTCGGGTGGGTCTCCAGTAAAGTTCACTGTTGCAGACACAGCTTTGTCACCTTAAGGATGTTTGGGGCCCGGGAAGACATATTTTGTGGCCCTGATCGTAACACCTTTGAATTTTACTACCTACTTTTGTATTGAATGTAGCTTGCATGATGCCAAACAAACTTTCAAAATGAGTTTCGCCCTAAAACAGGTGAAATGTGCTTTTTCTACGACCTAAAAATCGTTAAGATGACACTGGGCAAAGAGAAACATAGCGATACAGGTAGTCAGAGAGAAGAAGAGAGGCTTTGATATATAAATACACAGAGGCGAGCTAGAGAGAGATAACGTTTGCTTTCCCATGGGGCCAGTTGGAAGGTGGGGGCTATAAGGAAATTGCCCTCTTTGCCCATGTCTTAAAACTTCTCAGCGACACGGTCCAGGTAAGCATTGGCCTTTGCTTCGTGTGTTCACATCACTGTCTCGCCGCCATCCTTCAGCCTTTCTGCAGTAGTCCATTTCCACCGATCCCATTCCCAGATCTCAGCAGCAGACAATCTTTCTTCAAAGAATGGAGTTGTCCTTCAATCACAGTTCTAAGATGGAAAATCTTGAAGTCACATTTAAAATAAAGTACTGGGGCGTGTGGTGGAGGCGATTGGAGCCTCACAAGTTTGCATATGCCATCTTCGATAGCTTGGCCCTGCACCCAGAAATTGTGTTTAAAAGCCGGCAGACGCTTGTTTGTCAAAAAATACTTGAGACTTCATCAGAGTGGGTGAGGGCATAGGCACACACTCCAGGCTTCAACCCCAAAATGCATACTTGACATCTCAGGGTTGATCCTGTACGCATGCATGTAAGGCCAATATGATTGATAATGTCATGGAGTTGAGAACTGTTTAGGTGGACAAAGATTCCTAATATCTGAAAGTAAAGCCTCGGAATAACCTAAGTAGCTTAGAATTCTTATATTGTGTTCCAGGTTATTCACTAGCGAGCAACCTCTTTTTATAATCAGTTCATGGATGTTTTAGCCATGTGGAGTCATTGTCTTTGCATTAAATGACATCACACTCTATTTTTCATCCTAGAGGAGGCTCGCTTGCTTGCTGAGAAGGTAGAGGCTGAACGACTGGAAAGGGAGCGGCTGGCTAAAGAAGAGAGAGACCGGCTTGAAGCAAAGGTGTGTTTGCTTTTATCTAAAATGTCGTCTGGTATGCAGGTGTCTTGGTAATCTTACACACGATCACGGGTATATTGTTTAATGGAGCCACAACTAGGCTTAATATTGACTGTAGAAGATTAGTGGGGAATGAGGGATTCCATGATCTCATAAACTATGTTTGAAATAAGAGAATCTCAGTGAGCGTTTTACTGTTTGCAGATGATAGGTGGAGATACGGTATTGAATGTACTCAAATTAAAACAATCATTGGCAAAGCCAATATGTCTCACCTTGAAGACTTACTGGCCTTGCCAAGTCTTTGAATCATGCTGTATAGCATTGGCCAGATACTGTGCAGCATGGACATATCTGATCTCTTGGTGTACTGCAAATGTCACCAGAGTCGGGTAGATGGGGTAATCACAATTCATTAATGAAATGTCCATTGGGGTTCCTGCTGGCAGCTCTGCTTAAAACAGTGAGGAGGAGGATGGTTGATCTACTCCGTTGGTCAGGTCTGAGTTCTGACCTAAACTATGGGTGAACACTGCAGTGCTCCTACCAATTTGCTCTGCTTATCAAGCACCTCACAAGCTGCGACTCCAAGGGCTCAGAATAGAGTAATCTGGTATCTTCATCCTATGCTTTTTGGACTGGGCCAAGACATTTGCAGGGGCTGATGACTATAGCTTAACACAATTACTAGGCAGCAAAATAATAAAAATAATACAGCATTTCTAAAGCGCACAGCTACCTCAAACAGAGGTTTCCTGGCGCTGCGCAGACTACAGCAGCGAGCACTTAGCTGATATGTATTATCCCTGCTTAAAAAGACACGTTTATAAGGCCTTCCTGAACTCGAGTTCTAAGTCAAGATGATGCAAGCATGCTGTTAGAGCGTTCCACAGTCTTGTCGTCCTCACCGAGTAGGAACTACCACTTGGTGCACCTTAGCATAACGAGGGACGCAAAGCTGCCGCTGGTGCTTAGATCTTAGCGTCTGTTCCTGAGGATATGGCCTGAGCCGATGCTTAAGGTAGTCAGGACCTCTGTCATCCCTTGCTCGAAAGGCCAAGATCAAGGCCTTGAATTCAATTCTCCTGGCTACAGGGAGCCAATGTAAGTGTTTCAGATGGGGGGCTATATGCTGCCAAAAAGGGATTCGGAGAATTAACCTAGCTACGGCATTTTGAACCATCTGTAATCTATGTATCAGATAGGCAGGTAGCCCCAAATACAAGCTGTTGGCATAGTCCAACTGGGAATTCACTAACACATGGACTATTATGCTGTGGCTCTCCTCAGGGAGCAGGTGGAGAAATGTCCTAATGCAACGTAGCCTCCCAAAGCATATTGATGAGATCTGACGTACTTGGGCAGAAAAGGATAAATCTGTTTCACACTTAAAACCAAGGTTTTTGGCTGACTGTTGGAATCGGTGGAGGTCCCAGCAGAGTGGGCCACCAGAGGCAAGCTGCCGGAGGGGGTACTTGGCCAACCAGCAGCACTTCAGTCTTATCTTCATTTGCATATGGCCATGTCTGAACTGGGGTGGTGTGGAGTGCAAAAAAACGATGGATTTAGGCACAGATCTCTGTACTGGGGTGAATGTATGACATTGTTCTGCATTCTGTCCATCAACTGTTGTCTTTGCATTTGTCACCACGAGTGGGATGGGTATGCTCAGACGTGAGTCCCATGCTCTCCACACCATTGGAGTCAAGCTATCCTGGCTGAAGACGGCTAATAGCCAGAAACCGGTCCAAGGATGCTTGATTCCGGTCCAGGAAAGACATGGCTTGGCAGTTCGGGCTGGACTGTTCCCATGAGGCACAGGGTCAAGGTTGATTTGCATATGGCCATGTCTGAACTGGGGTGGTGTGGAGTGCAAAACAACGATGGATTTAGGCCCAGATCTCTGTACTGGGGTGAATGTATGACATTGTTCTGCATTCTGTCCATCAACTGCTGTTTTTGCATTTGTCACCCCGAGTGGGATGGGTATGCTCAGACGTGAGTCCCATGCTCTCCACACCACTGGAGTCAAGCTATCCTGGCTGAAGACGGCTGATAGCCAGAAACCCGTCCTAGAATGCTTGATTCCGGTCCAGGAAAGACATGACTTGGCAGTTCGGGCTGGACTGTTCCCATGAGGCACAGGGTCAAGGCTGATTTGCATATGGCCATGTCTGAACTGGGGTAGTGTGGAGTGCAAAAAAAAGATATATTTAGGCCCAGATCTCTGTACTGGGGTGAATATATGACATTGTTCTGCATTCTGTCCATCAACTGTTGTTTATGCATTTGTCACCCCGAGTGGGATGGGTATGCTCAGACGTGAGTCCCATGCTCTCCACACCACTGGAGTCAAGCTATCCTGGCTGAAGACGGCTGATAGCTAGAAACCGGTCCTAGGATGTTTGATTCCGGTCCAGGAAAGGCATGGCTTGGCAGTTCTGGCTGGACTGTTCCCATGAGGCACAGTGTCAAGGCTGATTTGCATATGGCCATGTCTGAACTGGGGTGGGGTGGAGTGCAAAAAAACGATGGATTTAGGCCCAGATATCTGTACTGGGGTGAATGTATGACATTGTTCTGCATTCTGTCCATCAACTGTTGTTTTTGCATTTGTCACCCCGAGTGGGATGGGTATGCTCAGACGTGAGTCCCATGCTCTCCTCACCACTGGAGTCGAGCTATCCTGGCTGAACACGGCTGATAGCCAGAAACCGGTCCTAGGATGCTTGATTCCGGTCCAGGAAAGACATGGCTTGGCAGTTCGGGCTTGACCGTTCCCATGAAGCACAGGGTCAAGGCTGATTTGCATATGGCCATGTCTGAACTGGGGTGGTGTGGAGTGCAAAAAAATGATGGATTTAGGCCCAGATCTCTGTACTGGGGTGAATGTATGACATTGTTCTGCATTCTGTCCATCAACTGTTGTTTTTCCATTTGTCACCCCGAGTGGGATGGGTATGCTCAGACGTGAGTCCCATGCTCTCCACACCACTGGAGTCAAGTTATCCTGGCTGAAGACGGCTGATAGCCTGAAACCGGTCCTAGGATGCTTTATTCCGGTCCAGGAAAGACATAGCTTGGCAGTTCTGGCTGGACTGTTCCCATGAGGCACAGTGTCAAGGCTGATTTGCATATGGCCATGTCTGAACTGGGGTGGTGTGGAGTGCAAAAAAACGATGGATTTAGGCCCAGATATTTGTACTGGGGTGAATGTATGACATTGTGCTGCATTCTGTCCATCAACTGTTGTTTTTGCATTTGTCACCCCGAGTGGGATGGGTATGCTCAGACATGAGTCCCATGCTCTCCACAACACTGGAGTCGAGCTATTCTGGCTGAACACGGCTGATAGCCAGAAACCGGTCATAGGATGCTTGATTCCGGTCCAGGAAAGACATGGCTTGGTAATTCGGGCTGGACTGTTCCCATGAGGCACAGGGTCAAGGCTGTATGCTCAGACGTGAGTCCCATGCTCTCCACACCACTGGAGTCAAGCTATCCTGGCTGAAGACGGGTGATAGCCAGAAAACGGTCCTAGGATGCTTGATTCCGGTCCAGGAAAGACATGGCTTGGCAGTTCGGGCTGGACTGTTCCCATGAGGCACAGGGTCAAGGCTGATTTGCATATGGCCATGTCTGAACTGGGGTGGTGTGGAGTGCAAAAAAACGATCGATTTAGGCCCAGATCTTTGTACTGGGGTGAATGTATGACATTGTTCTGCATTCTGTCCATCAACTGTTGTTTTTGCATTTGTCACCCCGAGTGGGATGGGTATGCTCAGACGTGAGTCCCATGCTCTCCACATCACTGGAGTCAAGCTATCCAGGCTGATGACGGCTGATAGCCAGAAACCGGTCCTAGGATGCTTGATTCCGGTCCAGGAAAGACATGGCTTGGCAGTTCGGGCTGAACTGTTCCCATGAGGCACAGGGTCAAGGCTGATTTGCATATGGCCATGTCTGAACTGGGGTGGTGTGGAGTGCAAAAAAACGATGGATTTAGGCCCAGATCTCTGTACTGGGGTGAATGTATGACATTGGTCTGCATTCTGTCCATCAACTGTTGTTTTTCCATTTGTCACCCCGAGTGGGATGGGTATGCTCAGACGTGAGTCCCATGCTCTCCACACCACTGGAGTCAAGCTATTATGGCTGAAGACGGCTGATAGCCAGAAACCGGTCCTAGGATGCTTGATTCCAGTCCAGGAAAGACATGGCTTGGCAGTTCTGGATGGACTGTTCCCATGAGGCACAGTGTCAAGGCTGATTTGCATATGGCCATGTCTGACCTGGGGTGGTGTGGAGTGCAAAAAAACGATGGATTTAGGCCCAGATATTTGTACTGGGGTGAATGTATGACATTGTTCTGCATTCTGTCCATCAACTTGTTTTTGCATTTGTCAACCCGAGTGGGATGGGTATGCTCAGACGTGAGTCCCATGCTCTCTACACCACTGGAGTCGAGCTATCCTGTCTGAACACGGCTGATAGCCAGAAACCGGTCATAGGATGCTTGATTCCGGTCCAGGAACGACATGGCTTGGCAGTTCGGGCTGGACTGTTCCCTTGAGGCACAGGGTCAAGGCTGATTATCATATGGCCATGTCTGAACTGGGGTGGTGTGGAGTGCAAAAAAAACCGATGGATTTAGGCCCAGATCTCTGTACTGGGGTGAATGTATGACATTGTTCTGCATTCTGTCCATCAACTGTTGTTTTTGCATTTGTCACCCCGAGTGGGATGGGTATGCTCAGACGTGAGTCCCATGCTCTCCACACCACTGGAGTCAAGCTATCCTGGCTGAAGACGGGTGATAGCCAGAAACCGGTCCTAGGATGCTTGATTCCGGTCCAGGAAAGACATGGCTTGGCAGTTTGGGCTGGACTGTTCCCATGAGGCACAGGGTCAAGGCTGATTTGCATATGGCCATGTCTGGACTGGGGTGGTGTGGAGTGCAAAAAAACGATCGATTTAGGCCCAGATCTCTGTACTGGGGTGAATGTATGACATTGTTCTGCATTCTGTCCATCAACTGTTGTTTTTGCATTTGTCACCCCGAGTGGGATGGGTATGCTCAGACGTGAGTCCCATGCTCTCCACACCACTGGAGTCAAGCTATCCTGGCTGAAGACGGCTGATAGCCAGAAACCGGTCCTAGGATGCTTGATCCCGGTCCATGAAAGACATGGCTTGGCAGTTCGGGCAGGACTGTTCCCATGAGGCACAGGGTCAAGGCTGATTTGCATATGGCCATGTCTGAACTGGGGTGGTGTGGAGTGCAAAAAAACGATGGATTTAGGCCCAGATCTCTGTATTGGGGTGAATGTATGACATTGTTCTGCATTCTGTCCATCAACTGTTGTTTTTGCATTTGTCACCCAGAGTGGGATGGGTATGCTCAGACGTGAGTCCCATGCTCTCCACACCACTGGAGTCAAGCTATCCTGGCTGATGACGGCTGATAGCCACAAACCGGTCCTAGGATTCTTGATTCCGGTCCAGGAAAGACATGGCATGGCAGTTCGGGCTTGACTGTTCCCATGAGGCACAGGGTCAAGGCTGATTTGCATATGGCCATGTCTGAACTGGGGTGGTGTGGAGTGCAAAAAAATGATGGATTTAGGCCCAGATCTCTGTACTGGGGTGAATGTATGACATTGTTCTGCATTCTGTCCATCAACTGTTGTTTTTCCATTTGTCACCCCGAGTGGGATGGGTATGCTCAGACGTGAGTCCCATGCTCTCCACACCACTGGAGTCAAGCTATCCTGGCTAAAGACGGCTGATAGCCAGAAACCGGTCCTAGGATGCTTGATTCCAGTCCAGGAAAGACGTGGCTTGGCAGTTTGGGCTGGACTGTTCCCATGAGGCACAGGGTCAAGGCTGATTTGCATATGGCCATGTCTGAACTGGGGTGGTGTGGAGTGCAAAAAAACGATGGATTTAGGCCCAGATCTCTGTACTGGGGTGAATGTATGACATTGTTCTGCATTCTGTCCATCAACTTTTTTTTATTTTTTTATTTTTATTGAAGTCTTTTGGGTCATGATGTACGAATGAATACAGAAACAGTATAACAATCAGAGGATACAAAAACAGATAAATTCAAAGTATCTGCCAAGAGGCTACGAAGGGGATTATTAACATTAATACATAAGTCCATAATTACTCGAAATAAGATCTCCAAACTTTATCAAACTTCCTCATTTTTCCAATTCGATATGCATATACGGATTCACTCCTTCTTACATTCTTCATTTTTTGATGCAAAGCATGGAAAACGGGAACCTGTATTGTTTTCCAATTCTGTAAGATCAAAGACCTTGCCACTGCCATTGCAATAAACAACAATTTAACCATCTGATCTGTCAATTCAAGATCGGAATCGTAACCATACAACATTAATCTAACATTGTAAGTGACCTGGATCTCACAATAGGTTTGTAAGAATAAGAAAATCTCATTCCAAAAAGGGACAATTTTAGAACAGTGAACAATGATGTGAGACCAGTAAGCTAAAGAACATTGCTGACATCTAAAACAATTGGCAGAAGTGTTAATGTACATTTTAGCAATAGCGGCTGGAGTATAGTATAAAAGCCATTTACTAAAGAATATCATTCTTCTCCAGTTTGAACCACGCAATGCTTCGAAATTAAGTCTATTTTGATTTCTTCCAAGTAATAACAGAAAGAACGTGGTTTTCTTGTTCATGCCCTTTTTTAATGGCTTTCAAGCTCCAATCCTGCTCAATTTGACCAATTAAACAATGTTTCCATTCCCCTGGCTTCCTGGTCCGTACAACCAAAAACAAATCGTCCCATAATTGGTTAGAAGAACAGGTATCTTGAGGGTCTAATTGTCTCAGCAGCTTATAAATCAAGCTATGCGAACCCATTAACAGAAAGTTTCCCTGAATTAAATATTGCATAGCTTCAGGAGTTATCCAATTTCCCTTCTTTAAAAAATCCGATAAGGTATTAAACCCAGCACGGTTCCAGAGCATTACGATATCTGATCCAATATTGGTCCCTGTATACCTAAAGACGTACATTATAGGAGTTCTGGAGTTAAACTGCGGGAGAGAGTATCTTTTAATAATACTATCCCGTTGTTTAAAAAACCAGTTCATAATCTTATATCGAGCAAGTTTTGGAGATTTAGGAATTTGTAATGGAGAGGGAAGTTGAGCCTCAAGACATATTTGGTCAGTAAAAAAAAAATAAAAAAATTTGGGCTAAACATTCTAATTTTAAATCGGTCTAAATATTGGGCGAAATATGCACTATAGTAATCTTTGATATTAGGTAATGAAAGACCTCCCAAGTCAGTATCTGCATATAATGTCCGTATTGCTAGCCAGGATTTTTTTTTTGCCCATATAAATCTAGAGAACAGAGTTTCAACTTTTGAGAAAAAAGCACCAGGTAAAAAGCATGGAACAGTTGAAAATAAAAAATTAAAATGCGGGAGCACGGACATTTTAATCAGGGCGACACGGCCTAAGATAGAAAGTGGCAGCGGATTCCATCTATCCAACATTAAGTGTACCTTCGGAAGAAGAGGTTCAAAATCAAGTTTATATGGATCCGTGACTAAAGCAGAAAAAAAAAAAACTAAATATTTTTTAGGTCTCGAATTAATACAGCCAGCCAATTCTAAATGTAACTTTAAGTCCGCTCCTCCACAAACTAAAATTTCAGTCTTTTTTCTATTAATCAGATAACCGCCTAAAGCTTCGAATTCTTCAAAAAGTTGTAACAGAGAAGTCTGAGATTGATTATCCGGTTTAATTAATAACATATTATCGTCAGCATAAAGTTTAATTTTATCCATAGAGATAATCGGAGGGGCAATATTCTCAGAACTACGAATAGCTGCAGCTAACGGCTCAATAAAAAAAGCAAAAAGAATGGGGGACAAGGGGCAGCCTTTCCTGGTGCCTCGTTGAACCGTCACTGTACGTACCATTACTGAATTAATAATTATGTTGGCTTTAGCACCGGTGTATACGTTTTGGATTAAGCTAATTATTTGTAACGGAATTCCAAAATGTGTTAAAATAACGAATAATGTTGTCCAGACCACCAAATCAAAAGCTTTTTCTGCGTCCCCAAAAAAAATTAAGGCAGGAATTTTTTTAATCTGAAAATAATCTAAAGCTTCAATCAAAAAATGAGTGTTGGCAACTAATTGACGACCCGCAACAAAGCCATTTTGATCAGGGTGGATAAGACCGACTGCAATATTGTTAAAACGTGTAGATAGTAATTTCGTAGTGATCTTATAGTCGGTGTTCAGCAATGTGATGGGCCTATACGAGTTGGGGTCTTTAGGGTCTTTACCCTTCTTCACAAAGCTAACAACTGAACCTATACCATAAGAGTCTGGAACCTGCCCACCACCCAACATAGAATGTAATAGTAAAAGTAATAAGTCAGAGAAGGAAGTAAAAAAAACTTTAAAAAATTCAGCGGGAAGGCCATCAGGACCACAGGCCTTACCACTCGTTAAGTCTTTAATCACCAGTTCTAATTCGGCCATAGTAAATGGGCTCATCATTGCTTCCTGATCCGTTTGTGATAGACTAGGTAACTCATATCTACTTAAAAAATGAGTGAGTTTTGAATGCTCTATGTTTTGATGTTGACTATATATCTTTTGATAATGAGAAAGCATTATATTACCAATTGCGACGGATTCTGAGGTCTCTATATGTGTAGTCGGGCAGATTACCGAGCGAATCTGGTTCGCAGCAGCTTGTTCTTTCGCCTGCCAGGCTAAAAATTTACCGGTAAAATTGCTCTCCTCTTAAATTTTCTGAGATTGTCTTCGAAACTGTTCTTCATTTTGTGCAAAGAAATTTGCACTGAGTTCTCGTTTTAATTAGTTTAATTTACTTTGGACGGTGCTAGAAGGGTCGGATTGCCGTAAAAGAGTTTAAGTATGTATTTTTTTAAATAGTCGATTTCTAGCTTGTTTAATTGCAGACCACTCTGCTGCATCCTTACTTATTATGATGCCACGGATAAAAGCTTTCATTGAGTCCCAGATGATATGAATAGGGGCTGTATCAGAGTTACGTATGATAAACTCTGTGATCTCCAGTTTCAAAGAAGAAATCCAATTATCATTCTGTAAGTATGTTTTTATTAAATAGCCATCTTTTGGGAGTTCTAATATCATCACCCGCCGCAAGTTCAATAACTAGCATCGCATGGTCTGAGAACCCATTATATAAAAAGTTTTGGTGACAAAATTTTAATTGCCTAGAGGCCAAGAAAAAGTCTATTCGGGAAGATTTATGCCTCCCCGACCAACAAGAAAAGCTTTTTTTTGCGGATTTTTCAGACGCCAAGGGTCGCAGAGATCTAATACTGTTATATTATCCATGATAGATCTACGTGATTTAGGTTTTAGTTGTCTTTTGGGGGGAGTAGTCGAATCTAGTTTTATATCCATAAGAATATAAAAATCGCCTCTAATAACTATATCTCCTTTGACCATAAGTAATGATTGAAACAGGCGCTCGTAAATTTGAGAAGAGTCCTCAACTGGGGCATAAAAACAAACAAAGGTAATCGGGTTAAATCTATTTTTCACTAAACATGTGACCCAACACCAACGTCCAGCACCCCCTTCTTCAAACTGAAGAATGTCCGGTTCTAAATTTCGATTTATGAAAAGGGCAACACCTCGTTGAGACTCTACGGAACATGAAAACCCCCGATATGAAGCCCATAGTTTCAACATAGAAAATACATCAATTTTTGCGGCTGCAATATGAGTTTCTTGTAGCATCACAACAGCAGGATTCTCTGTTTTGATCCAAAGCTCTATGGCACACATTTTTTTCCTATTGTTTAGCCCATTAACATTAAAAGAAATTATTTTAAGCCCCCTATTAGACATTTCAAGCAAACAATTTTTGCAAAAGAAAAGTTTCCAAACATCTTCATGTATCCTTTCTGTTCAATTACTTTTCCATCTCTACCCAAAAACACTTCAATTTTTCCCCTTTTTCCCCCAGCAACACCAGTGAACCCCCCCACTCCCCCCAACGTCTATACCCAGCCCTGTGGCCCTGCTCTACGCTTCCTCCTTCCCACCACGCTGGCCACCAGGTACTAACCCCTAACATAGAGGTGCCTTGTTATGTCACCCCTTAACCCCATGACTTCCTTTTTCCTGTTCTGCCCCTCCTCCATTTAACAGGATATTTTAAACAAAAACAGAGTAAAGAAATGAGAAAATGCAATCCTGGCCCAAATAATAAGTAGAGAGCATCAAATCATGTCAAAGAAACGTATTTAACCCTGTGAAATCCGCCCAATCAGTTCCCCTGCTTCATCCACATCAGTGAATATGTAGAATTTACCCCTGACCAAAACTTTTAGCTTTGATTGTTACCCGATCGTAGCTTGTGCCCCTTTATCTTTAAATAGCTGTAGCATCTTAACAAATTCCTTTTTCCACTTAGCAGCCGCAGCGGACATATCGGAAAAGATCCGACATTTAGTCGTAGGGTTAGCAGCAAATTGTCTCTGTTTAAAAGCTACGGACAGAATAGTTTCTTTAACTCGCACGTCTGAAAAATTCACCAAGATAGTCCGAGGAAACGTGGAACTGGCAAACTGACGGACAGGGACTCTGTGTGCACGGGTGATTGTCAAGTCTCCTTTAAACTCGGGAATAACCTCCTGAAGAAAGAAAGAGGTGATCCATTGCCTCATATCAGATCCTTCGATATTTTCTGGAACGTCTACTATTCTGAGATTTGACCTCCTGTTATAGTTTTCTAGCTCACCAAGCTTATATTCTAGATCCCTTGAGGATTTTGTCATATTTGAAATATCCTTTTTAATTTCTGTCATATTATCCTCCAAACCCGAAATCCTTGTCTCAGCCTCTTGATACCGGGAGGGAAAAGAGGCCATGGAATCTTCGATTTTGTCGAGACGCTGGCTAATTACTGCCAATTCCTCTTTTTGGGATTGTTTTAATTCTCTTACCTCACCCAACATCAAGTTTAGCATGTCTTTTACTGATATTTGGAAATCGCCAGTTGTTTCAGTGTCCCTCCCCATAATCGGACTCTGTACATTGCTATATCTCCTTTGACCATAAGTAATGATTGAAACAGGCGCTCGTAAATTTGAGAAGAGTCCTCAACTGGGGCATAAAAACAAACAAAGGTAATCGGGTTAAATCTATTTTTCACTAAACATGTGACCCAACACCAACGTCCAGCACCCCCTTCTTCAAACTGAAGAATGTCCGGTTCTAAATTTCGATTTATGAAAAGGGCAACACCTCGTTGAGACTCTACGGAACATGAAAACCCCCGATATGAAGCCCATAGTTTCAACATAGAAAATACATCAATTTTTGCGGCTGCAATATGAGTTTCTTGTAGCATCACAACAGCAGGATTCTCTGTTTTGATCCAAAGCTCTATGGCACACATTTTTTTCCTATTGTTTAGCCCATTAACATTAAAAGAAATTATTTTAAGCCCCCTATTAGACATTTCAAGCAAACAATTTTTGCAAAAGAAAAGTTTCCAAACATCTTCATGTATCCTTTCTGTTCAATTACTTTTCCATCTCTACCCAAAAACACTTCAATTTTTCCCCTTTTTCCCCCAGCAACACCAGTGAACCCCCCCACTCCCCCCAACGTCTATACCCAGCCCTGTGGCCCTGCTCTACGCTTCCTCCTTCCCACCACGCTGGCCACCAGGTACTAACCCCTAACATAGAGGTGCCTTGTTATGTCACCCCTTAACCCCATGACTTCCTTTTTCCTGTTCTGCCCCTCCTCCATTTAACAGGATATTTTAAACAAAAACAGAGTAAAGAAATGAGAAAATGCAATCCTGGCCCAAATAATAAGTAGAGAGCATCAAATCATGTCAAAGAAACGTATTTAACCCTGTGAAATCCGCCCAATCAGTTCCCCTGCTTCATCCACATCAGTGAATATGTAGAATTTACCCCTGACCAAAACTTTTAGCTTTGATTGTTACCCGATCGTAGCTTGTGCCCCTTTATCTTTAAATAGCTGTAGCATCTTAACAAATTCCTTTTTCCACTTAGCAGCCGCAGCGGACATATCGGAAAAGATCCGACATTTAGTCGTAGGGTTAGCAGCAAATTGTCTCTGTTTAAAAGCTACGGACAGACTAGTTTCTTTAACTCGCACGTCTGAAAAATTCACCAAGATAGTCCGAGGAAACGTGGAACTGGCAAACTGACGGACAGGGACTCTGTGTGCACGGGTGATTGTCAAGTCTCCTTTAAACTCGGGAATAACCTCCTGAAGAAAGAAAGAGGTGATCCATTGCCTCATATCAGATCCTTCGATATTTTCTGGAACGTCTACTATTCTGAGATTTGACCTCCTGTTATAGTTTTCTAGCTCACCAAGCTTATATTCTAGATCCCTTGAGGATTTTGTCATATTTGAAATATCCTTTTTAATTTCTGTCATATTATCCTCCAAACCCGAAATCCTTGTCTCAGCCTCTTGATACCGGGAGGGAAAAGAGGCCATGGAATCTTCGATTTTGTCGAGACGCTGGCTAATTACTGCCAATTCCTCTTTTTGGGATTGTTTTAATTCTCTTACCTCACCCAACATCAAGTTTAGCATGTCTTTTACTGATATTTGGAAATCGCCAGTTGTTTCAGTGTCCCTCCCCATAATCGGACTCTGTACATTGGTAGCCCCAGCCGAGTGTAGATTGGGTTGAAGTACTGCTGGGGAGACTTGTACAAAGTTCTCTTTGCCGTTAACTAAAGGGATTTCTGTATTGGAGGACAAAAGATTAATGGCAGATATGTCGTCTGTTTCGACTATTTCAATAGGGCTTAGCAAGGACCCCAGGCATTCCAAATTTTTCGAGGGAGCTGGTGTTTGTACACAAGAATGGGAGATTTCAGAACGAGCAATATTATTAGTCGCAGCGACAGTTAATCTCTTCTCAAATAATGGCAATTGTTTTGAGATTTTGGTAGTTCCAGCTGACTTCACCTTTTGGGGTGTCTGAGAGCTGCCTTGATTAGAACATTCCACTACTTTTCCTCCAGTAGTGAGTAGTTTTTCCACATCCTTCAAAGATGCCCCCAAGCTCTCCTGCACCCCATCGTTACTAGGCTTCCCAAGATTGAGCTGGAAAACAGGGATAGACAAGGAGTCAGGAAGCTCGTCTTCTCGAGAACTTGCCGAGGCCTCGGTGGAAGAGCCTTCTTTATCCGCGGCCATATCCGCCCTTTTGGCCGCTTCTACGCCGCCTTTCATTTGCTGGCAACAAATTCCAACCTTTGCCCTAGCCGTTAGCTGCTTCCCCATCACAAGTCAGTTGCAAGCATTCACTGTTATATATGCCGCACAGTCAGAAAAATAGAACTAAGATCACAAGGGAATGCTGTAACTTGTAGTCCTATCTCAACTGCGGCCGCTACCAGATGTCCAGATGTCCAGAAAGCAGCGGCGGCGAGGAGGACAAACGAAGCGTGTAGAAGGAGTGTACAGGGCGAATACCAAACAGGAGCTTTTCCGAGGCCACAGGCGCAGGGTATTTTCGAAACGCCGTCTGATGTCAGACACCACAGCACTTCTCCTCACAGGCTAAAAAGTGAATAATATGTGGAATGGCCAGTAGTCGAGATCAGCGTCTCGACAGATTGTAGTCTATACGCTGCGTCCACTTCAGTCAGCGCTTTTTAACCACCGTTTCTCTTTTCCGGAGCGGCTCAGACAGATTCAGAGAGATTCATCGGCATTGCCAGAGTGCCGAGCATTGCCAGAAAGCCGAGCCAGAGCTGCCACCATCAGCCTCGTGTACGGAAGGAGGGGCAAAGGAACAGGAAGCCCAGGAACTACGGGGAGGCGTGTATCTCCTCCGCAGCCATCCAGAAACCGGTCCTCGGATGCTTGATTCCGGTCCAGGAAAGACTTGGCTTGGCAGTTCGGGCTGGACTGTTCCCATGAGGCACAGGGTCAAGGCTGATTTGCATATGGCCATGTCTGAACTGGCGTGGTGTGGAGTGCAAAAAACGATGGATTTAGGCCCAGATCTCTGTACTGGGGTGAATGTATGACATTGTTCTGCATTCTGTCCATCAACTGTTGTCTTTGCATTTGTCACCCGAGTGGGATGGGTATGCTCAGACGTGAGTCCCATGCTCTCCACACCACTGGAGTCAAGCTATCCTGGCTGAAGACGGCTGATAGCCAGAAACCGGTCCTAGGATGCTTGATTCCGGTCCAGGAAAGACATGGCTTGGCAGTTCAGGCTGGACTGTTCCCATGAGGCACAGTGTCAAGGCTGATTTGCATATGGGCATGTCTGAACTGGGGTGGTGTGGAGTGCAAAAGAACGATGGATTTAGGCCCAGATCTCTGTACTGGGGTGAATGTATGACATTGTTCTGCATTCTGTCCATCAACTGTTGTTTTTGCATTTGTCACCCCGAGTGAGATGGGTATGCTCAGACGTGAGTCCCATGTTCTCCACACCATTTGAGTCAAGCTATCCTGGCTGAAGACGGCTGATAGCCAGAAACCAGTCCTAGGATGCTTGATTCCGGTCCAGGAAAGACATGGCTTGGCAGTTCGGGCTGGACTGTTCCCATGAGGCACAGGGTCAAGGCTGATTTGCATATGGCCATGTCTGAACAGGGGTGGTGTGGAGTGCAAAACAAGATGGATTTAGGCCCAGTCTCTTTACTGGGGTGAATGTATGACATTGTTCTGCATTCTGTACATCAACTGTTGTTTTTGCATTTGTCACCCCGAGTGGGATGGGTATGCTCAGACGTGAGTCCCATGCTCTCCACACCACTGGAGTCAAGCTATCCTGGCTGAAGACGGCTGATAGCCGAGAACCGGTCCTAGGATGCTTGATTCCGGTCCAGGAAAGACATGGCTTGGCAGTTCAGGCTGGACTGTTCCCATGAGGCACAGGGTCAAGGCTGATTTGCATATGGGCATGTCTGAACTGGGGTGGTGTGGAGTGCAAAAAAACGATGGATTTAGGCCCAGATCTCTGTACTGGGGTAAATGTATGACATTGTTCTGCATTCTGTCCATCAACTGTTGTTTTTGCATTTGTCACCCCGAGTGAGATGGGTATGCTCAGACGTGAGTCCCATGTTCTCCACACCATTTGAGTCAAGCTATCCTGGCTGAAGACGGCTGATAGCCAGAAACCAGTCCTAGGATGCTTGATTCCGGTCCAGGAAAGACATGGCTTGGCAGTTCGGTCTGGACTGTTCCCATGAGGCACAGGGTCAAGGCTGATTTGCATATGGCCATGTCTGAACTGGGGTGGTGTGGAGTGCAAAACAAGATGGATTTAGGCCCAGATCTCTTTACTGGGGTGAATGTATGACATTGTTCTGCATTCTGTACATCAACTGTTGTTTTTGCATTTGTCACCCCGAGTGGGATGGGTATGCTCAGACGTGAGTCCCATGCTCTCCACACAACACTGGAGTCAAGCTATCCTGGCTGAAGACGGCTGATAGCCAGAAACCGGTCCTAGGATGCTTGATTCCGGTCCAGGAAAGACATGGCTTGGCAGTTCAGGCTGGACTGTTCCCATGAGGCACAGTGTCAAGGCTGATTTGCATATGGGCATGTCTGAACTGGGGTGGTGTGGAGTGCAAAAGAACGATGGATTTAGGCCCAGATCTCTGTACTGGGGTAAATGTATGACATTGTTCTGCATTCTGTCCATCAACTGTTGTTTTTGCATTTGTCACCCCGAGTGAGATGGGTATGCTCAGACGTGAGTCCCATGTTCTCCACACCATTTGAGTCAAGCTATCCTGGCTGAAGACGGCTGATAGCCAGAAACCGGTCCTAGGATGCTTGATTCCGGTCCAGGAAAGACATGGCTTGGCAGTTCGGGCTGGACTGTTCCCATGAGGCACAGGGTCAAGGCTGATTTGCATATGGCCATGTCTGAACTGGGGTGGTGTGGAGTGCAAAAAAACGATGGATTTAGACCTAGATCTCTGTACTGGGGTGAATGTATGACATTGTTCTGCATTCTGTCCATCAACTGTTGTTTTTGCATTTGCATTTAATTTCAGGCAGTTCTTATTCATCCAGCTGGAGAGGTTTGCCAGGCATGCCTTGAAGCTAGAAAAGGCGTCAGCGGAGTGTTCTTTGAAAGAGAACACCAGTTGAGTATCATCAGCATAGGAAACTGTTTCACCCCAATTTCTACAATGAGCACTGACAGAGGTGCCAAGCCCTGGGGAACTCCGTTTACTAATGGGTTTTGTGTATAATTAAAAGCGCGCAAGAACACCTGTTGTGCATGATCATCAAGATACAATTGGATACAGGCAAGAGCTGTTCCTTAAATACTGGCCTGATGGAGTCTATCCAGCAAGATTGAGTGTGAGTCTGTGTCGAATGCTGCCGATAGGTCTAAGAACACTAGCATAGCGGAGGCGCCACTATCGACAGACATCCTCACCGACTCGGCCACTTCAATGAATGCTGTTTCTGTACAATAGCCAGAACGAAAGCCCGATTGAATGTCATGTAGAAGGCCGTTTGTCTCAATGAAATCCACTAGCTGTCTCTGGGCTAGCTTCTCCAGCATCTTAGCCGTTGCCCGGAGAAGTGAGATTGGTCAAAAAGTACTCAGTACCGCTTGATCAGCATTAGGCTTCTTCAGTAGCAGCAGTAAGAAGTTCTGCTTCCAGGAGGCTGGAAAAATGCCCTCCTTCAGTGAAGAATTCCAAATCAAGTTCAGCACTGGGTTTAACATAGTGGCCCAGGATCTAAAGAACTGAGGGGGCATGGATCTCCAGGAGAGCCTGACTTGCATCTTTGCCGTTTGGCCAACGATTCCTCTGTTGCAATAGGGCAAAACCTGGTGAAGGAGCTCGAGGTGGTATTGGCACTAAGGTGCCTTTTTGTCCCTTCTTTCGCCCTTGCTGGGAATAAGGCGTATAGTTGTTAAATCTTTTCCTCAAAGAGGTCTGACTGGTTTGCACAGAGGGCAGGGAAACAGTGGATTAAACGCCCCGATACTGTCGGGTTGGAGAAATACTTGACAATCTTAAATATTCCTTTGGTTGAGTTTCCTGAACTCTCAATGCGGTGGATCAAGTAATCACTCCTCGCCCTCTGCATAGACTTGTGCAGCACTTTTAGAGCCTCCGTGTAGATGACCTTTGCAGCTGTGATGTAGTCTTTCTTCCAACAGCGCTCTAATCATTTACATCTACTCTTATCCATTTTTAATTCATCTGAGAACCAGGGACCGGGATGAACAGTTCTCACGGAGGTGCCAGATCTAAGTGATGCCACTGTATATAGAGTGGTTATGATGCACGAGTTGAAGCGTGGGCATCTATATCGGGGTCCTCCGACAACTGAGGCTTCGTAGCCTATAAGGTTAACCCCAGTGCCTCTATATTTACCCTTTTCCAGTGCCTCCTTAACTCTGTTTGCCTACTGCAAGGTGATGGCTTGGCCTTCACGTCAATAGAAAAAGGAACAGGGAAATGGTCCGTCCATACTAGTCGTAGGGGGACCTCCACAACCAGATTTTGAATATTAGAAAGCATTAGGGCCAAAGAATGTCCTCGAATGCGGGGGGGGGGGGATGTAACAAACTGAGTAAGATTGACACTAGAAAGCATTGAGATTAAATTTGTAGCCTGGGTACAATACAGGTCATCGACATGCAAGTTAAAATCTCCTAGGACAGTGAAGTTGGCGTAGTGCAGAGGCAGCTGGGCAATGGTGTTGAACAGCTCTGGTGTGAGAGCATGACAGTCTGGTTGCCTAAACAATAATAGCCCAGCAAATGAGCAGGCCGGCTGGATCTTAATACAGAGATTTAGGCCGCCAATGTTGCCTATGGTGTTCAATTTCGAGGTGGAAATCTCCCAGGAGTCATTTAAAATAATAGCCCCCCTCCCTCAACACCCCCCCACTTTGATTTGCGCAGATAATTCAGAAACGGGGGGGATAGCCAGGGTCAGGTGAGGTTTAGAATCCTCTTTAATCCAGGTTTCAGTTAGGAACATTACGTCCCAAGATTTATCCAGCAGAGCCACCCAAATATCACCAGCATGTTTAGGAAGGGATCTGCAGTTGATGTAAATGTAAATGTGCTGGACTTGTAAAGCGCACAGCTGCCCGTGAGCGTCCCGGCGCTTGCTTAGGGAACCCGTCCTGGTATTCCCCTGTGAGAAACCCCGGCAGGGTGTCCACAAGGTGAAAGCCAGGCATCCCGCCGCGAGGGGCCGTAGTAGAGATTAAGCAAGCTATTGCCCAGAGTCGCAGAGTGTGACCCCGTGAGTTGAGTAGGCACCAGAGCGAGAATTGTCGAGTCCGTGGAATTTTTTTAGCCCGAGACCCGCCGAGGCGGGGAATCGAACCCTGGTCCACGGTCGATCTCAGCTTCCGGGTCTGCCGCCTCTAACCACTGAGCCACGCTTCTCCTCAAACATGCGCTTACCCTTATGTCAATCTTACCGGACCACTCAATAGATGCTCCGCTTATTCCCTCGAAGTTAATAGAGGTGTGAAATTCAAAATTGCATTCTGGGCAGTGGTAATCTGTGAAACCCACCTCCCAGTTAGTTCACAGATTACCTGGGCATGGATTGTCCTTTAACGACATAAGTGCTTCTCTTGACCACGTTCTGGTCTTACCCCCTGCTAGTTGACCAGAGTGGCTGGTGCTGGCCGCGGTCCGGATGAGGACGGGGGCAGACAGGCTTGCCTTTGACGCATCTTTGGCGTGCCAGCTGCACGTCAACTGCGCGTGTCCACTGCGTGTGTCCGTTGCACGCATGTCCGCTGCGCAGGTTCCATTAAATAGGTGTTGGGGAGCCAGTCACAACAACTATACTTGGTGATGGAGGATGGTTGATCTACTCCATTGTTTAGGTCGGAGTTCTGACCTAAACAGTAGGTGAACAATGTACTGCTCCTACCATTTTGCTCTGCTTATTAATAACCTCACAAGCTGCAACGCCAAGGGCTCATAATAGAGTAATCTGGTATCTTCATCCTATGCTGTTTGTGAATATACTCATGGACTGGGCCAAGACATTTGCAGGGGCTGATGACTATAGCTTGACATAATTACTAGGTGGCAAATGCACTTGAGTCAATCAATGGTGCAATAAGATAAAATGGCAGAGCTTCAGAAATGTTAGCTAGTGTCTCACCTGAGTTGTCTTCTGTTAGTAACTAGTAAGCTCTGCTTAATATGTAATTACCAGGGAGTATAACATTAATATGAGGGTCACGAAGGAGGGCACAGGAGTTTGCTACATAAACTCAATCACTTCACTTTTTGTAAGCAATGAGTGTCTGCTGCGCCACACAATATCAGAGGGTAGTAAGGGTGGCTGTACATGACTATTTCAAAGTAGAGTGTGTGTAATTAAGCTTTATCTGTAGAGTAACCATTGAAAGTCGTTAAGGTAGATGAAATGTGGGCCTTGGTTTCCCAGGCAAATGATTATATAAGTGAAATGATTGGAACCTTAGGGCCTGACTTAGAGTTTGGCAAATGGGTACTCTGTCCACCGTATTGGACGTGCATTATATCCACTTGTAATAAGGCAGACAGGATATCCATCACGTTTTGACAGAGTACCAGACCACCAAACTCTACATTTGGCCATGAAAACTTAAAGAGAAATTGTTTTTTTCCCATAAAAGAGGAAGAGTAATTTGTTGTTGAATCCGCAGCACTGAGTCCTCGACTGCATGTGGTACCACAAGCACGACTCCTTTGATTCAGAATCCCTATGTCTGCCTTATCCCTCTCCCAGAGATCTCCTCTTGCTCACTGCTGTGTTATCCTGCTTCCTTCCTTGGCAGGCAACCTTATTGGATCGTCTTTGTTGCTCTTTGTAGGCCCCCGTTTTGTGCTCCCAACCTCCCTGTCCAGTCCAGTTACTTTACCTGCTCTGTCTCATAGCTTTTGCAGTGCAGGTGAATTCCCAGGGGCACCTTCAGACTATTGATTCCACACACACTCCACCAGTTTTCCTCTGGACTCCATCTCGAGGGTGAATCAGCGCATTGCTGTCTGCTCAGAGGGGGCCTCACTTCAACCTTTTGCATATCCTAAATTCCTTTACCCTCGGGAGACACCCAGGAGGTTCTCTAACTAGTGTATTGCTCAAGGGAGCTCCTACGCGCCCCATACCACCCTTGTTAGGTTCAATAGGTTGGAGACATGATGCCGTTTTTGTTCAGGTCTGTAACCACCATCTTCACAGTACAGATCATTTCCCAATACACGGCTTTTTGGTTCTAGCTTGACAGCTCAGCTGTCTGCAAGATGCAGTGTTACCAATTCTTTAAAATAAACTTATTGTGGGTGTTCACTTCACTCAGAGGAGTATTACTCTCTCACTGTTAGATACTGGTTATTTTGTGTATCATTCCATATTCTATGGAGTGCTTGCATTACATCTGAAAAATACACTCATTCATCACACATTCAGTGCATACAGAAAGCAATCCTTTTGTTTTTTGTTAAGGCAGTAGGTTTTTTAATGTTTTGTCGGACTCGAGAGCAAGACATTACCAACACTAACTTTACTACTGTTATCACTGCTGCCATCATTACTACTGTTATTACCACCATTAATACCACCGACTCATTACCACCTAAATCACTACTAACATTAGCATCACCACCCCAACCTTTACCACCACTTCACACCACCACCATTACCACCACCACAACATTTGTCGCACATATCTGAGTCTGCATATTTCACCTCTTGAAAGCTAGACCTATTGGCTTTGGCAAAACTGTCTAAAATAGAAGCCATGTTGTTGAATGAGGAAACTATAAAGTTAAATGGCTAACAAATAATATAAGCCAGTGTTAAATATATAAAAAACAATAATGTTTACATACAATATAGTAAAATTATTATTATAAAACGTACTAATAATAAATATGAACTATAATGACTTCTAAAAAGGCACTCGTGGTATTAAAATCTGACTTTAATGTATAAACTATAACATTTCACATATCCTATGAGAGGGCACTGGTAATATATGAATTGCCTCTGCTGGCGGGTATTTGTTTTCGCAGAAATGTATCGTTTTTAATATCAGCAGTACATGTAATAATGATGATAATAATAACAGCAGGTTATACATAACTCTTAATATTGGAGATTTTGTCCCCCAATTTAATGGTAGTCACTTTCTCAAACACAGAAGAATGAAAGGCAGTTTTGGACAGCTTTAACGTGTGACCTATTGCTCAAACATTCACACACATTCTTGTATTAGTAGCAAGCACTCATCTCACCTAGTCATCTTACCATTGTAGTTCTTGTTTTCCTGTGGTCATTGGATTAATATCTCTCAATCAACGGTGTACCATAATCACTGGGACTATCGTCTTTCACTGATATGTGTTGATATTTTCTGAATAATATCTCTCCTATTTTGTTTCGAAAGGCCATCTCCTTTCCTTTCATCCTCTGCATGCCTCTTCTCTCTGAGCACAACCTTCCCAAAGTCACGTGCATGTTTGCTTGAATCTGTTTCGTGTTGTAATTCTGAAAATTGCCCCAACTCCTATTAAACATCTCAGTCTCTCCTTCTTTGAAAGTCATACCTCTGCAGCCTAACAATACCCAATGTCCTCAAGCTCATAGAACCCCACCACCCATCTGTATGAACTCGTATATCTCCCCACTAATAATAATAAAATCTGGTTCGGGGAATGACATTATGGAATGGTTTACTTTAGCGCACAAGACTAACCCCAAAACTTAACAATAAGCAATAACACTGGACTACCCCCTACATTTTGAATCAAGGGCTGCCCAGTGTAAAGCACTCAACATCTCACCAGGGAGAATAAATACTATATAAATGCAATACAATATAATACAATATCAGACAATTGCCTCTACAGGCTCATTGAAAACTCATTGAAAACTCTAGATGTTCAAACAACTTTTCCTTAGTCAGTATTCCAAATGTATGCTTATCCTTCTGAGAACTGCAAGTAATTTTGTTAAAAAAATATAAACAATTTCCTTTTAGGTTGTATCTTGAGCAAGCAAACCTAAATAATTGCTGGCGGGTTACTACTTTTGCCAAATAGAATACCATCTCCTGACATATTTCTTATGACTCAAAAAAATCATTGCTTATGAGCTACTCAAGCTATCAAAATTCATCCTTTGTACCCACATATGCGTACTATACCCATTGGTCTACGTGAACAACAGATTGTATTACTGTTTGGACAGGGCAGATATTCCCCTGTGTGGTTCTGGTGTGCGTACTGCCCTGCCCTGCCCTTTGCTCTTCTTCCTGTGCAGGTTTTGTTTTTGTTTTTTCACCCATTGAATCCAACAATCATGTAAGATCACTGAGTTTTCTCCCTATTTACTGCACTGAACCCTAACCCTGGGTCCTGAGGTAGAAGGGCATCCAAAGTGCACCCCTTTAAGAGAGCGGTATGGTCTGCTTTGACTGTAAGTACTGGTGCCCTTGATCAGAAAGTTGTTTTAATATTTCCCTTCAATCCAAGGCGGAGCTGCACACCAATCCAGCAGAGAGATATATGTTCCCTCAGCATCACTTTGTCAATGGCTGACCTGCTTCACCAAGCTGGGGATAAGCTTGGATCTAAATTCAAAACGAAGAGCTGCTTTGTTTCCCAGTGCCAAGAGCACCATTGTCTGTGGAAGGAAGCCCTATGCAGCATTTTTCAGAGCCCAGAGGAAGCAAGAATACCATCATTTAATGCTACCACTTGATTAGTTGCAGAAACCAAATGCCATCACAAAAAGTATTGGAGCCTTTTCTACCTCCTCATGTCCCTACTCCCACTTTCCTATACCTTTCTCCTTAGGGTAAAGTTCTGTAGGAGCACTTTTAAATGTTTTGTTACCGACTTTTGCTTTGCTATTGTACTAATATTTGGAAACCAGTACAAAGAAAACAGTTTGTTATCCAAGAAGTCTTGCTTGTAAAGTGAAAAAACTTTACCTGTGCAGGGCGATCGAACTCGGTATTCATGCTTAGCTCTTTCCATTTGGGGGGAAATGTTGTAGGAGCTCAAATTAAAACTGAAACTCTATAACCATCGCTTTAGAGGACAGATCTTAGAAGGCAAAAAAAGTAAAGGAAATCTATATTTAGGTCCAGGGCACAGAGAGACGAATACATCTATCCATGCATCAGTGGAGGGTATGAAGTCCAACTGTTGTTGTACAATACCTGCCGGAAGCACTGGAACATGTACCACACCACTTGTAATCGTTCCAATGTCTGATCACGGTATTCAGTCATTGTGTCTCCAGACTAAGTTTACCATATTGCGAGTAATCATCGTGGGGTTATTTGTTCTTAACAGGAACTAGAGCACAGAGAAGAAGAATTGGCAGAACTGCGGCTGCTTTCGGAGGAGAAATTTTCTGCGGCAGAGAAATGGAAATGTGGAATAAGAGCAAATGCTAAAGTACGTTAGTTTATTTGTAAAAGTATTATCATTTAATTCTATACAAAATGTTTGGTTTCTGAGCTCTACAATACTGTATTTTCAGTTTAATTTAGTTTTAAAATCAATATTAATTCATAAGAACATTTTCATATGAGTCTGTATTGTAATACAAGTGGATAAATCTCAAATTATCTTAACATCAGCTTAAATCAATTGTAATTCAGTGCTTGGAAGACGGTCCTTATTTACACTCTTCTATTTGCCACCGCCCTCTTTACACAATATGAGTAGTCCCTGAACTCCTTTATTTCTCCCAGCATTTCATCTTTTTGCTTGCAGGCAACAACCCCTACCTCTGCACCCCATTACTCAGTGCTTTTCGACACGTAAATCGTTATTGAACACCTCTGTTAATGATCTGTGCCATTCCTGCATGCTGTAATGCTGCCTATATCTTCCCCTCTGGAAAATGTGTTCCTCACTTTCTTCAGGCGCTCTGTCCATCCGCTCTACGCCCCAGTACCAGGTTTCTCACTCAAAACCAAATTACCAAAAATGGTATTGCCATTTCGTTTTAAATGATTTTTGAATGCTTTTGTATTAGGTCTTTTTATTTCAGTTGCTTTGAAGGGCGGCCTCAGTCCCGTGGTTAATTTGAGCCGGTAGTTTCTGGTGCTCGGCACAGGCACTTCATTGTCAACACCGAGATTTATGACAGTCTGCCACATGATGGCGGTGTTTATCTAATTTAGAGAGGACAAAAACAGTTGTTTATTTGTTCAATACACAGTAAAAATGACTAATACCTGCTGCCCAAGCCAGTCTTATAGGATTGGTGGCATGGAATAGTCTTAATTGTTACACGTGCAGGAGAGTGATGGTTAGTAGTTGTGTTGGTAATGTAATTGGCAGCCCTGGCAGAGGCAATAGATGTCGCAAGCTGCAGTTGCCTCTTGACCAGGGCTCTGGCACTTCTTTTTTGTACAAGTTAAACACTGCTCAGTATCAGAAGTCTGATGCATGGGATCAAGTTTGTACAAAACTCTATAATCTATTAGAATGTCTCTGCTACGTGGTCCCTGCATGCTCTCCCTCACTTTCCTATATGTAATCTAAAACACTAATGAAAAAATAAGCATGCATGGTCACTCTCAGCACTGTTATTTTATTTTTAATGGCATATTGTGTTTTGATCATTTATGAATTACAATACATGGATCTGCTTTTTTTTTTATATAGTGGGATCGCTTCATGCAGTGTGATGGATGCCCTGACCCTACCATACCGCAAGAAATCAACACATTTATTACCTTGTGGAAGGACGAAGAAACGGAATATAACTCCACTCACTTGAAAATTTGTCTTGCGGTAAAGGTAAGTTTGGAATGAATACCTTTCCACTATCACGATTTTAATTAAGAAGATATTTGCTTCGTGTTTCTAGTCCGAGTGGAACCGTTGGGTTATTAGCGTAGATGCTAAAGTATAAGAATGAGTGAGTAGTTGTCCGAAGTTTAATTTATTGTACATGTAAAAAAGTATCAGTAAAGGGAGAATAATATTTGGGCCATCTTCTTGCTTGTGAAGTGAATACTCATAAATGTAATTGAGCTCGTACAGGGATTGATGCACAAAGCGAGTTTGTGGTCCCAAAGCCTGCAATTCTCAAAGTCATAGGATTGATGGTTCACAATTAGTGACCACTTATTGCGAATGGAAATTTTAAGGCCCAAATATATTCGTTAATTTAGCATTGTAGGAAAAGTTTGTCAGCAAGAATAAGTGCAGACACTGATCTCTTCCACCCCTCCAGTACAGCACTATCACGTCGTCAGCCCGGCTGTATTTTATCTAGACAACTTTTCTTTTATTGGGACTCCCCATGGATGCTCATGCTTTAAACTTCCCAAATGGGTGTTTGCCAGGGACGTGCATATTCGCGGCCTTTGCACGTTCCTTTATGTTGTATAGTTTGATAAAGGCCTCAAGGGGATCATGTGAATGCTCGTGTTGAATTTCTTCTGTTTTACTTCTCAAATTGTAAAAACTAACCTGTAATGAAATGTATCTTCCATTCAAAATTTGAGCAGGAAATCTAAACAGTTTTTTAATGCCAGTTCACTACTAATATCTGAAGCCTGTAAAGATGTTTCAACCTGCCTGAAATCTGGACATGTAAATAAAACCTCTGTAGCATGTGAAGTGGTACTGATGTTTGAGCATGTGGAATATATCTAGATCAGAGAATGTGTACTCTTTGTAACTTTTAATTTTTCATCAAGGAATTATGTCCGACATCCATGAATAGAATATCTCTCTATCACAGGCAGGTTGCCCACAACACTTTCTGTAGTACATTTTTAATTGAACAACACCTTTTTATCTTCTTTCGTATGTATAATTGTAAAATACACTAAATAAGCCAAATCACTTGTAAAATATATGTGCCTGAAATGCTACTGTTTTAAAATGTTTTAAAACTGAGAATACAAAAAAGAATATCTATTCCTGCCACATTCTATAAACCGAGTTTAAAACTGACACTGGTTCCTTTAAATTCCGAAGTGCCCTGCCCCATCCTCCCGGCAAGTGTCCGTTAGTTAGGCTGTAAATTTCCCCATAGGCACTGAATAGTATCCCAGACCACAGCAGCATTCTTCTAAGACAATTTTTTAATGAAAACATAATTTTTGGGGTGTTTTTTAATGTTTCTTAAATGTATTTTGATGTGTGCTTGGTAGAGAAAACTGTTTGTAAGGGTTACGTCTTCAAAGGATGGGCATCTTCAAAGGATGGGCATGCTGTGTGTGTCTTCTTCCTTCTGGACATTCATTCCATAAAGAGTTGTAAGATTTGTATCAAAGACAAAGATCCAAGGAGGAAGTGCACTAATGCCATATGGGGCAGTAGTACAAGTGTCTTTTGGTGCCCAACTACAGCAGGCAAAGGGATAAAAAAGCATCCCCCTAATTCCCCATGGCTAAGGCCAGGTCTGACCCACTCTCGGAGCCCTCAGACCTTCCCTCACTCTATGGGAATTACAGTCAGCTGCAAGACATTCATCTCAAGAAGCTTAATGTTGAGACATTTGATGTTGAGTTTATCAGAGGCTACCTACTCAACATCAAGGTATTCTTTACTGACAAAGTCTTACTCATCTTTTTTAAAACCTCAGTCTTTCCACACTCATGGCATGGAGCAATCCTAATCAGACGTCTAGTGTCCAATACACTGGAAATGGTCATGGCGTACATCATCACTGGCTGAGAACGTTTTGTCTATAAACAACAAGTGTGCCATTCCTATGTTGTTACAAAAAAGGGGAAGAATTTCCTATCGTAAAGACAGGTTAGAGCAGTTGCGGTCCGTGGAGGGAGTTCTGTGGGGCACACAGGCGGGGCGGGGGAGGGGAGGGCAGGGCGGGGGGTGGTAAACACTGGAATATGGATGATTGCAGGTAAGTAAACAATTACATTTCAAAACCGAATTTCGTTGCGCGCCCTGCATCGCAAAATGCCATGCAGTGTGCGCTATAACATTCATTTTATTAATTTAATTGTTTACTTACCTGCAATCATCCATATTCCGCCCCTCCCCCGCCCCGCCTGTCTGCCCCACGGAACTCCCTCCACAGACCGCGACTGGGTTAGAGGAATCTGATGAATCAGAAGCAAGAGCCCTCACCCACCTATTTGGGTGGCATGCTTCATCATCTAGCAGTTCCACATTGGGTCAGTGCTGCAATGCCCAATGACCCCTTCATTGCCGGAGTTCTTTTTAAGATATTACCAGCCATGGTGAGTCATAAGTGAGAGTGCTAAGAGTGTAGATTGGAAAATGTGTGAAGATAAAAATGTCTAAGAGTTACCTAATAAGCGTTTATGTCGGTTCTATTTCTTGCCACGACTAAAACAATGTGGGACGGTGTAGGAGATAGTGGTCCTTCATAGCTCACAAAATGTGGTTAAAAACAAAGCGTTAACCTGTTTTTTGCCATTGCAAAGTCATAAATGAACTAGGCAATGCTTCAGGACAGCTATGAACCTATTCTACATATGATTGGGTCGATAATTGAGTTTGCATAGGTGCTCAATCATAAAATAACCCAACCCCAGTGGTGAGATTTGTACCAAGTATAGATTCGATGTAAGCATTCTAACCTGAAAAGTAAAATATATATGCGGATATGAAGTATCGTCACCTATGTAGATGAATCAATCATTGCACCCTTCAACGATATGATGCAGGTAAATGATTCATGTATATATTTAGGATGAAATGTCAGCAAATATACAGCAAATAGTGTGTTGCCATTAGTGATCATGCAAGTAGCAATGCAAAACTTCTGATTGGTAGAACACTCGTGTCATAAGTGTTCCACACAAACCCACAAGGGTTCGTCCCACTACAGCTACAGAAGATCTGCAGCATCCAAAGCTGTTGGCTACCCTGGAAGTAGCACACCTCCAGTGGTTATACCTCTTCTTCCTCCACCTGTCCCAGCTAGAACTCCACTTTCAAAATGGAAGAAAGATAGGTTGAAGAATAGGCATAGGGGCATCTCAGAAAGGAGCAAAGGAAACAACATCAAACATAGTGTAAGTGATTGTAAATCTCACCAAATTTATGTAAAGTTCTCAAGGGAAACTCCTAAGGAACATTATTCTTAGGAAAGGTGGCCAAGCAAGGTCCAGAAAATATCATCCGTCATCCTCCTTGGTAAATGCCTCCTTCAATTACTTAGGATACGACCAATGGGGATACTAACTTGAGTACTAACATACTCTGCAAGAACACCGAAAAACCACCTTATGAAGTTTCTTCATTGTATGCTGTAGTTAGCTTCCATGAAGTAATCACTCAAGGGATAATGAAGCTCCGCATCAAAGCTGTTCCTTCAGTGAATAAAACCTTCATATTTTTGAGACCTTACTTAATATATCTCATACTAGGCTGTTTGCGTTTCTGTTCCAGGTGATCAGAGCCTGCTGTTCCTACCTTCCTAATTCCTTTTCCCTTACACCCTTAGGGGCAATACTAGAGGAGAAAAATAAGGCTCCTGATTCGAACCTGTTCTTCATCCATAGATTCCAGCAGGCACGAAAGTTACTAAATATCAGACACTTTATAAGAACTGATAAGAGCAGCTAGTTCAGCTGCTCTTTGTTGGTGGATACAATTGATCCCTGTGGGACTCCATGGAAAAATCTATGAAACTTCAGTCAAGAGAGAACAAAGAAGAGTAAGGATGTTCGAAAAGAAGGTATGGTCTGATGTCTCTCTAAGTACTCTGAAAGATTTCACAGACATGGCATCCTAATGACATTAACCTGGCTTTTCTTTAAAAGGATCCACCTGGCTCTGGCTTACATAGTGAACCTTTCAGGCAAAACAGAAAACCATGGATATGCCTTTCTTTAGTTCTATTCTTTTAATATGCATGCAGATGATGAAATCAAGTGCATGAAGAAAGACCACAACCACCAGTTGGTGGGTCTGTTGGAATGACAGTAGTTCCCTACAATCCTACCTAATCGCTATTATAGGAGTCAACAATGTCCAATGCCCCTTACTAGAAAAGCAATGCAACCGACAGCAAAAATAAAGAATATTTTTTAACAGGCATTAGCCTCTTGAGGATTTGGTCCTCTGGCCTCTGGGCTGCTGGAAAATCTACCCTCCAGATCAGTGACTCCCTGCTCTGCCACCTCTGGTCTGCACTACTCAGACAAGAAATTTTTTCAACCATGTCCCTTCATTGCAAATGATAAAAGACATTTGGGTGGTTGAGGTTTATTAGAATAGGTATGACATTAGATTTCTTTCAACTACTCACATAATACAACGCAAAACACATTTTATGCTATTTTTTGTTATGTATAGTTGTAAAGTGCACTATCACCTGTGAGCAGGTGGGTGTGCATAGGCCTGCATATGGCACAATGGATAATTGAGCAGCCAGGTCTTAAGCTTCTTGCACAATTCAGGAATAGAGGTGGAGGCTCTGACGTGGAGTTGGATGTTGTTCAATGCTTTAGGAGCGATGTAAGAGAATACCAGTCTTAATGATCTGCTTTTGTGTATGTATGGGATGTGTGCAAGTAGGATACCTGAACTGAGCTTGTTTGTTTATCGAGAGCCAGTTTTGTTTCCTAAGGAGTGGTGTGATGTGAGTTCTGTGTGGGTGGTTGAGGATGAGTCTGTCTGCTGTGTTCTTGTTTGTAGTTTTCTAGGAAGCTGCTTGGAGATCCTGGTGTAGAGGGTGTTCCCATAGTCCAACTTGCTGGAGACTTGGCCGAGAGTCACAGTTCTTCTAATGTTGCTTGGGAGCCATTTGAAGAACTTTCTCAGCATCTTTAAAGTCTGAAAGGAGGATGCATTGACTGCGTTGACCTATGTCCATTATTCTGAGGTTCCTGGCATTTGTTCTGGGTGTGGGTCCGAGTTTGGCCGGCCACCTGCTGGAGTCTCATTGTGAGCTGTTCTTAAACTTCTGTCTTCTCTGTGTTGGGCTTGAGACAGTTGGCTTTCATTCAGGCAGTGAACTTGTTTCTTGTGTTGGGGGTCTTGTCTGAGAGGGAGAGTATGAATTGCATGTCATCTGTGTAGTCAGGATGCTGATGTAGTCTGCATGGAGAATGTTGTCCAAAAGGGATCATGTATGCATTGAAAATGGGGGGGCTGAGCGATGAGTCTTGCTGAAAAATACAAAGGTTGTATGATGTCATCAGAGTTGTCATCAGTGATCTGATTAATGTTGTCACTGAATGTAATATGGGAGGTTATAGCTCAGTAAACTATAACTGGTAAAATTCAGTGGTTTTTCTGGTTTAAAACTCAACTACAACGTCACTTTAGCTTTACCTTTTCCAGTTAAAAAAATAAAATAACATATCTATCTATCTATCTATCTATCTATCTATCTATCTATCTATCTATCTATCTATCTACATATATATAGATATACATATATATATACAGATACATATGTATCTCAGCAAGGGATCTGAACACGGAGAAGGAAGCAGGCTAGCACCCCACACAGGGGGTTGCTCGCCTTCACTGAATGACAGCAGTAAAGCGGAACGCGGGGCTGCAGCAAATCCTATTTCTACCCACCTGGGATAAAAATTGTTTTAAAAGGACATGATGACCGCACCCACTTAGGGAGGTAACAAACGGCACTACAACACCCAGAGGGCCGCGGTGGTGGCCACGCCCACATGGACAGGTGTTCAACAAATATCGCGAGTGCCACGATAACGCTGTCGTCAATGCACACAAACTGTGCCTCTGAAGAAAGGAAGATTTTTCCTGAAACGCGTCAGGCTAACGAGAAAGAATATACTTGAAAGGGACTGCTGTGAGGCCCTGTGTGTGCATGCTGCCTTCCATATAAAAGTGAGAACTAACAGTCTTCCTGTGGCTTTGTACAAATGGGTATCCTGCAACTGATTTGATGTTTTTCGGCTGACCTTGGTCGAGTACGGAAGCCCACTGCTGAAAGTGGATCTCCTCAAATCTCAGCAAGGGATCTGAACACGGAGAAGGAAGCAGGCTAACACCCCACGCAGGGGGTTTCTCGCCTTCACTGAATGACAGCAGTAAAGCGGAACGCAGGGCTGCAGCGAATCCTATTTCTACCCACCTGGGATAAAAATTGTTTTAAAAGGACATGATGACCGCACCCACTTGGGGAGGTAACAAACGGCTCTACAACACCCAGAGGGCCGCGGTGGTGGCCACGCCCACATGGACAGGTGTTCAACAAATATCGCGAGTGCCACGATAACGCTGTCGTCAATGCCCACAAACTGTGCCTCTGAAGAAAGGAAGCTTTTTCCTGAAACGCGTCAGGCTAACGAGAAAGAAGATACTTGAAAGGGACTGCTGTGAGGCCCCGCGTGTGCTGGCTGCCTTCCAAATAAAAGTGAGAACTAACAGTCTTCCTGTGGCTTTGTACAAATGGGTATCCTGCAACTGATTCGATATACATATATATATATATATATATATATATTCCGATTTGCCTCATTAACGTCAGGTACACGCCAAAGATTTCCAGGACACGGACCAGTTTGGTGCTCAACCTTTTATTCAAAGCAGAGTATGCCGCATGACGTTTCGGCTCCTTGGAGCCTTGCTCACATGACAACGTCCCTCATACAATTGCTCAATTTTAAAGTGCTAGTGACTGATTGGATCAACATCATGTGACGTGAAATTCGAATGGACATGGAAAAAATACTCACATTCGAATACATTTCATGGTTATGTAAGGTACAGTACATTTTTCAATAGCAGCTTTTCAAATTGTAATAAAATATTGGTATAATACCAAACCCATTCAATGTTAAAATAGGGCAAATATATAAAACCATCTGAGAAGATTATTTCCTGCAATCATTGTCAGATTTGTTCGCATGGTAAAGATGATCTTGTTCTGTGCAAACAATCGCAAAATGTGCAAAATACGCAATTTCTAACCACAAAGTCCTACTGTGGTAAACTGGAGTAAAACTCCATTTCATAATGTGCAAAGTCGCAAATCGTGCAAATTCGCCTTAATGAAATTTAAATGAATGTGCAAAATACGCTAATAGTAAACATGCACTCATTTTTGGTTCGTATACATTACCAGCCGTCTAGGTTTACTCAAAATATTAAGATAATTACCTAGACAGACAGTGCGAGATCTGTGCATTGCAGATGTCAAGCTAACAGATGTTTACTGGTTGCTGTTGAATTCATTCATTCAGTTTCTCCCACAAACTAAATGAGTGTACTGTAGCTGATATAAGTACCTTATCTCGTGCTGGTCAATAACCATTCCATATGTCCAATTTGTCAATCATAAAATATAAAGGTGAAATATAGACATGTGCTTATCCAAGTGAAATTTAAAATCAATAATGTAATCATATAGATCAGATTGAAATCAATAATAGTTGCAGCTGCACGTAAAAAAATGACATCCTTAAATATGTTCTATAATTATCCAATCGATCATAGACAATTTGTGTATCTGCTTCATTGTCTATAACAGAATATGTACATATACATAGTGCAAGTCAAAGTGGTTGATGATCAGAATACTTAATCATGGTCAAATACCTGGTAATCCCCAGCCGGGGATACCAGTATGTCACAACAGATAGGCCCAGAAATGACCAAATGACACCAGGTAAAACAGACTGGTAATTAACTAAGTTGGATAAAAGACAAAACTTGGATGTGGGGGTCAAATAATGGATTTCTAGTGTTAACGAAGGTGTCTCAATCATTATGGGAGACAGGTGTACATGTTTTCCGTTACATTGAAGCACCCTGGTGTCTTAGTGTCCAGCTGTAATATATATCGGGTTTCAAATCTCCGGAGTTTGGCCTCCCTATCACCTCCTCGTCGACTTGCCTTGACTGAATCGATAACAAAGTACTTTAAGCTGGTGTTATCGCTTTGATGATGGTCACGAAAATGCAGTGCCACCGGGTACATATTGTCTTGGTTTGTTATCGCTCGGAGGTGTTGCAGTATACGCTTATGTACAGCAAGTTTAGTGCTGCCAACATAACTTAACGGACAGGGGCACTGTAAAACATAAATGGCAAACTCAGTTTTGCACGTGAGGACCTGTGTAATTGGGTCATCAATTTGACTAAACCCGTCCCTGTAAGACTTGTTATTTACCCCATGAGTGCACAACTTGCAGGTTTTACACCTGAAAAAGCCGCTGTTGTTATGTAACCAAGTTGTTCTCTCTAGGGTCTCAGGGCAGGTGCCGACCACCTGATCTCTTAGAGATGGCGCTTTACTGAAGGTGAGGGTAGCTCTATTAGGTAGGGTAGATCCAATCACCGGATCATTAACAACAATCGGCAATTTTTATTGATACAAAAAAATACTCTTGTGGAACAGCAAGTATGAGAAGACATCTTCAGAAAAAAACATCTGGAAAACTTTGCAAGAGAGGAAATGAGGAGACTAAGAGATAATGCTCCTGCACCACCGGCTGTAGCCAGTACATCTGGGACAACAGCTTGTACTTCAACTTCTCCACCTGATATTCGTCCCCAATTTGGAAGACTCTGGATGCATTGTGTGCAATGATACAGACTAATTTCATATGGAGAGCAGCCAGTCGACCTAGTTTGCCGTGCTGTAGACAACCACTGTTGCTAGTTTCTTTTTCTTTCTCCTCCAATTGTTTACTTTTGTTTGTCCTGTTGACATTTTTTCCCTTTTAAAAAAAAAAAAAAAAAACTTGTTAAAAAAAAATATATAAAACAACAAAAAGAAAAAAAAAGTTATTTTCAGAACTGACTACTCTGGTTAAAGAAAAAGCTAAACTTGTATGCTAGTGTGTGAAAGTTTAGATGAATGTATGTGTAGTGTATAATTGACTGAAATAATGCATTTGTGATGTGTGGTGAATGCATAAGTGCAGAACTATAAGGAAGTGCTGCAGCATGACACTGTAAAGTATTTACCTACAGCGTGCCGAGGTACTTCCAAAGCACAGGGATTTAACATATGTACATAAAGATGTTGCAAGTCTATGCTTCCCTCTGCACAACTGCTTAAACAGCAGCCATGTAGTGGCGCAGGCACCCTTGCATCATGGTGCAAGGATGTCTGTGTCATGCGGAGATTTTATTTGTGCAGGAAGGGACACCTTTCTGCACAACAACAATCAGTTAAGGCATTTTTTCTCCTTCAATATATGCTGTGCATTGTAGCATATATTGAAAGAGAAAAAATGAGAAGTGAAAACAATTCTCCTTGTTGTGCTTTGCTACACCAATTGGAGGATGGTGCAGCATTCACAAACATGACTAGATTTATAATTTTTGATAAAACTGGACATATGTCTTGATCTATAACTGTTCTGTGCAAACACGCACTGCAAAACCTATAGAACGCCTTTTCAAAGCAAAGTGGTGTGTATGATGAGATTATATTTACTTGGAAAACATAAGGTATACAGAATGCCTTTTCCTCACCTTGTAAATAAGAAAGAGAGTTAATGGCTAGGCCAAATCTTATTATAGGAGTACATTTCTGTACTGCTAACAGAGAACAAGATACATTTATAAGTACTTATGTTTTAGAAAACTTATAGCACATATTTATATATGACTGAAGAGAAGGGATTGGGCATACTGTGACATGTGCAAACACAGTTAGTGATGTACTTTAGGTTAAATAGTTTTATTTCCTATAATTCTAAAATTACCAGGACCTACAAGACCACCATATGACTCTATTGTGTACTATACCATGTATCTTGCAGACAGGTGCTCTGAAGCTGTCTCCTATTTGATACCTATCTGCAATGGAATTCTCTGTCACAAATCTAGTGCATCCATCTTCCTTTTTTTCAACTGTGTGGCAACACAGTTGTAGGAAGGTGGATACCTGACTATGGTTACCCCAGCTTTTTTGCCTTGTGTTTAGCTGGTTTTCGACTTAGTTGGCCTGGGATCCTGCTATTCAGGGCACCAGGCTATCTGCTCTCCCTTTAAATGGACTCCATGTACTATAGGTACATAACCAATTTGGTTCTGGACACCTTGTCAGCCCCTATCCAGTGCACAATAGGTGCCAAGGGCATAGGTGCAGCCAAGGCCCACCAGGGGCTGCAGCATATCTTTTGCCACCCCTGGCTGGTCCTTAAATCGACACAACTGGCTGTTCACACAGCTGGGGCAATGTGGTGTACTCACCCCTTGCTTAGATGTAGTATACCTATGTCTAAACCTATATCTGGACACACCTATACCTATCAGTCACTCCTATGGCAGGCCTTTACAGTCCTGGAGGCAGAGTGCTTGGTTTGATGTGAGATGGTGCTCTAGCATGAGCTGAGCCTGACTGCAGTGTTGGGACCAATTCCTTAATGCTGTTCCAGTGATACTTCCATAACATATACTCTTAAGTGCATTATAATCCTTACAGTTATTGCAACTCTGGTTTGGCTTGATCAAAACACGTCGTGTTTGGTGTCATACACATTGGAATACTATCCCCTCACCAGTCCTGGTGATGAGGATAGCATTCCCCCCTTCTAGAGGGAGAAGGCATGTTACTTTACTAAAACGCGGTTAATCCTAACCAGAGCCCCAGCATCACAAAATGGACGCTGCTGCCACAGACACATGTCTGGCCTCCTGCTGCTGACCGAAACTTGGCAGAGGACGCCTGGACAAAGGGTTTCCTGTCACAGGGAGGTGTCGCACCACCCCCAGACAGGAGATAGTGGATTGTAGCAGGGAGGGTTGAAAGAAACTAGACACTGCCTGGGGCGCACACGGTGTCCTGGGCAGATTCCAGTCAAACCGGTCCTGGGGCCATCCAGCCCCAGTCCTGGCGCTAAACTGGGCAAAGAGAGAGGGGTGTAACCACCCCCTTCCCAGGTCCCACCCATAGGAGGGACCTAGCAGGTAATCCAGCCCCCAGATTTGGAATATAGGTGGGAGCAGTGCCAATGCACATCAGATTATCCTGACTGAAATTAATGAAACGAAACTCTGGACCCTTCGACATCCCACTCCTCGTGGAAGACTGAAGAATCTCTCTTGTGGTCAAGGAGTGACCACCCTGTGCAAACAGGCACCATCCAGCACCTCGACGTTTGCTTTGTTGCAGTTCCCGCTGGAACTCAAGCGACAGAGATCGACAAGACCCAGTGTGCCTGCCTTTTAACAGCCCGATCCACAGTCCCTGCAGAGCTGAGACCCGTGGAGGCGACCTGAAGCGTGGGAGCGGCCATCTTGGAAGCACTACGAAGCGCTGACCGTGCAGCATCCGAGGCTCCCTCGAAGCTGTGCATTGGAGTCTGAGAAGCTCCAGCCCCGAGCAGCTTGTGCACCGAAGCTCACCCCTCCACACTCGACGAGTGCTGCGTGGGGCCCTTTTGCATTTTTCTGCTCGACGCGTTGGTCCGGTCGCTTGCCTGTTGGCTAGTGGCCCCAGTACCGATGAAACCTTGAATTTGCTCAACTAGTCTGGTTGCTCCAGACTGGCCCTCGCTCCCCTGAAAAGGAGCACCCGCTCAGACCTTGCTGGTCCGAGTATTAAGCCATCTTCGAATCCTGCGTGGGTTGCATTTGCCAAGGCCTGTTGACTCCGATTTTGAAGCCGACACCGCCAACAGTGAGAGCCGCCGTGGGACAGCTCGTGATTCACTCCAGGACATCCTCGGTGCCCCAGAGACCACGTGGCAGCGGAGAGAAGCTACACGACATCGACCTGATTGCGCCCGACATTGCCTGGTTCCTTCCTGGTTCCTTCCTGGTCACTGGATAGTGACCCAGACTCTGTCCCCTCTGCTTTCAGGTACTCTACAACTTCGATCCACCCTTGGATCGCACCGGACACTTCTCTTCTGGACGCCTGCAGCATCTTCATCTCCAGGCACCCTAGATCTGCGTGACGAAACCCGACACATCTTTGCACCTGTGCACCCGCTTCCTGTGGGTGAGGTAACTCTTGAACACCTGTAGTGGTTTACACCTCCAGTGTCTAAGTCTAAAGTTTTGTCCTTCTAGTCCAGTCGGAAGACTCTTAAAACTGTAACTCGATAACTTTTATGCACCATTGACTTTGCATTGGTGCATGCCTGTGCTTTCTGCACTGCACCCGAATCCCGCGGGCTACTCCCGTCCTAACTGCTGTTAGTCCAGTGTAGTCCCAGCGATTCCCAAGGCCCTAGGCCTTACCCCTGATCGATTAGTGATTGTTATACCACTTTTTTGATATATGGTTTCAGTGGCCACCGGCCTCATCCATAACTGTGCAACTTGTGTATGTTTAACTGTGCTTTTATTTAAACGCTTGTGCTTCATTGCTCATAAAGAGTAGTGAGGATTATTCTAAGAATAAATACATATATTTTGATAATATATAACTTGTGTGGTGTCCTTTCATTTGATATTACAGGATTGCATATGGTAAAACAGCTGGCTTCACATGTCCTCTTGAGTTAAGCCTTTAAGGCTGCTTAGTCCATGCTACCCCTAGGATAGCTTGTCTATAAGGTTGACTTACAACCACCACCATAAGGGATTGTTTGGACTGATATAAGGTGCCCCCAGAACTGGAGACATCATACATCAGGCCAACTTCTCACATTGGTGAGCAGCGGTACGGATTTGAGCTTTGCTGTTGTTTTACCTTTGCAATCTTATATCAAATTGAAAGATCACATTAAGTACCATAGGTACATATAAATAAAAGCTTAGCATATTTAAGTTCTACTGAACTTAGTAGTTGTAGGTAGAAGGGATTAGCACACCCTGACTACAACTCACTAGCAAGGTACAGTAGGAAAACACTTAGTGTAGGTAGGTGCATCACTTACACCACACTAGAGTCATGTCTGGCACAGGTGAAGCTACAGGCTCCCTACCTGTGACAGTTGACCCTCCACAGGCAACCTCCAACTATGACAAATTCAGCCACAGAGACTTGAGTGCCTTGTGCACTGCAAGGAAGCTGAGAAAGGGTCACAACCCTACCATTCCTATCATGATAGCCATCCTAGAAAAGGATGATCTTGAGAGAAATAGAATAGTTCCCTCAGTGTCAGGAGATGGAGTGAATCCCCCAGATAATGAGAACACCTCCCCAGAAGTAGACAATGAGGAGGCAGACCCTGAATCAGAAGGTGGAGAGTCAGATCATGGTCAGAGGGATAGCCAGGTACCAGTTGCAAGGCTTAGCCAAGCTAACTTGGTCCTACATGGGAATGGAGAAGGGAATCACTTCCCCAGACCCAATAGCAGGATTCTCCCAGGCATTAGGAGAGAGAGAACCCCTTCAAGGGATTCTCACATTTCTAGTGCCTCAAGAGAATCTCAGAGAGGAATGACTTCCCCTCAAAGAAGAGAGCATAAGGCCAGGATGAGAGCTGTTAATCTCCAAATAGAAAGAGAAGAATTAGCCCTGGCCCAAGCTAGACTAGCTTTTGCAAGAGAGCAGAAGTTGAGTGGGGAGACTCCCACTGGTGGCAGCAATATCCCAAAGGATAAAGACAGGCCCTATGATCATAGAAACCTGAGTAAGATTGTGCCCCCCTACAGAGATGGGGATGATATCCACAAGTGGATAACTGCTCTTGAGAGAACCTGCATGGTACAGCAGGTACCTGAAGATCAGTGGGCAGCAATATTGTGGCTCTCCTTTTCTGAGAAAGGGAGAGATAAGCTCCTCACAGTTAGATCTGAGGATGCTAAAAACTATACAGTCCTGAAGAGTGCTCTTATTGATGGGTTTGGCTTAACCACTGAGCAATACAGGTTGTTGTTCAGAGATACCCAAAAAGCTCAGTCTCAGGACTGGACTGATTTTGTAGATTGTGCTACTAAGGCTCTGGAAGGTTGGCTACATGGCAGCAAAGTACGTGACTATACATGATTGTATAATTTGATTATGAGGGAGCAGATCCTAAGTAATTGTCAGAACCAGCTTTTACACCAGCACCTGGTGGACTCAGATCTGACCTCTCCACAAGAATTGGGTAAGAGGGCAGACAAATGGGTCAGAACCAGGATTACGCCTAAGAATCAGGGTAATGACCAAAAGAAGGATACTTCCAAGGCTCAAGAGAAGGGTGGGATAAATCTAAAGACAAATCTCCCACAGGGCCCCAAAACTCCAAGGGTGGGGGTGGGTCCCAAAACACTTCCTCTGACCAGAAGAAACCGTATTGCCATGTCTGTAAACAGCCTGGCCACTGGAAAACTGATAGCAGTTGTCCCAGGAATAACAATAAGGAAAACATACCTCCAAGTAAAGCTCCAACACCTCCTGTTACTGTCAGCAGTAATCCCCCAGGTGGCGTGAGCACCCCCAAGAATTTGGGTGGGTTTACTTTTGGAGCTCAGGTGGATTCTGGCCTAACCAGGTCCCCTAATCCAGATACTCTTGTCTATGAAACTGGCATGGGGTTTGCCAACTTCACTGATTGCCCAAACACTTTGAGCAAGTATAGACAGGAGCCCATCATCAATGGTCAAAAAGTTGAGGCCTACAGAGACACAGGGGCTAGTATCGCTATGGTGACTGAGAACCTAGTTCCCTCAAGGCAACTTTTACCTGGTGCCACATATCAGGTGACTAACCTTGATGGAGTGCAGAGAAATCATCCCATGGCAGTAGTAAATCTCAGCTGGGGAGGTGTCGCTGGCCCAAAGAGAGTGGCAGTGTCAGCAACTTGCCTGTAGATTGTCTACTTGGGAATGATTTGGGAATCTCAGCCTGGGCTGAGGTTGAACAAGAAACCCATTCTAAAATGGTAAATGTCCATGGAAAGGTTAGCGGGGCTGTGATGGCTACAGCCCCAATCCAAGATGTCCTTCCTGAAAAGGTTGGTAGGGCTGTGTAAGACTCAGCCCCATCTTCAGAAAAATCCCTTCCTGAACAGGTTAGCAGAGCTGTTATGGTAACAGCCCATACCCAAACTGAGTCCCTTCCTGAAAAGGTTGGTGGGGCTGTGATGGCCACATCCCAAACTCAAACTGATTCGTGAAGCCTGAAACTATGGATCACTCCACACAAACAGAGAGCATTGAGGAGGAAGAGAAATCTCCCTCCCACCAGACATTAGGAAAGGATCAGCCTCCTCAGGGAACTGATCTTACCCCTTGTGAAGAAACTGCCCCAGAGGTAGTCAGGCCTAGCCTGGCAGAGCCCCTGATGTCAGTGGACCCTTCCAAGGTGGGACCCAGACTGGAGCAGGTAACCTGCCCCTCTCTACCCTGCCTCAGTCAGCCCAGGGCTGCAGAGGTCAAGGAGGTCAGTGAGCCCCAAAGGGCCCCCGGTCAAATAAAACACCCCCATCAGCAGATTAGGGGCACCAAAGCTAGCAGCCCCAGCAAGGTGAAAACTTTAAAAGTTCCTGAGGGATCCCCCTTACAACTAGTAAGGGACCTCCCCCAAATGGACACTGTTGGGCACAGCCAAACCTGGGACCCCAAGGCCCCAAACTTGACCTGTCCCTCCAGTGAGCCCACAGAAGGGACTCAGCCTTCAGCTGTAGGCAGCCAGAGGTTGACCCTGAGAGCACAGTGCAACTCAGTCAAGGAAAGAAAGTCACACATGGTGGAAGATGATTGGAGGAAGCTGATCCCTACCTTAGTGGAGCCTCACTTCAATACCCCATCTCAACCCCAGCCTTTAACTTTGCCAAACACACCAAAGGTAGTGATTCCCTATGGTGGAGACCCTCTGATACCCCTAGGGTGAGGGATTGCTTAGTGGACCATGAAACAGGGGGTAACCATGCTAGTGCAGGTACTTCCTTATATGGCCACGTAGGCAATATAGGCATACCTGTTCAAGGATAGCCTTATCTCCTTTCGTTTGGGGGGGGGGTCTATGTAGGAAGGTGGATACCTGACTATGGTTACCCCAGATTTTTTGCCTTGTGTTTAGCTGGTTTTCGACTTAGTTGGCCTGGGATCCTGCTATTCAGGGCCCCAGGCTATCTGCTCTCCCTTTAAATGGACTCCATGTACTATAGGTACATGATCAATTTGGTACTGGACACCTTGTCAGCCCCTATCCAGTGCACAATAGGTGCCAAGGGCATAGGTGCATCCAAGGCCTACCAGGGGCTGCAGCATATCTTTTGCCACCCCTGGCTGGTCCTTAAATCGACACAACTGGCTGTTCACACAGCTGGGGCAAGGTGGTGTACTCACCCCTTGCTTAGATGTAGTATACCTATGTCTAAGCCTATATCTGGACACATCTATACCTATCAGTCACTCCTATGGCAGGCCTTTACAGTCCTGGAGGCAGAGTGCTTGGTTTGATGTGAGATGGTGCTCTAGCATGAGCTGAGCCTGACTGCAGTGTTGGCACCAATTCCTTAATGCTGTTCCAGTGATACTGCCATACCATATACTCTTAAGTGCATTATAATCCTTACGGTTATTGCAACTCTGGTTTGGCTTTATCAAAACATGTCGTGTTTGGTGTCATACACATTGGAATACTATCCCCTCACCAGTCCTGGTGATGAGGATAGCATTCCCCCCTTCTAGAGGGAGTAGTCATGTTACTTTACTAAAACGCGGTTAATCTTAACCAGAGCCCCAGCATCACAAAATGGACGCTGCTGCCACAGACACATGTCTGGCCTCCTGCTGCTGAACGAAACTTGGCAGAGGACGCCTGGACAAAGGGTTTTCTGTCACCGGGAGGTGTCACACCACCCCAGACAGGAGATAGTGGATTGTAGCAGGGAGGGTTGAAAGAAACTAGACACTGCCTGGGGCGCACAAAGTGTCCCTGGGCAGATTCCAGTCAAACCGGTCCTGGGGCCATCCAGCCCCGGTCCTGGCGCAAAACTGGACAAAGGGAAAGGGGTGTAACCACCCCCTTCCCAGGTCCCACCCATAGGAGGGACCTAGCAGGTAATCCAGCCCCCAGATTTAAAATATAGGTGGGAGCAGTGCCAATGCACATCAGAGTATCCTGACTGAAACTTATGAAACAAAACTCTGGACCCTTCGACATCCCACTCCTCGTGGAAGACTGAAGAATCTCCCTTGTGGTCAAGGAGTGACCACCCTGTGCAAACAGGCACCATCCAGCACCTCGACGTTTGCTTTGTTGCAGTTGCCGCCGGAACTCGAGCGACAGAGATCGACAAGACCCAGCGTGCCTGCCTTCTAACAGCCCGATCCACAGTCCCTGCAGAGCTGAGACCCGTGGAGGCGACCTGAAGCATGGGAGCGGCCATCTTGGAAGAACTACGAAGCGCTGACCGTGCAGCATCCGAGCCTCCCTCGAAGCTGTGCATTAGAGTCTGAGAAGCTCCAGCCCCGAGCAGCTTGTGCACCGAAGCTCACCCCTCCACACTCGACGAGTGCTGCGTGGGGCTCTTTTCCATTTTTCTGCTCGACGCGTTGGTCCGGTCGCTTGCCTGTTGGCTAGTGGCCCCAGTACCGACAAAATCTTGAATTTGCTCAGCTAGTCTGGTTGCTCCAGACTGGCCCTCGCTCCCCTGAAAAGGAGCACCCACTCAGACCTTGCTGGTCCGAGTATTAAGCCATCTTCGAATCCTGCGTGGGTTGCATTTGCCAAGGCCTGTTGACTCCGATTTTGAACCCGCACCGCCAACAGCGAGAGCCTTTGCGGGACAGCTCGTGATTCACTCCAGTACATCCTCGGTGCCCCAGAGACCACGTGGCATCGACCTGATTGCGCCCAACATTGCCTGGTTCCTTCCTGAATCCTTCCTGGTCACTGGCTAGTGACCCAGACTCTGTCCCCTCTGCTTTCAGGTACTCTACAACTTCGATCGACCCTTGGATCGCACCGGACACTTATCTTCTGGACGCCTGCAGCATCTTCATCTCCAGGCACCCTAGATCTGCGTGACGAAACCCGACACATCTTTGCACCTGTGCACCCGCTTCCTGTGGGTGAGGTAACTCTTGAACACCAGTGCTCCTGTAGTGGTTTACACCTCTAGTGTCTAAGTCTAAAGTTTTGTCCTTCTAGTCCAGTCGGAAGACTCTTAAAACTGTAACTCGATAACTTTTACGCACCATTGACTTTGCATTGGTGCATGCCTGTGCTTTCTGCACTGCACCCGAATCCCGGGGGCTACTCCCGTCCTAACAGCTGTTAGTCCAGTGTAGTCCCAGCAATTCCCAAGGCCCTAGGCCTTACCCCATATCGATTATTGGTTGTTATACCACTTTTTTGATATATGGTTTCAGTGACCACCGGCCTCATCCATAACTGTGCAACTTGTGTATGTTTAACTGTGCTTTTATTTAAACGCTTGTGCTTCATTGCTCATAAAGAGTAGTGGGGATTATTCTAAGAATAAATACATATATTTTGATAATATATAACTTGTGTGGTGTCCTTTCATTTGATATTACAGGATTGCATATGGTAAAACAGCTGGCTTCACATGTCCTCTTGAGTTAAGCCTTTAAGGCTGCCTAGTCCATGCTACCCCTAGGATAGCTTGTATATAAGGTTGACTTACAACCACCACCATAAAGGATTGTTTGGACTGATATAAGGTGCCTCCAGAACTGGAGACATCATAATAAGGCCAACTTCTCACATTAGTCCATTGTGCATTTTAAGACTTACTTAAACTTACCACAGCAGTAATACATCTATAAAATGCTACACATTTTATTCAGTTGTTTTTTTATAATGTAAAATATAGTAAATTCTATATTTTAAAATTAGGATCTGTAAAAGAAAAGTAAAAATAGTTATTACATGTAATAATACATTTTTAACAGCACAGCATAATTTGAACATTTTACTTTAAAAAAATATATGTTTATTATTTTAGAACACTTTTATTTAACCCCCTCCCCCCCCCCCCCTTCGCCCCTCAACACAGGACAATTTACTATATAAGAAAGGAAGATAAGCAAACAAACACAAGCAAACATAAATGCAAAAAATCACAAAGCTAAGGAGAAATCATGAACATAAAAAATATAAAAAATATATATCAGTAGGGCCCCCTACGTAAAACTTTTTAATACAATTAGTTCCTTTCTTTCCACTTAGTAAGTGGATTCCATATCCATAACCCTAACAATCTGCCTTTTTTCCCTTTCCGGGCATAGATTGCCTTTTCTAAGTTATATGAGCTTAGTAGCCTCGCTAACCATTGATGTTCAGTGGGTGGTAGCGGATCACGCCACGCTGCAGCAATACAAAATCGAAGCACTGCCAAGGCTACAAAAAGAAAATACTCATACTGGCGCTGCTGTGGATCCTCCCCTACCCCTAATAAGATCAAGTCTGGTGTTAACTTAACATCTATTCTTAAGCTTTTTTTCAAGAACGTTTCGATAGCGCCAAATAGTGATTGTAGCTTAGGGCAGGTAGCGAATACATGTATTATATCTCCTTCTTTACTATCACAGCGTGGACAAGTAATCCCCTGTGTGCGCCCCCACCGAGCAATTCTTGCAGGTGTGTAATAGAGCATATATATGGTTTTAAAATGCTGAGCTTGAAGGGCTGCTGAGCAAAGAACCTCCTGACTTAATTGTAGTGATTTTTGGAATATCTCTTGTTCAATTCCTATCTTAGTTATCCATTTAGTTTCATATTTTTCTAAATCGTCTTCTCTATTTACAATAAGCTCTGCGTACAGCCTTTTAATTGAACACCCCTGCTCCCCCTCCATAATCCCCAAAATTGTGTTGGCTTCAAACCCTTTTGGTCCCCCCTTTTTGCTGGCCATGAAACTCCTAATCTGAAAATACTTAAAAAAGTTCCATGAGCCCATGCCAAATGTACCTTGTATTTCCGAAAAAATTGTCGTATTCCTGCCGACCCTATCATATCACCCACTTTCCTCACTCCCAGCCTTCCCCATTCCAAAAACGTCACGTCTGCGAACATCTCATGAGGCAATGTGGGATTCTGGTGTAACCTAGTGTAGGCATTGAATCTCCCCAATCGAAAACTTTTCGTAAAAGCCTTCCAAACCTTATATGCCGCATCCACTGTTTTGAACCTAGTTCTCTTGAAGTAACTAGGTTCCGTATACTTCAAAAAGGCATTCTCTACATCATCCCCAAGCACTAAACCATAGATAGAGACTGACCTTGATTGTCTCCCTGGTTCCGCCTCCGCACCTCCTATAAGGCCCGCCATTTGCTGAAGAGCTGCAGCCCAGTAATATAGCCTCAGATCCGGCAGTGCCCATCCTCCTCTATCCCTAGGTCATGACAAGAATCTCAATGCTCTTCTTGTCCTACCATGAGCCCAAATAAACCGGTTTATTATGTGCTCTAGTGTACTGAACCAACTAGCATTAAACAGAAGGGGGATTGTTCTGAATAAATATAGAAATTTTGGTAGCAGGGTCATTTTAACAAAGTTGACCCTTCCTAATAGCGACATATGTAGGTTATGAACCCTATCCAGGTCTTTCTTCGCCTTGTTGATTATGGGGCTTATTTTTAACCCTACCAGTTTGTCAAGCTCCGCCGTGATGGTCACCTCCAAATACACCACAGTCTGTACCACCTTGAATCCGTGCATATTGCCTGAGTATTTTTAATAATTTGAGTTTTAGCTTTATTCAGGGCGTATCCTGCAACTTGTCCAAAGGGCTTTGCTTCCTCCTCTACAGCCCTGATAGCCTCTGCGGGCGAAGGTGTAAAAACCGCCACATCGTCTGCATAGGTGAGCACCTTCCACGATCCCCTTTTAGTTATTAATGGGGGGATACGGTTATTTTGCTCCAGTTTCTGGATCAGCGGGTCTATATACATTGCAAAAAGCAATGGAGAGCATGGACAGCCCTGGCGAGTGCCACGCGTTATCTCAAAGGGAGCAGTATGACCAGCATTCACCCTAACGCATGCTGTTCGATCTATGTACAGTGTCTGAATAGCCTTAATAAAACCCTCCCCGCACCCACCACTTCTTAACACTGTCCACAGAAAATCCCAGGAAACTCGATCGAATGCCTTTTCGGCGCCCAGAAGTAACACTGCCATTGGGTTTCATGGGAGCTCCTGTGCGTCAAACATTGTGATCACCCTCCTAATGTGCTGCGTAGTACCTCTTTGTGGTATAAATCCATGCTGGTTTATATTTACCAGTGTATCTATGACCCTCGAGAACCTCACTGCCAGTGCTTTTGAGAAAAACAGTCAGAATTTATCAAGGTGATTGGTCGGTAGGAGCCCGGCTCTGTAGGTGGTTTCCCTTTTTTAAGAATAATTATAATATCTGCCCCTACCCAGCTTGCAGGAATGGAGTCCCCTAGCTGTGCTTCCTTGATTGTCCTCACTAAGTCCGTTTTTAATGCCTTGAAAAACACCTTTTAAAACTCTCCCGGGGTCTGATCTGGTCCTGCCGCTTTACCTGAGGGTAGGGTAAGCATGGCATTCATAATCTCCTCTTCTTCTAAATGCCCCTCCAATGATTCCCTGTCTGCATCTGATAATGTGTTACTGGGTAAGTCCTGTAGGTATCTCAACATTTCTTCGGGGTCTCTATTCTGCTCTTCTTTATATAATTTACAATAGAACTGACGGAAAATCTCCCTAATATCATCTGTGTCTGACACCAAATTCCCCCTAGAATCCTTTATCTCTTTGATTTCTCCCAGGGCTACTTTCTGCCTTGTCCGTATTGCTAATGTGTGACCCACCCTTTCACTATATTCGTAAAAATTTTCTCTTTGTGTCATGAAAATTTTTGCCGCTCTTGTGGCAATTCTTTCCTCTGCCTCTGCTCATGCCACCGCCACCTCAATCAACCTCTCGTCGATAAGAGCTCCCATTATCGTAGCCTGTTCCAGCCTATGCTCTGCTTCAAGTAGAGCGGTATTTAACTGTTCTGTCCTTGCCCACTCTTTTTTTTGTTTAGACGAACTGAAGCTAAGTGTCTCCCCCCGTACCCACGCCTTGAAGGCGTCCCAGGCATTCCCTGATGCCGTGCTACCTCTAGTAATTTCCCAGAATTCTACTATCCATGTGTGCCTATGTTCAACATACTCTGCATCCAACAGCAGCCCCCTCTCGAATGTCCACCCCATCACCTGTCTACGTGCCCTCCTGCCCTTAAGTGTTATTATCAGTGGATTGTGGTCAGAGACAAGTCGTGGCAATCTCTCCACCTGCAAGCTAGAGAGTAAGGAGCATGAAACAAAAAAATAGTCTAGCCTGACACATAGTTTGTGTGGGGCCGAGTAGTAGGTGAATCCTGGATCATCTGGTTCTAGCTTCCCCCGAACATCCAACAATGCATTGTTCTTGGTCATACTCAAAATTGCCCTGCACACTTTTTTCTTCCGCCCTTGATAATGCCCTCTAATATCCATACCTAGACCTGTTGCGCCATTGATATTAAAATCCCCTGCTAGGATCAACTTTGGAGCCCATGTTGCCAATTCTAAGTCTAAAAAGTCAAACACCTCAGGATCATCTTCAGTAGACCCATATATTGAGCCCAATGTGACCCAACCTCTCGTCGATAAGAGCTCCCATTATCGTAGCCTGTGCCAGCCTATGCTCTGCTTCAAGTAGAGCGGTATTTAACTGTTCCGTCCTTGCCCGCTCTTTTTTATGTTTAGACAAACTGAAGCTAAGTGTCTCCCCCTGTACCCACGCCTCGAAGGCGTCCTAGGCATTCCCTGATGCCGTGCTACCTCTAGTAATTTCCCAGAATTCTCCTATCCATGTGTGCCTATGTTCAACATACTCCGCATCCAACAGCAGCCCCCTCTCGAATGTCCACCCCATCACCTGTCTACGTGCCCTCCTGTCCTTAAGTGTTATCAGTGGATTGTGGTCAGAGACAAGTCGTGGCAATCTCTCCACCTGCAAGCTAGAGAGTAAGGAGCATGAAACAAAAAAATAGTCTAGCCTGACACATAGTTTGTGTGGGGCCGAGTAGTAGGTGAATCCTGGATCATCTGGTTCTAGCTTCCCCCAAACATCCAACAATGCATTGTTCTTGGTCATACTCAAAATTGCTCTGCACACTTTTTTCTTCCGCCCTTGATAATGCCCTCTAGTATTCATACCTAAACCTGTTGCGCCATTGATATTAAAATCCCCTGCTAGGATCACCTTTGGAGCCCATGTAGCCAATTCTAAGTCTAAAAAGTCAAACACCTCAGGTTCATCTTCAGTAGACCCATATATTGAGCCCAATGTGACCCAATCTCCTCCGATCATACATTCTATCAGCACCCATCTACCCCATTTATCCTCTAGTTTCTTCCTTATCGCAACATTACTACACCTTGATAAGATGGCCACCCCCCTAGTTCCTGCCCCTTGTCTTGAGTAGGCTAACAGGTGAAAACCTAATTGTTCCAGTAAGAAAGCCTTGGTGCCCTCTATATGGGTCTCCTGAAGACATACAAAATCTGCCCTCGCATTCTTGATCATCAGTACTACACGTTGCCTTTTCGCCCTATCGTTGAGCCCACATACATTAAGCGTTCTTATCTTTACATTTATATGCATTTAAAGTTTGTCAATTGTATCCCCTGCTTGCCAAACCGTTGCTTCATCTCTGCCTGAACTACCCCAACTTTGTTTCCTTCCTCCTCTTACTGAATTTCCCATCTGTCTTACTGCCTTTACCTGCAATTCGCCCCTTCCCTCCTTTACACCTTTGGTCCCTTCTCCGTGTGTTATCTTCCAAACCAACCGTGCCCTTACCCCGTGCCCTGTGTCCCCCCACTCCCCCCCCTCCTGACACCCTCCCCCCTTCCCCCCTTCTACCGGCAAATAGGTCAATCCTGACCTATGTGTGTCTGCTTCGTAGCCTCGTTGGAGGTCGCTCCCCCTCTCCCCTCTCCTGCATCCATAATAAAAAATACTTTCAACTGTGGAGTCTATACTGGTTTAGTGCACCAATTCTTACTACATATTGAAATAAACCCACTAGTACTCCAAGACTAGTGCTCCTGGGTTTCTACTTCAGCTCCCGCACAGATTGCAAGGTCCTACCCCGGCCCCTCTTTTCCTTTAGTTCTGTCCGAAATGTTTGTGCTTTAATCTCCGAAAAAAACATCCTAGTCTGGCCGTCTATGATCACTTTCAACCTGGCTGGGAAAAACAGGTACGCTTCACATCCCAACTTTTGAAAGGAGTCAATCATTTGCCTTAATCTCCACCTCCTCTCCACAGTAACGTGGCAAAAGTCTGGGCGTGCAAAGAAGGATATCCCATTAAAACTGCGTCGGGCGTGAGGTTTGGCTCTATCCATGACCTCCTGTCTAACCAGAAAATTCCCTACAAATACCAACATTGCTCTAGGCCTGTCTGGTTGGAAAGTAGCATATGTTTTCTTTTGCGTGAGAGGGAACCTATGCGCCTGTTGGACCTCCAGCTCCTAGTCCCATACAGTCATTTCTGGAAAGGCCCCCTTTAGCAATGTGATAACGAAGGCACGGGCATCCTGCCCCTCAGCTCCCTCCAGAATACCCAGGAGTCTAATGTTATTGCGCCTCTGACGATTTTCAAAGTCCTCAATCTTCCATTGCATGTCTTCCGTTGCTTTCTCCTGGACTTCTTTAAACTCCTGCCAGCGCGTCACCTCGTCCTCCAGCTTCCCTGTCCTCTCTTCCACCTCTGTGACACTTCCGGCCATCTCCGCATATAGTTTATTCATCTTGCTTAGAGACCCTTGAATTTTCTTATTCGCCTGTTTGGCCCTTTTGCTCTCAGTTCTGGCTTCCCCCTGCATCTGCGTAAGGGTAGCATAGAGTAAGTCCATTGTTGGTGCTTGAGCCTGTGAAATGACGGGTGTCGTCTGCGTCTTCCGTTGCTGACCGCTCATCTCATCCACCTCCCGATATAAGTTAGAAGTGGCCGAGTAGTCCCATGCTAGCTTTTTGGCTGTTTCTGCCTGCATGGGGCTGCTGGGGGTTTTATGTCTATGTCGCAGACAACTCTTCTGCTGTTTACTCTTCTGATTTATAGAGGCCCGCTGGATTGTATCCTCAGAAACAGACTGAGTCCAAATCTAAACTGCCTGCATGGCCATCCTCTGAGCCCGAACCTTCGGAGGAAATGCTTGACTCTCATTGACTGAAAAAAAGCATTCGTCGCTTGGAGAGCCCGGGGCTAGCGATCCTGCTTTGGCTATGGCCAGAGGTGAATAATCTTCCTGCCTTACAAGTGAGCCTCCAAACTCTAGCTCTTCCTCCAAGTCTGACTCCTCTGCCACCTCCTTGTCCGCATCATCCACTCCCCTAGTAGCCTCCATTACTCCTGATGCTCCAAGTGTATTTGAGACAGTTAATAGATGTCTATGAGACCGACGAGCCATAACTGGTGCTGATGCTGTTTGCACTTGGCCCCCTTGCTCCGAAGCAGAATTGCCGATCTCTATAACTGCCACACTTAAGTCTATTTGCCCATTCATGACCTTGTCTACCATGGCTGATCCTGGGCTGGAGTAAGTGCCATTATGCTCCTTTTCATTTGACAGCTCGGCGCGGTTTACCTCACTGCGCGCATCCTCGTTCACCTCCTCCTCCCCTACGACCGCTCCTGTCTGCAATACTCCCGTCACAGCTCCCGCCGAAGAACCTGGCTGCTCTGCATCTGTGAGCGCCCTGCTCGATATTCTCTGTGCGCGCACATCCACCAGTGATGGATTACCTGGATGCGAGGGATTGCTTAGACTGTTGTCACCATTAACCACGAGATCTGTGGGGTTACCAGCCGCCCCCGAGAAGGCCTCCTCCAAGGTGGGTTGACTCAGCGTATTTCCCCGTGGCGCTTTAGCCAGGCTGTCTTTTGGCGTTTCTTTAATGTTCTTCTTTGCGGCTGCCGCGGCTGCCGCTCTTGACTTGGTATCTTTCTGTTTCGCCGCCTTGCTTTTGGTGCCCGAGTCCACTGCGGTGCCTGTGATTTTTGCCGCCTGCTTCCTGGTAACTGCGTGGGCATCGGGCAGTTTTGCTGATTCTCCAGGTACCTTCGTTTCCTTAATGTCCTTTATCTCCTTTATCTCTTTGGGCTTCAGACCTCGAGGAGGCATGGCAGCTTTAATGCTTACAATTCTTGATGCAGCCCAGGATCGCTGAAAAGCATTACGTAGTACCTTTAGGCACAGCAATGTCAGTAGTCCGGAAAATGCTTCTTTTAACCAGCCAAGTTCCCTATGCATTCTTCGCCGTATCCACAGTCATTACTATCCCAGGAGAGAGGGGTCAGTGCGACTTACTCCCACGGCTGGTCAGCGGCCACCTTGCCTCATTCAAGAAATTCATAATTTTAACATTTTACAAAGTGATTTCTTTGCCTTTTTGATGTTCTCAGAATATATTGAATTTCACTAGAAACAGTGATTTCAATCGTACTCATCACATAACAGCGGGCAAAAAAAACCAATCAATTAGATTGTTTAAAAAAAAACAACAATCCATCCCCAGTAAAATACTGGATAATACAAATCACACATATGTTAAATGGTTACTGCTAAGAAAATGTCATAACTTAAATTTATAAACACTGTAAATGTTGTCCGTTAAAAATATACACCGAGAAAATGTGCAAGAAAAAGTCCATAATTCAAACATATACCTTTCCTTGAGGCCATATAGTATTTTTGCACTCCTTTTTATGTAAATTGTCCAATGGTAATTCTGTTAAATCATACTAATAATTTACTCAGAGGCTGAATTATCTTCCTAAAACTTTGGCTTTAAAAATATTAGGTAGGAATTTGTTAATTCGAAAGTCAAACGTTGTTTGAAAACCAACTGAGCATCATTACAAAGTGTCCAGCCTTTGTCACATTTTAGATAGGCAGTGTATTGTCCAGATGTTGTGGAAGGACCATCATGGAAAATTATTGCTACTGCCACAAAAGTCCTTCCTGATGATAGTTGACTTGCTACAAAATGTTTTATTCAAGTTTCTAATTTTCTTTCATCAGCTGTACAACGTTGCATCCTTAAAATTATATATTGTCCATATCTTTGCATAATGTTGACATTTCTGATTTGCATTGGCTGCACTCCATGTTCTGAGTTGCTGCTTTAACTAGTTTATTGAAAGACACTGACTTACAGTCTGGCAATGTCAAATATATAAATCTTTCAGTGTCTATGTTAGTGTTAAATGTATACATACAATTTTCACAATGATGTTCCCATTTATAACAAAGGCCAAAAGGGTTTTCAATTTGTATACCTTAATTTTCCAATATGGTTAGCATATACATTAGAAATTCCTGAGCATCTTGTTGGATATTTTGTGTGAATTGTGTAGAACCAGAACATACATCCAAAAGATTACGAATATTACAAACACTTTGTATTTTACTTTTATCAGTTCTCAATTTTTCATAAACGCAATACAACAATGAACAAAATCTTTCTTCCCGATTCTCTATAATTTGCTGTTGCAAACCTTCAAGAAAAAAAACAACATTGACCACTACATTAGCATAGCAGTTGACACCTGAACTAGTTTCAAACTGATAACCAACAATCTCTTCAACAGTGTCCTTTTTCTTTTTGCTTGTAATCACATCATTATTTTGTTTTTTTCCTTCTCTATACCTTCACTACAGATATTCTCATACCTTCTTTTTCGACCAACCACACGCTTATTCAAATACAGGATATTGACCTAAATTGGGAGCATATGTTTTTCTTAACCTATTATACTCTTTGACACAGATTGCATCTGCACTGACCTTTGTGTCATCAAAATAAATCAAAAACAAACCAGATAATGTTCTGACTCGTGACAAAGCAACATATGCCATACCCTCTTTAAACACAGTATTTCCAATGTTCACCAAAGCACTGTCAACACTTAAACCTTGAGATTTATGAATAGTCACTGCATATGCCAGAGAAAGCAGAAACTGTTTTCTACGGACATATACATCTTTAACAAGCAAAAAACAAACTGAAGAACAACCAATTTGTTTAACTTCTTCAATCTGATCAAATTTAATTTTTAAGAATTCAATACCATCTTTATTTTGATAATTTACAAAATCTACAACTTTCCCCATTGCTCCATTAACTAAACCTTTTTCTACGTCCAAATTACGCCTTAAAACAACTCAACAGTTTCTACATGCATATAGATTGTTTTCTAAACCAGCAGTTTTAGATGTTGAATTTTGTCTTCAATTTTTCTGTCAAAATAATAGTGATTCCTTCATGCTCTATTTTATCGATGGCTTCCATTTTTATTATTTCTTCATTTTCCAGTTTCAAAAATTGTTAGTTGAATATAAAACACTCACGCAGTGTTGGCATTAAGCAGATTATAGATTTGTTTACTGCAATTTTCATGTATATTTTCTCGGGAACTACATTTTCATTTGGAAACAAATTGGAAAGTAATCGATTCTGCAAAGCTTGTTTGCCATGTTCAGTCAGTAGTCCAATTCTTATTTCTTGGAGAATACTTCCATAATCAACATCATTTGCCTGTCGCATATTTGTAATGAGTTCTTTGTATTCAAAATATGACCAAATGTTCACGTTTCCAACACTACCCAGAGACTTTCTGGTGTCTTCATGCCAAAGTGTTTTAAATACTGGTTGTCCTTTTACAGGAGTCAGTTGCAGTAGATCTCCAAAAACTATGACGTGTTTTCCTCCAAATAACACGTCGTTCTCTGTTTTAAGAATTTGCTGCATTCTTAAATGCACAAAGGCAAGCATTAAGTTTGATACCATGCTTACCACATCAATTTTTTATTTATTTATTTATTTTTTATTTTTAAAAGACCTTTATTTTTCAACATGTACTGTACACAGCATTCAGCTTACAACCCAGCCGGGCCAGCTGCGATTAATGAATATTGCATTGGGTATAATAAATGAACACAGCCTCAAGGTCGACAACCCTGGGGTTCGGCAGCGTATTGCAACATGTCACGAAACTTTGCAATCATACAATCATTCGACGTCATGAAAGTGTGGGTCTATGTTTTTTTTTTTATATAGTCTGCGAAGGTAGAGTTACTGCGTTCGGTTGGCACTCATCAGCATCTTCAGTGTCGGTCGAGCCCACTATGGCTCTTGTGTATCGTTGGGAAGGGTATCAGTTTAGTCGTCCTTCAAGTGAGCATGGTGTTAAATAAATGAGTGATGAGGTTGCTCAGTGTCCAAGCGTGTTGGGAGCGTGTGGTCGCTTTGCTCGCCCACCCTGACGAGATGGACTGCTATTTACTTTACCGGGGGGAGGGCCAGTTTCCCGCGTGTCAAGTCCACAAGGGGGGAACTCCGCCATGAGGGCCCGTCGGGCGTAGCGTTTCAGTGTAAGCTTTCGGTGTCTGGGCCTATGTTACAGCGCTGTGCGCGGTGATGTATGTTTGGGAGGGGCTAGAAAACTGCCAGCGTGGAGCGGTCAAGCACATGGTATACGGTGGGCAGAGCACGGTGGCCGTGTAGGTAGTGGTCAGTGAATTGTATGGGACTCGTAGGAACCGGTATTGGGAGGGGAAGGGGGGGCAGCATACAGTCCCTCACGTAATCCCCTGTTCCATACATTTCTGCTGAAAGGAGTGTAGGATTTCATCCCAGTGTTGTGCGATAGGAAATTTCCTGAGTCCCGCCGTCTCCTCTCGTCGCAGGACAGTGCTCTCCGCCCATGCCCAATTCGCTAGCGACAGGCTCCAGTGTCGGATGTGTGGATGTGTATCAGCCTTCCACCGCTTGGTGAGCAGTCTCTTGGCCGTGATGAGTCCGAGGTCCCAGTATCGGGCCTGGACCTTGTTTAATCGCGTACGTTTGTACAATCCCAGTACGCAGGCTTCCCATGTTTTCGGCACATGTTCCTTGGTGCAATGTCGGAGCAACGTAGTCACCCCATCCCAATACTGTTGGAGGGCAGGACAGAGCCAGAGCATGTGGAGGAGGTCCGCACCCAGTAGGGAGCAGCGTCCGCAGGCAGTATCGGTGACTGAAAAATATTTATTTATGTTGTCCGGGGTGAGATATGCACGATGTAATATGTAAAGCTGTATGATTTTGAAGCGAGGGTTGCGGGGGGTTTTCACTGGGTCAGCTAGGATCATAGCCCACTCTTTGTCCGTCCAGTCCCTCCCCCTGTCTGTCGCCCACTTCTCCCTCAGCTGTACAGTTGTGGGATGAGTGTGGAGAAGGAGTGCCTGTGCTATCCAATGGATTATGCGTGTGCCATTGCTCATGACATGAAGGTATTGTATGAAGTGATGAGTTGGTGGCTCACCAGACATATCTCCCCAAGCGGCAGTCAGTGTATAAATGAGAGATGCGTGTAATAGGAACTGCCCAGCCGGAAGGGATGTGTCTCTCACGAGATCCGCGAAGGGTAGGAGGGCGCCATCAGAGTATAAGTCTCCCAGTGTTTCCACCCCCGTGGCGGTCCAGCTGTCCAATTTTACAGCCGTCAAGGTCCCCACCGTTGTAGGGGTGCCCAGTAGTGGTAGTATCGGGGCATATGGTACTGTTGCCCGGGTCAGGCGCAAGCAACGGAGGAAGCATCTGCGCGCCACCGGGGGCAGTAGTTGCGGTGGTCGGGGGGTCCGTGTCAGTGGATGAAACAACACGTGGACCTGCAACAGGGACCAGATAGCGGTGTCCGTGGCCGTGTCTCCCAGGTTCTTGCCACCCAGCCAGCCTGACACCCACTGCATTTGCGCCGCTAGATAGTATAACTCCATGTTGGGAACAGCTAGTCCGCCCTCTTCAGTGGGCATGTAGAGTTTTGTCAATGCAACTCGTGGCCGGCCCTTATTCCAAATCAGGTCACGCATCAGGACCTCAAGGTCTCGGAACACCCGGGTAGGGACATAAGTTGGTATATTTGCAAAGTAGTACAGTAACCTCGGTAGGACTATCATCTTTGCAAGGGCTATGCGGCTAGGAACATTCAGTGGCAGTGTCTTCCAGAACCTAGCCTGTGCTCGGGTAGATGCGATTGCTCGCATCAGGTTTCCTTCCAAGATATCCGTAGGGTCTCGATAGACGTGTATCCCGAGGTATCTGAACGTCATGGGGCACCACTGCAATCTCTCGCCCCCGATGCGTATTTCGCACTCGGGAACGTTCGGGTTGAAGGAGTAGGCCCCCGATGCTTACCACATCAATAATGAGAAGTTTCATTTTCTTTAAGACTCTTGAAACTTCACAACAAGCTTATCCAGATAGCTTGTGGTATTCCAATTTGTTTTCATGATCTACTGGTAGCATTAGTAAACGATGTAAAGTAATTCCTTTAATTTTGTGTGCTGCATACCCAGTTGGAGCAGTGCCAACACAAGACAAATGCGACTCAGTTGTTTTCTGTAGATAACTGGTGATTACTTTAATAAAAAACATTTTCCTGTTCCAGCTTGTCCACTCACGTACATTCGGATAGGTTGAAATGACGTGCATGAACACTCTTTCTTTTCATGAAGTAATCCATGGACAATCTGTTGTTTTACTTGCTGATATATTTGTTTCTGTTCAACATTTAGTTGTTCTTCCAAGTTTGCTAAGTTTGTTACATCTTCTTGAGCTTGATGCATTGCTGTTTCCACCTCATTCATGGAGATAGCTGCTTCATTTTCAACAATTGGTTGTCCTAGTGAATCTTGACTCAGCGCAGCAGAACTTTCACTGTCTTGAGAACTGTCTCTAGCAATCTCAGCTGCAATTGTAGCTTCTTGATCAATTTCATCGTTCAACATTTTCACATAATTTGCAAAAGCATTAAAGGAATCTTCATAGCTCTGGAAATCGCCAAGTTATTCCAGTTCTGAACGCCATGATTTGAACAGTTGTAAAAGGGCTAAATAATAAAATTCCCTTTTATCAGCAGTGTCGCAACTCAGCTTCCTGTGATTAATCAAATTTCCTTTCGTTTGTTTCAGCAAACATCTTTCGGAACCAATGACGCCATCTTTTCTATCATTGATGTTCTCTGTAGTATTCCGCTTAAAAGTGTAGTTTTGCAGCACTTCTTAGAGACACATGTTCTCAAGATGATGACTTCGTTTTGATAATATGTGTCCAACATATTAGTTTTCAAAATATCTGTACTTTCTGGATCTTTTTCTGCTAAATATTCAATTTCTTGTACAGATTTCAGTACTCGCTTTCGCATTGCTGCAAGACCTAGACTCACCCAAATGATTCTTCTAGATTTGGAGTACAGAGTTGCAGATGATAACCGATCTGAGCATTCATATGCTCCGATTTCTCGATGGGATAACATCTTCAAACTGAAACTGTATAATTTCTTACTTAGAGTCTTCTCGTGAGAAATCTCTTCCCACATTTCTTTCAATTCTGTCTTTTCTGATTATGTAATATAGGACAATACATATCGAGCAACTGCAATGGAATTGTCCTCAACATATTGAATATCCATGTTAGCATTCCACATGGACAAAATAACTGGGTTGTAGTCATTTATATATTTTGACTCTTCATTTCTTCTTAAATTGTAGGTATTTTTTGTAGACTTTCTTGTGATGGTATGTCGCAAAGATGACATAAAACTGTTCACTCTTCCTTTGGATATTACAGGACGTGGAAAGACAAAACGACGTTTGGTGTAGAGCTTATCCTTAGAATTGTACTTTCGTCGACAGTATTTTCCACATTGGTTTCTTTGAATTTGTTAGACTTGTGCTCTTAAGTTGTTTTCTTCTGTGCTTTTGGGTACAGCACATGTGGCATATTCTTCAATAAAGGACAAAACAGTATCATCCGCATCTGTTCCAAATTTGGGGGCGTCCTTAATCCATAACAGCATATGTATATGAGGAGCACCTCTTGCTTGATACTCCTTTCTCCAAAAGAAATCCACAACTTCTCCAAGAGGAGGATTTTTTTTTTTTGCAGATAAAAAACATCATAGCTTCAAATCTATGATTGAAATACCTGCATACATTAACAGGATCCAAAGAGCACAATTCCCGGGTGTCTTGTATTCAATATTTTTTATATTGGAATTTGCCTCTCGAAGAAATTCAAGTAAATCATCCCAAGCGTACTCAGCACAGCTTATGGTAAGAAACCATGTAGGAGTTCCTAAATTCTGTAGCATACATTTCAGTTCTCCATGACGACGGTACCAATATTCATTAGTCCCACGCTGACATACCATCAGATTAATGAGCTGAGATTGTAAATCATCATCTCTCTGGTGCACTTTATCCATAAAATCTTTTGCAGATACATTTTGCAGATGTATTTAAAATATGATTGACTGCATATGAAAGTCCAGACAAGACACTTTCAAACAAAAGATTAAATATATAAGGGATACATTGTCGAAATCTTGAATCTTCTGCATATAATCTTGTTGTCCGATATTCAGATACAGGAATCTGCACAGTCCTGTTCATCATATCGTCCTCCTTTTCCAGTTGGGAACAACTGCGGAAAACAACAAGCTTACAAGCTCTCTTCCCATACACTCATGGGATTTCCTTTTGCTTTTTTCATTTAGAACAACTCAATAGTGTTCCTCATCACTTTTTTTGAATGAAGTGGATGCACACTGTAATGTTCATAGATTTTTTCACATCTTAACATATCCACTTTTTCAATTTGTCCACTTGACGTTTCAGTATCTTCTGTTAAAAGTATTTCTTCTTCTCCCATATAAACATTCTTATAGTATGTATTGTTTTTTATCAAATACAATGTTGCCTTTTGCAATTCCTAACATCCACTAACTCCTGCCAGATTTTCCTATTCTTATTCTTAGTCGGCACACCATTAACAAGAATAACTAGTGGTTCACTTTCTACACTCTGTACACCAATAGTTTCGATATTTTTCTTTAAATCTAACGGTAAATACACAACTCTTCCTTTTAATCCTCTTTGTAAATCTGAAGGAGGTTATTTACCTGTTTTAGGCTCCATACGAACAATAGCCTGAAACGGGTGCACACATTGAATAAGAATAGACTCATAGGTGTTTAAATCTATCAATTCTGGAGGAATAGCAACTAACTCTAAATTATTATACACAGCTCTAGCAGGCCTTTTATTCTCATCTAATTTGTTATAACAATATTTACAAATTCACTGATCAGAACCCAAATCAAAACAATTCTCTACCAACAAATAAGTTGCAAATTCCTTCCACTTATAATTATTTTCTTTTTCACTTTTTAAATACAGATCAACACTCCTAGTCTGATTTTTATAGTGAGTTCGCCGACAACAAATACAAGAAAAATGAGGCCTTTCACCTGAAATCACCTTAAACTTTGTAATTTCACCTTCAACATTTTTTGTACAACTATGTTCAACATTCTCTCCAACATTTTCTTCTATTAATGTTTGAGTTTCTTCACTCTCTTGTTCAGGACCAAAGTAACAAAACCCAATGTCATCACAAACCTTCTTCACATCTGATACTGACCTACGCAAAAGAGCACTGTTCAACTCATTTAACTTTAGTGCTGGACTTTTTGCATAATACAATATTCTCACTAACTTCTCCATTTGAGTATGATGTACTGCCAACATCCTGAAATGGTGAAAAACACTTTGACATACTTTCCTAGAAAGACAAGCCAGAGAATGACCTTGCAAGCCAGTATTTGTTCTCACTCTGCAAGGGTCTAGTCCTTGCAACACCTTAATCTTTTGTTTAACCCTTTTTTTTACTATATGCTTGTAAGAAACTGCGTAATTTATCAATAGATTCGTGTCGTACACTATAAATACTACTGCAATCCCAAGTGTACACTGGGGCGTTAGGATGTCTGCCTAGAACTTCCTCAGCTATCACTTCTTTTTTTTATTTTTTTATTTTTTTTTATTAACAGCACATAGTGAAGCTCAGAAAAGAAAAAGCAGTATACCATCAAGATTTATACATAAAACTTATACAGAAAGGCATATAATACGGAAAAATAAATAAATAAAAACAGAAAAATATATAGATAAGTTCATAGAGTATAAGAAGAAACACATTCCCCACAAAAAAAAAAAAAAAAAAAAATATTTCATTAGATAAAGTTTCCCCAAATTTTCTGAAAGTTCAGCATAGCCCTGGTACCCCTAATATGGGCTAATCCGGCTTCCATATTGTGGATTTCATTAACCAAAGACCACCACTGCATAATCTGCGGTGGCTGTGACGAAATCCATGCCCGAGCTATAGTAAGTTTAGCACAGGATAACAAAATAGTAATTAAAGCATTTTGAGGTAACATAGTACTGTGTATATCTAAAAGTACACTTGAAGCTGATAATACTGGTGGTTTTATTACTTTAAGCTTCAAAACTTTATCCAAGTTAAGCCAAAAATCTTTCAATTGCGGGCAAGAAAATAACATGTGTACTATATTAGCACCAACTGCATCACATTTGGGGCATTTAGTACGATCAGTATATAATGGGTTTGAAGACCATTTAAGAATCATTTCCGGGGTATGGTACAATAAACAAGATGTTTTAAACTGTTGCGATCGAAGGCTGGCTGACTGAACCAAACTGTTGATTTTGGAAAGAGAGTGAGAGATCTGATCCGAATAGATCATCAATCCGAGTTTAGAGCTCCACTTCTCCGCTAATTTGGAGCAATCTTGTTTTATATAAGAAGTTAAACAGTTATAGCCAGTGCTTATTAGCGATTTGGTTTTAGTTGAATAAAGGCAATCCCAAATATCAGATTCTGAGACGGTTAATATTTTCATCCGACGTATCAGAAAATCATGTACCTGAATATATTTGAACCTCATAGAATCCGTAAGATGGTACAAACGTTTTAAAGTCTCAAAATCTAGAAAGCCATAAGCCCCATACATGTCCCCTAAGGTTAGAATACCATAGGTTGCCCAAAGACTAGCCCTACTATCATTAAATATCCCCGGAAGTCCTGGGTTATCCCAGAGCCTCAATTTTGAGTGAAAAAAAGAGGTCTTACAAAAACACATCATACCAAACCAGATTTTAGCAGTATCACGAGCTGTCTTGAATTTGACTCTTTTGTAAAAATTTGGGTCATTCAATCTAAGGAGAAACATTCTTGCTTCCAGATTCAGCATTATGGTATGGAAAAAGTAAGTTTTAAGCTCAGGGTTAAGTAGGGAACGAAGGCGGCCTATAAAAGTCGCCCAAAAATAAAGTTTAAAGTCGGGGAAGCAAAGACCACCCATATCAATTGATCCTTTTAATGAAGATAAGCTTTTTCGAGCTTTTTTATAACTCCAAATAAAACTACTGAAAATTCCATCTAACTTTTTGAAAAAAATATTGTTAAGTGCCAAAGGGATGGAACGGAAAAGATAAAGAAATTTTGGCAGAATTTTCATTTTAATTAAGTTTATTCTGCTTATGATGTTTAATGGTATTTTATGCCATTTTTTAAGAAGCTGTTTAGTAGATTTAACCAGCACATCATAATTAATGGGAATTATGTCATTAATCTTGGATGAAATTTTTACCCCCAGATAGTTAGCAGCCCTACAAACCCCATCAGCTATCACTTCTTCTGGATTTCTGGGAACCATTTTCTCTTTCTCAATTGGACAACCATTTCTAACCTCATAAGCTCGACCACTGGTGTCAACTGCATGCAACAAATCATTGATCAGAAAATAACTCTCTTCACTAAAAAAAGGCTCAGAACTTGAACTGTGTTTCCATTCACCCCAAAAAAATCACTAAAATGTGTCCTATTAATTACTCTTCTCCTCTTACTTTTGGTCTTCATTAAATGGATAGGTTTATCTAGTGATCGAATTCTGTTTAATACTAAAAAGAATAGTTTCCTTTTTACTTCAAAAGCCTTTTCAACAATGGATTCGATATGCATCTTCTTTTTTTAAAATAGAGTTTTCTTTTTATATTTCTTCGTATCTTTCATCAAATTATGTACTACTCTGTTGTAAAATAATTTTTTGCGGATTTCTTTCTACTGATTTTCTCTTCTTTTGCTGTAAGTTGGATCCTTTGTATGTATATTTCCTTTTTTCCTTTTCTTTGCACTTTTTTATATACTTGGAACATTTTCAGTGCTTTTAACATTTTCAGTTTTTTTTTCTGACTCTAGTAATATTTTTAATAAAGTTCTTTGTGGTCTTACCAGAAAATGTTCTCATTTTAGCCACATTATGTTGATCATCCAATACTTGTGGTTGAGTTTTTTTCAAGTAAGTATCCTTCTTCAGACCTTTTCTTTTTCTTTCTTTCTCCGGCATGATAACTTTATTTTAATGATGATAAACAGTATCTGTAAAAAATAATAATAAATAAGTGTTTATTAATAACTTTATAAATTATACTTTTCTATTACTATACAAACACATTTCATATAAATTCCGACTAAGAAATTGTAGGCCTGAAGCACAAGTGCGAAGGTCGTTAGACCTCTACATGCATAGTGCATACCAGTTTGAAACGCTCCATAGCCCTAAAACCTGACTCACTGCATGAGTACATGCATATTAACTAAATGATTACAATACTATGAGAGACAACAAGTGAATTCATAATTGGTTCACTTTTACTTTAGTGAATAGATTAGTTAATGGTACATAAACAGTCAGTATGCTTTTGCAATAGTACAGATTTAGAGTTTAGGGTAGTGCAATGGTGTTTGTGTAGTGTAGGGGGTCGTATTGAGGTAGTGTTCTAGGGTAGTGCAGTGCTGTTTGGGTAGTGTAGGAGGTCGTGCAGGGGTACATTTAAGGTTTAGGGCAGTGCAATGGTGTTTGGGTAGAGTAGGGGGTCGTGTTGGGGTAGTGTTTAAGGGTTTAGGGTAGTGCAGTGGTGAATGGGTAGTGTAGGGGGTCGTGCTGGGGATAGATTTAGGGTTTAGGGTAGTGCAGTAGTGTTTGTGTAGTGTAGGGGGTCGTGCTGGGGGTAGTGTTTTAGAGTTTAGGGTAGTGCGGTGGTGTTTGAGTAGTGTGGGGGTCGTGCTGGGGTAGTGTTCTAGGGTAGTGCAGTAGTGCGGTGGTGAATGGGTAGTGTAGGTGGTCGTGCTGGGGTAGATTTAAGGTTTAGGATAGTGCAATGGTGTTTGGGTACTGTAGGGGGTTGTGTTGGGGCAGTGTTTTAGGGTTTAGGGTAGTGCAGTGGTGAATAGGTAGTGTAGTTGGTCGTGCTGGGGGTAGATGTAGGGTTTAGGGTAGTGCTGTGGTGTTTGTGTACTATAAGGGGTCGTGCTGGGATAGTGGTCTAGGGTAGTGCAGTGGTGTTTGGGTAGTGTAGGAGGTCGTGCTGGATAGATTTCAAGTTTAGGGTAGTGCAATAGTCTTTGGGTAGTGTAGGGGTTCATGCTGGGGTAGTGTTTTAGGGTTTAGGGTAGTGCAGTGGTGAATGGGTAGTGTAGGTGGTCGTGCTGGGGATAGATTTAGGGTTTAGGGTAGTGCAGGGGTGTTCGTGTAGTGTAGAGGGTGGTGCTGGGGGTAATGTCAATGCAAGAGTAAATGTACTTATATGTCTGCAAACACATCAACCAACCAAATCATTCTCTCTCAATTTTCCCAAATGGGCACTGACTCATAGTGTGATTCTAAACAAATAACAGTATTTCTTAGAAATGGAGTGTATAGATACTGACTGGGGAAATGTAGACCTGAAACACAAGTGTAAAGGTGATTACACTACTACTTGCCTAGTGCATAGGAGTTTTAAGCACTGCATGCCCTAAAGCCTGGCTCACTGCAACAGTACATGTACTTACATGTCTGCAAACATATCAACCAACCAAATCATTCTTTCTCAAAGTTCCCAAATGGACACTGACTCACAGTGTGATTCTAGCCAAATAACAGTATTTCTTATAAATGGAGTGTATGGATACTAACTGGGGAATTGTAGGACTGAAACACAAGTTTCAAGGTAGTTAGACTACTACATGCATAGTGCATAGGGGTTTTAAGCACTGCATGCCCTAAAGCCTGGCTTACTGCAACAGTACATGTACTTATATGTCTGCAAACACATCAACCAACCAAATCATTCTCTCTCAATATTCCCAAATGGACTCTGACTCACAGTGTGATTCTAGACAAATAACAGTTTTTCTTATAAATGGAGTGTATAGATACTGACTGGGGAAATGTAGGCCTGAAACACAAGTGTGAAGATGGTTACACTACTGCTTCCATAGTGCATAGGAGTTTCAAGCATTACATGCCCTAAAGCCTGGCTCACTGCAACAGTACATGTACTTATATGTCTGCAAACACATCAACCAACCAAATCATTCTCTCTCAATTTTCCCAAATGGACACTGACTCTCAGTGTGTTTCTAGACAAATAACAGTGTTTCTTATAAATGGAGTGTATACATACTGATTGGGGACATGTAGGCCTGAAACACAAGTCTGAGATGGTTACACTACTACTTACATAGTGCATAGGAGTTTCAAGCACTACATGACTTAAAACCTGTCTCACTGCAAGAGTACATGTACTGATAAGTCTGCAAACACATTAACCAACCAAATCATTCTCTCTCGATGTTCCCAAATGGACACTGACTCACAGTGTGATTCTCGACAAATAACAGTATTTCTTATAAATGGAGTGTATAGATACTGACTGGGGAAATGTAGGCCTAAAACACAAGTGTGAAAGTGGTTACACTACTACTTTCATAATGCATAGGAGTTTTAGGCACTGCATGCCATAAAGCCTGGATCACTGCAACAGTACATGTACCTATATGTCTGCAAACACATCAACCAACCAAATCATTCTCTCTCAATTTTCCCAAATAGACACTGACTCACAGTGTGATTCTAGACAAATAACAGTATTTCTTATAAATGGAGTGTATAGATACTGCTTGGGGAAATGTAGGCCTGAAACATAAGTGTAAAGATGGTTACACTACTACTTCCATAGTGCATAGGAGTTTCAAGCATTACATGCCCTAAAGCCTGGCTCACTGCAACAGTACATGTACTGATAAGTCTGCAAACACATCAACCAACCAAATCATTCTCTCTCAATGTTCCCAAATGGACACTGACTCGCAGTGTGATTATAGACAAATAACAGTTTTTCTTATAAATGGAGTGTATAGATACTGACTGGGGAAATGTAGGCCTGAAACACAAGTGTGAAAGTGGTTACACTACTACTTGCATAGTGCATAGGAGTTTTAAGCACTGCATGCCCTAAAGCCTGGATCACTGCAACAGTACATGTACTTATATGGCTGCAAACACATCAACCAACCAACTCATTCTCTTTCAATGTTCCCAAATGGACCCTGACTCACAGTGTGATTCTAGACAGATAACAGTATTTCTTATAAATGGAGTGTATAGTTACTGACTGGGGAAATGTAGGCCTGAAACACAAGTGTGAAGATGGTTACAGTACTACTTCCATAGTGCATAGGAGTTTCAAGCATTACATGCCCTAAAGCCTGGCTCACTGCAACAGTACATGTACTTATATGTCTGCAAACACATCATCCAACCAAATCATTCTCTCTCAATTTTCCCAAATGGGCACTGACTCACAGTGTGATTCTAGACAAATAACAGTATTTCTTATAAATGGAGTGTATACATACTGATTGGGGAAATGTAGGCCTGAAACACAAGTCTGAGATGGTTACACTACTACTTACATAGTGCATAGGAGTTTCAAGCACTACATGACTTAAAACCTGGCTCACTGCAAGAGTACATGTACTGATAAGTCTGCAAACACATCAACCAACCAAATCATTCTCTCTCAATGTTCCTAAATGGACACTGATTCACAGTGTGATTCTAGACAAATAACAGTATTTCTTATAAATGGAGTGTATAGATACTGACTGGGGAAATGTAGGCCTGAAACACAAGTGTGAAAGTGGTTACACTATTACTTGCATAGTGCATAGGAGTTTTAAGCACTGCATGCCCTGAAGCCTGGATCACTGCAACAGTACATATACCTATATGTCTGCAAACACATCAACCAACCAAATCATTCTCCTTCAATTTTCCCAAATAGACATTGACTCACAGTGTGATGCTAGACAAATAACAGCATTTCTTATAAATGGAGTGTATAGATACTGACTGGTGAAATTTAGGCCTGAAACACAAGTGTGAAGATGGTTACACTACTACTTCCATAGTGCATAGGAGTTTCAAGCATTACATGCCCTAAAGTCTGGCTCACTGCAACAGTACATGTACTTATATGTCTGCAAACACATCAACCAACCAAATCATTCTCTCTCAATTTTCCCAAATGGGCACTGACTCACAGTGTGATTCTAGACAAATAACAGTATTTCTTATAAATGGAGTATATACATACTGATTGGGGAAATGTAGGCCTGAAACACAAGTCTGAGATGGTTACACTACTACTTACATAGTGCATAGGAGTTTCAAGCACTACATGACTTAAAACCTGGCTCACTGCAAGAGTACATGTACTGATAAGTCTGCAGACACATCAACCAACCAAATCATTCTCTCTCGATGTTCCCAAATGGACACTGACTCAGTGTGATTCTAGACAAATAACAGTATTTCTTAAAAATAGAGTGTATAGATACTGACTGGGGAAATTTAGGCCTGAAACACAAGTGTGAAGGTGGTTACACTACTACTTCCATAGTGCATAGGAGTTTCAAGCATTACATGCCCTAAAGCCTGGCTCACTGCAACAGTACATGTACATATATGTCTGCAAACACATCAACCAACCAAATCATTCTCTCTCAATTTTCCCAAATGGGCACTGACTCAGAGTGATTCTAGACAAATAACAGTATTTCTTTTAAATGAAGTGTATACATACTGATTGGGGAAATGCAGGCCTGAAACACCAGTCTGAGATGGTTACACTACTACTTACATAGTTCATTGGAGTTCCAAGCACTACATGACTTAAAACCTGGCTCACTGCTAGAGTATATGTACTGATAAGTCTGCAGACACATCAACCAACCAAATCATTCTCTCTCGATGTTCCGAAATGGACACTGACTCACAGTGTGATTCTAGACAAATAACATTATTTCTTAAAAATGGAGAGTGTAGATACTGACTGGGGAAATGTAGGCCTGAAACACAAGTGTGAAGATGGTTACAGTACTACTTCCATAGTGCATAGGAGTTTCAAGCATTACATGCCCTAAAGCCTGGCTCACTGCAACAGTACATGTACTTATATGTCTGCAAACACATCAACCAACCAAATCATTCTCTCTCAATTTTCCCAAATGGGCACTGACTCACAGTGGGATTCCAGCCAAAAAAAAGTATTTCTTATAAATGGAGTGCATAGATACTGATTGGGGAAATGTAGGCCTGAAACACAAGTCTAAGATGGTTACACTACTACTTACATAGTGCATAGGAGTTTCAAGCACTACATGACTTAAAACCTGTCTCACTGCAAGACTACATGTACTGATAAGTCTGCAAACACATCAACCAACCAAATCATTCTCTCTCGATGTTCCTAAATGGACACTGATTCACAGTGTGATTCTAGACAAATAACAGTATTTCTTATAAATGGAGTGTATAGATACTGACTGGGGAAATGTAGGCCTGAAACACAAGTGTGAAAGTGGTTACACTATTACTTGCATAGTGCATAGGAGTTTTAAGCACTGCATGCCCTGAAGCCTGGATCACTGCAACAGTACATATACCTATATGTCTGCAAACACATCAACCAACCAAATCATTCTCCTTCAATTGTCCCAAATAGACACTGACTCACAGTGTGATTCTAGACAAATAACAGTATTTCTTATAAATGGAGTGTATACATACTGATTGGGGAAATGTAGGCCTGAAACACAAGTCTGAGATGGTTACACTACTACTTACATAGTGCATAGGAGTTTCAAGCACTACATGACTTAAAACCTGGCTCACTGCAAGAGTACATGTACTGATAAGTCTGCAGACACATCAACCAACCAAATCATTCTCTCTCGATGTTCCCAAATGGACACTGACTCACAGTGTGATTCTAGACAAATAACAGTATTTCTTATAAATGGAGTGTATAGATACTGACTGGGGAAATGTAGGCCTGAAACACAAGTGTGAAGTTGGTTAGACTACTACATGCATAGTGCATAGGAATTTCAAGCACTGCGTGCCCTAAAGCTTGGTTCACTGCAACAGTACATGTACTTATGTGTCTGCAAACACATCAAGCATCCATTCCACATATTTTATTACTGCATTCTACTGTTAAAGCTAAACTCATTTTGGAAACACATAACCAATGACTATTTTCTAATTCTACCAAAATGTAAGGACACAATACTTTTTTAATCAATTACATGTCAGCAAACACATGAAGAACCAAAATGCTTCTCTCAGAGTGATTCATGAATGCACACAGATTCACTGTGTGACTCTAGACAAGCAACACTATCACTTGCATTTTACCAAAACACATTTACTAGTCTACAAGACATAAGGTGACTGTACACATTGCGCAACAATATCTGCTACACATTAGTATAGAGTGCTTCTATCAGAATGATTCCTAAATGCACACAAGACTCACTGTGTGATTCTAGACAAACACCACTATCCCTTGCATTTTACCAAAACACATTTCATAGTCTAGAAGGAGTACTGCATTTAAATGTAGAAACTTGACTCATTTTGCAAACACATAAAAATGACTGGTTTCTAATTCTACCAAAACATGAGAACAGCACAGTTATCTGTCTGCAAACACATGAAATACACAAATACGTATCTCAGAATGGTTTCTAAATGCACACTCACAATAAGATTCTAGAGAAACAAATATATTCCCTGCAGTTTAGCAGGAGAAACACATTAGTCTGATTAAAATCAAAATGCACCACATACATCCCCACACAAATTAATAATTCACCTTTCAAATTGTTTTGTAGATTAAGTATTATGTCAGTCACACCGCAGATTTTCTTATACAGATTCTCTGTTCTGTACACCTCTCACCAAAACCAAAGAATGGCAAAGTTTTCCTCTCATTTTGCATACATATACACCTAAAAATCAAATCACATTCCTTCCCACATTAATTCAAAAGCAAACACACATTTCTATTGGTTACACATTACAACCCATTCCAATTTACATACAATCTGCCTTCTGCCTGTTACCATAAAAACAGTTCATGGAACACTTAATTGAGCACACAGATCAAAAGTTCACCACACAATGTTGCTAATCAAAACAGCAAGTGTGCTTGAGTTTTCAACATATCAGCTTATCTTATGTAACGTTCTTATCAATCATTTTTGTTAACCAATAAGAATCATGCTTTTAAAAAACAGAAAAATGCACCCTAGTTTTCAATGTAGAATGTTGTCAAACAACCAATCATTTCTTTTTTGAAAACGTATCCACCATTTTAGAAAAATCTTAGTTTTCAAACTGCCATTTCATTTACAGAGACCATCTGAGTGCATCCAGACCTCCCTTTTAAGATGCTTAGAGTGTTGATTGTGGGACACAGCTATATTTTCTGTAGCCAAAAGGTATGCAGAAAACAAATTTAATCCACAAACACCTAGGTTTACCAAATGTAGACATTAAATGGATTGGACAAAGAGGGTTAAAGTGGCACTAATTGATGCCATTAGTTAAATCCTTTTTGCATCTCCAACACTCTGACCTCATAATTGTGCACTGTGGTGGCAATGACCTAGGCACTTTGACTGGGGTAGGTCTGGAAATGCTTATGAAGGACACCTTTGGAGAATTTATGTCACTTTTCCCCCAAACTGCCTTTGGCTATTCTAACATATGCCAAAGGCAGGAATGGAGCTGGTCCAATCAATTTTGTCCACAGGTTGAGAAAGCTAGGAAACATGTGAATAAATCTGTTTCTGCTTTTCTCAGAGACTACAGAATGGGGTCCATTTACCACAACAATCTGCGTTTTAATATGGATGGCATCTATAGGACAGATGGTGTACATTTTACAGATGAGGGAAACAGAGTCTTCCTCTTGAACTTTAGACTCTGCATAGGTACTAAAATCTCTCAATAAACACAAGGGCTAAACACATAAGCTTGATGTATATCTGAAATACATTATTTGTTTTTTGGCTTGGAGTCGGGCACCCAACGCACCAAAGTCGTGTACCCAGCATGTACAGGTCGTACACCACACGCGCTGGAGTCGCGCACCCTACAGGTTAGGAGTCATCCATCCAACGCATGCACACCAGGAGGCCGTACTGAGCGCCGCGCTGGGTGCGCGACTCCCAATTTTACCATAAACAAAATAAATAGCCCCTATCACTAATTACTATTATCTCCGGGGACCCCATCCCCCGGGGCTTATAAATAACGTTGGGGACCATGGGGGAAGCCCCAATGCCCCCACGGTCCCAGCCGGCTCCCCGCATCCTACGAGAACTGGCATTGGTTTTCCACATGGGGAGCTGCTAACTTGCAGCTCCCCGTGTGGAAAAGCAATATGGTTTGGAGTTTGAAAGAGAGAGCAGGTTTCCCCTCTCTTTTAAAATCCAAACCACGTTTGCTATGGGGGGCCACGAGACTCCCGCCCTCCGATAGCAAACAGCAGTGTCCTGGGGGAGTGCACCCTAGGACACTGCAGGAGCCGGCCCTGAGGGGTGGCGGTCCGCAGGGCCCTCAAGGGCTCCAGGAGGGGGTCCACACAGCCCCCCTCCCACAATACATAAAGCCCTGGGGGGTAGTGGTCCCCAGGGCTTGGGGGCCGTTCAGCTCCCCCCACAAAATGAACTAGGAGGAGCTTTTGAGCCCCTCCCAACAATTTATTTTATAGCCCCGGGGGGTGGTGGGCCCCGGGGCTGGGAGGGCCCTCTGGGCCTCCTTTAAATTTAATAATTTTGCCCCCGGATTTTGCCCCCCGGGGTCTGATTATAAAAAAACCTCAGTTTTAATGTTTCTTTTTTTTTTTTTTAACGTCAGAGTCCGCGTACCCTACACGCACCTGCCGGGTCTTTTAAAAAAAGTTTTTTTAAATTGTGGGCCCTGAGGGTCCTTCTGGGACCCCCTAAGCAGGTCTAGAGGGTAAAAGTATTTCTACTCTGCCCCCTTTCTTCGTTTTGCACACATATTCCACTAACTTCTTCAGCCTCGCATCTACCGAGGCACAAAATGGCTGCCAACAGTTCCTGGTTTTGAATGTTGACAACCACTTGACAGCCAATTAGCATTCAGCGCGTGATCGGAAGGATGCGCTTATGGTGCGCTTATGGTGCGCTCATGGTGCGCTCAGGTTCCTCTGATCGACCGCGCCCATAGATATATAAATGCTTTTAACTGTAATTTCCTCAGGAACTACTGAACAGATTGACACCATTTAAGCGAAAGGCACAAGTCTGAACTGAGGGCTATATCTTTGACAAATTTGGTATAATTCCGTTCAGCAGTTCGGGCTGTAGCTGTGGCTAAAGGTCCTATGGGAAATTGCATGGGGAAAACACATTTTGGGAACCCCCTTTTTTCTCGAATCACCGTGAAACTTTCAGGATAGGAGCGGACTGGAGCTGACCGTAAGTTTTTAAAATTTTGCAAAGATTCGTCAACCGGCGCCAAAGTTATTCCAAATAGAATGTTGCGGATTTCCTATGGAAAATAGGTCCTAACTATAACTACCTATATATATATATATATATATATATCCATTATTAATTATTAATAATTTTGGGTGAAACCCCATAAAAGACGTAAAATCAATGCAACAATAAACCAATAAATAACATAGTTCATAACCAAGTATATACAAATGCAAGCAGGAAATATATGTAAATAGTAAAAAAAAAAGAGTGCAATAATTCCTAGGCAATTATGTGGAACATTTCCCAAGAAACGTCACTGCACAAAAAAATGTAATTATTGTATTAATTAAAAATAAAAGCACCCGCCTCTTCCTGATGAGCCAATCAGCATATAAAAATTTACCACGGCCGAAAACTATAACTATACTTTTGTCTGACTACAATACTCTTTTTACAATGCGGTAATGTTTAAAACCCATGTTCAGACTATTTCTTTCTTTCCATGTTGTACATCAGAAAAAAGAATAAAACATGGTTTGTATTCTCAATTGCGTCAATGCTTATTTTGCATTAGCTTTGGTAGTCGGGTGAATTTCCATTTGCAGGTAAAGCTATTGGTAAATATGTTTCCAAATCTAAATCTAATGTACAAAGTTCTGACTTGATTTAGAATAATCTCATCCATATAGGGTTTGTTAGACCTGTCAGCATTTGGGTGCTTACCCCAACAATTTTGCCTGATTCCCTTCCCTTTTTACTGTATCTTTTTGTTGGCCTTAGGACTCTGAGCACTTTACTATTGCTGACCAGTGCTTAAGTACATGTGCTTCTCCCCTAAACATGGTAAGATTGCTATATACACAGCTGATATATTAAGTTTACTTGTAAGTCCTGTGTAAGTGGTATACCATATACCCAGGGCCTGTAAATTAAACATTACTCGTGGGCCTGCAGCACTGATTGTGCCTCCCAAACAAGTTACCTTTCAAACCTGTCTCAGGCCTGCCATTGCAGAGCCTCTGTGTGCAGTTATACTGCCAGTTCGACTTGGCATTCAAAACCCTTTGCTAATCCTTAAACCCCCCTTTTATTACACATATGTCACCCCTAAGGCAGGCCCTTGGTATCCCATATGGCAGAGTGCTGTGTAAGTAAAAGGTAGGACATGTACTTTTTAGTTTGTATTGTCCTGGTAGTGACAAACAGCTACAATAATTTTTCACTACCTTGAGGCCTATTCTGCTCATAGGTTAACTTTGGGAATTCCTTAATATACCTTTCAGCTGTAATTCCCGATTAGAAACTGGTAGTTGTTTCATGTTTTATATCTTTGGAATGGTAATGATAAATCCTCTTTACTGGTAAAGTTGGATTTAACATTACTGCTTTAGAAATACCACTTTTAGAAAGTGGACATTTCTCTGCTCTTACAGCTCTGTGTACCTGCAGCCTGTATCCAATATTCGTCTGGAGTGGGGGACAGCTGTCTAAGGCCTTCACCTTCGGTTTCTCTTTTGTTTAGGTCTTGGCCCTTTTCTTAGGTTTGAACATCATAACACAGCTTGAATCTTATGACACATTCTTATTATTTATGACCACATTTTCGCGGCTCTGGGCATTAACCTAACAGGCCATTAGGAAATAATTTTGGTTTTGCATAAGATTGTTAAAGAACAAACATTTCATTGGGTTTATGTTACTTACAGTGTTCCCCTGATGAAGCGTTATCCTGAAATGCATTGGGACAGATAAACACCACATGGAAAGTGTAATGCCATTCTACATGGAAAGGATGAACATGTTAGCTGAAGACATCATTGTGATAAAATAAATACTAGTCGTACATGACAAAATTAATGATTGTACATGTGATGTTTCGCGTCTTTTGAAGAATTTCTTTTGACTTTCTGATTAAGCTGATTGATAATAGGACTATTTTTTAGATGAAAGTTGTTGAATTATTTGCTTAAATATTGAAGTAAGAGTGCCAGGATTGGCTTGTGAACAGTGCACCTTGTCTCTCTGGAAGTGGACCCATACACCTGCACCAAAGAAATTAACGCATCTCTAGTCTGCATGTAGCAGAACCGATACATCGACCCTGTCGCTGGAGTAGGGTCGGCACATCGCTCTCGGAAACAAAGTATTGCTTTGCGAGCCTGACGCATCAAAACCACTCATCACCACCGCTGCAGTATGGAGAGATCAATGCATTCCCTTGACTGCGTGGAGAAAAGCCGGTGCATCACACTTTGCAACCAAGTTATCCCGGCTCGTTGCTTCGTCTACAGAGCCAAAGCATCAACATCACTGCGTGGAGAACATCGACACATCATCTCGACTGGATTCGACATCGAAGCATCGCTGGTCTGCACTACGCATCTTGCTGTTGCAACCAAGATCAAGGTACTCTGCTCACTGGGACTGCATGCCTCCTGTCCCCTGGCCAGAGCTCCCGCGTGGTTGACCTGAAATGTTGACTTTGCCCTGGTCCTCCTTGACCAAACAACTCCCTTTTGTTGTTAAGAGCATTAACTCTTTATGAAATTATTGTCGATTTTTCTAAACCAATTTGGAGTCTTTTGTGTTTTGTGTTGTTGTTGTGTTACTGTGTCTTGTGTTGCACAAATACTTTTCACATTGCCACTTTAGATAAGCTTGACTGCTACTTGGCACAGGCCAAGCTAGCAAAGGCTGAACACAGGTTATTTTTTTGTGTGTATCTGACTTACCCTGAATAGAGTGGTGGTCCCTACTTAAATAGGGTGCATACCTCTGCCAACTAGAGAGCCCATTTCTAACATTGGTGATCAGCAGTGAGGATAGGACTTGTGATGTGCAATACTATATAGTAACTCATGGTTCGCTGCAACTCTACACTAAAACCAATTCGAACCTTTTTCAATTGGCCCTAATTGGCTTTTTGAGTTTTTGCTAAAGCATGTCTCTCTCTGGAGAAGCAGCTCCTGCACCTGCAGTAATTGATTTTGAGCTGACCAAGTTAAAACCCTACACTATCGCACAGCTTAAGGATGTTTGCAAGGGATTTCAAGTATCTATGAAAGGCTTGACCCTGAAGTTGGAGCTAAAGAAGGATTTGAGAGCCTGGCCAGAGGCCTGTGATGAAGGGGCTGTTGTCCCAGAGGCTGAGGAGCAGGAAATTGAGAAGGAGGATGAGTAGCTGATCCTGGGATCTGCTGTGGATCTGGGACTTCCTTTAGAGGGGGCCAACAATTTGCTGGAAGCAGTAGTGGTTACCAGAGCAGGGAGCAGCAACTCATAAAGGGACTTGTCCCCAAAGGAGTTTGAAGAGAGGAGGGAGGAAAGAAACCTCAAGCTGGAGCTTGCTAAGTTAGAGCAGGAGCTGAAGCTTGCCCAACTGGAGAAATAGCGGGCTCTGGCTGAGAGGTAACACGTTTTGGAATAGAAGAGGCTGGCCAAGGAGGAGAAGAAGATAGCCCATGAGCTGAGCCTCAGAGAGCTGGACATTGGAGCCCTAAAGGTGGAGTCCAGTATCAGCAATGGTGGCAGCATACCTGCAGTATCTACTACTGAAGTAAGAGTCTAAATCCCCAAGGATGTAATGCCCAGTTATGAGGTGGGGGATGACATAGACAAATGATTTGCAGCCTATGAAGTGCCTCTAAGCGTGCACAAGGTTCCAGAGGAGTCCTAGGGTGGTAGTCTATAGAGGCACATGCCCACAGTAGGGAGGCACACATTTCTCATACTAGAGGTGGGGGCCAGATATGCTACACTGCAGTGAAGGCCATCTTATTCAGTAAGTTTGGGATGGCCCCTGAAAAGTATAAACAACAGTTCAAGGCCAGCCACAAGATTTCATTACAGACATGGGTGGATTTCTTAGATTAGGCTATCAAGGCACTGAAGGGCTTGTGGAGGGTCTGAAAAGTTGATGATTCTTCAGGGCTGTACAACTTTGTTTTAAAGGAGCACATGCTTGATACTTGTTTTCCAGAGCTGCACCTAAACCTGGGTGATAGTAAGCTTTCTGACCCCAGGAAGCCAGCTGAGAAGGCTAACTGCTGGGTCAGCAACAGAGTGTCCAAGGAAGTATCTGGGAGGACTCCCAAAAGGGTGGTCAGGGATCTCAATAGAAGAAAGAGGGTGGAGATAAAAAGGAGCTCTCCCAAGGCCCCCAAAACAACTTACAGGGGAAAGGAGTCTCATTCCCAATCTGGCCACCAGAAGAAAATCTACCCTGACAGAAGTCAGCAGCCCAAAACACCTAAGTGCTATGAGTAGGAACAGTATAAGGGGAATCCCAAGTGTCGAAAAATAACACAACCTCCCCCTGGAGGAAAGGTTCCAGGGCTGGCTGGTATAGTGCTAAGGGATGAGTTTGGCCCAGTAAATGGAGGAGGGGTTTTATTTTGGTTGTTTAGTGGGATTATCCTAGTGTCACTGGGTGACAATGGGATGGTTCCTAAGATACATGTGCCCTCTAATACTGCAAAGTATAGGCACTGGGTCACCATCAAAGGGCAAGGTGTTGAGGCTCTGAGGCATATAGGTGACAGCATGACTGTGGTAAGAAGTCAGCTGGTGTCCCCAGAGTAGGCTATTCTTGCATTCCACCAGGTTGTGGTGGCTGACAACAGGGAGGGTCCCTATCCTGTGGCCCTTGTTCCATATGAGTGGGGCAAGGGGGTTCAAGTCTTCTGAAAGTTGTAGGAAGCCCTGTCATTCATGTGGGCTGTTGCTAGGTAATGACCTTGAACACACTACCTGGTAGGATTTGGAGCTAAAGGCTCATGTGGAGATGCATGCCCTGGATGCGAGTCACAAAGGGCTCGATCTTTGAAAAACAGCATAGCCAGCTGCTAAGAAGGGGAAGGTTAAAAGGTGTGGGAAACCAGACCCTGAATGTCTTCTCAATGAGGTGGATGGGGCACCTGCGGTGGCTACCCTGTAGCCTACTCAGGAGTGCATTGCTCCCAAGAGCTTGCTGGATGCCAGGTGGACCTACCAAGGAGGAGTTCTGTAGGACACAGAGGGTGTGCCCAACCCTTGAGGGCATGAGACAACAGACCAAAGCCCCAAAAGCAGGTGATTGCTCCGGTAGTCCTCACATTTACTGGGAGGCCATCCTCCTTTGCACTGAGCCTAAGGCTCCTGTGGATGGGACTTCAAGGGTCCTGGTGGTCCCCTAGTGCTACAGTGCCTTCCTACTGGAGCTGTCTCACTCAATTGTCCTGGCAGGACACCTGGGCTAAGACGAGACATTCGAAAGGCTTGTCCCCCACTTTTATTGGCCTAGGAACAAAACCTCCTTGAATGCATTCTCTAGGACTTGTGTAACCTGCCATGCCAGTGGGAAGACTGGGCAGAGGCTGAAAGTTCTCGGCACACCCTTTGAGAGGGTGGGCTTCAAGACTGTTGGGCCTATGAATCTCCAGACTGCTTCAGGCAACATGTTTATCCTGGTTCTGGTGGATCATGCCACTAGGCGCCCAGAGGCAAGTCCTCTGAAGTCCACGACTGCTCTTGCAGAGGCAAAGGCCATGTTGGGGATTATTACCCAAGTGGGTTTCCCCAAGGAAGTGGTGTCTGACCGGGACACCAACTTCATGACTGTTTCCATGCAGTCAGTGTGGAAGGAGTTCCACAGTTCTATATGTTCTACACGCCCTACGATTCACAAACAAATGGGCTTGTTGAAAGATTCAACAAGACCCTGAAGGGCATGATTAGAGACCAGCCTGAGACCCTGAGGAGTAAGGGAGACACCACACCTTCTGTTTGCATACAGAGACGTACCAGCGAAGCAATAAATCAATCAAGTCGTATTTCTAGAGCACAACGTGTCACCCATGTGGGTATCCAGGCACTAGCTATTGGTCTTAGTGGAAAAGCCAGGTCTTGAGTTCCTTCTTGAATTCAGTCAGTGATGGTGTGCAGGTGGAAGGGTAGGGTGTTTCACGTTTTGGTGGTGAGGCAGGAGATGGAGTGTACTCTAGAGCTGCTGCAACGTATGCATGGTATCTCTGAAACGTCGAGGTGTGCTGCGCAGAGGTTCCTGTGAGGCTGTTTGGAAGTGTAGGCAGTGGTTCATGTAGGTGGGTCCTGTGTCATGTAGATTTTTGTAGGCATGGATCAGGAGCTTGACGTGGCATCTCTTCTGAACTGGGAGCCAGTGGAGGTTCCTCAGGTGGTGGGTGATGTGGGTTCTCTTGGGTAGGTTGAGGATCAGTCTAGCTGCCACCTTCTGGATTAACTAGAGTCTGTGCATGAGTTTGATTGTGGTGCTGGCATAGAGTGCATTGCCGTAGTCCAGTCGGCTGGTGATGAGGGCCTGCGTTTCCGTTATCCTGGTGTTGATGGGGACCCACTAGAAGAACTGCAGGCTGAGAAGACAGCGTTAACTTGACATTTCATGGATAGTTTGCTGTTAAAGATGATGAGTGTAGGCAGTGTGCTTACTGAAGATGCGTACTTCCGTCTTGTCTATGTTGTGCTTAAGTCAGTTGTCCCTCATCAATGCTGAAACGTTTTTCATATAGTTGTGGAAGTTGGACTTTGACGAGGTGGGGTCGCCTAAGAGTGATAGGACGAGTTGGGTGTCTTCGGCTTAGGAGATGATATAGATGTTGTGTTATCTGACGATGTCCGAGAGTAGTGTAATGTAAATGTTGATCAGGATTGGGCTGAGGGATGATCCTTGTGGAACACCGTAAATGTTGTGTTTGACCTGTGATGTGAACGGAGGGAGACAGACTTTCTGGGTCCATCCAGCGAGAAAGGGTGTCATTCATTGAGAGTGTTGTCTGTGATGCCGATCTGGTGCAGGCAATTGATGAGTGTGTGGTGGGACACAGTGTCAAAAGCTGCTGCGAGATTGAGCAGCATCAAGTGAGCAGATTTTTCTGTCACTAGGGTGCGGATTTCGTCTGATGCGGTGATCAGAGCTGTGTTGGTGCTGTGGTTGATTCAGAAGCCTGATGGGACAGGTCCAGTAGGTTTTTTCTCTCTAGGTGTTCTTTGAGTTGGAGGTTGAAGGTCTTCTCCAGGACTTTTGTGGGGAATGGGAGCAGCAAGATGGGACGGTAGTTCTGTAGTTCATTGGGGTCTGCCGAGGGTTTCTTTAGGAGGGCTTGGTCGCCCCACTCACTGCTGCCGCTCCTGCCTGCCTTTGCCGCCTCCTGCCTGCAGATTCCTTCGCTCGCTGCCTGCTGCTCCTGGGAATTTCCCGCTGCTCCTGGGAATTTCCCGCTGCTTCTTGGAATTTCCCGCCGCTGCCTCCCTGCGGCCCCGCCCCCCTGTGATTCCATTCGCCGCCCCGCTCCCGCCACCCAGCTGCTCCTCCCTCCCGGCTCCTTACTTAAGGGCACCGTAGGGGACCACAGAGTGTGACCGCTCAGCCCTCCACAGGGCTTGGTCGCCCCACTCACTGCTGGCGCTCCTGCCTGCCTTTGCCCCCTCCTGCCTGCAGATTCCTTCGCTCGCTGCCCGCTGCTCCTGGGAATTTCCCGCTGCTCCTGGGAATTTCCTGCTGCCCGCTGCTTCTTGGAATTTCCCGCCGCTGCCTCCCTGCGGCCCCGCCCCCCTGTGATTCCATTCGCCGCCCTGCTCCCGCCACCCAGCTGCTCCTCCCTCCCGGCTCCTTACTTATGACGCCCCCAGAGCGACCGCGCAGCGGACGCGCGCAGCGGGAGCGCCGATTGAGCGCCGAAGGTGCGCCAAAGGTAAGCCCGTCTGCGCCCGTCCGCGTCTGGCCAGCGCCAGGACCCCTGGCCCTCCCCGCCGAGGCAAGACGACCCGACTGACCTACGACGCCGCCACTCTCAACGCACTCAATGCCGGCCGGACCCACGCCTGCTGCCGAGCCACCCTGAGACGCACCCACGGACCCTTCACCTGCTGCACCTGCAAGTTCACCTGCCTCCGAACCTGCCCCGCACCCGCCAAGACAAACACCAGCAGCAACCACCTCAAGTGCATCCTGATCAACACCCGCTCCGTCCACAGACACGCCGTGGAACTCTGGAACCTCCTCGATGCTACATCACCGGACGTCGCCTTCCTCACGGAAACCTGGATGAACGCCTCCTCTGCACCCGACATCGCCATCGCCATCCCGGACGGGTACAAGATCATCAGGAGGGACCGCATCAACCAGACCGGAGGTGGCATCGCCATCGTCCACAGGAACACCATCCGCATCACGACCGACGCCAACGACTCCTTCGCCGCAGCCGAACATCTCCACTTCCAGATTCACACCAACCCTAAGACGACCCTCAGAGGCACCCTCGTCTACAGACCCCCGGGACCACGCACACAATTCAGCGAAGACATCACAGACTTCATCAGCCCGCACGCCCTCCCCTCCACTGACTACATCCTCCTCGGGGACCTCAACTTCCACCTGGAGAACAACAAGGACCGCAACACCACCGCCCTGCTGGAAAGCCTCGCCAACCTCGGACTCAAGCAACTGGTCAACACCCCCACCCACTACGCCGGCCACACGCTTGATCCCGTCTTCTCTTCCAGCAAGTACATCACCTTCAGCCACGCCACCAGACTCCACTGGACCGACCACAGCTGCGTCCACTTCAGCTTCAAAAGATCCACGACTCACCACCACCCGCAACAGGTACCTCACAGGAATTGGAGCAAGATCACCACCTTCCTCAGCCAGAGCCCACCCGCCAACACAACGGACCCCAACGAAGCAGCCCGCAACTTCACACAGTGGCTGACCGCCTGCGCCGACGACCTCGCGCCACTAAAGAACCCTCCCAGCAGACCCAGAAGCAAGAAGGCATCCTGGTTCACCGACGACCTCAAGGACTCCAAGAAGACCTGCCGCACCCTCGAGAAAGCCTGGCTCCTCGACCGGACCACCGACAACATGACCGCCCTCAAACACGCTACCCGCAAGCACCACCTGCTCATCCGCACCACCAAGAAGAAATCCCTGAAGGAACGACTGGACAACAACGCCCACGACAGCAAAGAGCTCTTCACTATCGTCAAGGAGTTCTCCAACCCCAGCACCGGCACCAACGACATCACTCCGCCACAAGACCTCGGCGACTCCCTCGCATTGTTCTTCCACCGCAAGATCGCCAACATCCACAACAGCTTTGGCGCCCCACCCACGCACCCAACCGTCGAACCAACGCCCCCCACCGCCACCCTTCGCACCTGGACCACGGTGACCACCGAAGACACAGCCCGCACGATGAACACCATCCACTCCGGATCACCGACTGACCCCCTGCCCACACCACGTCTTCAACAAGGCCGACTCCACCATCGCACCCCAACTCCGGAACATCATCAACGCCTCCTTCAACACCGCCACCTTCCCGGAGAGCTGGAAGCACGCCGAGATCAGCGCCCTCCTGAAGAAACCTACAGCGGACCCCACCGATCTCAAAAACTTCCGCCCCATCTCGCTCCTCCCTTTTCCTGCTAAAGTCATCGAGAAGATCGTCAACAGACAGCTGACCACCTTCCTCGAGACGAACAGATCCCTCGACCCCTCGCAGTCCGGCTTCAGAGCCAACCACAGCACCGAGACCACCCTCATCGCAGCCACCGACGACATCCGGACCCTGCTCGACAAGGGGGAAACAGTGGCCCTCATCCTCCTGGACCTCTCCGCTGCGTTCGACACGGTCTGCCACCGCACCCTAGTCCAGCGCCTCAGCAACATCGGTATCCAAGAGAAAGCACTGGAGTGGATCATCTCGTTCCTCGCCGGAAGAACACAAAGAGTCCGCCTCCCCCCGTTTCGCTCCGAGGCCACCGAAGTCATCTGCGGCGTCCCGCAAGGATCTTCACTCAGCCCCACCCTCTTCAACATCTACATGAAACCTCTCGCAGCCATCGCACGCCAGCACAACCTCAACATCATCTCTTACGCCGACGACACCCAGCTGATCCTCTCCCTCACCAGAGACCCCGACACCGCCAGAACCTGCCTACACGAAGGGATGAAAGACGTCGCCGAGTGGATGAAGGACAGCCGCCTGAAACTGAACTCGGACAAGACGGAAGTCCTCATCCTGGGATCTTCGCTCTCCGCCTGGGACGACTCCTGGTGGCCCCCAGCCCTGGGCACCGCACCCAAGCCAACCGACCACGCACGCAACCTGGGCTTCATCCTGGACCCCTCCCTCTCGATGACCAGACAAGTCAACGCCGTCTCCTCATCGTGCTTCAACACCCTGCGTATGCTTCGCAAGATCTTCCGCTGGATCCCGACCGAGACCAGGAAGACTGTCACCCAGGCACTCATCACCAGCCGACTGGACTACGGAAACGCCCTCTACGCCAGAACCACAGCCAAGCTACAGAAAAGACTCCAGCGCATCCAGAACGCCTCCGCCCGGCTCATCCTGGATGTCCCCCGACGCAGCCACATCTCCAGCCACCTGAGGAACCTGCACTGGCTCCCCGTCGACAAGAGGATCACGTTCCGGCTCCTCACCCACGCACACAAGTCTCTCCACGACCTGGGCCCCAAGTACCTCAACGACCGCCTGACCTTCTACACGCCCACCCGCCAGCTACGGTCCACCAGCCTCGCCCTCGCAGCCGTACCACGCATCCGAAGAGCCACCGCCGGAGGAAGATCCTTCTCTTACCTGGCTGCCAAGACTTGGAACTCCCTCCCCATCCACCTTCGGCTGACCCAGGACCATCTCGCCTTCAGGAAACAACTCAAGACCTGGCTGTTCGAGCAGTAGCATACCCCTCCCCCCAAGCGCCTTGAGACCGTCCCGGGTGAGTAGTGCGCTATACAAATGGCATGATTGATTGATTGATTAGGAGTGGTTTGACTTAGGCGTATTTCCAGGTGTCTGGGAAGGTGGCCGTGGATATTAAGGTGTTGAAAATGGAGGTGAGTTGGGTGCTGATCTTGTCCGTTCCGAGGTTGTAGAGATGGTAGGGGCAGGTGTCGATGGGTGCTCTTGAGTGGATGGTGTTCATCAGTGATTGTGTTCGATGTAATGAGTTGATCCCAAGCGGTGAGCCAGTGGTTGGTGGTGGTGGTCAATTGGTGGCTGAGGGGGATGGAGGGCTGGAGGTTGAAGTTTTGTAGATAGGTGCTATTTGTTTGTGAAAGTGGTCGGCAAGGGCGTTGCAGAGTTCCTGTGATGCAGGGATAGCGTTTTCAGTGGCTGGCGGGCAGGTGAACTCTTTGATGATGTTGAAGAGTTTCTTAGCTTGGTTGGAGCTTGTGTAGATCCAGTGGGTGAGGGCCACCTTTTTTGCAGCTTTTAACTGTCAGTGGTAGTCATTGAGGTCTGATTTGAAAGTGACTGTCTGTGTGGGCCTGCTTGTGCGCCATTTTCTGTCTAGTTATTTTTACCTGCGTTTGGATGTACGGAGTTCTGGGGAGTACCAACTGTGCACTGTGGTTGGTTTGGTGGGGGCGACTCTGTCAGCGATGTCAGTGATCAAGTCGTTGCTGTTCTGTATAGTGCGCTCTAAGTTGGTGGTGTCTTAGGGGAGAGTAGTGCTGGGGCGTTGGTCCATGGACCATTTGCGTAAGGAGGCGCTGTGTCTATTGGGGGTGAGGGCAGGTCCAACGATGGTGAAGTTTACGATGGAGTGATCCAATCAGATGAGTTCCAAGGTGTTACTGGATATGTATATAGGGTCCAGCGCGTGTCCTGCTCTGTGCGTGGGGTCTGTGACGAGATACTTCAGGCTGATGTTGTTTAGTCTGTCCAGAAGGTTGGTGGAGCTGGTGTCAGTGTTGTCGTCCAGGTTGGAAGTTGAGGTCTTCCAGGAAGATGTAGTATTCAGATTCAGTGGTGAGTGGGGTGATACATTTCGTAATGGCATCGCTTGAGACGGTTTGTGGACCTGGCCGTCCGTATGCTAGGGTGTCTCTGATGGTGGTGTTATCGTCAGTGCAGAGCTGGAAATTCATGTGTTCCATGATCTGCGTGGTTTCGTCATATGATGCCAATGCTGCCTCCGTTGGTGGAGTCACAGTGTTTCATTTTTAACTCACTGGGGGTTGCCGTGTCGATATCTGGGTCGATGTGTGGATGATTCAGATCTCTGTGATGAAGGTCACATCGAAGGCAAGTATGGAGATGGGGTCCCATACCTCGTGGCATGCTTTCAGAGCGACCTGGCATTGACCAGGAGGCAGGTGAGTTGTCCAGGGAGAGTCTTGGCTTTGCTTGCTGATGTGGCCCTGGTTGCTGTGGTGGTGCTCGGTGCTGGGATAGAGGTGAATCAGCAGTGGAGGCAGGTGAAATGCCCTGCTGTGGAGTGGGGTGATGTAAGGCAGCAGTTGTTGTTCTGCCCTAGATTAGGGCATACAGGCCTATGGTGGAGTACCGGTGAGAGTGCAGGGGCCAGGGGTCCTGGCGCTTGTGTGGTTTAGGCACAGACGGGCGCAGAGTCAGCTGCACAGCTAAGTAGCAGCCTCCATAAATAGTCCTGAGAGGTAGGAGGGGTTAGGAGGGAGGCGAGAGGTCGGGGTGGGGGAGAGGCGACTAAGAAAAACGCAAAAGCACTACAATCTAATTACTGAGGAAATGGCACTTAAGCTAAACAGCCAAAGGAGTAATCAGTGCACCATACCAGGGACTGGGCTTCATCCCCTTTGAGCTTCTCTATGAACACCCGGTTAGAGGACCTCTGAATTTGGTGAAAGAAGGGTATGAGCAAGCTCCCAGGACAATTCCCCTGGATGTAGTGAACTACATGCTGGCCTTGAGAAGCCAACTGTCTAAGTTGCGGAAGCAAGCTTCAGAGAACTTAGAAGCAAGTCAGGATGTAATGAAACAATGGTATGACCAAAATTCTACCACTTGTAGCCTGGGAAGAAAGTGTGGGTTATGGAGCCTGGGGAGCCCAGAGCCCTCCAGGACCAATGAACCAGGCCCTATGAGTTGATTGTGAGGTAGGGTGAGGCCACCTCCATGGTAGACCTTGAGACCCCTAGGCACCCCCTCAGAGTGCTCCTTGTTATTCGCTTCAAGCCTCACTTTGAGAGATCTGAACTCACCATGCTGTTGTTGGCAGATGGAGAAGAGGAGAGTGAACCTCTCCCTGACCTCTTAGACTTCAAGAAAAAAGATGGACCTGTGGAGGGAGCAATCCTTTCCCCCAGCCTGACTTCTGACCAGCAGAGGGGCTTCCACCGAGTGTTGGGACAGTACTCCTCTAGATTTTCCCTCATCCCTGGGACTACCCACCTGTGTAGCCATGATGTGGACACAGGATACAACCTTCCTGTGAAGAACAAACCTTGCAAGTTGTCTGAAAAAGTGAGGGTCAGCATTAAGGACGAGGTTTCAAAGTGCCGGATATGGGGGTGATAGAACCCTCCAGTAGCCCCTGCTCCAGTCCTGTTGTATCTGGTCCCAAAAGCTACCCCGCCGGGTAACACGACTGAACTCAGGTTCTGTGAGGCTTATAGAGGGCCACAAAGACAGTCATTCTTTCCATCCTCCAGGCTCATGAGCTTATTGACAGGTTAGCGGTTGTCCAGTACTTAATTACATTTGATCGTACATCAGGGTACTGGCAAATCGCCCTAACAGAAGGAGAAAACAAGTGGTCAGACTTCTCCATTCCAGCTCTTTGGACTTAAAAATGCCCCTCCCACCTTCCGGAGGTTGGAAACCAGGTCCTTGCAGGTATGGAGGCCTTCAGTGTTGCATGTCTAGATGACATAGCTGTCTTAAGTAGTAGCTGGAAAGACCACCTTTTGAACCTCCAGGAAATGCTTCAGGCTGTACAACAGCCAGGCCAAAGGCCAGTAAGTGCCAAATAGGACAGGGGACTATGGTGTACTTGGGACCACCCGGAACTGTAAATATATATACATATATTGGGTCATGTGATCAAGCCTCTTCCTGAGGCGAAACGCGTCATGGCGGACGCGCTGGCACGAAATTAAATAAAATCACTTTCTGCACCTGCAACCTTTGGGTCTACTCTTCGTCATTGGACGTCGGACAGCGTTTGCTGGCAGTGTGGCGATCTTCTTGAATATATATATATATATATATATATATATATATATAGTGAACAAGGCGGGAGCATGCCGCCGAAACGCGTCTAAGCAGCGAGTAGAGACAATAAATTTTGTTTGAATTACAACTCACGGAGTCAGCGCCTCACTGGATCGTACGTGTGGATTGGTTTCAAATATATATATATATATATATATATATATATATATATATCCCACCGGGGCGGGAAATGCCAACATAATTAGGTAATAACTTTAATCTGGCTGCAGTACGATCAGTTTGAAATTTGAATAACATCCAAAGAATCAATTTGTATTTTGACTGCACATACGCACGTTTTAACAACTAGTCTGCTGTCACTATCTGTCTTTTCACACGTGACGTGGTTGTATTTTCAGTTAAATATGCAAAAATGTTAGTGAGCAAGCCTGCTGGGCAGGCGAAACACGTCTAACACCATCAGCTGACAATAAAGAATTTGCTTCGAAACCACACAGTGCCGACTTTCCTTTGTTGGAAGTGTGGTGCATATTTCGGACCGTGTTTCGGAGGTCCGTAACGCCGACGCACCCTTTGATCTGGAGATGGTGAATTATCCGGAGCAAAATGTGGATTTTGTTTGAATACCACTGCCCCCCCCAATCCGTATACACAGGAGAGCGTGAACGCTACCTGGAGGGGAAGTGAGAGACTGCCGTAAGGTGCAACAACACACCCCGTCGAGCCGAAGGACCCGAGGAGTACGTTGGGAATGCCGAGGTAAGCGTTTGAGTATACGGAGACTGGAAAAGGGAAAGCCAGTGGAGATAATTTCACACCGCAGATATTGATCGATTGTGGACATTGGCGGTTCTGTTTCACGTAGATTATCCTACGAGAACATTTATTGAATAAATATGTCAGCTGCAAAAGTAAGGGAACGGGAGGAAGCAGCGTTGTCGATTTTCAATGACAATATATCGACTAGCAATACAAAGATGGCACCAGCAAGCACAAACACAATGACAACGGATGTAACAGCACGTCTTAAACGATTGGAAAAGCTTAAGCGGTCTGAATTGGCAAAATGGTGGGAGGCAAAATCTTGAAATCAGCATTTAGAGGTTAAAAGAATCCCACGAGGACTCAGAATACTGGTTGTCCCTACTTATGAAGATCCGAACCCAAATATGCTACAGGAGTGAGCCGAGAATAATTAGGAATCTTCAAGTAGAATGCTAACAATTCTAATAAAGTATGCTGAGATCGACTGTGCGAGAATTTTGGAAGAAATAGAGCAAATCATGGACATGCTTAGTAAAGAGGCTGATCAAGAGAGCATTATGAAATTCATGACCGAAATTAAAGAACGACTAACCAAGAAAGCGCAGAAGTTTCTGCGAGATAAAATCGACTATGACCGAGGACAAATTTACACATTTGCCAAAAAATCTGAAAGCATGAGGAGGCAAAGAATGAATATTGTTGGACAAGTCACGCAAGCACAGCAGGCCGAACAGAGTAGCATACAGAGTTCTGAGCCTGACACTGACCTTGAAGAAGGGCTAAATAATCCAAGATCAATACCAATTCCATCAGTTATTGACGAATTTGATTTTTTAAGGGAGGAAAGATGTTTCAATCTTCATCCAAGACCCCCTCTAGACTTCAGACCTCAAAGAGGAAGAGGCGGAGGAGGAAGAGGCGCGAAGTCGCGAAACAATGCAACCACAGGAGAGAAGCCCAAATCCAAAGCCAGCAAGTCGATGGATGCAAAGAAGCAACAATTGTTAACCTCACAGAAATCACGCTCTCAGCAGAAGAAAAAAGAATTCTAAGGCTCAGACTTTCCTATTGTCCCAAAATTGACATGAACTACACTACTAAAAGGGTAGACGTGTTTAAATTCGTTAGATCCTTAAAATTGAAAACATTCTTTACAGTAGCCCCTAAAGATCCAGCAAGACATAAACTAGACAATCCACATGATGGGCATAACAATTTGGCAGTGAATGATATGAATCACATGGTGGAGGTTCAAGAACTTCAACTTCACAATGAGGCAAGGGGCGGCTCTAATGAAATCCAGGATATACCCAGCACTTCTGCCCGGGTAGTGGGCTTGGCCCATGATGAAGGTATTAATATAAGTAGTAGTGCTCTAACTAAGTTTAAACCTAACTCAAAATTTACACCAATAACAGCGAGAGACTCTGTAGATGTATTTAACGATTTGGTGACTAATGAGGTTAAGAATTTGTGCCAAACAATAAATACAAAGAAAAAACCATTTACCCAGCAGGCTAAGGATTATTGTACTTTGGTCGATAGATTGGCTAATGCTGATAACTGTGTTGTTTGTAATGCCGACAAAGGAAGTAATGTGGTTCTTTGGTGTAGGCAACAATATCTCACTGAGGTGTACAAACAGCTTAAGAACAGAGTCAACTATGTAAAAGTGAAAGAAGATGCAATGAATACGAGTCAGCATACGTATAATGCATTACTCTTGGAGTGGTTTATGCAAGGTCTCATTTGTCAAGATGAACTGTCTTTTCTAAAAATGAGTAATCCCACTACCCCTGTGTTATACCTAATCCGCAAAATTCACAAAGACATTACAAATCCCCCTGGCTATTGATAGTGCTTTTGAAAGTACATCCAAATTTGTCGACTCATTTTTATGTCCCGTAGTCAGAAAGTTTCCATCATTCATCCAAGATACAGGGGATTTCTTACAAAAAGTGTATGACGTCCCAAGGGAATCAGATTTTCTTCTGATGACCATCAATGTCACAACTTTGTACACTGTGTTATAGTTAACAGTTGGTCCTAGACGTAAATTCACCATACAACAAAATTCCTATAGTGCTCAAGTAATTCTTTACACAGTCCGCTTTAGATTGAATCACTGCGGTTGATGAGCCTGCCCTGACTATATAGGTTAAAAGGACCCCTACGTGCACATTGAGTTACCCTTTGCCCTTTCCTCATCCCGTCCTGATGAAGACCCTGTTCTGAGGAATTCATTCACCCGTTCTCTTTGTGGGTCGAAACGTCGACATTCTCCTTTGGAGCCTGCACCTGTTATCTCCTGCCCCTTTCCCCCCCCTCCTAATCCCTTTGCTAGCAGTGCAAATCAAGGAATACGGAGGACTTCAAAACCACGAGCCAGTGAAAAAGAGTTACATTTTTTGCGAGCTTCTATAGTCAGGGCAGGCTCATTCTTTTATATAAATCATTTTCACTTTGTTTCACTGATCTCTTTGATCGATCACTTGAGCACTTACTTTCACTCTTCTCTGTGCACTTTACTGATATTAGAGCCCCTTGGTTTTGTAAATAGTTTTAAAAATTTGTCAATCGTTTTCAAAATGTATATTAAATAAGAGAGTCCGGCTGGACTCGATTTAAACTTTTATGTTTCAGTGTTTCCATATGTATCAATTGATGTCTTGGGCTAATATATCTATCATGTCGTGTGTTTTCTAACAACCGCAGTGATTCAATCTAAAGCGGACTGTGTAAAGAATTACTTGAGCACTATAGGAATTGTGTTGTATGGTGAATTTACGTCTAGGACCAACTGTTAACTATAACACTTGATACCCAGGTCCTTTGACTACAATTGGGTTACCCCTTGTTTTATAACAACAACTTTGTACACTAGCATACGTCATAAGGATGGACTGAATGCTGTTAAACACTTCTTGGGTTATTGTCCTGTGAAACTCTGGCACCACACGCAAATGTTGTTAACCATGATCACCACGTGCCTTGACATTTTTTTTCTTCTGTTTAATGGAGAACTTTATCACCAGGTATGCGGGACAGTGATGGAGACCTACTTCGCCCCCACCAATCCTAATTTGCATATGGGCTGGTGGGAGGAGCAGGTGGTCCAGTCCCCATGGCACAAAGATTGGCAGGACAATGTGATCCATTGGAGTCGTTATATTGACGACTTATATGTCGTGTGGAAGGGAGATGAAAAAAGTGCCAAGGAGTTTGTTAAAAAACTGCAAACTAATGACCTTATTTGAAAATTCACTAGTGTCACCAGTGAGACAGAAGTTAGTTTTTTGGAGCTAACAGTGTGCATCGATAATGGGAAATTGCAAACCAAACTCTATCGCAAACCCACAGATGGCAACACGTTGCTTCATGCAACAATCTTTCATCCGGACAACCTAGTTAGAAGCGTACCCTATGGGGAATGCCTCAGAGCAATGAGGAATTGCAGCAATAATAAAGATCTGGAGACAGAACTGGAATGTCAAAAAATGGTTTGCCATGAGAGGGTACTCCCAGAAATATATCGATGAAGCTATATGACAGAAATCCTGGAAGGAAATACTCTTTAAGCCTGGGAATAAGAAAGAGCAGACAATCAAAGAGAGTAATCAATGCAGGATAATTACCACCTATAATAACCAACAGAGTGAATTGAGAAGCATACTGTATAAACATTGGCACATCGTCCGGAATGATCCTGTTCTGGGAAATCTTGTCCAAAGTAAACCCCGAATCACCTTCAGAAGAGCCTATTCCTTTAAACAAACACTTGTTAGCAATATGTTACCCACAAAGTCTGGGATTAAGCCTACTACATCATGGCTTAACAGAAAGGCAGGTTCAATAAATGCACTAAGTGCAAGGTGTGCACATTTGGAAAAAATACTTTCAGCTATCCCATGTGTTTTTCAAAAAATTATAAAAAAATAAAGGGACAATTCTCGTGTAAAATGGAATTTGCTGTCTACGTATTTCAGTGCCCTTGTGGCTTGAGGTACGTAGGCAGCACCATCCTCCCAGTCGACAAACCAATGCTATAGCACCTGCAAGCCATTAAGAACGGGGACAAGTCCTATCCCGTGGCTCACCATTTTGACAAATATCACAACAAAGATGTGGGAGGTCTTTCTTACTTTGTAATTGATGCTGTACCCCTAAGCCCAAGGGAAGGTGACAGTCGGAAGACATTGTGCAGGCTTGATTCAAGCTATAACATCAAACTGAACACAAAGATCCATGTGGGTCTTAACATGGAGAAAAATCTCCATACACATCTGTAACGTCCCCCTGACACTGCAGTTTTTAATTGGTTTTAGTTCTCACTTAGTGTACCAGTATGGTGTAGGCAGCGAGTTATGTATATAATTTTTTGTGCAAGTGCTAAAATGTATAAGGGCCATGCATATTTCCTGTTGAATGAAATTAGTAAGCCCACTTGGGCAGGACTGATACAATGGGTATTTAGGCAACTTGATGCGGACACCATATGATACGCACACTATGCACTATGCATTTATGAGGCAATTTATTTATTGTGATTTTAGTAATACACAGCCCACTGGGCGGGAAATGCCAACATTATTAGGTAATAATTTTAATCTGGCTGTAGTACGATCAGTTTGAAATTTGAATGATATCCAAAGAATTAATTTGTATTTTGACGCAAATACGCATGTTTTAACAACAATTTATGTGTTTAACTGCCTTGTTGCCTGTGTGGCCAATCGTGATCAGGTTAGATATGCACAGAATCTTAAAAAACGAATAGTCTGCCTTCAGTATCTGTCTTAGTAGTTTCACACGTGACGCTGTTGTATTTTCAGTTAAATATGCAAAAAAACTTTATTGAAATGTTTATGGCGAACACCATCAGTAAAGAATTGGCTGCGAAATAACTTTCCTTTGTTGGAAGTGTGGTGCATATATATATATGCCATGGCCATGCAATTATGTGACTGGTGTTAATATACTAACTACGCAATAACCTCCAATTATTATACACCAATTTGATGAATTTTCTGACATCCATTAAATAGATTTAAATAGATTTATCTACTGATTTCTTTTTTATTCTAAAAGTTTGGCACTATGTCATCTACTACCGCCCGACTAGCACATCCCGCAATTATATTTTTTAACATATAGTCTGTGTCACGTTCTTGCACATTCTTAGCACTTGCACTTTTTTAGCCAATACTCCTAAACCTCTGACTTCATGATTCAATTTAACTTGCCAATGCATACAATGCATGCGTTTTTTGATAACCATCCCCCTCCTCTAGCGCAAATTATTTGAAGCCACTTGGCTTTATTTTATAATTTCTGCACTGTATTTTTTTCACTGTATTAACTCACAGTAGTGTTGCTAAGGAGACTACGTATGACTTATGTATATTAATTTATATATATTCAGATCAAAAAGCGCAACTGTAATTATTTGTATTCATACATCAAGATGATTTCTATGTTCATTGTTCATGTAGGAGTGGCTAATTGTTTTCTAAGCACTATTTATGACACACCTCAAAGTAGGTCTGTCATGTGACCCGGTCGAAACGCGTCATGCAAAGGAGGTCATGGTGAGAATAAAACAGCACCTTAATTTCACGAGCCAACCTGTTGTATGTAACTGTTCTTTTCTTCTTCGAGTTTCAAGGGGATATGGATGTTTGCTACAGGACTTGGTTGTATATATATATATATCAGGGCTCGAAAAATTCCACTCGACCGCTCGCATAGTCGAGCTAAATTTAACAAGGTCGAGCTGTTTTTAGGTCCCACTTGCCCTTTCTGGCGAGTAGGAAAACAAACCAACTTTTGTTCTCTGTCTGTGAAAACGGGGCAAACGTGACAAGATAACACGATTTAAAGGCATTTTTATTGCTCACAAAGTTAATGAGCAATAAAGATGCATTTAAATCTTGTTATCTTGTCACATTTGCTCCGCTTTCAGAGACTGAGGTCAAGTAGGTTGCAGTTAGGTCGAGGACATTTTTTAAGGTACTAGTCCTGCAGGACTAGTACCATTTTTTTGATATTTCGAGCCCTGTATATATATATATATATATATATATATATATATATATATATATATATATGTTGTGATAAAGGCAGCTTGCTGTCAAAACGCATTGTGGCTTTTTCTTTGTAAATAAATTGCTTTCCTGCTTTATACTCACAGAGTCTACGCCTGTCATTTCGCTAACACAGGACTGGTTATATATATATATATATATATATATATATATATATATATATATATATATATATATATATATATATATTCGTATATGAAAGGGCTCCTGCTGGCAATCCTTCGCTATTAAGGGGTGGCTGGTGTCCGGCGGAGCAAGCCGGAAATATTATAAATCCAAAACGGCGTTCCAAACCAGCACTCGGGCATAAGAACCACAGGTCACAGAGTTAGTCCGTAATAAAGTAAGGTTTATTTACACCATAAACCCAACGTGATGCGTTTTGCGCTCCACAGAGCGCTTGATCACACACATTGTAAATAAAGTTTCGCATATTTAAACTTTTTCCAACATGTTGCAATTGAGAGAGGACTACGTCCAAACACAGGTAAGCGCCATCTTGGAATGGTGTACAACATCCTAGTGTGCTAAATACATATTCACATTGCGGTTCTGTAATGTGCATTTAATTTGTATCGATAAAATGCATTGCAATTTATAAATCAAACTATCATCCTTAAATCCAGAAGGCATATAGTACTGTGTTGTGGCATTACCCGTCTGTCTGTAAGTTATACATTGTGAACCCCCATGCAAAAAGTAAAAGCGTGTTAGATGTTTCGCAAGGTAAAAAGTACCTGGTTATGGCATTACCCGTCTGTTTGTGAGTTATACATTGTGAAACCACACGCAATAAATAATAGCGTGTTGAAAAAAATATATATAAGAGAAGCAGGATCAGCATAGTGCTTCACTGTCCCCTTGCACTACATCGCATCGAAGGTAAATATGGCCCACATGGTCTTAGCATCACATGAAGTATTTCCTGGTTAGTGGAATAGATAGCTATAGACAATTTAATATTTGCAAAGCATAACTCTCATGACAATAAACATTTTATATATTTATACAGGGTTCTGACAACTGAGTATACTGTTCTAGACCTCTCAAGTGGTCCCCAACAATCACTTGCGTTTAAAACTAAACCAGGGATAGGCCGCTCAAACCAATCAGAAGGTGTTTACCAACAAAAATACCACTAGTGCTCAAATAACTACAAAAATAATTAAAATCCAAATACTTTCATGGATGGTTCTGAGAGTAGAAGATAACCACAGTGAAAGGATTAGGGTACACTCCCGGGAAATTCTCCTTAGGCGGTGTTTATTTTTCGACGGACAGACGCGTTTCGGATAAACTCTTTCTTCGGTATCTGAAGAAGGAGATTATCCCAAATCTGTATGTCTGTCGAAAAGTAAACACTGCCTAAGGAGATTTTTTTTGGGTAAAATCGCGGGCTGCATGTATGATCCACGCATTCTAGCGATATTAAAAAAAAAAAAAAAGAAACATGGGCTTCTGCACGTCTTTGGTAATTTGCATTCTTTCAACTGTTTAGAGGAGATGCACAAGTGCTGGATCCAGGATCCACCCCTGAGTAAGAAAAGGTAACGAAAACACTATTTACCAGCTAAGTAAATTTTCTTTCGTAGGCTAACATTGAGTGGTTTTACTTGCAAATTCTTCTAAGTGTGGATTTTTGGAACTTTAAAATATTCACCTAAAATCATCCTGACAACGAATTCCAATTTACTCACCTATTATCAGGAGAGAACCCAGTGCTGCATCTTTTAGTCCGTACAAAAGGGGGTGGTGATGGACGGAGCATCTGAACCAATCAAACACTCACACCCAGTCAAAGGATCTGGGTTTAATCCATCACGGTTCTTTAGCCCACTCTGCCACCCCAGTTCAGACATGGCTATATGCAAATCAGTCTGACCCTGTGCCTCATGGGAACAGTCCAGCCCGAACTGCCAAGCCATGCCTTCCCTGGACTGGAAACAAGCTTCCAAGGACCGGTTTATGGCATTACAGCCTTCTTCAGCCCGGCTTGCTTGAATCCAGTGGCAAAGTGAGCAAGGGACTCATGTCTGAGCATACCCTGCCACACTTATGGCGGCCAAAGCGGTACAAAAGGGGGTGGTGATGGACGGAGCATCTGAACCAATCAAACACTCACACCCAGTCAAAGGATCTGGGTTTAATCCATCACGGTTCTTTAGCCCACTCTGCCACCCCAGTTCAGACATGGCTATATGCAAATCAGTCTGACCCTGTGCCTCATGGGAACAGTCCAGCCCGAACTGCCAAGCCATGCCTTCCCTGGACCGTAAACAAGCTTCCAAGGACCGGTTTCTGGCATTACAGCCTTCTTCAGCCCGGCTTGCTTGAATCCAGTGGCAAAGTGAGCAAGGGACTCACGTCTGAGCATACCCTGCCACACTTATGGCGGCCAAAGCGGTACAAAAGGGGGTGGTGATGGACGGAGCATCTGAACCAATCAAACACTCACACCCAGTCAAAGGATCTGGGTTTAATCCATCACGGTTCTTTAGCCCACTCTGCCACCCCAGTTCAGACATGGCTATATGCAAATCAGTCTGACCCTGTGCCTCATGGGAACAGTCCAGCCCAAACTGCCAAGCCATGCCTTCCCTGGACCGGAAACAAGCTTCCAAGGACCGGTTTCTGGCATTACAGCCGTCTTCAGCCGGCTTGCTTGAATCCAGTGGCAAAGTGAGCAAGGGACTCTCGTCTGAGCATACCCTGCCACACTTATGGCGGCCAAAGCGGTACAAAAGGGGGTGGTGATGGACGGAGCATCTGAACCAATCAAACACTCACACCCAGTCAAAGGATCTGGGTTTAATCCATCACGGTTCTTTAACCCACTCTGCCACCCCAGTTCAGACATGGCTATATGCAAATCAGTCTGACCCTGTGCCTCATGGGAACAGTCCGAGTGGGCTGGGTATGCTCAGACGTGAGTCCCAGGCTCTCCACACCACTGGAGTCAAGCTATCCAGGCTGATGAAGGCTGATAGCCAGAAACCGGTCCTTGGATGCTTGATTCCGGTCTGGGAAAGACATGGCTTGGTAGTTCGGACTGGACTGTTCCCATGAGGCACAGGGTCAGAGCTGATTTGCATATAGCCAGTGTCTAACCCAGGGTGGTGTGGAGTGCAAAAAAATGATGGATTTAGGCCCAGATCCTTGTACTGGGGTGAATGTATGACATTGTTCTACATTCTGTCCATCAACTGTGTTTTTTGCAATTTTCACCCCGAGTGGGCTGGGTATGCTCAGACGTGAGTCCCAGGCTCTCCTCACCACTGGAGTCAAGCTATCCAGGCTGATGAAGGCTGATAGCCAGAAACCGGTCCCAGGATGCTTGTTTCCGGTCCAGGGAAGACATGGCTTGGCAGTTCGGGCTGGACTGTTCCCATGAGGCACAGGGTCAGACTGATTTGCATATAGCCATGTCTGAACTGGGGTGGCTGAGTGAACTAAAGAATGGTGATGGATTAAACCCAGATCAGTTGACTGGGGGTGAGTGTTTGATTTGTTCAAACGCTCCGTCCATCATCCCCTTTTGTATCGCTTTGTTCGCCATAAGTGTGGCAGGGTATGCTCAGACGTGAGTCCCTTGTTCACTTGGCCACTGGATTGAAGATAGCCTGGCTGATGAGGATTATGAATCCGAAACCGGTCCCAGGATGCTTGTTTCCGGTCCAGGGAAGACATGGCTTGGCAGTTCGGGCTGGACTGTTCCCATGAGGCACAGGGTCAGACTGATTTGCATATAGCCATGTCTGAACTGGGGTGGCTGAGTGAACTAAAGAATGGTGATGGATTAAACCCAGATCAGTTGACTGGGGGTGAGTGTTTGATTTGTTCAAACGCTCCGTCCATCATCCCCTTTTGTATCGCTTTGTTCACCCTAAGTGTGGCAGGGTATGCTCAGACGTGAGTCCCTTGTTCACTTGGCCACTGGATTCAAGATAGCCTGGCTGATGAGGATTATGAATTCGAAACCGGTCCCAGGATGCTTGTTTCCGGTCCAGGGAAGACATGGCTTGGCAGTTCGGGCTGGACTGTTCCCATGAGGCACAGGGTCAGACTGATTTGCATATAGCCATGACTGAACTGGGGTGGCTGAGTGAACTAAAGAATGGTGATGGATTAAACCCAGATCAGTCGACTGGGGGTGAGTGTTTGATTTGTTCAAACGCTCCGTCCATCATCCCCTTTTGTATCGCATCTTTTAGTCCAACACTGACCCTGAAAAGTAGTTCTAAGCATACTTACAAGTAACTTGTATTTCCTTCTATAGGAATCCACTTCCTATAAAAAAAAATGAATAAAGTTAGATTTGCGGGTCAGGCTCTAGGGGATGGGGTCCCCGGGGCCCAAAAAAAGTAAAAGGAAGAGGGGCCACACAATGTAATGTAATTTAAAAAACAAAATATCTTAAAATAAATAGTTTAAAATTTTTTTTGTAAATTAGTATCAAAAAATAAATATAAGAATACACATATTTAAAAATTGTCATTTACAAAACCTTTAAAATTCATAGAAAAAACTATAGGTTTCAGACATGTTATAGTTAGGAATTAGCATTTAAACAACCTTTGAAATTCACTGAAAAAACCATAGGTTTCAGACATGTTATAGTTAGGAATTAGCATTTAAAAAACCTCAGAAATTCACTGAAAAAAACACAGGTTTCAGGGGTGTTATAGTTAGTTGGACATTTCGCTCGTACAAAACCATTGAAATTACCCCGTTATAGTTAGTTGTATTAACTATAACTCACGCACCCGCAATCCACTGCTGATGATGTCACATATTACATCATTCATGACATGGTCAGTGACATCACTGATGACATCTCAAATGACATCACTGATGACATCATCCACGTGACAATCTGATACACCTCATCATCCACTAGTATAACCTTTCAACACTCATTGACACACCAACACAAGTTTCTAAAAACCCACTCAGTGATTCCTACATCTACACACACATCTAAACACTTACCTATAGATTCACTCGTACATGCTAACAAAGATCAATAGAACACCATTAAATATACTTATACACCTATATCACCATTACACACCAGCTCACATCATATCCACTTATGCAGTCATCCTACTCACTTATGCAAACAATTGATCATACTTATATTTACTAAGCTACACACTTACACAAAGACCACTTTATTTATTAATGTAGATTTTAACTCATACTTAGTGTGTTATAAAATCACTATTACAAGTATACAGTTATCCGTACGACACTCATACAATCACTGAGTCTTATGTATACTAATTTATATATAACAACTGTCACATACACTGCCTTTTCTATTTCTACCTTGTTGGACATGTATCATTGAGAAATATATTTACTCATCATCACACCTATAAAGAGATTCACTCACCCAAACAACTGTTTCCGCATACAGTCTTAACCTCGTATACCTACTAAATCAACTATTTACACATCTTTGGACAGTCACACACCTCCCACCCAACCACACCCATTCATTCACTATCACATACAAATACTCACTTAACTAATAATATCTAATATACACTTTCACATAGCTAGTAACCAACTTATGTAGTACTTTACACATCAAGAGATAGAGTGATAGAGTTATTCACAGATATTAATCACTATCTCATATATTTAGTGAGACACTTTAAATTAGTCATTTAGATAGTCCTTCACTCTGCTACTAAATCCTCCATTCAGACACTTATACATCAAGTCAGACTTCAAGGCAGATTGCTATATATATATATATATATATATATATATATATATATATATATATATATATATATATATATATATACACAAACCGTTTTCTCCCGCTATGAAGAAATTCACAGGCTGCTTTTGATGCTGAAAGTGAATTTATTAGAGGCACGAAATCAGCAGCTCCCTATCGACGCGTTTCGCCACTAAGGCTTGGTCACGGGAAATGTGATCAATGCAAAGTGCTATTTACATATCAAATCAATATACATGGAAAGAGGACTTGCATCAGTCATTCCCGACCAGTTTATGGTCGCCATCTTGGAGTGGTGCTAAATCATGCACACAAGAAAAGCCACAATATACCTTTTCAAATGAATTTCAAACAAATAAATTCTAGCACTCAGTAGGCTAATACTTTGTATACGTTCATGAATAAAATGAATTCAGTCTCGCCCAAGTGGGCTGCCATATAGAAATAGTGCATAATGTTAAACAAAATTAATACCGTCATATGCATATTAAAACAATTTCAACATAATTCTTGCCCCTATGGGCTAGCATTGTGCACATGTCCGTAAATCAACTTATTCATGTAATTATTGGGTCTCGCCCCAGTGGGCTTAGAAGTTGTGACTGTCCTTGTTCAAAAAAGATTTTAAATCCTCCAGATGATTGTGGTCCCATATTCCTATGTAAGAAGAAAACGTGTGTTTTAAAATCCGATATGCCAAACTTATTTACATGTTAAAAAAATGAAATGAGATATCAAACCAGTTACATTTACATGTCATTATAGATGGACTGCCAGTTCTTCACTGCAATTCATCCCTATGGGATGTAGAGTCTCAAAGTCAATAATGAATTTAGATTCCAGGATTCTCAACTGGCGCAGTCTATCACCCCCTCTTACATTCTCTTTGACTGCATCAAGTACCACATATTTCAATAAGTTGTCATTTTGGTTGTGGTATGTCTTAAAATGACGAGCAACAGGGTATTGTTCGTTGTTATTCCTAATAGCTCGTTTGTGCTCCAATATCCTGATTTTAGCCCTGTGCTTGGTGCTCCCAATATAGAACTTCCCACAGGGACAGATAAGACAATACACACAGTATTCGGTGTTGCAGTCAAAGCGGCCCATGATGGTAAATAGTCTGGAACTATTGGGTACTTGCACTTTTTTGCAATTGGAGCTACCTTTACAGGCCTTACATTTCATACAGCACTCAAAGCCAGCCACGTTCTTGTTGTGTGTTTCTTTTTTGGATGAAACCATATTTTTACTGAGGTCATCTTTCAAGGATTTCCCTTTACGGAAAGTAATCTGTGGATGTTCCATTACATATTTACTCAGAAAAGTATCTGTGGTTAAAATTGGCCAGTTTTTCGTCAATATTTTTCTTACCCTATGTGCCTGACCTGAGTATGTAGTGATGAACCTTACTGTCTCTTCTTCCTCATTTACTACTTTTTGTTTAGGCACTAACAGGTCTGTTCTTACTACCTTGTCTACTCTAGCAACAGCTTGTTTGATAGTTTTTTCAGAGTATCCTCTTTCTTTAAACCTATCTATCATCAGATGTTTTTCAGTTTCAAAGTCAGTACTGCTGCTGTTATTCCTTTTAGCTCTTAACAGTTCCCCGTAGGGGATACTTTGAATAAGGCTGTAAGGATGAGCACTGGTGGCAAATAGTAGGCTATTTCCAGCAGTTTCTTTTCTGTGGAGGCTAGTAGTTAATTTGTTATTTTTAACCTCCACTTTAGTATCAAGAAAGATGACTTTCTCCTTGCTAATCTGAGATGTTAATTTGATATTTATTTCGTTGTTGTTGAGATTAGCGATATATTTCTTAGCACTTGTTGCATCTCCCTTCCAGATGCAGAAGACATCATCTATAAAACGGGTCCAGAGTATCACCCTTTCCCCCTGGTCACCCTGGCTGCTGGACACCTGCTCCTCCCACCAGCCCATGAATAAATTTGCGTAGCTGGGGGCGAAGCAGGTGCCCATCGCCGTCCCTTGTGTCTGCCTGTACAGTTGGTCATTGAAGTAAAAAAAGTTGTTAGTTAGGCAATAATGTGTCATATCGACCAGCATTTCACTATGTGCCAAAGTATTGGTTGATCTAGCTCTCAGGAAATGCCTGATTGCTTGAATGCCAGTTTCATGCCTGATAGATGTATAAAGACTGGTCACGTCCATGGTTATTAAAAGATAATCAGGTTCCCACGCTAGATCATGAATCAAATTTAGGAAATGCATAGTGTCTCTAAGGTATGCAGGTAAAGATATTACAAAAGGTCTCAAGAAATAATCTATGTATTTAGATGTTGTTTCTAATTGTGACCCCATAGAGGACACAATGGGTCTACCTGGTGGAACTAGTGGATCTTTGTGCAACTTTGACAAAAGGTATAAGACCGGTGTCTTTGGATATTTACAGCTCAGTCCCAGATATTCACCTCTTTCCAAAGCACCGCTTTCATACCAATTCAAAAGCATTCCATCATATGTCTCATGAGAAATTTGTAATTCCTCAACAGTTGCTTTGCAATAGCATTGTGTATCTCCTAGCTGTTTGAGGCCTTCAGATAAATACTCAGTCTTTCCCCACACCACAACATTTCCCCCTTTATCCGATTGACGAATTACAATCGAATCGTCATTTCTGAGGGAATCTATTGCCTCACATTGTTCTCTCGATAAGTTATGTTTTGCCAAGCCTTCAGTACAGTAGCGTATCTTTTTCAAATCTCTAGTGACACTTCGTTCAAATACATCAATGGCATCACGTGATTTCGTGCCTCTAATAAATTCACTTTAAGCATGAAAAGCAGCCTGTGAATTTCTTCATAGCGGGAGAAAACGGTTTGTGTACATTAAGGGTGTCCGGCACCCACACAGGCTCGCCGTGTCAAGAGACGAGGAACAGCCGGGAATGGTTGTTTGTGTGTATATATATATATATATATATATATATATATATATATATATATATATATAAATACTTATTTAAATATCAAAGCAAACCACATTCACTGGATGATGTCATCAGTGATGTCATTTGAGATGTCATCAGTGATGTCATCAATGATGTCACTGACCATGTCAAGAATGATGTAATATGTGACATCATCAGCAGTGGGTTGCGGGCGCGTGAGTATAGATAGTACAACTAACTATAACGGTGGAATTTCAATGTTTTTGTACAAGTGAAATGTCCAACTAACTATAACACCCCTGAAACCTGTGTTTTTTTTCAGTGAATATATATATATAGAATATATGATGTAGTGAACAAGGCGGACTTGTCCGCCGAAACGCATCTCGTCATTTTCTGAATACATTTCTATGATCTTGAAACCCACGAGTCGGTGCCTGTTTTGAATATTGCTGAACCAGGATTGGACCCATATGTGTGTATATATATATATATATATATATATATATATATATATATATAAATATTACCTGCTGGCGGTCGCCAGTAGGTAGTTATAGTTAGGACCTATTATCCATAGGAAATCCGCAACATTCTATTCCCAATAACCATGGCGCCGGTTTAGAAATCTGCGCGACATTTTTCAAACGTTTGGCCAGCTCCGGTCCACTCCTATCCTGAAAGTTTCACGATGATTCATCAAGCGGGGGCTGAGAAAAAAGGGGGGTTCCAGCACGGTTTTCCCCATGCAATTTCCCATTGAACCTTTAGCCGCAGCTAGAGCCTGTACTGCTGAACGGAATTACACCAAATTTTGCAAAGAGGTAGTCCTTGGTTCAGACCTTTTTGCTTATTTGGTGTAAATCCGTAGAGTAGTTCCTGAGAAAATGACATTTAAAGTCATTTATATATCTATGGACGCGGTGGATCCACGTACCTATCCGCTTACCCTAAGCGCAGCCTGCACGCATCCTGCTGTGCACGAGCTGTATGCTAATTGGCTGTCAACAGTGAAAATCAGGAAGTGTTGGCAGCCATCTTGTGCCTCGATAGAAACAAAGCACAAGAAACCCAAAACAAACGTCACAAAACGCGTAAAGGGGGCAGGGTAGACACACCCTGACCCCCTAGGTCTGCTCAGGGCCCCAAAAAAATTCTTTAAAAAAAAATCGCTGGATGCATGTAGGATCGGCACATCCTACCAATAAAAAAAAAAAAGAAACATGGTCTCCCACGCTAAATATTGTAATTTGTCCCCAGGGGGGACCAAATCCCGGGGGCATTATTAAAAAAATAGTGTGGTGGGGTCCCAATCCCCCCCACACTACCCCGGGGACTGCTACCCCCGGGGCTCCTACTTAATATATGCGGGGGTCTCACGGGGCCTTCCCGCAGCCCCGGGGACCGCCACCCCCCAGGGCTTGTTTAAAATGGGTGTGTGGCTTTCAGGCCCCCCCAGCCCCGGGTGCCGCCGCCTCTAATTTAATATATGTGGGGGGTTCACGGGGGCCCCCGCAGCTCTGGGAACGCCACCCCGTGGCTTCTTGGAAATGGGTGGGGGGGCTCTCAGGCCCCCCCAGCCCCGGGGACCGCCCCCCCCGGGGCTTAAAAACATTTGGAAAGGGGGATTCGGAGGCCCCCCACCCCTGGGGACAGCTACCCCCCGGGGCTTCTGAAAAATGTGGCAGGGGGCCGTGCGGCCCCCCTCCTGGAGCCTTGTCTAGGTCCTGGGGGCCGCCACCCCCCAGGGCCGGCTCCTGCAGTGTCCCGGGGTGCCCACCCCTGGGACACTGCTGTTTGCACTGGCAGGGCGGGAGCCTCGCGGCTCCCACCATGCCATTGCAAACTGCTTTGCTTCATTGAAGCGAGAGCAGGGAAACCTGCTCTCGCTTCAATGAAACAAAGCAAATTGCTTTTCCAAATGGGGAGCAGCATGTTAGCTGCTCCCTATATGGAAAAGCAATGCTGGCTCACTCAGGAGGTGGGGAGCCGGCGGGACCTTGGGGGGGATTGGGGAGTAAGCACCACAGGTACCTCCAGTAAGCGCCACATGGCTGCGTTGCAGAGAGGTGCTCCAGGCCACGCCCCTTTTTACACCTCAGGTGTCATTTGAGATGTCATCAGTGATGTCACTGACCATGTCATGAATGATGTAATATGTGATATCATCAGCAGTTGATTGCAGGCGCACGAGTTATAGTTAGTATTACTAACTATAATGCGGGAATTTCAATGGTTTTGTACGAGTGAAATGCCAAACTAACTATAACACCCCTAAAACCTATGGTTTTTTCAGTGAATTTCTAAGGTTTTTTAAATGCTAATTCCTAACTATAACATGTCTGAAACCAATGGTTTTTTCAGTGAAACACAGGATCACTAGGAACATAGAGCATAGATTCAACATTGTCAAGAAATTCTCATAGAAACAGTGTGGCAGTAAATATGAGGTACAATTGATCATACAAGCAGTACCTACGAGAGTAGTAGATTATTTTGATAAACCGAACGGTAGGAAGTTATAATGGGTTAGGTGCTGCAGCCTGGAGTTGAGGAAGTTTTAGAATGCAAGTAGTAGCAGATGAAAAAACTTATAAAGGTTGTACAGACTCCATTAGCTTTGTTGTGGCTTACACTCCAGCGTGGGCGCTTTAGGAAGAATAGCAGGTGTACAGTAGAAAAGCTGAGCCCAAACAATGGTCTGTTTCTTGTTATGAGAGTGGGGCTGAAAGTCCAGGAGTAATTTAGTGGTGGGCTCGAATGCCTTTTTATGTCTGAGCCCCATTTCTTCTTCCATAAGACTTGCCTCTGCACTTCAGTGAAACACTCGCCTAAAACTTGCATATAATTTCATTCTCATCTCTGCCTTTGTGGCAGTCGCAGCCCTGATTCCTGTCTCAGTTCAAGCCCCCCTCCCACTCAGCTAGTCCCTTTCTCTGAGCCTTCTTAGCTCTGCCTACTAGCAGGGCTGTAATAAGTAATAACAAAAACCTTTTCAACACAGGCACATATGACACATCTGCAAAATCACAAACATAGAGTTAAAATACATTCACATTGACAATGCCAAAAGCTCTAAGTTCACCCTTTGTCGTGTCTTATTGGATTTGCCAATGCTTGTTTATATTTTCCCAAAGTATGTAGAACTGCTCCTAGTGTAGCTGGTCAAATATTGGGTAGGCTAGTGTGCAGAGAGGTGACCTAGCCCAGGTGGGAGATTACTATAGCCTTCACTGCTTCCTTATGATCCTAGAAAGGTGGAATGTATTTAAGATTCTTGAGTTTGTGAATGGTGGAACTTGGCAGACCTAGCTATATCTTGGATGTGGCATTTAATATTGAGATTAGAGCCGAGGAGGCATCCCAGAGATTGACAAGAGGTGGCCAGTTTTGGGGCGATAGATGACAATTTTAAGGATTCAAACTACACCTTCCTTCACCAAGCACGTTTTTACATCACAGATTTTACAGCGCAAACCACTACCATCATTTACATTCACTCACATTTGAAACACCTTCACCATTCAATCCACTACCGCACATACTTTTACCATGCTCACTGTTACTGAAAAATCGTGTCACAGTCTAACACTGCCACCTACTGGTAAAAATGTATACATTAGTTTTTAATTCTTGTTTAACAACATATAATTTTTTTTAACAAATTACTTTTGTCATTTACAGGTTTGGCACTGTTTTATTCTTAAATATTTTGTGAGGAGATCCCCCAAATCCCCTTTTTTAATTACCCTTAAAAATATATAAAGCGTTTTAACACTGTATGGGTTCCAGAGTAGCGTGCTACTCTCCTAAAAAAGTACTTCAGCCCCCCATCATGGGTAGCAAGCACTATATTAATGCAAACCTTTTTCCCTTCTCTATCCCTCCACTATCCTTTTCAATCTAAATAACTGACTAACATATCCACCACTAAAATTACTTTCATATTTCACTATACTAATTCACCACTATCCTTTCTGGGTTCCGAAGTAGCGTGCTACTCGCCAAAACTGCCCTTCAACACCTCATCAAGGGTAGCAAGCGCTATATAAATGCAAATCATTTTCCCTCTTCTATCCCTTCACTATCCTTCTCAATCCAAATAACTGACTAACATATCCACCACTCAAATCACTTTCATATCTTCACTATACTAATTCTCCACTAATCCTAATGGGTTCCGGAGCAGAGAACTACTGGCAGGAAAAGCGCTTTGATGCTTCATCGGGCGTAGTACGCGCTATTATGTCAATATGAAGGACAGGCAATCTTCCAAGGTCGTCCAGTTGCTGCTCTAAACAGCACCTTCAAATTTAGGCATAAGCTGTAGACAGGTCCATGAACGCAATCATGCGGAAAACAAACATGACTCCAGGCGTTCGAATGTCAGACCCCAAACATAAACAATTGGGAGCTGGTCAACTTTTTAAAGGGGCAGGGCAGACAGCAAGCTCTCTCCATGTTGCTCTCAAAAAAGATAAGCATTTAAAAAAAACACTCCAGTTATTTAGTCCATGAACCCAACTCTCCTGCACCTGTCTAAACATGACAACAAGATGCCAAAAAAAAAGGAAGAACACTTTAGCGTATCCAACTGGTTAAACGACACATCATTTAAGTAAACCGACTCACCCGCATAAACCAGACTTGTGCTAGAGATGGTGCATAATGTACACAAGGAGTTGTAAGAGCTAGAGATGGTGCATAGTGTACACAAGGAGTTGTAAGTGTCTGCGTTCCACGCCCGGCGATAACCCAATTTAGTGCAAGCTTTGCACTTTCCCACTGGAGTCCCTCAGTGGATGATTACTTTGTGAGTTCAGGTAAATGAGGCATCGAATAGCAGATTCTACAGGGGCACTGAAATTAAATACTTGAAAGAATACTGATCCTACAGCCTTGAAAACATATATTTTATTCTGTCTGCGGCACCTTAGTAGATGTTTTTTTTCAGTGCTATTCATTTGTACTAGCAAAACATGAGCATTTGGATGTGTGTTGAAAGAGCTTCTAATGGATCATAGCCAGACAAAGAGAAGAAGCCATCAAACGCTATTACAGTGTAATAGCCAAACAAAACATCCTCTCAGGGAAATCGCCAGGGAGAGAGCTAAGCACACAAAGGAAGGGCATTTAAACAAATGCACCAATAACAAGCTGGCATTTTTAAAAGAGACAGATAACCAATGGCTATCAGTGGGGTGTGCAAGAGCTCGTGTGGGATTGAGGTGGTAGAGGCGAGCACTGTGCCACTGACTGAATAAGTAAGCATTGTTGTGTAATTGAGGTAACAATGCGGGGGCTGCGACATCAGGAGCGGGCCCCCTGCTGCACTTTCGTCTTCCCCGGTGGGCGCCCGTTGCTGGTGCAGCCCGTGATCGCCGGATCTGCAGCCTCCATCCGCCTGTGTGACCCGACCGCAGTGTGTGGATGGGGGCCCGTGGCCACAGCGGACGGGCGGGACAGGTTACACGACCGGGAGAGGATTTTAATTACAGCGCTCACCCCCTACATATGACGAAGCCGCTAACGCCCCCCCCCCACCGGGAGAGCCAAGATAGACATCAGCTTTTTGTCGAACATGAAGGCTGGGTGGAGACCTGGGGTTTTGTTTTAACACCCCTCCAGCTAATGACACGGATGGACTGTGGTGCCCAGTACAGGAGCGTGGGAGCATTTAGACAAGGGATCATGTGTGTGCTGCAGTGGTGAAAGGAGGTGCAAATACTGAAGATGCTTCTCCTTTTGACTGTCTGGCTCCTTTTCTCCTCTTGTTCTTCCTCCGTTGGGTCGGCTCACTGGTTTTCTTTGGACTTGGCTCTCGTAACTTTTGGACAGGAACTCGTGTGCGGCCCGCCATTTTGGGACCCTCTCCTGTTGTCGCTCTTGCCCTGGGTGCATCTTGCCATGTTGAGATGGTTTCCATCGATGCCCACGACCCGGGTCCGCCATTTTGTTGATTATTGTCCTTTCCTTTGGTCCCTTGGATTCCATCCTGCTGACCTTCAGACATTTCTCTTACGCTGGACTGCCTTATTTCTTTCTCCCCCTCAGGTCCCCCTCTCTCCTCTCACCAATCTCAGCCTCCAACTCTTCTCCCACACATACCGCTCTCTACCCCTTTTTATTATTTTAATTTTTTTTAAAATATTTTTTTTATTTTATGTCTCTTGTCAAAGCCGAATCGCTGGTAAAATGGAATCCTGAGAAAATCTACTATTTGTATGTATATGTATATAGAGATAACTCTAACCACTAGTATATGTAGTAGACCTTTGTACTCACTACCATTCCTATGTGATTCTTAAAGTTTATCCATTTGTATCTCTTCCTTGAGTGACTTTACAACTTGTACATTTGCAATTTTTTCTATTTGTATCTCTTCCCTGTGTGACTTTACAACTTGTACATTTGCATTTTTTTCCTGTTTGTATCTTTTATGTAACTCATGTAATCCTAAATCCTTATGCATCGCAACTGGTTCTTTTGTAAAGCGCTCTGACACCTTCGGGTAATGTTCGCGCTATAGAAAATCGCATTAAATAAATAAATAAAATAAATAAATAAAATGAGGGGCCCTCCTAATCCTTGCTGGTGACCTGAGGACATTTCTTGTGGACCTGCTGCCGTGCTACAAGGGAAAAGATGCCTGTTCTTACCCGTCTGACGCCCTGGTGGGACTCATGGTCCCAGGGTGCACCGCACTGCCCTTGCTGCTGCTCGAGTGCCCAACTGACCATTCCTCCATCGTGGAGTCCAGTGACTGTTTGCCTTGTTGGCCTGTTTCCCGTTGAGACATTTCTCCGGGCCCCATCATATTTGAAAGACGCCTCTCCCCTTGTGGCCCTCCCCTCCTTCCTCACTTCCGCCCTGATGAAGTTGTAGCCCCGGCTGGGGCCTCACACCGAAACGTGCGTTGGCGTTTGTTCCATTTGGGAACCATCTGAACCACCTGGGATATCATTCAAACTGTCCCTAATTTATCATCTATTCTTGACATCTTTGCGGAGTGTTGTATGATTTCTGAATTGAATGGTATGTATGTTGGTATGTATGTGTTGTGTGGTGTGTGGGCCATGATTAGGAGTTGACTCCGTTTTTGATGCCTTTTTATCCCCTATAGTTTTGAATTATCTATCATGAATTTTTGTGCATCATATATATAAATGAGAAAAAAATTAATTATCCAATAAAATGTTTTTTCATATCTTTTTTGAACATTTGTGTCTGAGATGTTCCTATGTGGTTCAGAGTTTAATATGAATTCTGTTGGACCTCTTTGAGGCCTATTTGTAGAATATATAGGGCAGGTTACCTTTCTTTGCCCAATGACTTAGATAGCGTCTTGAGGGAGGTGGGGGCTGATTGTCCCAAAGTGGGACGCCGGGGAATCCCGGTCCTGCTATATGCGGACAATGCGGTCCTCATATCCAGGACAGAAAGGGGTCTACAAGCACTTTTAATTGCCTTTGATGCTTTTATGACAGACAGGGATTTAACAATAAATAACTCCAAATCATATATTATGCAGGTAGGGCAGTCACCAAAAAAGAACTTTCAATTTAAAGTGGGAGATGCTAAAATTCCCCTCACTAGCACGTTCTCGTATCTTGGAGTCCTTTTCGATAACAAGCTGAAATGGGGCCCTCATGTTCTGAAAAAGAAAGGGGAGGTTGCTAGGGTGAATGCAGCAATTTTTTATTTTGCATCCAAATTGGGGAAAAAGCCTACTGGCGCAATGTTGCAAGTATATGAGGCCAAATCAGTGGCTACTGCAACTTACGGCAGCGAAATATGGGGGTATATCGCGGGAGACTGTTTACAAATTGTGGAGAGTGTTTTTCTGAAACGCTTATTGTGTCTCCCACGAGGAACATCAAACCTAGCTGCTCATGAGGAACTGGGGATCCAGTATGTCAGTGATGCATTCTCCCTGTGCTCTCTGACCTGCTGGTTAAAAACGTGGCTAAACCCTGATATTCCCTTGACCCACATGATTTTAAAAGACTGCCTGTCAGTGGATAATTCATCTGCAGTACCGTGGCTGAACTATATTAGGAAAGGCCTTGTAAGTCTAGGGCGGGGTGAGTTATTTGATAACCCTGAATGTATCAACAAGGGGGATGTGGAGGCAATACAAATGGCTTTCCTCCTAGAAAGAAAATTGACAAGGGAAGCTAAAGAGGTACAGAAACCTAGCGTTCGGACATACATTATGTTAAAAACATCACCAAATACTGAGCCTTATCTTTTGGGTATTTTGTCCACGCACGAGAAATTTTTATTAACCAGGTTTCGGATGAACTTGTTTCATCATTTGCTTGTAAGGCCAAAATGTTCTGTTTTTAACAAAGAGGCAGCTCCCTGCGGCTGCGGCGGAAAGTCTCCGCTGGATATGCTGCATTTTATGTTTTTATGTAAATTGTACGAATTCCCCCGCAAACGCTATTTGGGCCCTCTTTTAAAAAAACTTAATTTTTGTCAGGTTAGGCCAGCTATGATGTATTCACAATTACTGTATGGCGATTGTATACTTTTTATACTAGAATTCTTAAAATCAGTTGTTAAGTATAGGAAGTCTATGGACTTATAATGAATTCTTTCTAAAAATGTTATAGTATTTTTATTAACTGTATGCTGCTATAGAGATCATTTAAGAACGCACCGTCACTTTCTTCCTGTTATATATTGCCGTCTCAATGTATCGTAACAATTATTATTTAGTGTTTTAAATTAATTATTGATTATACTCTGTTGTTGATATTATCTTCCACAATTAATTATTATCCTGATGCATTTGTTTGTGCAACTTTTATGGTTTGTAATTCAAAACCAAAATAACGTTTCTTGAATTTGAATTTGAAAATAAAATGAAGAGCTATACCAGGTCTTGCAGACAGCACAAGCACTGTTGAGGCTCAACCTAAAAATGTGTGGTAAATGTTATATGAAGTAAAATCTTCAAAGTGAAGGCTGTTTTCTGCAGTGAATAGATCTGGTTTGGCTGTGAAGAGGAGAAACTTTGTCATCATGCATTATATTTTTGATGCTTTTGCTCCATTATGCATATTGCTACTTACGAGTTTGTAGCCAATATTTCAGGAAATTGTGCTAAAAAATGCACAAACTACAAAATGAATTGGAACTTTTTGTAGGTGCCCATATAGAGCCTGTGGTATTTTAACCCATATAAATGAAAAACGACTATGAAGTGCACTGTTTTCCAATTTTATAAGATGTGTTAAGATAGAGAGCTCTTCAGACCACTGTAGAGAAAGATAAGCTCACTCAGTACAATCTGGGCAGGTGCATGCATGCCACACCTTTCAGAGTTCACCCCTGGCCCTGATCTGCCATAATGAAAGACACCTTTTCTAGCCTTAAAGAAAGAGGTCAATATACATGAATCATATTGGCGAAGCCACCCTCTCTAAAATCTCGTATTAACCATACACCTTTTTCCTTAAATAGATTTGATTAATTTTGTAATTACTTAGTTTGATTAGGATATTCTTCAAGTGATTTCTTTAGGCCTTCCATGGCTGGCCAGTGGAGTTGCCATTTGAAACAAATTTTCATCGGTTTTTGGATGCTTTTTCAGTACCGTACTCCTAATAAGTTAAGTTTAAGGTCTTGACACTAATTAACAAAATCCTGTTTGTAACATCTCTGGTTATTTACAGGACTAGCACAATTCAGAGGTATTACAAACCAGTTTGAGGTCTGGCTCAGAGATAGCTTTAGCTGTTCTCACCTTCTTGTAATAAGCAATAAATACACAATGAATAATATTAATACATTCATAAAGGGGCTTTGGTGTAATTCCCTTCAGCTATGCTATTGCTTTGGTGATCAGCCTGTGGTTAGAAGGGACCTGGGCAATGAGTCAATCTCCTTCAAGTGTTGGGTTAGTTGGCAGTGCTATTCAAATTTTCAATTAGCCCACAAGATAGCTGTTCGATGATTTGGGTATCCGGAATTTTGAGTGATAGCATTTTGCTCTTTACAACTGAATCCACGTTGGACACAAAGAGGCAAAGGCGTCTGCTTTGGAAGACAGTTTAATGTCACACTTAACTTTTAAACCTTTGAATGACTACAATCCTCTGCCTGTAGTTATCTTTTTGCATGCTACATTAATTCATTTAAGGCTGAACCCATTGAAAGGGAGGCCTCGAAAGCCGCCATTGCTGTATGGTTTGGTCCCTCCCCTCCACTTTCTGCATTCCGAGGCTACTCAAGTGCTATGTCCGGTTTCTTGCAAGAGTTCGTCGTTTTGCATGACGCATCACTGGCATGGTGAAAACACAAATTTTCATCACCTTCTTCAGGACAATTATTTAATCATTTAAATACAATCACTATAAAACAAAACAAAGGACATAAGTAATTGAAACAATGGCTTTTCATTCTAAAACATCACTTCTAAAGCCAACTGTATGTTCACCTGTTTGTATAAATAAATAAAACCAACATTTAAAAACCTTTCTGGGGGGAATTCAAAATCTACATGGAGCCAGTACTCCCGATTTATGAAAGATGTTCTGTCATTACCAGGACTACCTCCCGGGAAATACTTGGGCTCCCTATATTGTCCCACTAAAAAACGAAGGCTCTAACAATATTATGGTATCTCAAATATTAAAATATATAACTGTATAAGAACAACTTAAATGTCTATAAAAAGGCAGGACTCCATATTTTATCAATTTTCACTCCTCACCTTTCGAGTGATGTCTTATCTATTTGCTGGAGAGCTCTTCTTATCCAACTGATAGAGAGCAACTGCTTAGTGGTCTAAAAAAGTAAATTGAGTTCTATGTATTTTTTTCAGCCAAAAAATACTAAGTATCATTAATTGTATGAGTATATCAAACTTCTTCCCCTTGCACTTACTTTAAAATAGGTCATGGAACATTTAAATAATCTGCAGATCGGTAGTATCCCAATATCATGGACAATGATGTAACATTTGGTCAAGGCGTTATCATGCAGAAGCCTCACTATATATATTCTGTCAATTGAAGCAAATGAATTGTGAAGACCTGATTAAATGACTCTAAGACCATGCATTATATAATGCACAGGCATCTTCTCACCTTGTCTGAAAGGATTGATGATATCCTGAAAATTTTCTCTTTAATTTTTGTTTTTCTTAAGATATCTTCTGTATTTTCAATTAACTGGATTTAAATATACTGTTGGGTCATTACTCTGTAGGGAGAGGAAAAAGAGAGAACATGCATCAATATCAATTGTCTCTCTATAAATTGTCCCTCTCAATAATATTATTATATTAAAAAAAAACCATCAAAATGTTTACTGATAGCTTATCAGGAAGGACTATAAATTAAGCGCTCAAGTTCTCTGTTTAGGTTTACCATTGAGACGCTTAAAATCCCCAGACATCATCTTGAGCATATGGCATAACTAGTGTAAACTACTTAAAATCGCTCTGTGCTACACCTACTGTGCATAACGCGCCCTTCTCCATACAGTCTCAAGATATCGAAAACACGTGTTTGTAAACACCCTCTATATATATAGCACGATTAAACGATGCCCGTAACTCACGTCATCCAAATGCCCAAAACCTTCCCACAAAAATGGCGGCCATCCTGTACTTAGTAGAGCGGGCAGTAAACGACTGTTACTCCCTGACCTGATGCACAGCTGAAATTCGTTCAACTACTAATCTAAATAGAATCACGATTAATGCTTGCTTTTTCATCAAATTTTCTAGGTTTTTATTCACCTCTTTTTTTAAAACGATACAAACATTATTATGTCATGTTTTATCTGTTCATTAACATAATACCACTTCAAAATTTTCTTCATTTGCTATACAGTTGATCTTTGGTGTGATGCTAGTCACACGTTAACACAACCCATAATAATAGTTATCGACGATAGAAGCGTGATTGGCCCGATGCATTTCGGGACCCTGTCCCTTCTTCGGGGGCCTGCCTGTAAATTAAATATTTATGTATCATTTTCAAATTTGAATATTTACATCTTAACATTGACTTAAGTACTCAACGGTCACTTTTATGTTTCAAATCAACCACCTTGGCTTTTATGTGTATCTACTATCAACTCTACTAGCGTGTTTCTCAGGGAAAACCTTTTCAATGATGGAAAACATTGGCACAAACAATTTACTTCGGAATTTATCGAAACCTATTGAACATAAAACACTACATTTCTTTGTCCACCACTAGACTAGGTGATAGCCACTGGGAATCTTAATGTACAGTTTAATTATTACCTTATCGTTCGCTGTAGGGTTCCTAGAGATTTTACTTCATTGTGATGTGGGAGTATACGGGGAAACTGTAAAAAGACAATGATAAACTCGGTATAACGCTGCTCTGATGTCTAATCACTTGGAAATCACGTGAGTTCGGGTCTATGTTGTTAGAACCTTACCGATTTCAGTTGCCTGTTCTGCGAGTATATTTAGGGTTAAAAGGTGAAAGTTCCGCGGTGACCACTTCCTTACGTTTTTCTACCTAAAGAGGTAACATGAAATTAGGTTCATGGTTGAGCTTCGGTGAAATTTAAAAAACTTAAAGGACCTTAAATTCTAACTGAGAGCTAGCTTACCGCCTTCGCGTTCACGTTTCAAACTAAGTTACTCGATCTGCTGAGGGGCTCTCACGTATCGCGGTCTCGTGAGATTCGGGCTCGTTGCTTATTGTTGGAATCTCTTCTGACTTTAAGCTGTGTGTGAATCTGCTGGTTGGAAGGGTGTAAGCGTAATGAATGTATACGCAGAAGAATTAATTGGGCAACGTGCTGTCCCTCTTATAATTAATTCTACATCGAATCTTGCTTAAAAAGCTTATGTTGTCCGCTAGCTTTTTATTAATTTTAGTCGTGGACTCCTTATTGAAACGGGGTCGAAGCGCAAGAATAGAGCGATCTAAACATGGAAAATGCGGCTGTAAGGGTAGACCGATAGTCGTATTTCTGAGAAATTAAACGGAAGATAACTACATGTTCAAGAAACATTCAGTTTCTCGCTAATACATAAACTGGAAAAAACGGGAGGGGGGAAATCTTACGCTGCTTCCTAAATATTAGAGTATGGGATGAAAGCCATGAGGTGGATAGCGTTGCTTTTATACCATCAATCAAGTACGTGTTTATGCTGTTCGTAGCCCTAATGTTCACCAAAACACAATCAAATGCACTTATCAAACATATACATTCCTAGTACGCATCTATGTACTTTGTTAATACTGTACATTGAAATCATTAGATATTTAGTCTTTCATACATAGATTCGGATCTATATTACATATGCCATTAATCAATAATGAAAAGCATCCCATATAAAGTAAATGCCATAAAGTGGACTTAAAGGACTTCCACATCATATTTCAAGAAAGACCAATTTTTGCTTACACAAGAAGTAGGAACTTAAAAGAAGAATTGAAAATCAAAAGCAAGAAAGACATAGCACAATATAAAGGGATGAAGAAATGCAATAATTGCACCCACTGCAATAACGTTATGCAACAGTCATTTGTATCTCATCCCAGGACAGGAGAACAAATACCCCTCAGACTAACAGCAGATTGCAACTCCAATTTTGTTATCTACAGCATAAAATGTCCTTGCGGACTTATGTATATCGGAAAAACGGAAAGAAAAGTGAAAATCAGAATAGGAGAGCACAAAAGTATGATAAGAAACATGAACACCAACTCTAACTTAGCAGCACATTGGGTAGAAAAGCATCACAACATTTCACAACTAAGATTCCTAGTGATAGAGAAAATTGAAATTAAACCAGGAAGAGACAACCAAAAATTGTTGCCTCAAAGAGAGGTATTGTTAATCAAAAAATTTCAAACCATGGAACCACTAGGGTTAAATGATAAACTGGATATGGGATGCTTTTTATAATTGATTAATGGCATATGTAATACATATTCAAATTTAGGTTTGAAAGATCAAATATCTAATGATTCTAATGTATAGTATTAACAAAGTACACAGATGTGTACTAGGAAAGTATATGTTCTAAAAAGTGTATTTGATGGTGTTTAGACGAACATCAGGTTCATGAACAGCACAATATGGACGTTACTGATGCTAAAAGAGCAACGCCAGCCACTTTATGGCATTTACTTTATATGGGATGCTTTTCATTATTGATTAATGGCATATGTAATATAGATCCGAATCTATGTATGAAAGACTAAATATCTAATGATTTCAATGTACAGTATTAACAAAGTACATAGATGCGTACTAGGAATGTATATGTTTGATAAGTGCATTTGATTGTGTTTTGGTGAACATTAGGGCTACGAACAGCATAAACACGTACTTGATTGATGGTATAAAAGCAACGCTATCAACCTCATGGCTTTCATCTCATACTCTAATATTTAGGAAGCAGCGTAAGATTTCCCCCCCTCCCGTTTTTTCCAGTTTATGTATTAGCGAGAAACTGAATGTTTCTTGAACATGTAGTTATCTTCCGTTTAATTTCTCAGAAATTCGACTATCGGTCTACCCTTACAGCCGCATTTTCCATGTTTAGATCGCTCTATTCTTGCGCTTCGACCCCGTTTCAATAAGGAGTCCACGACTAAAATTAATAAAAAGCTAGCGGACAACATAAACTGTTTAAGCTAGATTCGATGTAGAATTAATTATAAGAGGGACAGCACGTTGCCCAATTAATTCTTCTGCGTATACATTCATTACGCTTACACCCTTCCAAGATGGCGGCCAACCAGCAGATTCACACACAGCTTAAAGTCAGGAGAGATTCCAACAATAAGCAATGAGCCCGAATCTCACGAGACCGCGATACGTGAGAGCCCCTCAGCAGATCGAGTAACTTAGTTTGAAACGTGAACGCGAAGACGGTAAGCTAGCTCTCAGTTAGAATTTAAGGTCCTTTAAGTTTTTTAAATTTCACCGAAGCTCAACCATGAACCTAATTTCATGTTACCTCTTTAGGTAGAAAAACGTAAGGAAGTGGTCACCGCGGAACTTTCACCTTTTAACCCTAAAGATACTCGCAGAACAGGCAACTGAAAGCGGTAAGGTTCTAACAACATAGACCCGAACTCACGTGATTTCCGAGTGATTAGACATCAGAGCAGCGTTATATCGAGTTTATCATTGTCTTTTTACAGTTTCCCCGTATACTCCCACATCACAATGAAGTATAATCTCTAGGAACCCTACAGCGAACGATAAGATAATAATTAAACTGTACATTAAGATTCCCAGTGGCTATCACCTAGTCTAGTGGTGGACAAAGAAATGTAGTGTTTTATGTTTAATAGGTTTCGTTAAATTCCGAAGTAAATTGTTTGTGCCAATGTTTTCCATCATTGAAAAGGTTTTCCCTGAGAAACACGCTAGTAGAGTTGATAGTAGATACACATAAAAGCCAAGGTGGTTGATTTGAAACATAAAAGTGACCGTTGAGTACTTAATTCAATGTTAAGATGTAAATATTCAAATTTGAAAATGATACATAAATATTTTAATTTACAGGCAGGCCCCCGAAGAAGGGACAGGGTCCCGAAATGCATCGGGCCAATCACGCTTCTATCGTCGATAACTATTATTATGGGTTGTGTTAACGTGTGACTAGCATCACACCAAAGATCAACTGTATAGCAAATGAAGAAAATGTTGATGTGGTATTATGTTAATGAACAGATAAAACATGACATAATAATGTTTGTATCGTTTTAAAAAAAGAGGTGAATAAAAACCTAGAAAATTTGATGAAAAAGCAAGCATTAATCGTGATTCTATTTAGATTAGTAGTTTAACGAATTTCAGCTGTGCATCAGGTCAGGGAGTAACAGTCGTTTACTGCCCGCTCTACTAAGATTTTACGCACAAAGGGGACAGGCAGCCCCATGACACCTGTTTGCACGCTATAGATAGAATAGTGTTTACTCTAAACAATAAATATTCAGTTAAAATTCAGTTACATTAAGGTTTGCCAAGTGCCTACTTCAGCTTCAAGGCCATCCTGTACTACCTCGCGTAGCTACTCCCTGCATGCATAGAGCGGGCCACTCCAAATCTTATTAAACTACACCTTATTTAAATCACCACTATATGTTTACTATGTCTTAACGGAAGAGTCTAAAAACCAAGAACTCATACTAGAACTATAATGATTGAAATTTTTCCCCCAAACTTTGTTTTTAAATATGGTACACTGCACAACTGTCTTTATTCAGTGTGTAGTGAAACTGGTTCCAGATCCTTAAAGTAGTATATTACTTAATCCTTGCCCTGTATAACAAGCCGAAGCCATTAAAAACAAATATTTAAAAATAACGCCACTTCATGACTCAGCAAAGTGACAAAATGTATCCATGGCACCTCAAGATTTTTCAAAAAACTAGTAGTCATCTTATATTTCACTATATACTGCATTTTAGTATGTATACAGTAATTAATCACAAATTCATTAAACAATAATGGCAGTCTCGGACCTCCAAATGTTATGATAAGGATTATTAACCAAAAATTCAAAAAAATAGGGGCCAGGAATATTCATAAACAGATTATCTTGTTATATTTAAATTCATATTTCTCTCTGAGATAATGCTTATAAAATGATTTCCGTACATTGATTACCAGTTGTATTTGGATATCTATGTAACAACTATCTAGTTTGTATGAATATGTGTAAAAAATCTGTTACTAGGGAGGTAGATATAGAGACAAAAGGAAAATAAGACAACAATACTACATGTTTAAGTCTAATACCCATAAGAGAGGTTAAACAATAGAGAGGAATGGGAAAGTATAATATAGTTCCTTCTATAATATGGAGGTTCTAAGCCTGATCATTTGTTCTCTGGATATATCTGTGTGTTTATCTTTAAAAAATATATATTTATACATTTATTTAAAATATTTATATAGACTGGTATAATGGGTGACCAGGTAGTTCCATCCTTAAAAATCTGTGGAACCACCCAGATTTTCAGCTATATAAGTATTATGAGTCTAGTTTTTATTTATATATGGGCGTCATGTTCGGATCCTTTGTTAATAGTTTGTATGCTTTTTTACATATATTCATACAAACTAGATAGTTGTTACATAGATATGCAAATACAACTGGTAATCGATTTATGGAAATAATTTTATAAGCAATATCTCATAGAGCAATATGAATTTAAATATATCAAGATGGTCTGTTTATGAATATTCCTAGCCCCCATTATTAAGAGTTTTTGGTTAATAATCCTTATCATAACATGTGGAGTTCCAAGACTTCCATTACTGGTTAATAGATTTGTGATTAATTACTGTATACGTACTAGAATTTAGTAAATGGTGAAATACAAGATAGCCGGCAGTCTTTTGAAAAATATTGGACCTCTTGAGGTGACATGAATACTTTTTGTCATTTTTCTGCGTCATGAAGAGATGTTTTTAAATAATTGTTTTTAATGCCTTTGCCTTGTTATACAGGGCAAGGGTTCAGCATTATACTATTTTAAGGACCTGGAACCAGTCTCACTACACACTGAATAAAGATAGTTGTGCAGTGTACAATATAAAAAAATGAAAGTTAAAAAAAATAAAATTCAACCATTATAGTTTTAGTATGAGTTCTTGGTTTTTAGTCTTTTAGGATAAGACATAGAAAAACATTCAGTGGTGATTTAGATTAGGATTTGTTTAATAAGATTTGGAGTGGCCCGCTCTATATATGCGGGTACTTAGTATGGGAGGTAGTACAAGATGGCCGCCACATTTGGCTGAAAGTTTTGGGCATTTGGATGACGCGAATGAAGGTCGTCATTTAATCCCGATATATATATATATATATATATATATATATATTCACTGAAAAAACCATAGGTTATAGACCATATATAGTTAGGAATTAGCATTTACAAAACCTTGAAAATTCACTGAAAAAACCATAGGTTATAGACCATATATAGTTAGGAATTAGCATTTAAAAAACCTTATTTTACTCACACAAAACCATTGAAATTCCATATATAGTTAGTTGCACTAACTATATATTGCGCACCCGCAATCCACTGCTGATCATGTCACATATTACATCATTCATGACATGGTCAGTGACATCACTGATGACATCACTGATGACATCTCAAATGACATCACTGATGACATCACTGATGACAACATCCAGTGACTATGTTTCTGTAAAGTTAAAATATGTCTTACATATTGAAGAATGAGTGGATGTATAAGTGTCTGGACGAAGGATTTAGTAGGTGCATGACTGAATGTATGAGTGAGTGATTAAATGTGTCTCACTGAGTGCATGGGTTAGTGACTAAACTGTCTTAATTTGTGCATCATTATGTCTGTTGTTCTGTAAACTGCTGCATGTGTTGATCAGTAGCTATATGAGTAACTATATGGGTTATTGATTGATTGCCCAAGTATTTGCATGGGAGACTGAGTGTGTGTGTGGCTGGATGGGAGGTGTGTGACTCTGTACAGATCAATGTGTACTTGTATCAATGATTGTATAAGAGAGTAAGTATGTGTTAGTATATGGTTGAAAACGTAAGGTGCTCTATGTTTAACTGTATAGAGTAGAAAATGGAAGTGTGATTGATTCTTTACAGGACTGACTAGGTGTGTGAGTAACTCCATGGATGAGTGGCAGAGTGTGAGTGTCTGTATAGGTGTATGAGTGCATATGATTGTGTTGTAAACATGAGTGATTGTATGTATGAATGATTGTATGGGTGAATGAGTGAATGTGTGTGTAGACGTAGGAATCAGTGAGTACGTATGTAGTAACTAGTATTGGTGTGTCAATGGTTTCAAAAATTATACTCTGTTTTTAACACTGGGTGAAACAGAGGTTATATTAAAATGTGAAGAGATGCATTGTATTGTCACATGAATAATATCATCAGTGATGTGGTCATTGATGTCAAATGAGATGTCATCAGTGATGTCATTTGAGATGTCATCAGTGATGTCATCAGTGATGTCACTGACCATGTCATGAATGATGTAATATGTGACATGATCAGCAGTGGATTGCGGGTGCGCAATATATAGTTAGTGCAACTAACTATATATGGAATTTCAATGGTTTTGTGTGAGTAAAATAAGGTTTTTTAAATGCTAATTCCTAACTATATATGGTCTATAACCTATGGTTTTTTCAGTGAATTTTCAAGGTTTTGTAAATGCTAATTCCTAACTATATATGGTCTATAACCTATGGTTTTTTCAGTGAATTTCAATGGTTTTTTAATAGCAAATATCATAAGCTGTCGAATGTCAAGTACGTGGTAAGTGAAAACATTTTCGTGTTTATGCACACTGATCTGCTTTGAATGGTGCCCCCCCCCCTCATTTCTATTAGGAGTACTCTCTCTTTGCAGATAGTGAAAGGTAGTTAACGCAGGCCTTTGCCCCCGTTGTAATCCGTCGTGCCTGCTTCTCTCTCCATTTGATTGATTGTTATCCAAGTATTTACTGTTTTAGAATTAGTTCTCTTTGGTTCATTCTCTATTTACAAACAAACACAGAGTCGCAATACTCTGTTTAGTCTTTGCAGATAACGAAAAATCGTGTAAAAAAAAGAAAAGGAATCGAGCAAAATCAGTAGGCCACTAATGGGATCTCTTTTTGACCTCGCTAAAATAGAAACATTAGGAACAACCCCTCATGACAAATACAAAACTAGTGAGATGAACTGAACTCCACACAATGATGGCTGCAAAACAGCTCGGCTCCGCCACCCACCCCGCCCAAAATAACGATAAAGAGCGGCTGCCATGATTGGTTGCGGAATGGCCACGACGGAGCTACGAAATGATGCTGCTCTCATGCTAACCCCAGCTTCAGTCTGAAACATCCAGAAACACTGTAGACTACCAATTCGATCAGTTCCGGTAGCGCCCCAATGTAACCCGGTAGAGAAGAACTAGCCCTCCCCTCTTTGACTGATGGTTCTTGTTGCCTGTCCCTTCTGTTGTCATTTAACAGAACTATTTAGCCTGCTGAAAGGGGTTGTGTTCCGACCGCTGGTTGGTGGAGACATTTTGACTATATTCTGGACCTGCGTTGTCGCGTAATGCGTCATATGACGCGCCGCGTTAGCGCATCCGGAAGTCATCCGGGGCGCGCAGCGCGTAACGTAAGCATAACAAGTATGTGACTTGTTAATAAAACTTTTCATTGGTTCATTTTACTTTTCTTATTGTAATGATGAAAGGCTTGGTCATATGACCTAAAAATTACGCTTTTCATTACTTCCGAACATTATTTTTTCTTAAATATATGTTATAATGTTCCAGACTAATGTACTTTCCCGGAAATTTTACAACTGTCCTGCAAGTAAAATATATTCTTTTTTCGAGAAAAAGAGCGTTTCTTCGTCCCATGATGGAGCCGTTGAGCAAAAGAGGGTCGACCTGCTGTCTTAGTCGCCGATACGCCTGAATATGAGATTCTTATCGATCACTTTATGTTGCAGGAATAGAAAACACAACAGCCCTTGACCATTTATCTTTACTGCGTTCCTTCGTATTATACCTTTTACCCTTCATGTAATTGGTCTGCTTTATTTCACTTGCCTTTTAATGATTCTAAAACAGTGACTATTATTACAAACTTTACCAATGTATATACTACTACCATGTTTTCTTTTAAAAACCTTTATTGTGAAAATTTCATTATACAAATACGAGCCTATAACCACGTGGGCCGGCCACGGAGCAAACTGTAATCGTATGTGATGAGTAGACATTTACACTGTAGAGGAACGTAACGGGCGGGCCATTAGGTTGCAAGAACTAAGGTGTCTAACAGTTACGGAATCGGTGGACGTACATTTTATAATTAAAATACGACAGGGCCAGTTACAATAAAATTATCTAGATATACATTTGCGGGCAAGTACCATGGGTGACGTTAATTCGAACTTTCAACAGTACAGTAATCAATAACACATCAGAACTTAATATCAATAGGGATGTCGAAATATTCAATCAATTCTCGTCCCCGCCCGCCATGTGCTTCAAAACTGCATACGTATCTCGTGATTTCAAGGTTCTGCAACCAGTACACAACAAGGAGTTACGAGTCCCATTTATTCCGGCGCCATTTTGGGCGAGGACGGGCAGGTCCAGGATATAGTCAAAATGTCTCTACCAACCATCGACTATGATGATGTTCATATGCTGTATTTATTAGAGTAACACTCATCTGTCCACATGAAATTAATTTGCCACAATCTAAACATGTCATTTTAATCTTTCCAAAGTTCTTCTAAAAATTTGGGACCGTTTCCCTTGCCTCTGAAGCTCTCAGTGCCACTTCTTTGATGAATGTACTAGCAGGTCAGGGGTTCTCCTCCAAATCTCTCTTTTATGCAGCACTATAATTAATTGGTGCCACCTCTCCATATGACGATGCATGGTATAGTTACCACAACTATATTTTTTTTCGGTTCCTCTGGAGAGTTCATCGTGGCAGATGAAGCGTGTAACGTACCGGGCATTTACCTTTTTTTGCATGTACAGGAAAGGAAAAAAAAATCGAGCGTCCGAGTTCTAATGTGTCCCAGGGCCATTTTAGTGGAGGACATGATACAGCGATAATGCCCTGGATAAGGACACTTCCTTCGGGCACCCCACGCCGTCTTTCGGCGCAGCATTGTAGGATGGCCACACCAGTGCGGCAACTTGCTAGACACCACCTCGGTGCCATCCGGATCTCGGCGCCCCACTGCAGATGAACTGCCTCCACATGGAGAAGCGGGAGAGGCTCGTTTGCGCCGCCTCCCCCCCCCCCTTCGGGCACCCCACGCCGACTTTCGGCGCAGCATTGTAGGATGGCCACACCAGTGCGGCAACTTGCTGGACACCACCTCGGTGCCAACCGAATCTCAGCGCCTTGTGTTGTCTTCCATTCCGAAAATATTGTTGGCAGCATTTTGAAAGGAAAGACAAACAGCCGTTTGTGGCCCTCACTACACCGTTCTCCTAGTGAGTCTCACATTGTTACATTTAGGAAGAATGTTGAAGAGTAGTATGTTGAAAATCTGAAGCCATTGTTATACAAACTCTCAACCAGCCTTGGATGGAAAAATCCTGAAGAATGTACAAACTGAAAACCAGTTTTTCTCTGTATAGCATCAGCAGCAACGCTTGAGTCAGCTTTGTGTGAAGCCGCCATTTTGATTCAATCAATAGCGTCCCCCTGCACACATTCAGGGACCTGGTCGTGTCTTCAGGTCAAACGGATTGTGGGACAAGATGCACAAAGGCAAAGGAAAAAAGTTCCGCCGGACCCCGGGAGGTGGCCGCCTATGTCATGGGCGATCTTAGGCCACACCAGGGCAATAGTGAAGCTGCAGCAGGTGCAAATAAGCTTCAGACAGTGTTACAAGCGCTGCTCAGAACTCTCAACTATGACACCACCTCGGTGCCATCCGGATCTTGGCGCCTTGTGCTGGTTCCGGCCTATTCACACATCGGTCCGCTACTGACGCCACCTCACAGGCCAACGGGGCACCCCACGCCGACTTTCGGCGCAGCATTGTAGGATGGCCACACCAGTGCGGCAAATTGCTGGACACCACCTCGGTGCCATCCAGATCTCGGCGCGTTGTGCTGCCTTCGGCCTATTCGCCACAAGTGCGCACGCAACTCAGCTGCATAGCGAGTGAAACACCAAGGGGCGCCCCACTGCAGCCGAGGAACCTCCATCTTGGGGGCGACGCACAGCATCACATTGCTTTCCAATGCAGTCAGATCCTCAAACAGCCCCCACTGACTGACGCGAACTCACAGGCCAACGGGGCGCCCCACGCCGACTTTCGGCGCAGCATTGTAGGATGGCCACACCAGTGCGGCAAGTTGCTGGACACCACCTCGGTGCCATCCGGATCTTGGCGCGTTGTGCTGCCTTTGGCCCCATTCGCACATCAGTCCGCTACTGACGCCATCTCACAGGCTAATGGGGCGCCCCACGCCGACTTTCAGCATTGTAGGATGACCACACCAGTACAGCAACTTGCTAGACATCACCTCGGTGCCATCCGGATCTCGGCGCCCCACTGCAGATGAAGTGCCTCTCAACTATGAAACCACCACTGTGACATCCGGATCTTGGCGCGTTGTGCTGCCTTCGGCCTATTCGCACATCGGTCCGCTACTGACGCCATCTCACAGGCTAATGGGGCGACCCACGCCGAGTTTCAGCATTGTAGGATGACCACACCAGTGCAGCAACTTGCTAGACATCACCTCGGTGCCATCCGAATCTTGGCATCTCAACGCCTAGTGGTATCTTCCATACAGAAAATATTGTTACGCTACCTTTGGCCCCATTCGCACATCAGTCCGCAACTTAGACATCACCTCGGTGCCATCCGGATCTTGGCATCTCAGCGCCTTGTGGTGTCAGTCAGAAAATATTGTTGCGCTGCCTTTGGCCCCATTCGCACATCAGTCCGCTACTGACACCATCTCACAGGCCAACAGGGCGCCCCACGCCGACTTTCAGCATTGTAGGATGGCCACACCAGTGCGGCAACTTACTAGACACCACCTCGGTGCCATCCGGATCTTGGCGCGTTGTGCTGCCTTCGGCCTATTCGCACATCGGTCCGCTACTGACGCAAACTCACAGGCCAACGGGGCGCCCCACGCCGACTTTCAACATTGTAGGATGGCCACACCAGTGCTGCAACTTGCTGGACACCACCTCGGTGCCATCCGGATCTTGGCGCGCTGTGTTGCCTTCGGCCTATTCGCACATCGGTCCGCTACTGACGCCGCCTCACGTGCCAACGTATTTTCTCCGCATTTTATACCCTATGCCGCATAACAGGTCATGTGACTTGTTTATAAAACTTTTCATTGGTTCATTTTACTTTTGGTTTCCTAATGATGGAAGGCTTGATCATATGACCTAAAAACAACACTTTTCATTGGATGAAAACTTTTTTTTTTTCCAAACGATGAAAGCCCCACCTTGTTTCTGGATGTTTCAGACTGAAGCTGGCGTCAGCATGAGAGCACCACCATCTCGTAGCTCCGTCGTAGTCATTCCGCGAGCAATCATGGCAGCCGCTCCCCACCAGAAGCCTGCAGGAGTCGGGGCCCCCAAAACTTTTGATGAATTCTCAAGGCGGAGGGGACGCTTTCGAGAATGGGGTCCAAGACCTAGCAGACAAGCGTCCGATTTCCAAGGTGTCCCAGGGCCATTTCAGTGGACCAGGCCCAAAAAGGAAAGAGCCTGCCGCCATTTTGAGAGTCCTGTGACAGCCGCCTATCGCTGCACCGCAAGAGTGGGCGCAACTCAGCTGAATTGCGGCTTTTGACACAGTGGACCAAAAACGGACGGAATGGCAACTGAAACGGTAAAGGGGCGCCCCACTACAACAGATGACACTCCACCTGGAGAGGCCCGTTCACGCCGCCTCCCCCGGGGCGCCCCACGCCGTTATTCGGAGCAGCATTGTAGGATACCAAAACCAGTGCGGCAACTTACTGGACATCACCTTGGTGCCATCGTTCTGCTGCCTTGGAACTATTCGCACAACAGTTTGCTACTGAAGACCCACCCCCCGCGACGCCCCACGCCGTTATTTGCTGGGTGGCAACTTACTAGACATCACTTTCGTGTCATCTAGATTTCAGCGCGTTCTGCTGCCTTGGAACTATTCGCACAACAGTTTGCTACTGATGACCCGCCCCACGCCGGAAATCTGGACGTTGTGCTGCGTTGGGACTATTCGCACAGCCGACCGCTACTTCGTTGTTTTTCCCTAAAAATGTTTATATGTTATTACTATTTTTGTTTTCTTGTATATATTTATAAATTATTAAAGTTTTATAATCTTACTACTTTGTCGGAGTGCTATATATTTTTAATGTGACACATAATTGTAAAAACTTTGATGTACAAAGAGTCATCCCTGGAATCTTCCGCTTCACGCTCGGTCCCCTCCCCAATCACAATACAGGATGGTTTTCAGATAATAGCAACGCTTCTGCTGTGACGGATCTCATCGAGTGTGGGCCTTGATCTACTATAACTCCTTTGAAGAGGGGTGAATCTTTACAGCTGTGGCCATAAACTACATCTGCAGGGCTAGCTGATACCCTAGGACCAGCCTGGACAATCGGACACAGAGGAAAAGGAGTGTCAGAGGGTGCAGTAGTGAATAGGGCGAAAGGGAGGTGTCGGGCGGGCACAGGGTGTGATTCTCAGGAAAGAGCAGCGCAGATGGGGGGAGGTTTATTACCCATGCATAAGACAGAGAGCGGGGGTGACCACTGCCTGGGGGAGATGCTTGCGAGGGTGGGGAGCCATGCTAAGGATCGACAGCGTGCACAGAGTGGGTCTGGTCAAGGCATCTAAAATGGCTGCCGTGCACGACAAAAGTGTGGCATTTGAAAAAAGACAAGATGGCGCAGACAATGTTTTTCAACACTTCCTGATTTCCTTCGAATCGAACGTTAACAGACGTTGGGGCATATTACCAAAGTTAAGCGATATTTATCCCTAACGATGCATTGCAAAGATTTTTTTACCGTCAGAAATTATCGCAGATAAACCTTGCTATTATCAAAGTTTATCGCAAATACGATAAAAACCGACCGCAATGCATTAATATCGCTGAAAACTCAGCGATATTCATGCATTACCGAGCTAATCCTCTTAGCCATGTTATCCACCTCCCATAGGATAACATGGCTAAGAACTGCTCAGGGCAGCTGTTACTTTTTGGAGATATTCGCGCTTATCTCGAATATTTCCAAAAGTTGATAATAGGAGATAGCGATGTTAGCGACTGTTTCCAGTCGCTAACATCTTGGCATGCCCACTTTGCATGTCATTAGTGATAAATATCACTCACATGCAAAGTGGGGCCCAAGATGGTCGCTATCTCCTACTAGCCGTCGCTAACTGGTGTTAGCAACAGCTAGGTAATACAGATATAATTTTATCTCCGCGAAGCGGAGCGCTGTTACAGATATATATCTTGTTTTTGAACGTTAATTTCTCAAAATGCACTGAAGCACATATATTGAGACCTAGCAAAGGCACATCGGGCTACCAGTCCCTAATATTTTACCAAGTTTCGTGCAAATCCATTCAGCCGTTCGATTATTATTATTATTTATTTTTTTTGCCCCGCGGGGCCCTTTTAAAACCTCCACATCAAACCTAGGGGATCAGCGAGGATCTACTATGCCCCCTTATGGTCATTTGCCCCTTCGCTTTGGCCTCCTCTTGTCTCTCGATCCTACCGAGAGACAAGATGGCGGCCGCTACGGACTGTTTGGAATGTTTACAGACACCGGAGAGCCAATCAGCTTCGCTTCGCAAAGCTCCGTAACGCGAAAAGTACGCGAAGCGGTGCGCTGTTACAGATATATATCTTTTTTTGAACGTTAATTTCTGAAAATCCACTGAAGCACATATATTGAGACCTAGCAAAGGCACATCGGGCTACCAGTCCCTACAATTTTGCCAAGTTTCGTGCAAATCCATTCAGCCGTAAGATTATTATTATAATTTTTTTTTTTTGCCCCGCGGGGCCCTTTTAAAACCTCCACATCAAACCTAGGGGGTCAGCGAGGATCTACTATTCCCCCTTATGGTCATTTGCCCCTTCGCTTTGGCCTCCTCTTGTCTCTCGATCCTACCGAGAGACAAGATGGCGGCCACTACGGACTGTTTGCGGCCACTACGGACTGTTTGGAATGTTGACAGACGCCGGAGAACCAATCAGCTTCGCTTCACAAAGCTCCGTTGCGCGAAAAGTACGCGTCCTAGGCCGCTGCCCGGTCCGCGCTTACAGATATATATCTTTTTTTAAACGTTAATTTCTCAAAATCCACTGGAGCACATATATTGAGACCTACAAAAGGCACATCGGGCTACCAGTCCCTACAATTTTGCCAAGTTTCGTGCAAATCCATTCAGCCGTTCGGGCTAAAAGTGAGGCCAACCGCCCTATGGAAATTAACATGGGAAAAACGCGTTTTGGGACCCCCCTTTTTTCTCGGCCCCCCCTTGACGAACCCCCCCCAAATTTTCAAAGGCTGCTCAGAAACAAAATGTGCCATTTTCCTGAAAATTTCAGCCAATTCCGTCCACAAACGGCAAAGTTATTAGACATAGAATTTTCAAAAATCCCATAGAGAAAAAATCCTAACTATATATACCTACTGGCGACCGCCAGTAGGTAATATATATATATATATCTATATATATATATATATCTATATATATATATATCCAAAACACAAAGTTTGCCCGTTGAAGAAGGGCCCACAAGCAGGTAAGGATTCAGCCAAAATATCTTTATTGGAGGTTGGTTGTAGCAGAAGAACAAAGCGCTGCTTCGCGTACAGATCACCAGCCCGACGCGTTTCGTGCGTGAGCACTTCTTCATGGGCTGCCGGTTCTCAGGTGTGAGGCAACAGTCGTTTTTAAAACCACATATCAATTCTCAGTCACCGCCCTTGTGGGCGTAGCTCCTCTCAGAGCATTGTGGTCTTCGTGGTTTATAGAGTATTTCCCAAGTGGGTCTCCGTGCCTCTCACCATAAAATATTGTCCAAATTAATGCCAAGTGGTTCGCTCTGCCACGCTGAGCCTCCGCACATCACCTTTGCACCTCCAAAATTGGCTCCTGCCACCCACGCTGCCTCGTAATTAAACGCTGCTGCAGGACTGGAAAACCAGCAGGGCTCCTTCTGCGACTCAGGCCAGCCGCTTAACATCCAAAACACAAAGTTTGCCCGTTGAAGAAGGGCCCACAAGCAGGTAAGGATTCAGCCAAAATATCTTTATTGGAGGTTGGTTGTAGCAGAAGAACAAAGCGCTGCTTCGCGTACAGATCACCAGCCCGACGCGTTTCGTGCGTGAGCACTTCTTCATGGGCTGCCGGTTCTCAGGTGTGAGGCAACAGTCGTTTTTAAAACCACATATCAATTCTCAGTCACCGCCCTTGTGGGCGTAGCTCCTCTCAGAGCATTGTGGTCTTCGTGGTTTATAGAGTATTTCCCAAGTGGGTCTCCGTGCCTCTCACCATAAAATATTGTCCAAATTAATGCCAAGTGGTTCGCTCTGCCACGCTGAGCCTCCGCACATCACCTTTGCACCTCCAAAATAGGCTCCTGCCACCCACGCTGCCTCGTAATTAAACGCTGCTGCAGGACTGGAAAACCAGCAGGGCTCCTTCTGCGACTCAGGCCAGCCGCTTAACATCCAAAACACAAAGTTTGCCCGTTGAAGAAGGGCCCACAAGCAGGTAAGGATTCAGCCAAAATATCTTTATTGGAGGTTGGTTGTAGCAGAAGAACAAAGCGCTGCTTCGCGTACAGATCACCAGCCCGACGCGTTTCGTGCGTGAGCACTTCTTCATGGGCTGCCGGTTCTCAGGTGTGAGGCAACAGTCGTTTTTAAAACCACATATCAATTCTCAGTCACCGCCCTTGTGGGCGTAGCTCCTCTCAGAGCATTGTGGTCTTCGTGGTTTATAGAGTATTTCCCAAGTGGGTCTCCGTGCCTCTCACCATAAAATATTGTCCAAATTAATGCCAAGTGGTTCGCTCTGCCACGCTGAGCCTCCGCACATCACCTTTGCACCTCCAAAATAGGCTCCTGCCACCCACGCTGCCTCGTAATTAAACGCTGCTGCAGGACTGGAAAACCAGCAGGGCTCCTTCTGCGACTCAGGCCAGCCGCTTAACATCCAAAACACAAGGTTTGCCCGTTGAAGAAGGGCCCACAAGCAGGTAAGGATTCAGCCAAAATATCTTTATTGGAGGTTGGTTGTAGCAGAAGAACAAAGCGCTGCTTCGCGTACAGATCACCAGCCCGACGCGTTTCGTGCGTGAGCACTTCTTCATGGGCTGCCGGTTCTCAGGTGTGAGGCAACAGTCGTTTTTAAAACCACATATCAATTCTCAGTCACCGCCCTTGTGGGCGTAGCTCCTCTCAGAGCATTGTGGTCTTCGTGGTTTATAGAGTATTTCCCAAGTGGGTCTCCGTGCCTCTCACCATAAAATATTGTCCAAATTAATGCCAAGTGGTTCGCTCTGCCACGCTGAGCCTCCGCACATCACCTTTGCACCTCCAAAATTGGCTCCTGCCACCCACGCTGCCTCGTAATTAAACGCTGCTGCAGGACTGGAAAACCAGCAGGGCTCCTTCTGCGACTCAGGCCAGCCGCTTAACATCCAAAACACAAAGTTTGCCCGTTGAAGAAGGGCCCACAAGCAGGTAAGGATTCAGCCAAAATATCTTTATTGGAGGTTGGTTGTAGCAGAAGAACAAAGCGCTGCTTCGCGTACAGATCACCAGCCCGACGCGTTTCGTGCGTGAGCACTTCTTCATGGGCTGCCGGTTCTCAGGTGTGAGGCAACAGTCGTTTTTAAAACCACATATCAATTCTCAGTCACCGCGTGACTCGTACTTTCTGCGAGGCATCAAGCTGTTCCCGTTGTTTCCTGCAACCAGAATAAAGGCGTACTATATTCACCTTTGTGCGGCCCTCTTTCAACAGGCAAACAGTGTTTGTATAGTTTTTGGCGGCCCAGCCTGAGTCGCAAGAGAGCCCCGCTGCACTGTTGTGCAGCCCTGCTGGTGTGCCACACGACGCATCGGCGCAAGGAAGGGTGAAGCCGGTGTCAGGAGATGAGACACAGCGTGAACATGCCCATATGCTTCTCGCAACCCACTTGGTTATAATTTGTGACTGAACAGAGATCACCGCGGCAAACTCACATGAGTAGAACCACAAAGACCATCATGCCACAGGAGTGGCCACGCCCACTGGGGCTGGGTAATTAACTATTTAATGCCATGAGTTGAACTCAGTCAAGAGCACGAAGCCCCTGAGGAAGTGATCTACATGAAACGCGTCGGGCGTGACTCGTACTTTCTGCGAGGCATCAAGCTGTTCCCGTTGTTTCCTGCAACCAGAATAAAGGCGTACTATATTCACCTTTGTGCGGCCCTCTTTCAACAGGCAAACAGTGTTTGTATAGTTTTTGGCGGCACAGCCTGAGTCGCAAGAGAGCCCCGCTGCACTGTTGTGCAGCCCTGCTGGTGTGTCACACGACGCATCGGCGCAAGGAAGGGTGAAGCCGGTGTCAGGAGATGAGACACAGCGTGAACATGCCCATATGCTTCTCGCAACCCACTTGGTTATAATTTGTGACTGAACAGAGATCACCGCGGCAAACTCACATGAGTAGAACCACAAAGACCATCATGCCACAGGAGTGGCCACGCCCACTGGGGCTGGGTAATGAACTATTTAATGCCGTGAGTTGAACTCAGTCAAGAGCACGAAGCCCCTGAGGAAGTGATCTACGTGAAACGCGTCGGGCGTGACTCGTACTTTCTGCGAGGCATCAAGCTGTTCCCGTTGTTTCCTGCAACCAGAATAAAGGCGTACTATATTCACCTTTGTGCGGCCCTCTTTCAACAGGCAAACAGTGTTTGTATAGTTTTTGGCGGCCCAGCCTGAGTCGCAAGAGAGCCCCGCTGCACTGTTGTGCAGCCCTGCTGGTGTGCCACACGACGCATCGGCGCAAGGAAGGGTGAAGCCGGTGTCAGGAGATGAGACACAGCGTGAACATGCCCATATGCTTCTCGCAACCCACTTGGTTATAATTTGTGACTGAACAGAGATCACCGCGGCAAACTCACATGAGTAGAACCACAAAGACCATCATGCCACAGGAGTGGCCACGCCCACTGGGGCTGGGTAATGAACTATTTAATGCCGTGAGTTGAACTCAGTCAAGAGCACGAAGCCCCTGAGGAAGTGATCTACATGAAACGCGTCGGGCGTGACTCGTACTTTCTGCGAGGCATCAAGCTGTTCCCGTTGTTTCCTGCAACGAGAATAAAGGCGTACTATATTCACCTTTGTGCGGCCCTCTTTCAACAGGCAAACAGTGTTTGTATAGTTTTTGGCGGCCCAGCCTGAGTCGCAAGAGAGCCCCGCTGCACTGTTGTGCAGCCCTGCTGGTGTGCCACACGACGCATCGGCGCAAGGAAGGGTGAAGCCGGTGTCAGGAGATGAGACACAGCGTGAACATGCCCATATGCTTCTCGCAACCCACTTGGTTATAATTTGTGACTGAACAGAGATCACCGCGGCAAACTCACATGAGTAGAACCACAAAGACCATCATGCCACAGGAGTGGCCACGCCCACTGGGGCTGGGTAATGAACTATTTAATGCCGTGAGTTGAACTCAGTCAAGAGCACGAAGCCCCTGAGGAAGTGATCTACATGAAACGCGTCGGGCGTGACTCGTACTTTCTGCGAGGCATCAAGCTGTTCCCGTTGTTTCCTGCAACCAGAATAAAGGCGTACTATATTCACCTTTGTGCGGCCCTCTTTCAACAGGCAAACAGTGTTTGTATAGTTTTTGGCGGCCCAGCCTGAGTCGCAAGAGAGCCCCGCTGCACTGTTGTGCAGCCCTGCTGGTGTGCCACACGACGCATCGGCGCAAGGAAGGGTAAAGCCGGTGTCAGGAGATGAGACACAGCGTGAACATGCCCATATGCTTCTCGCAACCCACCTGGTTATAATTTGTGACTGAACAGAGATCACCGCGGCAAACTCACATGAGTAGAACCACAAAGACCATCATGCCACAGGAGTGGCCACGCCCACTGGGGCTGGGTAATGAACTATTTAATGCCGTGAGTTGAACTCAGTCAAGAGCACGAAGCCCCTGAGGAAGTGATCTACATGAAACGCGTCGGGCGTGACTCGTACTTTCTGCGAGGCATCAAGCTGTTCCCGTTGTTTCCTGCAACCAGAATAAAGGCGTACTATATTCACCTTTGTGCGGCCCTCTTTCAACAGGCAAACAGTGTTTGTATAGTTTTTGGCGGCCCAGCCTGAGTCGCAAGAGAGCCCCGCTGCACTGTTGTGCAGCCCTGCTGGTGTGCCACACGACGCATCGGCGCAAGGAAGGGTGAAGCCGGTGTCAGGAGATGAGACACAGCGTGAACATGCCCATATGCTTCTCGCAACCCACTTGGTATATAATTTGTGACTGAACAGAGATCACCGCGGCAAACTCACATGAGTAGAACCACAAAGACCATCATGCCACAGGAGTGGCCACGCCCACTGGGGCTGGGTAATGAACTATTTAATGCCGTGAGTTGAACTCAGTCAAGAGCACGAAGCCCCTGAGGAAGTGATCTACATGAAACGCGTCGGGCGTGACTCGTACTTTCTGCGAGGCATCAAGCTGTTCCCGTTGTTTCCTGCAACCATAATAAAGGCGTACTATATTCACCTTTGTGCGGCCCTCTTTCAACAGGCAAACAGTGTTTGTATAGTTTTTGGCGGCCCAGCCTGAGTCGCAAGAGAGCCCCGCTGCACTGTTGTGCAGCCCTGCTGGTGTGCCACACGACGCATCGGCGCAAGGAAGGGTGAAGCCGGTGTCAGGAGATGAGACACAGCGTGAACATGCCCATATGCTTCTCGCAACCCACTTGGTTATAATTTGTGACTGAACAGAGATCACCGCGGCAAACTCACATGAGTAGAACCACAAAGACCATCATGCCACAGGAGTGGCCACGCCCACTGGGGCTGGGTAATGAACTATTTAATGCAGTGAGTTGAACTCAGTCAAGAGCACGAAGCCCCTGAGGAAGTGATCTACATGAAACGCGTCGGGCGTGACTCGTACTTTCTGCGAGGCATCAAGCTGTTCCCGTTGTTTCCTGCAACCAGAATAAAGGCGTACTATATTCACCTTTGTGCGGCCCTCTTTCAACAGGCAAACAGTGTTTGTATAGTTTTTGGCGGCCCAGCCTGAGTCGCAAGAGAGCCCCGCTGCACTGTTGTGCAGCCCTGCTGGTGTGCCACACGACGCATCGGCGCAAGGAAGGGTGAAGCCGGTGTCAGGAGATGAGACACAGCGTGAACATGCCCATATGCTTCTCGCAACCCACTTGGTTATAATTTGTGACTGAACAGAGATCACCGCGGCAAACTCACATGAGTAGAACCACAAAGACCATCATGCCACAGGAGTGGCCACGCCCACTGGGGCTGGGTAATGAACTATTTAATGCCGTGAGTTGAACTCAGTCAAGAGCACGAAGCCCCTGAGGAAGTGATCTACATGAAACGCGTCGGGCGTGACTCGTACTTTCTGCGAGGCATCAAGCTGTTCCCGTTGTTTCCTGCAACCAGAATAAAGGCGTACTATATTCACCTTTGTGCGGCCCTCTGTCAACAGGCAAACAGTGTTTGTATAATATATGTATATATGTATATGTGTATATATGTATATGTATATATATGTATATGTATATATATGTATATATATATTCACTGAAAAAACCATAGGTTATAGACCATATATAGTTAGGAATTAGCATTTAAAAAACCTTATTTTACTCACACAAAACCATTGAAATTCCATATATAGTTAGTTGCACTAACTATATATCGCGCACCCGCAATCCACTGCTGATCATGTCACATATTACATCATTCATGACATGGTCAGTGACATCACTGATGACATCACTGATGACATCTCAAATGACATCACTGATGACATCACTGATGACATCATCCAGTGACTGTGTGTTTCTGTAAAGTTTAAATATGTTTTACATATTGAAGAATGAGTAGATGTAGAAGTGTCTGGATGAAGGATTTAGTAGGTGCGTGACTGACTGTATGAGTGAGTGATTAAATATGTCTCACTGAATGCATGGGTTAGTGACTAAACTGTCTTAATTTGTGCATCATTATGTCTGTTGTGATGTAAACTGCTGCATGTGTTGATCATTAGCTATACGAGAGGCTATATGTGTTATTAATTGGTTGCCCAAGTATTTCTATGGGAGATTGAGTTTGTGTGGGGGTGGCTGTAAGGTGTGTGACTGTGCATAGATGTGTGAGCAGTTTATTCACTAGGTGTATGAGTTCAAGAGTGCATGTGGAAACAGCTACATGGGCAGTTGACTGTGTGCATGAGTGTATTGATGAGTGAATGGATATCTCAATGCTACATGTCATACTAAATACATATGTAAAACACAGTACATGTGAGAGTTGGCATATATAAATGACTGTGCATGAGAGCCACTGAATGAGTGAGTGGTTGTATCGATCATTGTGAACTTGTATCAGGGATTGTATAAGAGAGTAAATATGTGTTAGTATATGTTTGAATAAGTAAGGTGTGTTTAACTGTATAGTTGAAGAAATGGAGGTGAGATTGTTTCTTTGCATGACTGACTGGGTGTGTGAGTAACTCCATGGATGAGTGGCAGTGTGTGAGTGTCTGTATACACTGAGTGTATCTAAGGTTATATTAGAGTCTGAAGAGGTTTATCGTATTAGCACAAGAATGATGTCAAATGAGATGCCATCAGTGATGTCATCAGTGATGTCATTTGAGATGTCATCAGTGATGTCATCAGTGATGTCACTGACCATGTCATGAATGATGTAATATGTGACATGATCAGCAGTGGATTGCGGGTGCGCGATATATAGTTAGTGCAACTAACTATATATGGAATTTCAATGGTTTTGTGTGAGTAAAATAAGGTTTTTTAAATGCTAATTCCTAACTATATATGGTCTATAACCTATGGTTTTTTCAGTGAATTTCAATGGTTTTTTAATAGCAAATATCATAAGCTGTTGAATGTCAAGTACGTGGTAAGTAAAAACATTTTCGTGTTTATGCACACTGATCTGCTTTGAATGCTGCCCCCCACCCCTCATTTCTATTAGGAGTACTCTCTTTGCAGATAGTGAAGGGTAGTTAACGCAGGCCTTTGCCCCCGTTGTAATCCGTCGTGCCTGCTTCTCTCTCCATTTGATTGATTGTTCTCTTTGGTTCATTCTCTATTTACAAACAAGCACAGAGTCGCAATACTCTGTTTAGTCTTTGCAGATAGCGAAAAATCATGTAAAAAAAGAAAAGGAATCGAGCAAAATCAGTAGGCCACTAATGGGATCTCTTTTTGACCTCCCTAAAATAGAAACATTAGGAACAACCTGTTGATAATACCAATGTGTATGTACATAAGCGGCGTTCATTTGTGTTCACAGTACCCCTTCTTGATTGTTTGAATCGAGCATTGAATTGTTCGAAGTTGGTTCTCTTAAGAATCTTCTCTGCCTGCAAACGAGGAAGAATAGGAATATTCTCTCTCCCTTTGCAGATAGTGAAGGGTAGGTAACGCAAACCTTTAACACGTCGTGCCTATTTCGTTCCTCATTGATTGATTGTTTCCCCAAACATTGACTGTTTGGGAATTGGTTCTTTTTGGAGGTATTCCCTGTTTGCAAATATACGTAGGAAAATCTTTGCAAATAGTGAAAGGGTACGTAATGCGAACCTTTCTCCCCCGTTGTAATCTGTCATGCCTATCTACTCCCCACTGATTGATGCACCTGTTTCACCCGGACCATTTACTAGAGATACGTCATCTGGCCCGACCAGAGAGCACCCCTAGTGAAAAGGACATATGCAATAATAACGAAGTGATCACTGTATCCTGTTAACAGAAACTTTAGCATGAAACAACCTGGAAAGAAAAGAATAGGAAAACGAAAATCAGTAGGCCACTGATGAACATAAACTTTTATTAAACAACGAACAAAGAAACGATAACATAACGTAATGATAAAACCTATTAATGTCCTAGAAACAAGAAAACGTTAGAAATATGCCAGTGGTGAGAGACCAGAAAAACAGTAAGAGAAACCAAATCACCCCTCGCTGTCCCACCGCCTGCCACGCCAAAAAAATCGATAGACTAGGGAAAATGCAAGTCAGTAGAACATCCGCCCCCACTCTGGAAACTTCCAAGGTGGGGCAGGGTTGCGGCTACGCCCAGCCGGGAGCAGCCCATATAAGGCGGATCCTGCTGCCACGCCTCGGCCAGGAGATCCTAACGTAGGGTGTAGCCGGAGGAGAGGCCGAGGCCAGCGGGACCCGGCCATGGGATTGCCTTTACAACGCTGAAGAGTTTCAGGGGGGGGGAATGTCTCCTCGACCCTCCCCTCTCTCTCCCAGTCCGGCCGTGGTGGCCCTTGAGAGTTGCAGGTAGTCCCGCCACATGCTCTTCCGGTCCGGCCACCAACGGTCGGGGGGCCGAGGCCGACGGGATCCGGCTGCAGCCGATAAACCAAGAAACCCGTTCATGGGGCCAGAGCCAGGGGCGTCCGGCCGACATCCACCGGAAGCCCGGCCCGAAGACGGACGGGACACTTCTTCTCTCTTGAATAATGGCTGCGACAACACTGGGGGGGGATGTCTTGCACATGCCTCCGACCCCCCCCCCCTCGTCCTCATCGCCTGGTCCGGCCATAACAAATCTCAAGCGAGACGCCGTGGGGTGCACTGGGAGGGAGAGACGATGCGAACAGGCCTCTCCCGCCTCCCCAGTGGAGGCTTCCCACCTGCACCCTCGGCACTCCAAGCGCCCGGAAAAGGGTTCTTCCACTGTGGCGATGCTGCAACGTCTCGCCCGGCAGGGTGGAGCCCGTCCGCTCATTTGACCCCGCGATCGCCAGTAGCTACCGAACTCTCAAAATGGCGGTCGACCTGGCAAGAGTGGGCCCAGCATAAAGAAATGGCCCGGTCACTGGTTGACTCCACTACCGTAGTCCTCCACGACCTTGAAGATTCTACAGGAGCCGCGGGAGTCTCCGACCCCCGCAGACACCCCCGATGGGGAATGACTGCCATGATCGCCCGTGGAGTGACGAAACTGTATCCGCGGGACGTCGGCGCTCCCATGCTGGCGCCAGCCTCACTTTGAATTACTAGAATCCTGCAGACCTCAGTTCCGGTGAAAGCACAGTGTGACCCGGTAGGAAAAATTGTTGCACCCCCTCCCCTTTTTGACTGATAGTTCAAACCACCGATCCTTTCCTTTGCCCTTTTAACGGAACTTTGGACTGCCTCCCCCTCTTTTACATTTTCTAGAGAAAACAAAACATTAACCACTACATTAGCATAGCAATTGACACCAGAACTGTTTTCAAATTGAAAACCAACAACATCTTCAACAGAATCCTTTTTGTTTCTGCTGTGACCCTGCTACAGCACAGGCATTGTCCCCAGCAGTAATTCTGCAATGCCGGTAAGAATAGCTGTGGTGCCTACTGGACTCACTCACCCCCGCGGCGCCCCACGCCGTTATTTGCTGGGCGGCAACTTACTAGACATCACCTTCGTGACATCCAGATTTCAGCGCTTTCTGCTGCCTTGGAACTATTCGCACAACAGACCGCTACTGACAATCCACCCCCCGCGGCGCCCCACGCCGTTATTTGCTGGGCGGCAACTTACTAGACATCACTTTCGTGCCATCTAGATTTCAGCGCGTTCTGCTGCCTTGGAACTATTCGCACAACAGACTGTTACTGACGACCCACCCCCAGGCAACATCTTCTGAATTTTCATAATTTGAAAGAACTAGTAACATGTCCTCATCAGGAATTCAAAAGAAATTGCCACGGTCTCTTCGTTGTTTAAATGTTTTTACTGTTTTTGTTTTGTTGTATATATTTATATGTTATTAAAGTTTTATATTCCTACTACTTTGTTGGAGTGCTATATATTTTTAATGTGACACATAATTGTAAAAACTTTGATGTACAAAGAGTCATTCCTGGAATCTTCCGCTTCAGGCTCGGTCCCCTCCCCAATCACAATACAGGATGGTTTTCAGATAGTAGGAACACGTGTGGTGTGACGGATCTCATCGGGTGTGGGCCTTGATCTACTATAACTCCTTTAAAGAGGGGTGATTCTTTACAGCTGGAGCCATAAACTACATCTGCAGGGCTAGCTGATAGCCTGGACAATCGGACACAGAGGAAGAGGAGTGTCAGAGGGTGCGGTAGTGAATAGGGCGAAAGGGAGGTGTCGGGCGGGCACAGAGTGTGATTCTCAGGGAAGAGCAGCGCAGATGGGGGGAGGTTTATTGCCCATGCATAACACAGAGAGCGGGGGTGACCAGTGCCTGGGGAAGATGCTTGCGAGGGTGGGGAGCCATGCTACGAATCGACAGCGTGCAGAGAGTGGGTCTGGTCAAGGCATCTAAAATGGCTGCCGTGCACGACAAAAGTGTGGCATTTCAAAAAAGGCAAGATGGCGCAAACAATGTTTTTCAACACTTCCTCATTTCCTTCGAATCGAACGTTAACAGACGTTGGTGCATATTACCAAAGTTAAGCGATATTTATCGCTAACGATGCTTACCAACTAATTTTTTACCGCTAAGCATCGTCAGAAATTATCGAAGAAAAACCTTGCTATTATCAAGGTTTATCGCAAATGCGATAAAAAACGGCCACAATGCATGAATATCGCTAAAAAGTCAGCGATATTCATGCATTACCGAGCTAATGCTCTTAGCCATGTTATCCACCTCCCATTGGATAACATGGCTAAGAACTGCTCAGGGCAGGTATAACTTTTTGGAGATATTCGCGCTTAGCGCGAATATCTCCAAAAGTTGGTAATAGGAGATAGATATCTTGCATGTTGTAATGCAAATTATTGTGGTATATGGAACTCATACCATAATCTCTCAGAAAAGCAGAAACTGATCCTTTTGGGACCGCCTGAAAAGGCCTACGGGGTGAGGGGTACTCTACTTTGCCCCCTTTTCACGTTCCGAACTATTTTATTTTACTCTCTTCTGTAATTACACAAAATAGCAGCGATAAGATGCATCGGAGACACACAGTGAGAGAAAGGAGGCCGGAGATGAAGAAGAGATGTCAAATACACATTGGAGATAATATAGTGGCAGAAGGGAAGTAAATATGAGTAAACTTACCATGTAACATAAAAATGTTGCACTCTATACTATAAGTCTCATTTTATACTACAATCACTTCGCTACAACCTCATAAATTAAAAATAAAAATGAATAATGTCTCAAACAATTTTTGATTTCTAAATATAAATGTATTCTTCAGAATTTTCTAAATTTGAAAGAACTAGTAACATGTCCTCATCAGCAATTTCCTCATGAAAAGTCTGCAATGATGATTCTTGTAACTCTATGGTCTCCAAACATTCGATAAATTCGCCATCAACAGATTGATCAAAAAAATCATTCAAGTCATCTCCTCCTTGTGACAATATTTCATTATTGGTGCTGTCAATTTCAATCAATGTAGTGGAATCATTCAAGTCATCTCCTCCTTGTGACAATATTTCATTATTGGTGCTCTCAATTTCAATCAATGTAGTGGAATCATTCAAGTCATCTCCTCGTGACAATATTTCATTATTGGTGCTCTCAATTTCAATCAATGTAGTGGAATCATTCAAGTCATCTCCTCCTTGTGACAATATTTCATTATTGGTGCTGTCCATTTCAATCAATCTAATGGAATCATACAAGTCATCTCCTCCTTGTGACAATATTTCATTATTGGTGCTCTCAATTTCAATCAATGTAGTGGAATCATTCAAGTCATCTCCTCCTTGTGACAATATTTCATTATTGGTGCTGTCCATTTCAATCAATCTAATGGAATCATACAAGTCATCTCCTCCATGTGACAATATTTCATTATTGGTGCTCTCAATTTCAATCAATGTAGTGGACAATTCAAAAGAAATTGCCACGGTCTCTTCATTGTGAGCCATTTTATTTTGAAATTGCTTGCTGTAAATTGCAGAAAAAAATAATCACTTTCATTTATCGTTTTTAGTAATACATAATATAAAACTAACTTTATCAAGTATTTAGTATAACAGAAAGGACTGCAAATAAATAACAGAAAACATTTTTCAAATTATCTTCAAGTGTACAACATAGTTCCCCTTACAAATTAACAACTCACCTTTTTAAAAGTAGGAGAAGTGTTAGTACTGTGTAAATCAAACACCAGAAATTCACCACCAAAAATTCCTCACAAATGTACCTCAGACAGTAGTATCACAAAATGGCTGTGGTTTCCTCTCATTTGACATATATACATAACCAATTAACTTTCATCACACACAAATACAAAACCAAAGTAACATTTTAATTGGTTCTAAATTTCAACACTTTCAAATGTGTTTTCCCCATGCAATTTTCCATAGGACATTTACATACGTCTACAGCCTGAATGGCTGAACGGAATTACACCAAACTTGGCAAAATGGTACATCAAACCTAAGAGGTCAGGAAGGATCTACTATGCCCCCTTATGGTCATTTCCCCCTTCGCTTTGGCCTCCTCTTGTCTCTCGATCCTACCGAGAGACAAGATGGCGGCCGCTACGGACTGTTTGGAATGTTGACAGACGCCGGAGAACCAATCAGCTTCGCAAAGCTCCTTAACGCGAAAAGTACGCGCAGCGGAGCGCTGTTACAGATATATATCTTTTTTTGAACGTTAATTTCTCAAAATCCACTGGAGCACATATATTGAGACCTAGCAAAGGCACATCGGGCTACCAGTCCCTAATATTTTGCCAAGTTTCATGCAAATCCATTCAGCCGTTCGATTATTGACATTTAGATACGTCTACAGCCTGAATGGCTGAACGGAATTACACCAAACTTGGCAAAATGGTACATCAAACCTAAGAGGTCAGGGAGGATCTACTATGCCCCCTTATCGTCATTTGCCCCTTCCCTTTCGCCTCCTCTTGTCTCTCGATCCTACCGAGAGACAAGATGGCGGCCGCTACGGACTGTTTGGAATGTTGACAGACGCCGGAGAACCAATCAGCTTCGCTTCACAAAGCTCCGTTGCGCGAAAAGTACGCGAACTGTAGCGCTGCCCGGTCCGCTGTTACAGATATATATATTTTTTTAAACGTTAATTTCTCAAAATCCACTGGAGCACATATATTGAGACCTACAAAAGGCACATCGGGCTACCAGTCCCTACAATTTTGCCAAGTTTCGTGCAAATCCATTCAGCCGTTCGGGCTAAAAGTGAGGCCAACCGCCCTATGGAAAACTCAATGTTAAAAACACGTTTTGGGACCCCCCTTTTTTCTCGACCCCCCCCTGGACGAACCCCCCCCCAATTTTCAGGGGCTGCTCAGAAACAAAATGTGCCATTTTCCTGAAAATTTCAGCCAATTCCGACCACAAACGCCAAAGTTATTAGACATAGAATTTTCAAAAAACCCATAGAGAAAAAATCCTAACTATATATACCTACTGGCGACCGCCAGTAGGTAATGTATATATATGTATATGTATATATATATGTATATATATGTATATATATATATATGTATATATGTATATGTATATGTATATATGTATATGTATATATGTATATGTATATTCACTGAAAAAACCATAGGTTATAGACCATATATAGTTAGGAATTAGCATTTACAAAACCTTGAAAATTCACTGAAAAAACCATAGGTTATAGACCATATATAGTTAGGAATTAGCATTTAGAAAACCTTATTTTACTCACACAAAACCATTGAAATTCCATGTATAGTTAGTTGCACTAACTATATATCGCGCACCCGCAATCCACTGCTGATGATGTCACATATTACATCATTCATGACATGGTCAGTGACATCACTGATGACATCACTGATGACAACATCCAGTGATTATGTGTTTCTGTAAAGTTTAAATATGTTTTACATATTGAAGAATGAGTGGATGTATAAGTGTCTGAATGAAGGTTTTAGTAGGTGCGTGATTGACTGTATGAGTGAGTGATTAAATGCGTCTTACTGAATGCACGGGTTAGTGACTAAACTGTCTGAAAGTGTGCATCAGTATGTCTGTTGTTGTGCAAGCTGCTGCATGTGTTGATCAGTAGCTATATAAGTAGCTATATGGGTTATTGATTGGTTGCACAAGTATTTGTATGGGAGACTGAGTGTGTGTATGGCTGGCTGGGAGGTGTGTGACTCTGTGCAGATCAATGTGTACTTGTATCAGTGATTCTATAAGAGAGTAAGTATGTGTTAGTATATGTTTAAAAAATGTAAGGTGTTCTGTGTTTAACTGTATAGATGAGAAAATGGAAGTGTGATTGATTCTTTTCAGGACTGACTAGGTGTGTGAGTAACTCCATGGATGAGTGGCAGAGTGTGAGTGTCTGTATAGGTGTATGAGTGCATATGATAGTGTTGTAAAGATGAGTGATTGTATGTATGAATGATTGTATGAGTGAATGTGTGTGTAGACATAGGAATCAGTGAGTGCGTATGTAGTAACTAGTATTGGTGTGTCAATGGTTTCAAAAATTATACTCTCTATTTAACACTGGGTGTAACGGAGGTTATATTAGAGTGTGAGGAGATGCATTGTATTATCACATGAATGATATCATCAGTGATGTGATCATTGATGTCAAGTGAGATGTCATCAGTGATGTCATTTGAGATGTCATCAGTGATGTCATCAGTGATGTCACTGACCATGTCATGAATGATGTAATATGTGACATCATCAGCAGTGGATTGCGGGTGCGCGATATATAGTTAGTGCAACTAACTATATATGGAATTTCAATGGTTTTGTGTGAGTAAAATAAGGTTTTCTAAATGCTAATTCCTAACTATATATGGTCTATAACCTATGGTTTTTTCAGTGAATTTTCAAGGTTTTGTAAATGCTAATTCCTAACTATATATGGTCTATAACCTATGGTTTTTTCAGTGAATTTCATTGGTTTTTTAACAGCTAATATCTGTAGCTGTAAAATGTATTCTTCTTTAAATCCAAAAATATATTTTATATGTTTATTAATAATTTTTTTTTAAAATATTTTTTTTTCTTCGTTCCCGCTTCGCGAATCGGGAAGCTTCCCGTTAGCTGACCTTGATGCCGCGAAATAGACCGCGAGCCGGTAAACGTTTCTTTACCGCAACTGCCGCGTTAGAAAACAACATCGTGACGCCTCCCGTCCGCATGACGTTTCGCGTTGTCGCGTGATACGTCATATGACGTGCTACGTTAGCGAACTGGTACGCTTACCGAGTCGCAAAGCACAGGTTTCTGGAAGCAAACCTGGAGGCCCTGCAAAGCGCTTAACGTAAACACAGCAGGTCATGTGACTTGGTAATAACACTTTTCATTGGTTCATTTCGCTTTTGGTTTCCTAATGATGTAAGACTAGGTCATATAATCTAAAATGAACACTTTTCATTGGTTGAGAACTATTGTTTTTCCCAAATGATGAAAACCCCTCCTTCTTTCCTCACTCTGACTTTCATCTTTGTGAGAGAAAGACCCTTTGTTACCAGTGAGCAATGGCTTCTTTAGTAGCTTCAGCTGGTGCTTCCCCACCACCTCCACCACATCCAAGGAAGAGTGGACCACCTGCTCAAGTTATAATTCAGCAAGAAGAGGAAGAAGAAGAACAGGACGACGAGCACGAAGAGAGGCACTTTTTGCCTGAGGAGCCCAGGACGTCTCACCGGAAAGAAAACTTCATTTGGCAATTTTTTAAAATTCCCAAAGGTCAGAAAAAAGTAAATGCAAGATACGTAACTTGCCTTATATGTCAAGATAGACTGTCCAGAGGGACCGACAAAAAATACAGTTTCGGAAACTACACAATGCATCGCCATATGACTAGGTGGCATCCTAACAACTACAGTGCTGCACAGTTTCGTAACGACCTAGATAATCTCCCTATTATGGCCAGAAGATCTGTTGTACCGGAAGTAACGGGACCAGAGGGCAGGGAGATGGTGCCAAATATTCAAACGAGATTTCATGAAGTAAAACACGTCTGCGTACATTGCAATGGATTTATTTGCTACGGAGAAAGAAGCATCACTCTGATCAACAGAGCTATTGACTATCATATGCAAGTTTGTACGAAACGCCCCAAATAATAAATACTTTTTTTTTGTTTTGTTGCTCCTGTTGAGCCCTTTACAATGAATCGTTTTCATTGCCCCCTGCAAGAAAACCCCCAAAAAATATAAAACTGTTCAGAAAAATTCAAAAAAAGTAAAAAAATGTTCAGAAAAATAATAAAAAAATATAAAACAACAAAAACAATAAAAAAAAAGTTCTTTTCAGAACTACCTCCCCGTTATTAAAAAATTGGTACAATATTTGGAACTGTGCCAACCTCTATTTCTCGTAGTTCGCTTCCCAGTTCGCTCGCCGGTACGCGAACCGGAAGTGAACCAAAAAAAAAAAAAAAAAAAAAAACAGTAAGTATAAGGGAAGGAAACAGACACTTATGTTAAAAGAAAGACAGCTATAGGGGAGTAAACTAGAGATACTATTACCCGTAATCCACTGCTGATGATGTCACATATTACATCATTCATGACATGCTCAGTGACATCATCAGCAGAGGATTGCGGGTTTTTTGGCAACGTGCCTTATCCACGGTTTAATAACGCTGCCTTTTGCTTTATATAAGTTTTCAAATTGTATGAAATATATACCAATAGGTCGTTATGAACCTTTAGGTAGTGCTTTTCTTCATGAGGTCTGGTCGCTTCCATACACATACAGATGTTTCAAAGATGATCAAGAAGTTTATCTGAATGGAGAGGAATGCACTGAGACGCCAGATCATTCACTAATGTGTAGGCACATACAGTTACACGGTTCATGCAACAAACACCGACCAAATATGGCTTGCGTGTTGCAAGACACGCCAGTTCCTGCTATCATCCCCACGTTCAAGCTGTTGGAAAATGGTAGTTATTTGATGCTCAATAATGAAGATTGTTCTGGGTTAATTAAAAGTATTCCTTTTATCGTAACAGTAAGTGAACGGGTTATTTGCTGCAGAAATGTTCTATTTCCTCCCACACATGAACGTAGGGAGTTTTCAATCTGGCCACAAATACCAACCTTGGGAGCACATTTCAACGGCATGGCAAGAATAAGAGCTCTTTTGTCTCAGAGAGAGGTGGCCTTGAGTTCGGCCCGTGAAACTTTCGTGCTTCACATAGCGAACACCCGTACAGAGGTGCAGACCCTTTTAAATACTGATTCGCCTTTGCATTTCAGCGACATGGTTCGGACTATCTTTGACGCGTCCTCCACAAAGGCCCTGGCGCACTTTTTTAAAGTTGTTACCAGTGGTCTCGTGACTTCATTTGAGAAAATCTTTGGAGTCTTCCCTGCTTTCTTTCATTCTATTTTTTCCACTCTGCTTCGTGGATTCCCATTTTTACTTGCATTACCAGCAGACGCTCTTGTGCTTTTTTACATTTTTAAATATGGATGTCCCTCCTGTGCAAGCTCCCGCCCTGCAGCTGCTGACACTGTTCCGCAATCGCATGCTAGAATATTATGGCACAATGCCGTTGGCGATATTAAGCACGGTATATGGATTATCTTTTCGATTCTCCTACTTCACCTGTGTCCAGCCTGTATTTCACTGCCTGACCTGTGATTTCGATTGGGCCATTGATTTGTGTCTCTGCGGACCGGTTTCTCCTGACGTCGACTTTAATCAGCTGATGACTCCTATCATTACTCACGAGTTGGTTTGTCCTGGCGAAAGGATTATGGCTGTGGCATTGATGCATGGACTAATTGGTCCCTGGAATTTACTGGCGGCAACACAGTCTTTCTTGGAACAGAGCTTTCTTGAAAACCCACCGAGCTGTCCTCTGATGGTGATAGAGGATCCGGTGCTGGGAGAGCACGTATGTTCTTTTCCGCTTTTAAATTGGATGGCTGAACTCTTTTCGGATGAAGACGGTGACTTCCTATTGGAGGCTGTTGCAGCTTATTTTGCATACACAGTTATGTCATAGACCTTTTTCATGTTTGATATGCTGAGTACTAGCATTTCATTGACAATTCATTGACTTATTTGTCAAGTTTTTATTATTTAGCTTGCCTATTGGCTTAAGACTCGATAAAGTACTTGGCTGTTTTATTTTTCTTTAGCATTAAATTTTCCTAGTTTTTAATGTTTTACCTTGCGGACCGTCCACATATAAAGTTGCAATCTGCTCTCATGAGATGGCACTTCTATTATCTTATTCAGTTCGTTTCCGGATCATGGGGAGGTGTCATCTAGGTCCTGGATATCTTTACACCGTGTTAAGTTAGCATGGGCTCATTACCGGTTTAAACGCCATTTTTCCTTTTTTGCAACTTCTGCACACGACACCTAGTTGTTGCTTTAGCTTTCAACCTAGTAGTTCATCGTGGTTTACATGAGAATAATATGTTATTGCTCTACTATCTGCTTTGCTTGTTAAACTATATCTGTACAGCGAGTGCTGAAGTTTCAAGAACAACACGATACAGAATTGTTATGAGGTCTGATCTCCACGACTTCATACTCATAACATAAGTGCAGCTTCTGCCAATTCTGGGCATGAGGCGGGTTTTATATTGCTTTGCCGAACACACATACACAACAGTTGATGCGGTTCACATGAAGAGAGACCTGGTGTATGCTGATGTGATTCCTTCAAATCTAAGACACTAAAGTATGGGCACGCCCTAAACCAACACAAACATACCTTCTTAGCAAATAATATAATATGTGTATTAGGGAGGGTGAGATATAAGCAGCCGCGGGCCGTGGAGGGAGTTACGGTGGGGCAGAGAGGCGGGGAGGGGCAGGGTGGAGCCCTCTCCACCCTGCCCCTCCCCCTCCCCGCCTCCCTGCCCCACCGTAACTCCCTCCACGGCCCGTGGCTGCTTATAAGTGTTGCTAACTCTTATTCATTTACAGCATGTTAACATACTGTCACCATTCGCTTTTTATGTACTAGTAACTATGCTGGTAATTTTGCTACTGATAATATGTGTACTTGTATTATCTAAGATACTACGCCTGAGAAGACGGCATTAGTAAATAAACATTTCAAATACACATGTGTTCTTCTTAACTCCATGTTCTGGTTTCTAAGAAATATATAACGACCGACTGTTCATGAGTTCCACGTATCCTGAGGTACTATAAGTTCATATTCTGGATTGTCTAAACATTGAGAGTTTGTTATATCCAATGTGACACTGTACCTAGCTTGCTAAGGGGTTTTTGATTACTAAGGTGAGTTTTGGGACACCCTAATTCGCCGAGGTTCCAATCCTCTGTCCACAGTTCTGTGTGAGAACAGAAACCCTGCGACAGGGGCACCCCCGACCCTTGCTGGAGCTTCATCACACTTGCGATACAACTCCAGCAATGCGCCACCTTTACGGCACAGATACATCACGCATCTGTGCTGTTTTTGCCCCATGATGCGCCGCATTGTAAATGCTTCAGAAAAGGGGGTGGTGATGAACAGAGTGTCTGAATTAAGCAGACCACTCGTACCCAGTTCAAAGATCAGGGCTTGATCCATCACCGTTATTTATCTCACTGCCCCATCCCGGCTCAGAACCTGGCTATATGCAAATTAGTCTGTCCCTGGCCCAGTGCATCATGGGAACAGGGCAGACCAAACTACCAAGCCAATTCTTCACCAGAAAGGAGACAAGCTACCGGGGACCGGTTTCTGGCATTTCAGCCTCTTCGGCCCGGCTTGCTTGAATCCTGATGGAGCAGTGAGAAAGGGACTCATGTCTGAGTATACCCTGCCACACCTATAGTGGCCAAAAACGATTCAGAAAAGGGGGTGGTGATGAACAGAGTGTCTGAATTAAGCAGACCACTCTAAAAAACGGTGATGGATCAAGCCCTGATCTTTGGACTGGGTAAGAGTGGTCTGCTTAATTCAGGCACTCTGTTCATCACCACCCCCTTTTCTGAATCATTTTGTCCACCATAAGCGTGGAAGGGTATACTCAGATGTGAGTCCCTTGCTCATTGCAGCATCAGGATTCAAGCAAGCCGGGCCGAAGACGCCTGAAATGGCAGAAACCGGTCCCCGGAAGCTTGTTTCCTTCCCAGTACAAGAATTGGCTTGGTAGTTTGGTTTGCCCTGTTCCCATCATGCACTGGGACAGGAACAGACTAATTTGCATATAGCCAAGTTCTGAGCTGGGATGGTGCAGTGAGCTAAAAAACGGTGATGGATCAAGCCCTGATCTTTGGACTGGGTAAGAGTGGTCTGCTTAATTCAGGCACTCTGTTCATCACCACCCCCTTTTCTGAATCATTTTGTCCACCATAAGCGTGGAAGGGTATACTCAGATGTGAGTCCCTTGCTCATTGCACCATCAGGATTCAAGCAAGCCGGGCCGAAGACGCCTGAAATGGCAGAAACCGGTCCCCGGAAGCTTGTTTCCTTCCCAGTACAAGAATTGGCTTGGTAGTTTGGTTTGCCCTGTTCCCATCATGCACTGGGACAGGAACAGACTAATTTGCATATAGCCAAGTTCTGAGCTGGGATGGTGCAGTGAGCTAAAAAACGGTGATGGATCAAGCCCTGATCTTTGGACTGGGTAAGAGTGGTCTGCTTAATTCAGGCACTCTGTTCATCACCACCCCCTTTTCTGAATCATTTTGTCCACCATAAGCGTGGAAGGGTATACTCAGATGTGAGTCCCTTGCTCATTGCACCATCAGGATTCAAGCAAGCCGGGCCGAAGACGCCTGAAATGGCAGAAACCGGTCCCCGGAAGCTTGTTTCCTTCCCAGTACAAGAATTGGCTTGGTAGTTTGGTTTGCCCTGTTCCCATCATGCACTGGGACAGGAACAGACTAATTTGCATATAGCCAAGTTCTGAGCTGGGATGGTGCAGTGAGCTAAAAAACGGTGATGGATCAAGCCCTGATCTTTGGACTGGGTAAGAGTGGTCTGCTTAATTCAGGCACTCTGTTCATCACCACCCCCTTTTCTGAATCATTTTGTCCACCATAAGCGTGGAAGGGTATACTCAGATGTGAGTCCCTTGCTCATTGCACCATCAGGATTCAAGCAAGCCGGGCCGAAGACGCCTGAAATGGCAGAAACCGGTCCCCGGAAGCTTGTTTCCTTCCCAGTACAAGAATTGGCTTGGTAGTTTGGTTTGCCCTGTTCCCATCATGCACTGGGACAGGAACAGACTAATTTGCATATAGCCAAGTTCTGAGCTGGGATGGTGCAGTGAGCTAAAAAACGGTGATGGATCAAGCCCTGATCTTTGGACTGGGTAAGAGTGGTCTGCTTAATTCAGGCACTCTGTTCATCACCACCCCCTTTTCTGAATCATTTTGTCCACCATAAGCGTGGAAGGGTATACTCAGATGTGAGTCCCTTGCTCATTGCACCATCAGGATTCAAGCAAGCCGGGCCGAAGACGCCTGAAATGGCAGAAACCGGTCCCCGGAAGCTTGTTTCCTTCCCAGTACAAGAATTGGCTTGGTAGTTTGGTTTGCCCTGTTCCCATCATGCACTGGGACAGGAACAGACTAATTTGCATATAGCCAAGTTCTGAGCTGGGATGGTGCAGTGAGCTAAAAAACGGTGATGGATCAAGCTCTGATCTTTGGACTGGGTAAGAGTGGTCTGCTTAATTCAGGCACTCTGTTCATCACCACCCCCTTTTCTGAATCATTTTGTCCACCATAAGCGTGGAAGGGTATACTCAGATGTGAGTCCCTTGCTCATTGCACCATCAGGATTCAAGCAAGCCGGGCCGAAGACGCCTGAAATGGCAGAAACCGGTCCCCGGAAGCTTGTTTCCTTCCCAGTACAAGAATTGGCTTGGTAGTTTGGTTTGCCCTGTTCCCATCATGCACTGGGACAGGAACAGACTAATTTGCATATAGCCAAGTTCTGAGCTGGGATGGTGCAGTGAGCTAAAAAACGGTGATGGATCAAGCCCTGATCTTTGGACTGGGTAAGAGTGGTCTGCTTAATTCAGGCACTCTGTTCATCACCACCCCCTTTTCTGAAGCATTGTAAATGCAGCACACCATAGGTGACGGAACAGCGGCACAGAATGACTAACACATCCCTGGTGATGCGCCAGTCATCATAAATCTATCCCTATGCTTCTTGTCTTGTTAGAGATGAACCGCCATATGTATCATCAAAGTTTTTTGCATTTCCTAAATAGCGAACTTTAAGGAATAAATAGCGATTCTTTCCCATTCCTAGTTTGCGATGAGCTATTTGCTAATTACAAATTACCCATTCATTTCCTTCATTTCCATAGGGCGGTTGGACTCACTTTTAGCTCGAACGGCTGAATGGATTTCCACGAAACTTGGCAAAATTGTAGGGACTGGTAGCCCGATGTGCCTTTGCTATGTCTCAAGATATATGCTCCAGTGGTTTTTACGAAAATTAACTTTGAAAAATATATATTGGGCTACATTGGCCTATATATATGTTGGAGCCCAAATGTAGCCCAATGTAGCCCAATGAAGCCCAATGAAGCCCAATGTAGCCCAATGTAGCCCAAAGATGGCCGCCAGAGACAAAAAAAACAAATGTAGCCCAAATATCAGCCAGATGTAGCCCAACTATAGCCCAGTGACAGAATGACCAATCAGCTTCGCAAACCTCCGTTACGCGAAGTGGAGCGCTGTTACAGATATATATCTTTTTTTGAACGTTAATTTCTCAAAATCCACTGGAGCACATATATTGAGACCTAGCAAAGGCACATCGGGCTACCAGTCCCTAATATTTTACCAAGTTTCGTGCAAATCCATTCAGCCGTTCGATTATTATTTTTTTTTTTTGCCCCGCGGGGCCCTTTTAAAACCTCCACATCAAACCTAGGGGGTCAGCGAGGATCTACTATGCCCCCTTATGGTCATTTGCCCCTTCGCTTTGGCCTCCTCTTGTCTCTCGATCCTACCGAGAGACAAGATGGCGTCCGCTACGGACTGTTTGAAATGTTTACAGACGCCGGAGAACCAATCAGCTTCGCTTCACAAAGCTCCGTTGCGCGAAAAGTACGCGTACTGGAGCGCTGCCCTTCCGCTGTTACAGATATATATCTTTTTTTAAACGTTAATTTCTCAAAATCCACTGTAGCACATATATTGAGACCTACAAAAGGCACATCGGGCTACCAGTCCCTACAATTTTGCCAAGTTTCGTGCAAATCCATTCAGCCGTTCGGGCTAAAAGTGAGGCCAACCGCCCTATGGAAAACTCGACCCCCCCTGGACGAACCCCCCCCCAATTTTCAGGGGCTGCTCAGAAACAAAATGTGCCATTTTCCTGAAAATTTCAGCCAATTCCGTCCACAAACGCCAAAGTTATTAGACATAGAATTTTCAAAAATCCCATAGAGAAAAAATCCTAACTATATATACCTACTGGCGACCGCCAGTAGGTAATATATATTTGTATGTGTATATATGTATATATATATATATATATATATATATATATATATGTATATATATATATATATATATATATATATATATATTCACCGAAAAAACCATAGGTTATAGACCATATATAGTTAGGAATTAGCATTTACAAAACCTTGAAAATTCACTGAAAAAACCATAGGTTATAGACCATATATAGTTAGGAATTAGCATTTAAAAAACCTTATTTTACTCACACAAAACCATTGAAATTCCATATATAGTTAGTTGCACTAACTATATATCGCGCACCCGCAATCCACTGCTGATCATGTCACATATTACATCATTCATAACATGGTCAGTGACATCACTGATGGCATCACTGATGACAACATCCAGTGACTGTATGTTTCTGTAAAGTTAAAATATGTCTTACATATTGAAGAATGAGTGGATGTAGAAGTGTCTGGATGAAGGATTTAGTAGGTGCGTGACTGACTGTATGAGTGAGTGATTAAATGTGTCTCACTGAATGCATGGGTTAGTGACTAAACTGTCTTAATTTGTGCATCATTATGTCTGTTGTGATGTAAACTGCTGCATGTGTTGATCATTAGCTATACGAGAGGCTATATGTGTTATTGATTGGTTGCCCAAGTATTTGTATGGGAGATTGAGTTTGTGTAGGGGTGGCTGGGAGGTGTGTGACTCTGTGCATAGATGTGTGAGCAGTTGATTCACTAGGTGTATGAGTTCAAGAGTGCATGTGGAAACAGCTACATGGTCAGTTGACTGTGTGCATGAGTGTATTGATGAGTGAATGGATATCTCAATGCTACATGTCATAGTAAGTACATATGTAAAACTCAGTACATGTGAGAGTTGGCATATATAAATAACTGTGCATGAGAGCCACTGAATGTGTGAGTGGTTGTATGGATCATTGTGAACTTGTATCAGGGATTGTATAAGAGAGTAAATATGTGTTAGTATATGTTTGAATAAGTAAGGTGTGTATAACTGTATAGTTGAAGAAATGGAGGTGAAATTGTTTCTTTGCATGACTGTGTGTGAGTGTCTGTATACACTGAGTGTATCTAAGGTTATATTAGAGTCTGAAGAGGTTTATCGTATTAGCACAAGAATGATGTCAAATGAGATGTCATCATTGATGTCATCAGTGATGTCATTTGAGATGTCATCAGTGATGTCATCAGTGATGTCACTGACCATGTCATGAATGATGTAATATGTGACATGATCAGCAGTGGATTGCGGGTGCGCGATATATAGTTAGTGCAACTAACTATATATGGAATTTCAATGGTTTTGTGTGAGTAAAATAAGGTTTTTTAAATGCTAATTCCTAACTATATATGGTCTATAACCTATGGTTTTTTCAGTGAATTTTCAAGGTTTTGTAAATGCTAATTCCTAACTATATATGGTCTATAACCTATGGTTTTTTCAGTGAATTTCAATGGTTTTTTAATAGCAAATATCATAAACTGTCGAATGTCAAGTAAGTGGTAAGTAAAAACATTTTCGTGTTTATGCACACTGATCTGCTTTGAATGCTGCCCCCCACCTCTCATTTCTATTAGGAGTACTCTCTCTTTGCAGATAGTGAAGGGTAGTTAACGCAGGCCTTTGCCCCCGTTGTAATCCGTCGTGCCTGCTTCTCTCTCCATTTGATTGATTGTTCTCTTTGGTTCATTCTCTATTTACAAACAAGCACAGAGTCGCAATACTCTGTTTAGTCTTTGCAGATAGCGAAAAATCGTGTAAAAAAACAAAAGGAATCGAGCAAAATCAGTAGGCCACGGAATTTCAATGGTTTTGTGTGAGTAAAATAAGGTTTTTTAAATGCTAATTCCTAACTATATATGGTCTATAACCTATGGTTTTTTCAGTGAATTTTCAAGGTTTTGTAAATGCTAATTCCTAACTATATATGGTCTATAACCTATGGTTTTTTCAGTGAATATATGTAGTGGATAATTCAAAAGAAATTGCCACGGTCTCTTCATTGTGAGCCATTTTATTTTGAAATTGCTTGCTGTAAATTGCAGAAAAAAATAATCACTTTCATTTATCGTTTTTAGTAATACATAATATAAAACTAACTTTATCAAGTATTTAGTATAACAGAAGGACTGCAAATAAATAACAGAAAACATTTTTCAAATTATCTTCAAGTGTACAACATAGTTCCCCTTACAAATTAACAACTCACCTTTTTAAAAGTAGGAGAAGTGTTAGTACTGTGTAAATCAAACACCAAAAATTGACCACCAAAAATTCCTCACAAATGTACCTCAGACAGTAGTATCACAAAATGGCTGTGGTTTCCTCTCATTTGACATATATACATAACCAATTAACTTTCATCACACACAAATACAAAACCAAAGTAACATTTTAATTGGTTCTAAATTTCAACACTTTCAAATGTGTTTTCCCCATGCAATTTTCCATAGGACATTTACATACGTCTACAGCCTGAATGGCTGAACGGAATTACACCAAACTTGGCAAAATGGTACATCAAACCTAAGAGGTCAGGGAGGATCTACTATGCGCCCTTATGGTCATTTGCCCCTTCGCTTTGGCCTCCTCTTGTCTCTCGATCCTACCGAGAGACAAGATGGTGGCCGCTACGGACTGTTTGGAATGTTTACAGACGCCGGAGAACCAATCAGCTTCGCAAAGCTCCGTAACGCGAAAAGTACGCGAAGCGGAGCGCTGTTACAGATATATATCTTTTTTTGAACGTTAATTTCTCAAAATCCACTGGAGCACATATATTGAGACCTAGCAAAGGCACATCAGGCTACCAGTCCCTAATATTTTGCCAAGTTTCGTGCAAATCCATTCAGCCGTTCGATTATTATTATTATTATTTGTTTTTGCCCCGCGGGGCCCTTTTAAAACCTCCACATCAAACCTAGGGGGTCAGCGAGGATCTACTATGCCCCCCTTATGGTCATTTGCCCCTTCGCTTTGGCCTCCTCTTGTCTCTCGATCCTACCGAGAGACAAGATGGCGGCCGTTACGGACTGTTTGGAATGTTCACAGACGCCGGAGAACCAATCAGCTTCGCTTCACAAAGCTCCGTACCGCGAAAAGTCCGCGAACCGGAGCGCTGCCCGGTCCGCTGTTACAGATATATATCTTTTTTTGAACGTTAATTTCTCAAAATCCACTGAAGCACATATATTGAGACCTAGCAAAGGCACATCGGGCTACCAGTGAGTTTTTTACATTTTTTACATTTTTTGCATTTTTTTGCGTTTTCATGCTAGTTTTACATTGCGGTTCACAGTTGAATGTAGGGCACTTAGCCCACAATTAAAACGCAATGTAAAACTAGCATGAAAACGCAAAAAAATGCAAAAAATGTAAAAAATGTAAATAACAATGCATAATGAATGCCAAACTGCATGTTCCATAATGCACCAGGATAAGCATTATAAGCTATATAATTGCAAGTGAAGTAGGACAACTGTTAACACTGCCGTGAAAAGGAACCATCTGGTTCGAAACGCGTAGGCTTGCACAGTGTCTAAATAAAACCTTAATTCCAAAGAGCAGGAGTGCTGGTGTTTCATTTCGTGAACAATATATATATATATATATTCACTGAAAAAACCATAGGTTATAGACCATATATAGTTAGGAATTAGCATTTACAAAACCTTGAAAATTCACTGAAAAAACCATAGGTTATAGACCATATATAGTTAGGAATTAGCATTTAAAAAACCTTATTTTACTCACACAAAACCATTGAAATTCCATATATAGTTAGTTGCACTAACTATATATCGCGCACCCGCAATCCACTGCTGATCATGTCACATATTACATCATTCATGACATGGTCAGTGACATCACTGATGACATCACTGATGACATCTCAAATGACATCACTGATGACATCACTGATGACAACATCCAGTGACTGTATTTTTCTGTAAAGTTAAAATATGTCTTGAGTGGATGTATAAGTGTCTGGATGAAGGATTTAGTAGGTGCATGACTGACTGTATGAGTGAGTGATTAAATGTGTCTCACTGAATGCATGGGTTAGTGACTAAACTGTCTTAATTTGTGCATCATTATGTCTGTTGTTCTGTAAACTGCTGCATGTGTTGATCATTAGCTATACGAGAGGCTATATGTGTTATTAATTGGTTGCCCAAGTATTTCTATGGGAGATTGAGTTTGTGTGGGGGTGGCTGGAAGGTGTGTGACTCTATGCATAGATGTGTGAGCAGTTTATTCACTAGGTGTATGAGTTCAAGAGTGCATGTGGAAACAGCTACATGGGCAGTTGACTGTGTGCATGAGTGTATTGATGAGTGAATGGATATCTCAATGCTACATGTCATAGTAAGTACATATGTAAAACACAGTACATGTGAGAGTTGGCATATATAAATAACTGTGCATGAGAGCCACTGAATGAGTGAGTGGTTGTATCGATCATTGTGAACTTGTATCAGGGATTGTATAAGAGAGTAAATATGTGTTAGTATATGTTTCAATAAGTAAGGTGTGTTTAACTGTATAGTTGAAGAAATGGAGGTGAGATTGTTTCTTTGCATGACTGACTGGGTGTGTGAGTAACTCCATGGATGAGTGGCAGTGTGTGAGTGTCTGTATACACTGAGTGTATCTAAGGTTATATTAGAGTCTGAAGAGGTTTATCGTATTAGCACAAGAATGATGTCAAATGAGATGTCATCAGTGATGTCATCAGTGATGTCATTTGAGATGTCATCAGTGATGTCATCAGTGATGTCACTGACCATGTCATGAATGATGTAATATGTGACATGATCAGCAGTGGATTGCGGGTGCGCGATATATAGTTAGTGCAACTAACTATATATGGAATTTCAATGGTTTTGTGTGAGTAAAATAAGGTTTTTTAAATGCTAATTCCTAACTATATATGGTCTATAACCTATGGTTTTTTCAGTGAATTTTCAAGGTTTTGTAAATGCTAATTCCTAACTATATATGGTCTATAACCTATGGTTTTTTCAGTGAATTTCAATGGTTTTTTAATAGCAAATATCATAAGCTGTCGAATGTCAAGTACGTGGTAAGTGAAAACATTTTCGTGTTTATGCACACTGATCTGCTTTGAATGGTGCCCCCCCCCCTCATTTCTATTAGGAGTACTCTCTCTTTGCAGATAGTGAAAGGTAGTTAACGCAGGCCTTTGCCCCCGTTGTAATCCGTCGTGCCTGCTTCTCTCTCCATTTGATTGATTGTTATCCAAGTATTTACTGTTTTAGAATTAGTTCTCTTTGGTTCATTCTCTATTTACAAACAAACACAGAGTCGCAATACTCTGTTTAGTCTTTGCAGATAACGAAAAATCGTGTAAAAAAAAAGAAAAGGAATCGAGCAAAATCAGTAGGCCACTAATGGGATCTCTTTTTGACCTCGCTAAAATAGAAACATTAGGAACAACCCCTCATAACAAATACAAAACTAGTGAGATGAACTGAACTCCACACAATGATGGCTGCAAAACAGCTCGGCTCCGCCACCCACCCCGCCCAAAATAACGATAAAGAGCGGCTGCCATGATTGGTTGCGGAATGGCCACAACGGAGCTACGAAATGGTGCTGCTCTCATGCTAACCCCAGCTTCGGTCTGAAACATCCAGAAACACTGTAGACTACCAATTCGATCAGTTCCGGTAGCGCCCCAATGTAACCCGGTAGAGAAGAACTAGCCCTCCCCTCTTTGACTGATGGTTCTTGTTGCCTGTCCCTTCTGTTGTCATTTAACAGAACTATTTAGCCTGCTGAAAGGGGTTGTGTTTCGACCGCTGGTTGGTGGAGACATTTTGACTATATTCTGGACCTGCGTTGTCGCGTAATGCGTCATATGACGCGCCGCGTTAGCGCATCCGGAAGTCATCCGGGGCGCGCAGCGCGTAACGTAAGCATAACAAGTCATGTGACTTGTTAATAAAACTTTTCATTGGTTCATTTTACTTTTCTTATTCTAATGATGAAAGCCTTGGTCATATCACCTAAAAATTACGCTTTTAATTACTTCCGAACATTATTTTCTCTTAAATATATGTTATAATGTTCCAGGCTAATGTACTTTCCCGGAAATTTTACAACTGTCCTGCAAGTAAAATATATTCTTTTTTCGAGAAAAAGAGCGTTTCTTCGTCCCATGACGGAGCCGTTGAGCAAAAGAGGGTCGACCTGCTGTCTTAGTCGCCGATACGCCTGAATATGAGATTCTTATCGATCACTTTATGTTGCAGGAATAGAAAACACAACAGCCCTTGACCATTTATCTTTACTGCGTTCCTTCGTATTATACCTTTTACCCTTCATGTAATTGGTCTGCTTTATTTCACTTGCCTTTTAATGATTCTAAAACAGTGACTATTATTAAAAACTTTACCAATGTATACACTACTACCATGTTTTCTTTTAAAAACCTTTATTGTGAAAATTTCATTATACAAATACGAGCCTATAACCACGTGGGCCTGCCACGGAGCAAACTGTAATCGTATATGATGAATAGACATTTACACTTTAGAGGAACGTAACGGGCGGGCCATTAGGTTGCAAAAACTAAGGTGTCTAACAGTTACGGAATCGGTGGACGTACATTTTATGATTAAAATACGACAGGGCCAGTTACAATAAAATTATCTAGATATACATTTGCGGGCAAGTACCATGGGTGACGTTAATTCGAATTTTCAACAGTACAGTAATCAATAACACATCAGAACTTAATATCAATAGGGATGTCGAAATATTCAATCAATTCTCGTCCCCGCCCGCCATTTGCTTCAAAACTGCATACGTATCTCGTGATTTCAAGGTTCTGCAACCAGTACACAACAAGGAGTTACGAGTCCCATTTATTCCGGCGCCATTTTGGGCGAGGACGGGCAGGTCCAGGATATAGTCAAAATGTCTCTACCAACCATCGACTATGATGATGTTCATATGCTGTATTTATTAGAGTAACACTCATCTGCCCACATGAAATTAATTTACCACAATCTAAACATGTCATTTTAATCTTTCCAAAGTTCTTCTAAATATTTGGGACCGTTTCCCTTGCCTCTGAAGCTCTCAGTGCCACTTCTTTGATGAATGTACTAGCAGGTCAGGGGTTCTCCTCCAAATCTCTCTTTTATGCAGCACTATAATTAATTGGTGCCACCTCTCCATATGACGATGCATGGTATAGTTACCACAACTATATTTTTTTTCGGTTCCTCTGGAGAGTTCATCGTGGCAGATGAAGCGTGTAACATACCGGGCATTTACCTTTTTTTGCATGTACAGGAAAGGAAAAAAAAATCGAGCGTCCGAGTTCTAAGGTGTCCCAGGGCCATTTTAGTGGACCAGGCCCAAATCCAAAGAACAGGCCGCCATTTTGAGAGTCCTCTTGCAGCCGCCTGTCGCTGTAGCATCAAGAGCAGCCGAAACTCAGCTGAATGGCAACTGAAACGGTAAATGGGCGCCCCACTACATTTCAGCATTGTAGGATGACCACACCAGTACAGCAACTTGCTAGACATCACCTCGGTGCCATCCGCATCTCGGCGCCCCACTGCAGATGAAGTGCCTCTCAACTATGAAACCACCACGGTGACATCCGGATCTTGGCGCGTTGTGCTGCCTTCGGCCTATTCGCACATCGGTCCGCTACTGACGCCATCTCACAGGCTAATGGGGTGACCCACGCCGAGTTTCAGCATTGTAGGATGACCACACCAACTTGCTAGACATCACCTCGGTGCCATCCGAATCTTGGCATCTCAACGCCTAGTGGTATCTTCCATACAGAAAATATTGTTACGCTGCCTTTGGCCCCATTCGCACATCAGTCCGCAACTTAGACATCATCTCGATGCCATCCGGATCTTGGCATCTCAGCGCCTTGTGGTGTCAGTCAGAAAATATTGTTGCGCTGCCTTTGGCCCCATTCGCACATCAGTCCGCTACTGACACCATCTCACAGGCCAATAGGGCGCCCCACGCCGACTTTTACCATTGTACGATGGCCACACCAGTGGCACAACTTGCTAGACATCACCTCGGTGCCATCCGAATCTTGGCATCTCAACGCCTAGTGGTATCTTCCATACAGAAAATCTTGTTACGCTACCTTTGGCCCCATTCGCACATCGGTCCGCAACTTAGACATCACCTCGGTGCCATCCGGATCTTGGCATCTCAGCGCCTTGTGGTGTATTCTCTTCAGAAAATATTGTTGAGCTGCCTTTGGCCCCATTCGCACATCGGTCCGCAACTTACACATCACCTCGGTGCCATCCGGATCTTGGCATCTCAGCGCCTTGTGGTGTCTTCTACTCCGAAAATATAGTAGAAAATATTGTTGCGCTGCCTTTGGCCCCATTCACACATCAGTCCGCTACTGACACCATCTCACAGGCCAACAGGGCGCCCCACGCCGACTTTTACCATTGTACGATGGCCACACCAGTGCCACAACTTGCTAGACACCACCTCGGTGCCATCCGGATCTTGGCATCTCAGCGCCTTGTGGTGTCTTCAAATCAGAAAATATTGTTGCGCTGCCTTTGGCCCCATTCGCACATCGGTCCGCTACTGACGCCATCTCACAGGCCAACGGGGCGCCCCACGCCGACTTTCAGCATTGTAGGATGGCCACACCAGTGCGGCAACTTACTAGACACCACCTCGGTGCCATCCGGATCTTGGCGCGTTGTGCTGCCTTCGGCCTATTCGCACATCGGTCCGCTACTGACGCAAACTCACAGGCCAACGGGGCGCCCCACGCCGACTTTCAGCATTGTAGGATGGCCACACCAGTGCGGCAACTTACTAGACACCACCTCGGTGCCATCCGGATCTTGGCGCGTTGTGCTGCCTTCGGCCTATTCGCACATCGGTCCGCTACTGACGCAAACTCACAGGCCAACGGGGCGCCCCACGCCGACTTTCAGCATTGTTGGATGGCCACACCAGTGCGGCAACTTACTAGACACCACCTCGGTGCCATCCGGATCTTGGCGCGTTGTGCTGCCTTCGGCCTATTCGCACATCGGTCCGCTACTGACGCAAACTCACAGGCCAACGGGGCGCCCCACGCCGACTTTCAGCATTGTTGGATATCCATAACAGTGCGGCAACTTACTAGACACCACCTCGGTGCCATCCGGATCTTGGCGCGTTGTGCTGCCTTCGGCCTATTCGCACATCGGTCCGCTACTGACGCAAACTCACAGGCCAACGGGGCGCCCCACGCCGACTTTCAGCATTGTAGGATGGCCACACCAGTGCTGCAACTTGCTGGACACCACCTCGGTGCCACCCGGATCTTGGCACGTTGTGTTGCCTTCGGCCTATTCGCACATCGGTCCGCTACTGACGCCGCCTCACGTGCCAACGTATTTTCTCCGCATTTTACACCCTATGCCGCATAACAGGTCATGTGACTTGTTTATAAAACTTTTCATTGGTTCATTTTACTTTTGGTTTCCTAATGATGGAAGGCTTGATCATGTGACCTAAAAACAACACTTTTCATAGGATGAAAACTTTTTTTTTTTCCCAAACGATGAAAGCCCCACCTTGTTTCTGGATGTTTCAGACTGAAGCTGGCGTCAGCATGAAAGCACCACCATCTCGTAGCTCAGTCGTGGTCATTCCGCGAGCAATCATGGCAGCCGCTCCCCACCAGAAGCCTGCAGGAGTCGGAGCCCCCAAAACTTTTGATGAATTCTCAAGGCGGAGGGGACGCTTTCGAGAATGGGGTCCAAGACCTAGCAGACAAGCGTCCGATTTCCAAGGTGTCCCAGGGCCATTTCAGTGGACCAGGCCCAAAAAGGAAACAGCCTGCCGCCATTTTGAGAGTCCTGTGACAGCCGCCTATCGCTGCACCGCAAGAGTGGGCGCAACTCAGCTGAATTGCGGCTTTTGACACAGTGGACCAAAAACGGACGGAATGGCAACTGAAACGGTAAAGGGGCGCCCCACTACAACAGATGACACTCCACCTGGAGAGGCCCGTTCACGCCGCCTCCCCCGGGGCGCTCCACGCCGTTATTCGGAGCAGCATTGTAGGATACCAAAACCAGTGCGGCAACTTACTGGACATCACCTTGGTGCCATCGTTCTGCTGCCTTGGAACTATTCGCGCAACAGTTTGCTACTGATGACCCACCCCCCGCGACGCCCCATGCCGTTATTTGCTGGGTGGCAACTTACTAGACATCACTTTCGTGTCATCTAGATTTCGGCGCGTTCTGCTGCCTTGGAACTATTCGCACAACAGTTTGCTACTGATGACCCACCCCCCGCGACGCCCCACGCCGGAAATCTGGACGTTGTGCTGCGTTGGGACTATTCGCACAGCCGACCGCTACTTCGTTGTTTTTCCCTAAAAATGTTTATATGTTATTACTATTTTTGTTTTCTTGTATATATTTATAAATTATTAAAGTTTTATAATCTTACTACTTTGTCGGAGTGCTATATATTTTTAATGTGACACATAATTGTAAAAACTTTGATGTACAAACAGTCATCCCTGGAATCTTCCGCTTCAGGCTCGGTCCCCTCCCCAATCACAATACAGGATGGTTTTCAGATAATAGCAACGCTTCTGCTGTGACGGATCTCATCGAGTGTGGGCCTTGATCTACTATAACTCCTTTGAAGAGGGGTGATTCTTTACAGCTGTGGCCATAAACTACATCTGCAGGGCTAGCTGATACCCTAGGACCAGCCTGGACAATCGGACACAGAGGAAAAGGAGTGTCAGAGGGTGCGGTAGTGAATAGGGCGAAAGGGAGGTGTCGGGCGGGCACAGGGTGTGATTCTCAGGGAACAGCAGCGCAGATGGGGGAGGTTTATTACCCATGCATAAGACAGAGAGCGGGGGTGACCACTGCCTGGGGGAGATGCTTGCGAGGGTGGGGAGCCATGCTAAGGATCGACAGCGTGCACAGAGTGGGTCTGGTCAAGGCATCTAAAATGGCTGCCGTGCACGACAAAAGTGTGGCATTTGAAAAAAGACAAGATGGCGCAGACAATGTTTTTCAACACTTCCTGATTTCCTTCGAATCGAACGTTAACAGACGTTGGGGCATATTACCAAAGTTAAGCGATATTTATCCCTAACGATGCTTAGCAACGATTTTTTTACCGTCAGAAATTATCGCAGATAAACCTTGCTATTATCAAGGTTTATCGGAAATACGATAAAAAACGACCGCAATGCATTAATATCGCTGAAAACTCAGCGATATTCATGCATTACCGAGCTAATGCTCTTAGCCATGTTATCCACCTCCCATTGGATAACATGGCTAAGAACTGCTCAGGGCAGGTGGTAGCTTTTGGAGATATTCGCCCTTATCTCGAATATTTCCAAAAGTTGATAATAGGAGATAGCGATGTTAGCGACTGTTTCCAGTCGCTAACATCTTGGCATGCCCACTTTGCATGTCATTAGTGATAAATATCACTCACATGCAAAGTGGGGCCCAAGATGGTCGCTATCTTCTACTAGCCGTCGCTAACTGGTGTTAGCAACAGCTAGGTAATACACATATAATTTTATCTCCGCGAAGCGGAGCGCTGTTACAGATATATATCTTGTTTCTGAACGTTAATTTCTCAAAATGCACTGAAGCACATATATTGAGACCTAGCAAAGGCACATCGGGCTACCAGTCCCTACAATTTTGCCAAGTTTCGTGCAAATCCATTCAGCTGTTCGATCCTACCGAGAGACAAGATGGCGGCCGCTACGGACTGTTTGGAATGTTTACAGACACCGGAGAGCCAATCAGCTTCGCTTCGCAAAGCTCCGTAACGCGAAAAGTACGCGAAGCGGTGCGCTGTTACAGATATATACCTTTTTTTTTTAACGTTAATTTCTCAAAATCCACTGGAGCACATATATTGAGATCTAGCAAAGGCACATCGGGCTACCAGTCCCTACAATTTTGCCAAGTTTCGTGCAAATCCATTCAGCTGTTCGATTATTATTATTTTTATTTTTTTTTGCCCCGCGGGGCCCTTTTAAAACCTCCACATCAAACCTAGGGGGTGAGCGACAATGTACTATGCCCCCTTATGGTCATTTGCCCCTTCGCTTTGGCCTCCTCTTGTCTCTCGATCCTACCGAGAGACAAGATGGCGGCCGCTACGGACAGTTTGGAATGTTGACAGACGCCGGAGAACCAATCAGCTTCGCTTCACAAAGCTCCGTTGCGCGAAAAGTACGCGTAGCGGAGCGCTGCCCAGTCCGCTGTTACAGATATATATCTTTTTTTGAACATTAATTTCTCAAAATCCACTGAAGCACATATATTGAGACCTACAAAAGGCACATCGGGCTACCAGTCCCTACAATTTTGCCAAGTTTCGTGCAAATCCATTCAGCCGTTCGGGCTAAAAGTGAGGCCAACCGCCCTATGGAAATTAACATGGGAAAAACGCGTTTTGGGACCCCCCTTTTTTCTCGGCCCCCCCTTGACGAACCCCCCCAAAATTTTCAGGGGCTGCTCAGAAACAAAATGTGCCATTTTCCTGAAAATTTCAGCCAATTCCGTCCACAAACGCCAAAGTTATTAGACATAGAATTTTCAAAAAACCCATAGAGAAAAAATCCTAACTATATATACCTACTGGCGACCGCCAGTAGGTAATATATATATATATATATATATATATATATATATATTCACAGAAAAAACCATAGGTTATAGACCATATATAGTTAGGAATTAGCATTTACAAAACCTTGAAAATTCACTGAAAAAACCATAGGTTATAGACCATATATAGTTAGGAATTAGCATTTAGAAAACCTTATTTCACTCACACAAAACCATTGAAATTCCATATATAGTTAGTTGCACTAACTATATATCGCGCACCCGCAATCCACTGCTGATGATGTCACATATTACATCATTCATGACATGGTCAGTGACATCACTGATGACATCACTGATGACATCTCAAATGACATCACTGATGATATCTCTTTTGACATCAATGGTCACATCAATGATGATATCATTAATGTGACAATACAATGCATCTCCTCAACTTTAATATAACCTCTGTTACACCCAGTGTTAAATACAGAGTATAATTTTTGAAACCATTGACACACCAATACTAGTTACTACATACGCATTCACTGATTCCTACGTCTACACACACATTCACTCATTCACCCATACAATCATTCATACATACAATCACTCATCTTTACAACACTATCATATGCACTCATACACCTATACAGACACTCACACTCTGCCACTCATCCATGGAGTTACTCACACACCTAGTCAGTCCTGTAAAGAATCAATCACACTTCCATTTTCTAATCTACACAGTTAAACATAGAGTACCTTACATTTTCAAACATATACTAACACATACTTACTCTCTTATAGAATCACTGATACAAGTACACATTGATCTGCACAGAGTCACACACCTCCCAGCCAGCCATACACACACTCAGTCTCCCATACAAATACTTGTGCAACCAATCAATAACCCATATAGCTACTTATATAGCTACTGATCAACACATGCAGCAGCTTGCACAACAACAGACATACTGATGCACACTTTCAGACAGTTTAGTCACTAACCCGTGCATTTAGTAAGACGCATTTAATCACTCACTCATACAGTCAATCACGCACCTACTAAAACCTTCATTCAGACACTTATACATCCACTCATTCTTCAATATGTAAAACATATTTAAACTTTACAGAAACACATAATCACTGGATGTTGTCATCAGTGATGTCATCAGTGATGTCACTGACCATGTCATGAATGATGTAATATGTGACATCATCAGCAGTGGATTGCGGGTGCGCGATATATAGTTAGTGCAACTAACTATATATGGAATTTCAATGGTTTTGTGTGAGTGAAATAAGGTTTTCTAAATGCTAATTCCTAACTATATATGGTCTATAACCTATGGTTTTTTCAGTGAATTTTCAAGGTTTTGTAAATGCTAATTCCTAACTATATATGGTCTATAACCTATGGTTTTTTCTGTGAATTTCATTTTTTTTTTAACAGCTAATATCTGTAGCTGTAAAATGTATTCTTCTTTAAATCCAAAAATATATTTTATATGTTTATGAATAATTTTTTTTTAAAATATTTTTTTTTCTTCGTTCCCGCTTCGCGAATCGGGAAGCTTCCCGTTAGCTGACCTTGATGCCGCGAAATAGACCGCGAGCCGGTAAACGTTTCTTTACCGCAAGTGCCGCGTTAGAAAACAACATCGTGACGCCTCCCGTCCGCATGACGTTCCACGTTGTCGCGTGATACGTCATATGACGTGCTACGTTAGCGAACTGGTACGCGAAGCGAGTGCCAAAGCGCAGGTTTCTGGAAGCAAACCGGGAGGCCCTGCAAAGCGCTTAACGTAAACACAGCAAGTCATGTGACTTGGTAATAACACTTTTCATTGGTTCATTTCACTTTTGGTTTCCTAATGATGTAAGACTAGGTCATATAATCTAAAATGAACACTTTTGATTGGTTGAGAACTCTTGTTTTTCCCAAATGATGAAAATCCCTCCTTCTTTCCTCACTCTGACTTTCATCATTGTGAGAGAAAGACCCTTTGTGATCACTGAGCAATGGCTTCTTTAGTAGCTTCAGCTGGTGCTTCCCCACCACCTCCACCACATCCAAGGAAGAGTGGACCACCTGCTCAAGTTGTAATTCAACAAGAAGAAGAAGAAGAGGAACAGGAGGACGAGCACGAAGAGAGGCAGTTTTTGCCTGAGCAGCCCAAGACGTCTCACCGGAAAGAAAACTTCATTTGGCAATTTTTTAAAATTCCCAAAGGTCAGAAAAAAGTAAATGCAAGATACGTAACTTGCCTTATATGTCAAGATAGACTGTCCAGAGGGACCGACAAAAAATACAGTTTCGGAAACTACACAATGCATCGCCATATGACTAGGTGGCATCCTAACAACTACAGTGCTGCACAGTTTCGGAACGACCTAGATAATCTCCCTATTATGGCCAGAAGATCTGTTGTACCGGAAGTAACGGGACCAGAGGGCAGGGAGATGGTGCCAAATATACAAATGAGATCTGGTGAAGTAAAACACACCTGCGTATTTTGCGATGGATTCATTTCCTACGGAGAAAGAAGCATCACTCTGATCAACAGAGCTATTGACTATCATATGCAAGTTTGTCCGAAACGCCCAAAATAATAAATACTTCTTTTTTTTGTTTTGTTGCTCCTGTTGAGCCCTTTACAATGAATCGTTTTCATTGCCCCCTCCAAGAAAAACCCAAAAAAATATAAAACTGTTCCGAAAAATTCAAAAACATTAAAAAAATGTTCAGAAAAATAAAAAAAAAAGTTCTTTTCAGAACTACCTCCCCGTTATTAAAAAATTGGTACAATATTTGGAACTGTGCCAACCTCTATTTCTCTTAGTTCGCTTCCTAGTTCGCTCGCTGGTACGCGAACTGGAAGCGAACCAAAAACAGTAAGTATAAGGGAAGGAAACACACACTTATGTTAAAAGAAAGACAGCTATAGGGGAGTAAACTAGAGATACTATTACCCATAATCCACTACTGATGATGTCACATATTACATCATTCATGACATGCTCAGTGACATCATCAGCAGAGGATTGCGGGTTTTTTGGCAACATGCCTTATCCACGGTTTAATAACGCTGCCTTTTGCTTTATATAAGTTTTCAAATTGTATGAAATATATACCAATAGGTCTTTATGAACCTTTAGGTAGTGCTTTTGTTCATGAGGTCTGGTCGCTTCCATACACATACAGATGTTTCAAAGATGATCAAGAAGTTTATCTGAATGGAGAGGAATGCACTGAGACGCCAGATCATTCACTAATGTGTAGGCACATACAGTTACACGATTCATGCAACAAACACCGACCAAATATGGCTTGCGTGTTGCAAGGCACGCCAGTTCCTGCTATCATCCCCACGTTCAAGTTGTTGGAAAATGGTAGTTATTTGATGCTCAATAATGAAGATTGTTCTGAGTTAATTAAAAGTATTCCTTTTATCGTAACAGTAAGTGAACGGGTTATTTGCTGCAGAAATGTTCTATTTCCTCCCACACATGAACATAGGGAGTTTTCAATCTGGCCACAAATACCAACCTTGGGACACGTTTCAACGGCATGACAAGAATAAGAGCTCTTTTGTCTCAGAGAGAGGTGGCCTTGAGGTCGGCCCGTGAAACTTTCGTACTTCACATAGCGAACACCCGTACACAGGTTTGCCTTTCAATTTCAGCAACATGTTTCCGACTATCTTTAACGCATCCTCCACAAAATCCCTGGCACACTTTTTTAAAGTTGTTACCAGTGGTCTCGTGACTTCATTTGAGAAAATCTTTGGAGTCATCCCTGCTCCCTTTCATTCCATTTTCTCCACTCTGGTTCGTGGATTGCATTTTTACTTGCATTACCAGCGGACGCTCTTGTGCTTTTTTACATTTTTAAATATGGATGTCCCTCCTATGCAACCTCCGACCCTGCAGCTGCTGACACTGTTCCGCAATCGCATGCTAGAATATTATGGCACAATGCCGTTGGCGATATTAAGCACGGCATATGGATTATCTTTTCGGTTCTCCTACTTCACCTGTGTCCAGCCTGTATTTCACTGCCTGACCTGTGATTTCGATTGGGCCATTGATTTGTGTCTCTGCGGACCGGTTTCTCCTGACGTCGACTTTAATCAGCTGATGACTCCTATCATTACTCACGAGTTGATTTGTCCTGGCGAAAGGATTATGGCTGTGGCATTGATGCATGGACTACTTGGTCCCTGGAATTTACTGGCGGCAGCACAGTCTTTCTTGGAACACAGCTTTCTTGAAAACCCACCGAGCTGTCCTCTGATGGTGATAGAGGATCCGGTGCTGGGAGAGCACGTATGTTCTTTTCCGCTTTTAAATTGGATGGCTGAACTGTTTTCGGATGAAGACGGTGACTTCCTGTTGGAGGCTGTTGCAGCTTATTTTGCATACACAGTTATGTCATAGACCTTTTTCATGTTTCATATGCTGAGTACTAGCATTTCATTGACAATTCATTGACTTAATTGTCAAGTTTTTATTATTTACCTTGCCTATTGGCTTAAGACTCGATAAAGTACTTGGCTGTTTTATTTTTCTTTAGCATTGAATTTTCCTAGTTTTTAATGCTTTACCTTGCGGACCGTCCACATATAAACTTGCAATCTGCTCTCATGAGATGGCACTTCTATTATCTTATTCAGTTCGTTTCCGGATCATGAGGAGGTGTCATCTAGGTCCTGGATATCTTTACACCGTGTTAAGTTAGCATGGGCTCATTACCGGTTTAAACGCCATTTTTCCTTTTTTGCAACTTCTGCACACGACATTTAGTTGTTGCTTTAGCTTTCCACCTAGTAGTTCATCGTGGTTTACATGAGAATAATATGTTATTGGTCTACTATCTGCTTTACTTGTTAAACTATATCTGTACAGCGAGTGCTAAAGTTTCAAGAACAACACGATACAGAATTGTTATGAGGTCTGATCTCCACGACTTCATACTCATAACATAAGTGCAACTTCTGCCAATTCTGGGCATGAGGCGGGTTTTATATTGCTTTGCCGAACACACATACACAACAGTTGATGCGGTTCACATGAAGAGAGAGCTGGTGTATGCTGATGTGATTCCTTCAAATCTAAGACACTAAAGTATGGGCACGCCCTAAACCAACACAAAGAGACCTTCTTAGCAAATAATATAATATGTGTATTAGGGAGGGTGAGATATAAGCAGCCGCGGGCCGTGGAGGGAGTTACGGTGAGGCAGGGAGGCGGGGAGGGGGAGAAGCAGGGTGGAGCCCTCTCTACCTTGCCCCTCCCCCTCCCCGCCTCCCTGCCCCACCGTAACTCCCTCCACGGCCCGCGGCTGCTTATAAGTGTTGCTAACTCTTATTCATTTACAGCATGTTAACATACTGTCACCATTCGCTTTTTATGTACTAGTAACTATGCTGGTAATTTTGCTACTGATAATATGTGTACTTGTATTCTCCACCCTGCTTCTCCCCCTCCCCGCCTCCCTGCCTCACCGTAACTCCCTCCACGGCCCGCGGCTGCTTATAAGTGTTGCTAACTCTTATTCATTTACAGCATGTTAACATACTATCACCATTCACTTTTTATGTACTAGTAACTATGCTGGTAATTTTGCTACTGATAATATGTGTACTTTTATTATCTAAGGTACTACGCCTGAGAAGACGGCATTAGTAAATAAACATTTCAAATACACATGTGTTCTTCTTAACTCCATGTTCTGGTTTCTAAGAAATATATAACGACCGACTGTTCATGAGTTCCACGTATCCTGAGGTACTATAAGTTCATATTATGGATTGTCTAAACATTGAGAGTTTGTTATATCCAATGTGACACTGTACCTAGCTTGCTAAATAGTTTTTGATTACTAACGTGAGTTTTGGGACACCCTAATTCGCCGAGGTTCCAATCCTCTGTCCACAGTTCTGTGTGAGAACAGAAACCCTGCGACAGGGGCACCCCCGGCCCTTGCTGGAGCTTCATCACACTTGCGATACAACTCCAGCAATGCGCCACCTTTACGGCACAGATACATCACGCATCTGTGCTGTTTTTGCCCCGTGATGCGCCGCATTGTAAATGCAGCACACCATAGGTGACGGAACAGCGGCACAGAATGACTAACACATCCCTGGTGATGCGCCAGTCATCATAAATCTATCCCTATGCTTCTTATCTTGTTAGAGATGAACCGCCATATGTATCATCAAAGTTATTTGCATTTCCTAAATAGCGAACTTTAAGGAATAAATAGCGATTCTTTACCATTCCTAGTTTGCGATGAGCTATTTGCTAATTAGCCGAATGTAGCCCAATGAAGCCCAATGTAGCCCAATGTAGCCCAAAGATGGCCGCCAGACACACAAAAAAACAAATGTAGCCCAAATATCAGCCAGATGTAGCCCAACTATAGCCCAGTGACAGAATGACCAATCAGCTTCGCAAACCTCCGTTACGCGAAGCGGAGCGCTGTTACAGATATATATCTTTTTTTGAACGTTAATTTCTCAAAATCCACTGGAGCACATATATTGAGACCTAGCAAAGGCACATCGGGCTACCAGTCCCTAATATTTTGCCAAGTTTCGTGCAAATCCATTCAGCCGTTCAATTATTATTTTTATTATTTTTTTTTGCCCCGCGGGGCCCTTTTAAAACCTCCACATCAAACCTAGGGGGTCAGCGAGGATCTACTATGCCCCCTTATAGTTATTTCCCCCTTTGTTTTGACCTCCTCTTGTCTCTCGATCCTACCGAGAGACAAGATGGCGGCCGCTACGGACTGTTTGGAATGTTGACAGACGCCGGAGAACCAATCAGCTTCGCTTCACAAAGCTCCGTTGCGCGAAAAGTCCGCGAACCAGAGCGCTAACCGGTCCGCTGTTACAGATATATATCTTTTTTTAAACGTTAATTTCTCAAAATCCACTGGAGCACATATATTGAGACCTACAAAAGGCACATCGGGCTACCAGTCCCTACAATTTTGCCAAGTTTCGTGCAAATCCATTCAGCCGTTCGGGCTAAAAGTGAGGCCAACCGCCCTATGGAAAACTCAATGTTAAAAACACGTTTTGGGACCCCCCTTTTTTCTCGGCCCCTACTGGACGAACCCCCCCCAAATTTTCAAGGGCTGCTCAGAAACAAAATGTGCCATTTTCCTGAAAATTTCAGCCAATTCCGTCCACAAACGCCAAAGTTATTAGACATAGAATTTTCAAAAAACCCATAGAGAAAAAATCCTAACTATATATACCTACTGGCGACCGCCAGTAGGTAATATATATATATATATATATATATATATATATATATATATATATATATATATATATATATATATATATATATATATATATATATATATATATATATATATATATATATATATATATATATATATATATATATATATATATATCGCTGTTTCCAAACACGTGTTTTTGATGTCTTGAGACTGTTGCAGAAGGGCACAATGTGCACGGTAAGGAGTAGCACAGAACGATTTTAAGTAGGTTTCTTTTTTTGCCCCCCCCAACCACCCGGGTCCGGTAGCAGCCGCTACTAGTAGAGGGGCCTCCTCTGTCCTTCAGCAGCTCCGTCTATGAGTGATTGCCAGTTGATGCTGGGGTCATGCCAGCATGGACAGCCATACGCTTAATTGAAAGAGCAACTGGAGGTGATAATCAGATGCCATGGGGCACGGGGGCAGACACAATGTCTGTCAACATGCCTTGATATGGTCAGTATCCTTTGCCCTTGGTGCTGTGGTCTACAGTGGTCCCCTTACTTTTGGTCTACAGAGCTGGAACATAGCTGTTAAAGGTGAGTATTGCGTCCTTAAGCATACTGTAGGTGAACAGCCACATATAAGGTTTGATTGGATGTATATACCAGATGTCTGAGCATCATTCTATATGTCTTTCAGCTTATCGAGAAACTGGATTCCCTCTTAACAGAGACTCCCCAGCACGAGCTTTTGCCTACTGATGTGGCACGTTACAAGCGTACAATTCGGGAGCTGCAATTTGTTATTTACATAAAATACAACAAAGCAACAGAGTTTCTACTTCAGGTAAATACATGAATCTGTCCTATTTCTATTAAGATTATCCAGTGACATTACTACAAATACTGTGTCAAATCTATGGAGCTACCTAATTGAAGTTCATGTTTACAGACCACTTTCAATAAGGATATGTTAGTGAATCTTAAAGCACTTTTCAGTTCCTCCTATGATATTTGATGGAGAAAAATAAAAATGGTATATGTCATAGGTGGAAGGATGTCATCACTGATGGGGGGCAGGTGATACTGGAGATCAGGCAATGCACGTCGCTAACCCATTTCAGGAAGGACCTCAAGACCTGGCTCTTGACTAAACCCCTGTGCCCAGACGGATCAGCAGCCCCCCACCACCCACTCAGCACCTTGAGACCCTTACGGGTGAGGAGCCCCAGTTTATACATCCCTAATTGATTGATCAGCTGATTCTCCACTTGCTGATGTGTGAGCAGTCTGCCTCTGTCGCAATAAACAGCTATCTCCTATATCCGTCTGCTGCAAGGGTGTCCTTAGAGGGGTGGTTAGCTCACAGACATGTCTTCCAAGTTGCCTGAAGGTGTAGATCTATATGTTCACCCCTTTGTGTGCCTTGTCCATTAAGGTATGCATAAAAATGTTGCTACCACATTGTAGCATTCAGTCAGCGTTGCAATCCCCTCAGGAACCTCACTGTGTGCCAAATTCCTCTTGTGACTAGGAACCCAAATTTGAATAGCACTATAAACCAGAATTCTGGGGGATATGGAAGTTCACTCCTGGCAGGATAATCTAAGCAGCACCTTGAGGACGCCTTTTGTGTATAGTTGCACTGTATGCAATTGCATGCGAAATAAATCATGGTAAAAAAATCATTGTTTTTGTTTCTTCATTATTTGGTTCTTTCCTTGCCAATTGTACATTGTGTGAGGTGTTGCCTGTTTGCAGGATCCTACTACCCATTGCCACCTGTGGTTCATAGGCCCTTGATGATTATGAATTTCTGCACAATCTTGCATTGCCACTCTCAGACACTAATCTGTATCCCCTCTTCATGCAGTTGAGAACTTGTTTATGTCCTCTTTACCAAGCACCTCTTGACCTGCATTGTCTGCTACACTAAAATCCATCTGTTGAAGGCCCATATCAGATAGTTTACTTTTTGGCCTTGCTGAGAGTTTGGGAACTTTTTTGGTTGCCTCTGATCAGAGAAAGGATTGAACTCCAATTGACCATGGTATGTACTCAAGCAGAACAAAACAACTCAACAACAATATGTGCACTATCATCAGAGATATTCTGCCGCACATTTTCCTGGTTAGACCTGAAGATCTTGATCTTCTTTCAGATAGTACTGTGATCTAGTGGTATGCTTTGTGTGCTTCCCTGGATGTCAATCAATCAATCAATCAGTCAGGAGTTTGTATAGCATAGCTACTCACCCATGAGGGCCTAAAGGCGCTAAGAGGGGCTGGGGATGCTGATCCATCTGGACGTGGAGGTTCAGTCGAAAGAGTCAGTTTGTAAGATCCTTCATGAATTGAGTCAGCAACGGGGATTGCCTGAGGTGGATGGGCAGGGTGTTCCAGGTCTTGGTGGCAAGGTAGGAGAAGGATCTTGCTCTGGTTCTGGTCTTTTGAATCTGTGGGACGGTGGCAAGGGCAAGTTGGGCAGAGTGTAGTTGTCTGGCGGTTACATAGAATGAGAGGCGGTGGTTCAGGTATGCTGGTCCTGCATTGTGGAGAGCTTTGTAATCAATCCTCCCACCCTAACCAAATTTCCTAACTATAGAAGAACATGAGAACCATCCCTGGATGGTACATTTGGTCCTGGAAACACTTATCACTGTTCTCACTCCTGATGACATAAGGAGAGAATTTACATGAGGTGCGGCCTCAAAGGTTGGGATCTGAAGACGGTTGCAAGTGTCGTGGAATAAGAGCAGCCCCTACATAGGTGGGAGTAGCTTTCCATCCCAGTGGTGGTGGCTGAAGGGATATCCAATCATCTGTGTCAGTGATTATTTTGGGGACGCAGTGTGATGGGTTCCTTGGTAGATGCAGGCACTTACCTGGTCAAAGAAGTGTGGGTTCCATGGCGGCAGATCCCAATCGCCCGTGAAGCCTAGAAAAAGAAAAAAACAATGGTTAGACAGTGAGAAGGGTAGAGGGCGGATACAAAACTAGAAATTAAAGAAGGACTCGCACATACAGGAAGGGGGTGGAGAGACAGATACAAAAGGACACCTAGGGGGGACGAGACAAACAAGGAACAAGAAGAAAAAAGAACGCTGAGACCAGATAAAGAACAGGGTAGGCAGAAAGGAAGAGGATTCTGGCAAATCGAGTGTGAAGAGGCCTGAGGAGATGCACTCTCAGATGCTGACTACACGAAAGGAGAAGAAGTCAGGAGGAGTCTAGAAGAGGAACCCTTGTCAGAGAACTGGTGGATAGCCCCGGTAAATGTGGAGTTTCCCACCACAACCCAGGAGGGTTGTCTATACCTGGCTGAGTGGCGTGGAGCCAGATGCAGGGCAGATATTAGGAATGCATACACAATTATGTTCTATTTCTCTTCTCTCTCTTTTGTTGCTACCTTAATACTTGGCTCACAGATGATTGGACTACCCGGATGGGGCCCAGAATGGTAGATGCTTAAAGTTGATGTAGCTTTGGTGGGTGATGGAAAGCAGTCACGATGGAACCAGATTTGGAATGAGATAGCTAGCAGTGCTAAAATGATAACTCTGAGACTAAGGGCATTATAGATAGGAGTACACGAGTGTCTAGTGGTGAAGGGATTCTTTCACTTCAATACACAGGACGATAGGAGGAGGTAGCGGGGTACAGACACCAAAAACAACCCATATCAATCAGGAAAAATTGAGGAAATATTTTCTTAGAATACTTACCAGGAATTATTCTCTGTCCCGAGGGCTCCAGTGGCATCATCCAGCTGAACCTGGGAAAGGAAAAACACAAAGAAGCCATTATGAGAAATCCAACTTGCCACACCAGACCTTCCTCAAAGCCCCCCATCAAGAAGACACCCTGTATAACTTTACCTACGCTTCACATTTAATTGAGTTTGGTACTAAAGCCATCATTAGTAAATTGGATAAGTCTCCCAAGCCTTATTTTTGCCCACCCTCTACACGCAGCCAGTCCTGAAATGAAAAAAGTGTTCTGTATCTGGCCAGTCTGAGAACTGTAGCTGGAGGTAGAGAGTAAACGTGCAGCTCAAGGGAAAAAAGATCACAGGTTATCCAAGAGGAACCCTGCATCAAAGAGTATTCCTTCTCTCAAAACAGCCAGCCTCCATGTTACAGTTCTGGATTTCGGCTCTTCTAAAAAAAAACCTCTATGGAAGTACAGGACAGAGGCAGTTAAAAATGTAGTAGCCAGCTTTATGAATAGTGTGGTCAGATTTCCTTATGCGCATTAAAGAAGTGCTTCTTGAGGTAATGAAAAGTATTACAATACATACCTTTACAATGAGGTCAATAGAACACAGCGTCCATTACAACGCAGGCCATTATAACGCAAGCCATTACAAAGCATACTCCATTACAACGAAAATGACTATTCTAACAACGCCGGGTGCTTACCTCAGAGCAGGTGCTGGTCACTGAGGGATATGCGTTATTTCATGTGTTGTAATGGCATGCATTGTAATGGATCCTGCATTGTACTGACCGTGATATGAAGGCATTCCGTTGTAATACCTGTGTTGTAATGGATGTTCCCATTTAGAGGAGTTCCACATGGATTTGTATGACAACCGTGTACTACATGTGCTTGCGAAAGCTGATGCTTCTCAGACTTTGGCTAGAGGAAAGGTAAGCCAATCCTCTCAACTTTACTGATGTCCTCCCAGTGATCTTTGAAAGGAATTTTACCAGGAACATCCAAGATTGGAGTAGTGTGGCTCACTGGTTAGAGGCAGCAGGCCTGAGAGCGGAAGTCAGCCCGGGACCAGGGTTCAATTCCCGACGCGGCAGGGTCGTGGACCTTGGTCAGCGGACTTGATAATTCTCGCTTCGGTGCTTACTCTAATCAGGGGTTCCACTCGGCAACTCTGGGCATTAGCTTGCCTAATCTCCACAACGGCCCCACCAATTCCGGGGATGCCTGGCTCCACCTTGGGGACTCCCAGCAAGGGACCATCCCACAGGGAAAGCCAGGACGGGTTCCCCAGAGTTATACAGCGCCGGGACGCCCCGTTGCTGGGGCAGCTGTGCGCTTTACAAGTATACTACATTTACATTTACATTTACATTTACATTCCCCTGTTGTAGGTTCACAAAATGTGGAAGTGGAAATGCAGCAACATGAGGGTAGCTACAGCAACAAGCAGCTTTCCTTAAAGATTAACCACTCTTCTCCCCACTAGCCTGAGGAACAGACCTGACATAACAGCATCTGTTTACTGTGCGGTGAAGAAGATGGGCAGGCATCCGCACAGGTTCACCTCTTCCATGCTGGGAGCCACAGGCATCTAGAGGAAAAAAGACATCTTCTTGTGACTCAAGTCTTGGTAGTTCCCAAGATGCATGTCCCGTTAAAAATAAAGGCACATTGGTTAAAGGCCCCATTGCCACTGGAACCACAGACTTCACAGACCATTTGGAGGTAGATCCTGCTTCTATTTAGTGGTGCACCCACATTGGTTAAACACCCCATTGACACTGGGACCACAAACTTCACTGACCATTTGGAGGTAGATCCTGCTTCTATTTAGCGGTGCACCCACCTACTAGAGTACCTCCCTACAGAAATGTCTAGTGTAAACAGAGAACTAGCCTGATTTGTTAATCTTCTCTGAAGAGAGGGAGGGAACAATTAAGACCCTCATTACAAGTGGCCTGATAAAGTCCACGTTATTTCCCCAACACGTAAGTACCATTACCAGAAGTCCAGATAATCCTGGAAATGAGGGAATACTGGCATTTCCGCCTTGATTTTCTCGTTTCCCCCTGGGTTTTCACACAGAAATGTCAGCTGGTTTCCTTGTGACAAATCAAATCGTGCGATTCTGATGGGCCTGGTAATTCCTGTAACTGGGTTCATCAGAATATACAGGCCACTTGCAATGGGGGGTAAGTGCCACTTGGGAACTAACTTACATATGTTTAGGCTTGCAAACCTTGCCTGAACATGGATGGCCCTGTTTGTGTCATGAGCCTGGAACTACACCCTATATGCTGACAAGCCCATTTTTCACAACCAGATGGAAGTACTTAATCATTTTCAGACTTCTTCCTTATTTATTAAGGCCCAACAACTAGACGAGTTTGTTCCTCGCCTCCATTTCTCTGTTCCACTGAGCTCTTTCCAGTTTCCACCCCAGTGGCAGACCTTAAGCACAATGAGAGCAAACAAAACCTAAAGCCGATGCACACGGTTGCTGGATGAAAACATGATTTATTATATTCTATATTATAAGGACATCTCTCAAATAGTGCAACAACCACACTGTGCTTCATTTGTAAAAGATTAGTGCCAGTGGCCAGAGCAGTCGCTATCAAATTCCAGTAGTGCCGAACACCAAGGCTGCATAGCCTTCATTCCACCACAAACCTCTTCCATCCATTAGCAAAGATTTCTGCCCTTTAGCTCAATGTTTCAGGTTCTTTTTCAGGCCTGCTTTCTTTCTTTGTAACTGTTTTTCTCTTCCTCCCCTCCCACTATTCCATGTTGCCCTCTTGCTTTGAGTCGAAGTCTGATAAGGATAAATAAGTGCTGGTCCCCAAAAATGAGTGCCTGCGATCCCCGCCTGCAACTACCAGTTCAAATTAACGTTAATGTTAATTACATTTTTAAAGCGCATTGATTACCCGGAGGTGTACTGGCGCTAGCTAGATCTCCTAATGGCAGAGAGCGGAAGAACGGATTTATTGGGACCAGATTATTGGGAAAAGAGCCAAGTTTTTAAGCCCTTCCTGAAGGACAAAAGTTCCGTGGCACCGACCATGCTTCATTTTGGTAAAATGAATATACAATAAGTGAAAGGATTCCTTACAGTTGGAGCGTTAGTTAAGGAAACATAGCATGGCCTCTTTTGGCTTACCTACCTTTGGCTGGAAAAGAAGCACTTCGGTTTCATACTTAGTTTCAAGTTATAAATTCTCTTTAGCCCATGCACTTGATGTTGTGCTGGACACTACCTTACACTTTGACATGTTGTAACTAAGCCTAATTTAAGAGAAATGGCAGAGGCTGATGACAAATAGTGGATGCAAATAGCACACTACTTGTTGCGACCTGCCTTTCATTTTGCGATGAGACCTGTGCACTATTAAATAGTGTTGAAAAATGTCCAGTTACAGAGCGACCTCCCCGAGGTTGCCATACACAGTTCCCAAAAGGGAAGGTGTCCATCAGGACAGCTTCCTTTTTTTGTGTTATAATTTTTTATTAGCATTTCATAAATACGGTACAATAAATATATGAAAACATTGCATATCTTAAAATATGTCATAGTAGAGAAAAAAGAATGAATATAATTGTAAATATAAAAGCAAATGTATCAAAATCCATAGAATAGCAGATAAAAGAAGGAAATTAGGGGCAAAACATATTATATCAAATAAAGGAAATACAAACATCATTAAATATTAAATAGTGAATATAAAATAGTAAAGCATTAAACCAATAATTTGACAACAAATCAATAAAAGCGGAAAATGATAGAATGTCAAGCTAGTAAAGCATAAGTTACATATTTCATTAAAAGAATTCATTTGGAATATTATAAGGGAATGCATTACAAAGAATACAGAATCACACCAGCAGTAAGTTTAAATATAATAAAAGGTTGACTAATTGAAGACAATGCAGCATAGTCATAAGTCAGTGAACTAAGTACCCAAAGGTCAATACAATATAATGAACAAAATATGGGACAGCTTCCTTTTGAGAATCAATAATCTCCTCTTCTGAAATGTTGGAAACTGTTCAACGGTTGCAGACTAAATATGCGATCTCAAACTATCACTACAATCTCATTGTGAATCATAAATGGGAACGAACACCCGGTTACCTGCTCCTCTTCCTAAATGCGATTCAGATTAAGTCACAAACCTCTTTTTAGTGATTTGGAAAGACTTTTGCAAATCGGGAAAAGGGATTTTGTACGCTATAAAAGTTCATTTATGGTTGCAAACCTTGTGATTTAGTGAATCACAGAATTTGGGAATGCAAAATGATTTGGCACATTTGGCTCTTGACCTTTATCAGTCGCAATTCTTTAGAACAACGAAGATTTAGCCTCTGACTCTGCTCTTGTTGCCTTGACATTTTGATAAGTTTTAGTCAGATTAATGCCAAAATTGTTAATATTATGACTATAACTAAGTCTAGCAATAAGAAACAGAGGACCGGATGGTTTGACACCGCTTGTTTGGAGTCATTACGAAAGTTAAAGAAGGCATTAGCTATTAGGCCCAGAGATAGCTGATTATTAAAAATTTGAGAGCTGTTTATAAGGGGCAGATAAAGCGTAGGAAGCATGAATTGCAGGAGGATGCGTGGGATAAGCTGACCAGGACGTCGAACTTTCAGACAGTAAACTTTTCTGGGACACTGTTAACTGCCCCTTCCTCAAGAGCGATAATATGCCATGCCTCACTGCTTTAGTTAGTGAGGAGTGTTGGGTCTCACATTTTACAAGCATTTTTGACCCGGAAGGAATGGGCAATTTACTGACCACGGTGACCAATCAGTGGCCCATTATCCCACTATGCATTACTGTCCCAGAGGTTGAGCTTTGCTATCAGACGCAGTAAGGGCGGGAAAGCCCCAGGTCCGGATGGGGTGCCCATCGACCTTTATAAGGCCGATACCAAATTATGGGGCCCCATTTTGAGCAAGGTGTTTAATGCGGCAGTTGAAGAAAGTACTCCACATACTTGGGGTGAATCTATAATCATCCCTATATACAAAAAGGGTGATAGGTCGGATGTGAAGAACTACCGACCTATCTCCCTTTTAGACTCGTCACTTAAAACGATGAGTCGAGTATTGCTGGCCAGGATGGAGGAGTGGACAGAAGCCGGTGGTATCCTCGCGAAGTCCCAGTTTGGGTTCCGTAAAGGTCTGGGAACTATAGAACAGTGTATTAACCTAGACCTTCTAATAGGAAAGTACACGTGCGCTAAGCAGGGGTCGCTGTTCCTCTGCTTTGCGGACCTTAGCAGCGTGTTTGACCTCGGTGACCATGCATTGCTATGGTCGACACTATTAGAGCAAGGTGCCCCGTCTGGGATTATTTATTTTTTGGCCAGATTATACTCAAAATTAGCTGCCAACATAAGATATGGTCAAGGGGGAGAATGTACGAATAGTATCCATGTTAATTTGGGTATTCGACAAGGATGCGTTCTCGCGCCCCTTCTTTTCTCCCTCTTTATAAACGCGATTGATACCGAACTCAAGCAGGTCAACTCAGATGCTCCACAAGTTGACGGCCTGCCCATCCCAGTCCTGCTCTAAGCCGATGATTCGGTGCTTTTATCTAGAACCCCTTGTGGCCTGCAGAGGTTAATGGATATGTTTGCAGGGTTTATCAAGGGCAGGAAGCTAAAAATTAATAACACCAAAACATTTATCATGCAGTGTGGGAAGAAAATGAGAAAGTCGAAATCATTCTATATAGAGGATAAAAAAATTGAAATTGTAAAAAAAGTTCTGTTATTTGGGGATTACGTTTAGTAGTAATGGTATGTGGTCCCAATAGATAATTAATGTGAAGGCCAAAATGTCTAAAGTGCCCACGGAATCTTCAAATTTGCGACTAAACTTGGGGACCGTCGTATCCATGACATGCTGCACATCTATCATTGTAGATGTGTGTCAATCGCATTGTATGGATCCGGTGTTTGGGGACACAGTAGGCATATGGATCTACAGGTCGAGGAAAATGCTTTTATCAAAAGATTGTTATGTTTACCAAAATCTGCCTCGAATGAGATCTCACACCGGGAATTGGGTTTGGACTTTTTGTCTGACCAAATTAGCCTAAGGCCCTTGATGGTGTGGAGAGCAGTCTGGATGAAGGAAGAAACTGGTTTCACAAGGAGTATTATTAGTGATTGCCTTCTCCTAGACAAGTGCACACTGATTCCATGGATCCATTATGTTGTGGTAACAGCTAAAGATATATTTAACTTAGATGTCAAGGCTGACCCCGATTGTTTATCCGATATCCCCAAGAAAGAGTTAAAGTGTCCTTATATGAGTAAGAAAACTCACCTTCGGAGAGATACAAATATGTTATTAACAACGTCACAATTATATTTCTCCAATGTGCTGACACTTGGCTTCCAAAATTATCTGAGGACTGTTACCAGACCATTCCATCGGTTTGTCCTCACTAGACTACGATTAGGAATAGTCCACCATTTGGTGGCATTCCCTCGTATGAAAAATCATCCCTCCTCGCACTGCCCTTGTGACAAGGTTACTAAGCAAAGCACTGTGCACTTTTTACTTATCTGCGACCTTTACCTGCACTTTCGAACTATGTACCTGAAACCATTATTCAAAAAAAGGGTGTAATAACGACAAAATCAGCAATGTGCCTATTGCTCTCCCTAGAGGATCCAGATGTATGTTTTTCACAGCCGTATTTATTTTAAAATCAATGGCCATTAGGAAAAGTATGGTTTTTAACCCTTTTTAAGTCCTATTCTTATGTGCTCTACTATGTTTACATCTCTGTTACGTTTTGTATCTCTGTATTTCTGTATCGGTATTTTAAAGTGATATTAACAATAGAGTGTATTTTGAGGAATATAAACTGCACATATTTTGTATGCTTTTATGATTGTTTTCTGAAATAATCGAATAAAGCTTTTGAAACGAAACGAAACGAACGCCTTGACAGTTAACCCAACTGTAGGAATTTTGAAGGGAAAAAACCTTTCATATGTAGGTGCATAACATATTGTGGCCACTGCAAGTCAGTGCACTGTTACATCATGACAGTTAGAAAAGAGATCTGACTTACTGGGTTAATTTGATCCAAAATAAGTGCAAACAAATCGGTGCAAATAACATTTGAGAGCATTTTTGCACAAACTCCATTTAGTAGCTAAGCCCAATTGCACTTTCTCTCATTTTTAGGTCTCTGCTGGACAACGCGTGTGCTGTCTTGAAGAGACATGTATATATTTTGTGGGCTTTAGCCAATCATAGGCTTCCCATTTGCTTGCTCCATCATGACTTTCCTATTCTTTCTCTCTATTTGTCCATGGCATGCATTTGTCATGCCTCATCCTTAGCCACGGCCCGTGGTAGGTGTAACTGCAGGGCGGTGACGTAGGGAGGGGGAGGGGCAGGATGGGGGGTGGTAATGTATGGATTACGGACTTCAACAGTTAAGTAAACATATCGATAAATAAAACGAATTTCGTTGCGCGCACTGCATCGCATTTGGTGATGCAGTGCACACAACGAAATTCGTTTTATTAATTTATATGTTTACTTACCTGTTAAAGTCCGTAATCCATACATTACAACCCCCCACCCTGCCCCTCCCCCTCCCTACGTCACCGCCCTGCAGTTACACCTACCACCGGCCGTGGCTGCTCTTCCTGTGTTTAACCCTGAGATCATTGACCAATTACTACTATCCATCCACCGCTCCCATTTTAGGAACTGCTTTTTTTCTTTGTTCAAGAGCACTTCGCACAATCCATTGTGTATTCACTCGCTCCGAGCTCCTCTTCGTTTCTGTAAACAGCCTTTTTTTTTTAGTTGTAATGACTTTATTGCATGATAAATAAAACCTTCGTAAACAAGTAAAATATTAATTCACAAGATGCAGCTTCTCCTTTAAAAGATTACAAATATATTGTAGTTCAATAAAATTACAAAGGAATAAAAACTTATAGGTAAGATAGTTCTTCATGGTTAAAAAGATAGATCAGCATAAGGCTTGTTCTCGTGGATGAATGCACCCCAAGAAATGATGTTTGTGGAGAATACAAAGTCAATGGGCTCAAAGCCAGGCCATGCTGACTGCTGGCAGCTTGGCAACCAAGGAGGTATTCATAGGTCTTAGTCAAAGCACTAGTGAGACGGTTGTTGTCCTTGACTCATAAGCACGCTGGCATAGGATAAAGACCGATTACTTGAGGGTCTTCCCGACTTAACTTTGCGTTTGCTTCCCTCATAAACCGAACAAGGCTGGAAGACAGGCGGATGTTACTGCCCTCGAAACAGGATATCATCTGCGTACAAGAGGTTCAATAGAGTTAAGCCACCAGGTTCGGGGCATGATGGTTGCAGGTGTCCAGGTCGGTGGAGAGATCAGAGACAAAGAGGTTGAACAAGGTTGGGGCCAAGACACAACCTTGCTTCAGCCCTTTGGTAGTAGGAATTTTTCTAGACAGGGTAACTCCCGCTCCAATTTTAATCTGGACCCAAGTTTCAGAATGAAGCAGGATTAGCTGGTTTAGAAGATTTGTAGGGATTCCCCCCCTCGCTAGTTTGGCCCAAAGTAACCCCCTGTCAATGCTATCGAAAGCTGCCTTATAATCGATAAAGCAGACGAATAGCGGTTTATTGATTTTTTTGGAGGCGTCAGACAGAAGAGAAAGGGCGAGAATATTTGTTGTAGCCCCCAGACCTTCCTGAAAACCAGTTTGATTGATGGGAATTAGGTTTTTTTCCTGAGCCCAAATTGTAAGTTCATTTAATAAGAGCCCTGCATAGAATTTGGCTACAATGTCGATTAAAGCGATGAGCCTATAATTTTTTGGGTCTGACATGGCGCCCTTTTTGTGGATAGGAAAAATGATTGATCCTTTCCAGGAGTCAGGAATTCTCTCACTTTCTAGGATGTTGTTCTCTGACTTTAAAGTGAGTCTGCTTCGCTGCTTCAGTACTCCCACCCACCCCCTCCCTTATTGCGGCTTGCCCCCTCCTTTCGTGATTGCTTATTACATAAGCTATCGGGCCACAGATGCTAGCTTGTGCACAGGCATGCTATTATTAGTATTTTTTGCCGATGAACGCTATCAGCCATATTGTTCTCAGCTATCTGTAAATTTATGATGGCTAATTGAATGTGCATCTTGATGCTCTCTACCGGTAGTCTTGAGCTATGACAGCTCCCAGCACGGCACAATGCCTCGCATACAAACATGCCACGAAGCCCTTTCCTTATCCATGTACGTGAACAAACACCACATTATATGAACATCCCTCATATACCGTGAGTCAGGCAACCAGGAGCTGCAACTGTTTTGAATTTTTTAAAGAAAGGGCGGTTGTGTGTGATTGTGCCACAAGTGTCTGTTACTTAACTCTTTATGATTTATGCGACGGAATTGACCAGTGTGCGGGTGCCTACTTGGTTGCCAGTTTCATATAGCAAGCCAACTCTCTGCTGGCAATATTGATGTCGGCAGCCTGCACAATCTGTGGAAAAAGAAGAGTTGTTTTATCTCTCCTATCAAGCTTGGAATTCCTCTTAACATTGTCCCCAATAGCAAGGCTCTCCATTTGTCTCCTCCTGTTTCGCAGCTTTAGCTCAATGCGCCATTGTTCATCCCCCTTTATGGGACTCTAAGCTATCATAAATAATTAATTTGCACATAAACAAATGTCTCGTAACAATGTAAGAAAACTAGTGGGATAAAACACTTCTGCTCAAGTTTTAATCATTTTTGCATGCTTTCCCTCCCCGAACTGAATGAATTTGTTGCTTAATTGCCTTCGTGATAAGACCTCTGCGTGTGATGCCATAACAAGCAAGCCTATGTTCAAATTGACTCCTCTCGACTGAAGAATAGTTTAAATTTATCAGTTTAGTTTTTTTTTTTTTTTAAAGAAAACCCTCTCCCCGGTTTATTTACAAGGCGATCAATTATTAGAGCAAAATATTAGCAGTATAGGGCTCCACGAGATGGAGAAGTCGGTTATACAGTACACATCCTTTGTTTGTTGGAAGTCTGTGGGCCCTTGCTCCTAGAACAGTATGCACTTGGAAAGATCTGCCACAACACACAGATCCACACCGCATAATTCCACTACATATAACACAATTAAACATCCCTTAATTCCAAGCAACACAACTCATCTACACACACTTGCACTCCACATCATTCCACTTAACGCCACAATCAAAATCCAATAAATTCAACACCACATATTTCTACTCTGCTCTATGCCACATAATTCCACTCCACAAAATACCACTCCATGCAACATTATTCCACTCTACTCCAAACAATATAATTACACTTCACACAGCAAAATTAAACTCCATAGAATTTCACTACACATAATTCATCTCCAACCTACATAATTACACTTCACACCACATATTTACACTCCACACTCATCCATTCAACACCACAACACATATTTACACTCTATAAAGTTCAACATCGCAACATGTCACACATTTCCAAACCACATTATACCACATCATGCTGCATAATTAGCCTCCACATAATTCCACTCCATACCATGCTACATAATTCCACTCCACAAAATTCCACTCCATTCTATGTCACATAATTCCAAATGCCGCCACACAATTCCACATCACACATTTCAGCCCCACACAATTCCACACCACACAACATATTTACACACCTTAGAATACCACTCAGAACCACATAATTCAATCCACCTAATTTACTCTACTCAATACCACATAAATACACCCCAAAATACATCTAATCTGTGCCACTTAACAATCCACATTAATGCACTCCACACCTAGCCACATAATTCCACTCAATATAATTTCACTCAACGCCATACAGTGCCATGCCACCTAATTCAATCCACACAATTCCGTTCCACACCACATAATTTCACACCAAACAACATAATTCCACTCCACTACACAATTCCACTACACACCACATATATTCAATACCCAACTCAGAATTCCACATCATCCCACAAATTTCAACATCACACCACATAATTCCACTACACTACATGCCACTCCATGGCACACAATACCATTCCACATAATTACACTCTAAAAAACACAGTCCCTCTCCACAAAAATCCAGTACACTCTATACTACATAATTACTAACTGCATAATTCAACTGAACACCATGATGCCACATAATTCTCCTATACCTAACTCACTCAACACCACAAAATTCCACGCCACACGATTCCACAACAAACAATTCCTGACCAACCCACATAATTCCAATCCACTCCACATACATCCACTCGATAACACATAGCTAAGAGGCATTGACATGGACAACACCAATAGTTAATGAACTGCCGTGACCTATTGGCTTGTTAAACCGTTTGTTTACGTTATTCCCAATTAATTGTCTCAGCAATGGTTCATAATACTTAATTCGCGAACAATTTGTGGACTAAGTATACTGATAGTTATTTGTCGTCGGAATTTATTTTAAATAAATAGGAATTGCCCTAGAAACAAAAGTAAACAACTCGTTTCTCTTTCACAATTTTTCATTTTATAAAAATAGATGCATTTTGTATCTAACTCTGAGCGCTCTATCTTTTTTTGCAGCATGCCTCATCTCTGGCAGATATTGAGACTGGAAATATGCAGCACGTCACCAAAAACGAAAATGGGAAGGTTCGTATTTGGGCAAACCTGAACAAAAATCCAAGGTAGAGCTCGTCTTTTATCCTCTCTTATTAAATGGCCACTGCTAGCCTTTTATGAACCACCATATGCACCTTCACTCATTCATGCAATCACTGGGGACACCAGGATCAGGCCTGCCTTCATCCCTTTGTTGTGGACAGTAGTCGCCTTAAAAGTATGGGCGAGTCTTGAAGCGAGTGCCCAATTGTTATAGTGATTCTGCGAGGTGCGTGAGAGCACTCCATCACTGTGCAGGTGTGGCAGAAGCGCTTGCCTTACCTTGGATGGGCATGAAAGGGAAGGGTAATAGCACTGACTATGCAGATTCCCATATCACACTGTCCTTGGTACGTTCCTTTGGCGTATACAACACCCCTTCCCTTGCAGAGCATAGAAGATGGTGACCTGATGTCCGTTAGATGAAAGGCACTGTGAGGAGATCCACTGGAGCATGCATCAGTGCCTGCTCCTTTTACCTAGTCGTTTACACCAGCCTTTTGCTGTTGTTAATGCCCTTTTACATTAATTGCCCAATTCGGGATGCTGAACAGTTATACAACTGATTGCTATTCATGCGAGAAGACCTTGCATTGTCAGGTTCTGTGTTCTTCCACGCTGAGGGTTAAAAGGTAGAGGTTGTGTACAGTGCTTCCTTGGTTTGACTACAGACCCCTTTAGCTGCCTAAAAGAGCCAATGTCAGGGGCTTTGGGTCAGTCTCTTTCAGGCAATGGTTCATTTGAATTGACCCTTTTCAGCCGTTGCTTACAGAAAGTGTCAATCCCATTTTGGAACAGGCCACAGGGATATTTCTATGCCATGGTCAGCTATCAGTTAGCATCAGAAGCGTTAGTTCACCCGGCAAAAGGAATCACTTAAATCTATACTGATTAAGACACGTCATCAAGTCACTGACCTGAACATCTTACGCCCAGCTGGCAGCAATAAGAATTTTATAGCTGTTTCCTCGATTATAACACTGACAAACTCACCCTTTCATGTGATCACATTTTCTTGGGAGATTTCAAGCATTCCCTGTAGAAAAGATGCAGACACCTACACACTCCTCAGATCCTTCATACTGGACACAGCCTACTGCTATATTGTACAATATTGTACTTTCAGTACCCACAGTAAGGGCTCTATCCATGACCTGATTTTGATAAACTCGACATTTAAATCTCTAATTCTTTTAAATTGGATTTGTCAGACCACTTCTTCATTTATTTCAGCAACCTGACCCCAACAAACCCACTCTGTTAAGCCAGTGATGAAAATTTGAATATCTGAAGACCTTAAACACTTTGACAACAAACATTGGTGCCACCAAAATGTCTGGCTTTAGTGGGTTTTTACATATAAATGTAGGCATGCCCAATGCGAACAGGCTATTTGTGCCACGTCTATGTGCAACCTATCTCTTTGTCTGCCTCCTATATCTGTGCCATGTTTTTTAGTCTATAATGGTTCTCTTTTTTATTCCCTTAGATTGAAGTGCTGGTGCAATGCTGTACCGAATCCTGGGAAATAAAACTAACGCACGGATATAAGGGGCACTGAAAAAGGCAGTTTGCCCAGAGGCATGGCAAAGTAGTCTCTGTGCAACCTAGTGTTTGCATGTGTTGTCACATTAAAGCTAGACCTGCTAGATTTGCCTATATTTAGTCTGAAATGTAAATATATGCGGAGAGTGAACAGTCTTGCATAATTGTTATACTCATCCCACCACCATACAAATATGGTCCTGAACAGAAATATGACCTATATTTAGATCACACTAAATAAGTCCTATAATATAAATTCCAATGTAACCTTTTAGGGTGGAAAAAACAGGTACCTACAGAATCGAACAGTGGGTTGTCACAATTTAGGGAATTTACCTATATATTAGTATGAGCGTACATTTGGACATTGATGCTTTTGTCAGCACATTTTCTACCAACTTTAACACAATCATCCAGTAGTTTTGTGTGTTTTCTTCTTGACACTGGACATTTTTGTAAATAACCTAGTGTGCTCTGATGTGGGCTCTAGTATTCTTTTACGGTAAACATCACTTACAACTAAACTTTTACAACGCACTACCATTACAACGCGGTCATTACAACGCAAACCATTACAACGCATTGCGCTGGGGGGCGCTCTAGGATAGGGAATAGGTTAATTTACTATCCAATAACCTTCCCTAGTGTCCACGGGGACTGGAGTTGGAATAGTAAATTAAACTATTCACTATCCAGCACCCAAAAGCGCTATGCGTTGTAATGGTATGCGATGTAAAAAACGCGTTGTAAAGGCAGGCGTTGTAATAGCCTGCGTTGTAACGTCATACATCCTTATTTTACATATACCGAACACTCCTTCAGAGGACACAGAATATACTGTGCTAACATACAGGTCTCTGGTTCTTTGTTGGCCGTCCTTCCCAACAGGCTGGAAAATGCCCGAGTCATAGACACAGGCAAAAAAATGTTTTCTCAAGACACTTTGGGAATTTGTAAGGTACCAAAGGGACCGAAGTATGAATGTCCCCTCACCTTATGCAGGATCGACCCACTAATCACTTACTTCACATCTCTTTTTTCTACCAACTTCCTGGATGCATTAAAGTACGTCTTCTGACTCCCCCCATTTTTGGGCCCTGCATCAGTCTCTGCTTCCTAATAGAAACTATTTTCTTGGCTCATCTCAGTTTCCAACTTTCTAAAAAAAGCAAATATGCCAACTTTGGTCCATGCAGTTGAAGACATTCTTCAATGCAGCAGTTTCATTTAAGCAACAGAGGTTTACTAGGCGTATGTGAGACCTGTTTTATAAGTCCCCAGTGCAATCAGGGGTGACTGGGCTTCATCGTTTGCATCTGATCTCCTGGTGCGACAGTACTATTGGTGCCACTACCAAGTATTACCTTTTAGAACTTGACCCTCTAAGGATAATAAGCAGAGGATAACAAGAGGAAGCTGTTTTTATGCCGATTCAAAGATGTTAATGTTTATTTCATGGTGGTAAGACCCACCCTTTTATGATTTTCACAAATCAAATAAAGTATTATTATCAACAAGCAGAAGAGTCCAGCATAGTGTGATGGTGGTGAGGTTTAGACACTTGCAACACAGTAAAACATCACTATACCCCATAATAACTGAATGCGTTGTCAGTGCTGTTCTATATAAAAAAAGTACTTTAAATATTCTCAAAACTAAAAACTAGGTATAAAAAAAGGATAGACAGAAAAAATCAGAACTCTCTAGCTCCTTCCTAGCTCAAAGGTTACAATAACTTTTAGAACAGTTCGCTGTGTAGTCATTGTAACTAAGATCGAACAGAGAGACTAACGCCATACTCGCTTCTACTCGCATTTACCTGCTGCTATTTTTGCTGCTATTTTCTGTAATTTTTATCAATTTTAACGCGCCGCTTTTTAACTTGGTTCTTAATTAAATGTGACCTGTTTATTTACCTATTTGCACTGCTAAAGAGAATCTTTAAATCCCGCTTACCCGCACTTTAAAATACTTTGCATTTCACTCGCTACTTGAGCGAGACTTGGACTCCCCTCCTTCATTTAGTTACGGACGCCATCTTAGGTGGGGGTGATCTCTGGCCATTCTAGGGCGCCATATTGGAAGGTGCTCCAGTGTTGTCCTGCACTTGCTTGCCTACTTAAACTTGGCAATGCAAGCGCGCAGGTAACTAAGATCGAACAGAGAGACTAACGCCATACTCGCTTCTACTCGCATTTACCTGCTGCTATTTTCGCTGCTATTTTCTGTAATTTGTATCAATTTTAACGCGCCGCTTTTTAACTTGGTTCTTAATTAAATGTGATCTGTATATTTGCCTATTTGCACTGCTAAAGAGAATCTTTAAATCTCGCTTACAAGCGCGTAGCGGGCACGCATAGCGGGCACGTGGAGCGGGCGCGCCGGAGGCGCCCCAGAGGGAAGTCCATCTGCGCCCATCAGCGCACCGGCTGCACACAGTGCCAGCCACGCTGCCTGTCTAAACAGCAAACAGGGGGGTACGTTTTATTCCAGAGAAACGCTGCTAAGTTTGGGTAAGAGGGACAATGGGGGACGCGAGCTTCTGCCAACCTACGAGACAAACGAGGGAAAGCACCTTCTATGCGGACTAATCAATAGTCGTTCCCTAGTTAAACATCATACAGAGATATCAATGGTGATTGAAGATCTGAAATTTGACACCTTGTTTCTAACGGAAACATGGACAAAGGCAGAGTCTATGATGGAATTGGCTCTGGCTTGTCCAGCCGGTTATAAAATTCTACATAAACTGAGAGTAGTGGGCAGAGGGGGAGGGGTAGGGATGATATTTCGGGAAGAGATGAATTTTGTGGAACTAAAGGTAGAGATGATTGAAGGCATCGAACTTATGGGGTTTAAACTGCAAGAAACAAGTGGAAGCTCACTGGCAGGACTGATACGCTACAGACCCCCAGGAGATAGTGGCTGGACACACATTAGACGGTCTTTACTCTAATGACAAAAATGTTAAAATCATAGAAGTCCTCCCTCTTGCATGGTCAGATCATCACGCGGTAATGTTCGAAATCTTATCTGACTCACTTCCACATCTAAGTCCCAATACTCGCACCCCTAACACGTTCAGGTCCTGGAAAGATCTCGATAATTTACAACTTATGGAAAAACTGCCCTCCTTGCTGCCTGACCTCTCCTATGATCCCTACATAGCCGCTAATGAATATACTCACTGGCTCACAACGGCCATGAACAAGTTAGTCCTCACAAAATCCATCTCCAAAAATCGTAGCTCTCCCTCGGCGCCCTGGTTTAACAATGCTCTCAGACAGCAGAAACAAATATGTAGAAACCGAGAAAGACATTGGAGAAATATATATTCCCCTGAAGAGAAAGAGAAATACAGAAATGAACTCACCAAATACAAATCTATGATCTTACAAGAAAAAAGTTACTACTACTCCTCCCAGATCGAGCAAGCCAAAAACTCCAACAAACAACTTTACCAGATTGTATCTAAACTTTCACACCTACCCCCTCAATCGATCCCCACACCCTCTCAAGCATTCTGCAGCAGCCTGGCCAGCTACTTCTTTGACAAAGTAAATAACATATATACCGACTTTTCTGACCATGTCAAAGAAAATCCTCCTACCCTACACACCATCAAGTCCCAACCCATTTTTTTTTTTTTTTTAAACTTTATTGAAGGAAGGAATAGTGGTTCATCAGTTACATATATTCCATTGGGGCGACCCCCATATAGCATTTCAATTTAACATTTCTAAAAGTGACGAGCGATTCTTCGTAACATGAACTGCGGTGTCTGTATTGCTCAGGTACATTACATACATCATTTGTGAGTCGCACCGTGCGGGATTGAGTTCCCTGATAACCCCTCCCTCCCTCCAGTGTCAGTGATGGCGAAGTCTTTTTTCATTGAACAGTGTGAACAAACTTCCCAACTTACCCCCCTTAAACATGTGTCATCGCAACCTTTTTCACCCACCCACGTGGTACAGTAGTCAGTGCCTCTCCACGCACCGTGGCGCGTGGCCGGGCCAGCGCCGCTATAGTAGCATTGTCCTGTGCACGAGGCAGCATCCCGTGACCGTTCGGTTACTCCTCCTCCCCCTCCGAATCTGAGTCTTCCCCTTCCGGTAAGGGTTCACAGATGTCCCCTCTGTACTTGTTCCATGCCGCCCAGACTTTGTTCCATTTCCGGGGCGCCGCTCGGAGCACGTATACCGCTCTTTCTGTCACCATGAGAATGTCCATGTTTTTGGCCCACCTACTAGCGGTGGGTACTTCCGGCGCCCCCCACTTCTGCGCTATGTCCCGTTTAGCCACTGTCATAGCCAACGAAGCCCAAATCAGTTCGTACCTGCCCAGATCGTTGGGGTCCCAGATGTTCAGAAGGCATTTACGTGGTTCCGGCAATATGGACAGTTTAAGGGCCTGGGAGAGTGAGCGGAGTACCTGCCTCCAGAACTCACAAATGTGCGGGCATTCCCATAGAGTGTGTATCAGTGTCCCTTCCTCCCCGCAGCCTCTCAAGCAAAAGGGGTGTAGTGCCCTCCCAATTTTGTGCAGCAGCGGCCTGGTGTAGTAGACGCGGTGAAGGATTTTAAGTTGTACTAGCCTGAGTTTACTCGAGATCCCAACCTCCTTCGGGGAGGCCAGCGCTTCATTCCATTCGAATTCGTCAGTTCCACCTAGCTCCCCTTCCCATTTTTCTTTAAGTTTTAGTGTCGGGTCTTGGAGATTGTTTAGCAGTTTTTTATAGGTAAGGGAGGTGGCGCTCTGGAGCATGTATTCTGTCAGCAGCCTATCCTCCAGCGGGGAGGAGTCCGGCAGGGTGGTGCCTGCAGGGATTGCTTGCAGTAATGCGTGTCTAACTTGGACATATCTAAACGTCTCTGTGGGTCCTAGACTGTATTGGTGTTGTAGGTGCGTGAATGGTAGCACTGAGTCAGTATCCCACAGGTCTCCCACTGTAGATATGCCTATGGAGTCCCATCGCTCAAACCCTTTACAGCCTCTCAGGTTTCCCAATGCCCTTGTGTCCCATAAGGGCGTCATTTTAGTGATCCGACCTGTCCAACCCAGACGGGCCTGTGCCACGTGCCACAATGTCGCCGTATGTTTGGTCGGGCCAACCAGTGTTTTTAGTTGTGATTTGTTATAAAGTACAGACAGCATACCTTCCGTCCCAAGTTGGGACCAGTCCGCCCGATAGGCCGGGTCGTTTCTTGGGGCGTGGATCCAGTAGTTCACAATTTTGAGCTGGGCCGCCCAGTAATATAGCTGGATGTTGGGGAGCGCTATGCCCCCTTCGTACCAGCTTTTCACTAGTTTATCGTATGCTATACGCGCCGGCCCAGCATTCCATAGCAGGACCGTGACCAGCGCCACGATCTGTTTAAAGTATCGCGGCGGTACCAAATACGGAGTATTTTCGAGGACATAGAGGAGTCGTGGGAGGGCCATCATCTTGTAGAGAGCCGCTCTGCCCAGAAGGGTCAGGGGCAGGGTTGCCCAATATTTAACATCGGCTCGCAGGCGATCTATGGGTGGCTTCAGGTTGTTGACAAAAAACTCTGCTTCCCCACCTGCTATGACAATGCCTAAGTATTTGAAAGAGGCCGACGTCGTCAGCAATGGACAGTTCGCCTGCAATATCGGGGCCGGGCCCTTCAACGTGAACATTGTGGATTTCGACCAGTTGAGAGTGTATCCCGATGCGCGCCCATGCGTGTCACAAAGGTCAAGCAGAGCTGGGATGCCTGTATCAGGTGCGGACATGTAGATAAGCATGTCGTCTGCATATAGCGAGACTTTGTCCTCCCATCCTTCCTCCCACGTGATGCCCGCGAACAGTGACGTGGTTCTGATCTGGATGGCCAGAGGCTCAAGCACCAGTGCGAAGAGCAGGGGGGACAGGGGGCAGCCCTGTCTAGTCCCCCTGCTCAGTGGGAAGCTTGGTGATATGTGGCCGTTGGCCACCACCTGTGCCACGGGTTTCGCATAAAGTAGCCGTATCCATTGTATGTATTTCGGCCCAAACCCCATACGTTCTAGTACCACGAAGAGATACTCCCACTCTACCAGATCGAATGCCATTTTGGCGTCGAGAGAGAGAATCACCGCCTGCTCCGCAAGGAGGTGCGCTCTGGCTAGTACTCCATGGATCCTTCTAAGATTCATCGCAGTGCTCCGGTGGGGCATAAAGCCCGACTGGTCAGGGTGGATCAGGGTACTGAGGTGGGGTAGCAATCGGGTAGCCAGCAGTTTAGCCAGTATCTTGGCTTCGACGTTCAGTAACGATATCGGGCGGTATGCATTGCATTCTGTCGGGGGTTTCCCTGGCTTGGGTATCGTCACGATCGTGGCCGTGCGCTGATCTAGCGGTAGTTCCAGCTTGTCCCTGCTTTCCAAGAACATGGCCAGCAATGGGGTACTGAGGTCTGGAGCCATGGACTTGTACCATTCCACCGGTATCCCGTTAGGGCCCAGAGCTTTCCCGGATTGCAACGCCTGGATTGCCAGCTGGATTTCCTCTCCCGTCGGGTCCAGTTCTAGGGTGTCCCTATCTTCCTGAGTAATGCTGGGGATGGTAAGGTCTGTGAGTGTTGCCGTCGCCATTTGTCTAGTGACTCTCCGTTCTGGTGTGTATACTGCCCGATAGTGTCGTGCTAGTTCGCAAACTATTTCTTCTGGGTGTACCAGTGTTCGCCCCTCCTCTGTGTTGAGCTTCTGAATGCCTCTAGCCCCAGTCCCTCTCCTGTCCAGCCATGCAAGCATACGGCCCGCTTTGTCGCCTACGTCGTAAATTCTATGTCTAGTGTTCGCGATATAACCCTTTTCGGTCGTTTTGAGGTGTGCCAGGTGTTGTTGTTGCCTAATCATGAGGGTGTGCGTCGTGGATGGGGACGGGTCCGACATATGTGCATGGTTGGCCAATTCGAGCGCCAGCTCCAGGTCTGTGAGGACCTTTCGTGAGTCTCGTTTGTGTCCCGTAATTGCTGCGATGGCCGCCCCCCTGAGGACTGTTTTGTACGCCTCCCATAGGGTTGAGGGTGATTTCACTGTGCCCGTGTTTTCAGCAAAGTACTGCGTGGTTACCAGTTGAAGCCTTTTTCTAATCTTGGGGATTTTCAGAAAGTTGGGGTAGATAGGATAAATCCGGGCCTTCCGTGTACCCCCAGTGGCGAGTGTTAGGACAATCGGAGAATGATCTGAGATACCCCTGGGTAGTGTGTCCACCTTGTCCACCATGTCCAGCCCCAGTCCCAGTGCCATGAAGTAGTCAATGCGAGAAAGGCTATTGTGTACCGCTGAATAATAGGTGTATGTGGTGGCCTCGGCGTTCAGTTGTCGCCAGAGATCCACGAGGCCCAGGGCTTCTGCAAAGTCCGACAGTGGAGCCGTACCGCGTGGCCGGGTTCTAGAGGGAAAGGTGTCCACTATCGGGTCCATGACTGCATTGAAGTCCCCCCCAACAATTGTTGCGCCATCAGGGAGATCTAGAAGGAATTTGCCCAGTGCCGGAAGGGCCACAGAGTGTAGGGCTGGGGGAATATATACTGATACCACATTTAGAGCCCTGCCCTCCCACTGCCCATGTATCGCGGCAAAGCGACCCTGGTCATCTTCCACTCGGCGTGTTACTATAAAGGGGGATGACTTTCTCATCAGTATGCCCGTTCCCCTGGAGCCAGATGTGAAGTCGGCATGTACAGCCATCGTGTAACCTTTCCTGTCCAGGGCCTTGCAGGTGGACCCTGTGAGGTGGGTTTCCTGTAGGAGTATTATATCTGGGTTTTGCCGTTTTATGGCCTGTAGGACCAAGCCTCTCTTAATTTTGTCCCCCAGGCCCCGGACATTCCATGTCAGTATGCGTAGTGGGGGAACCCTCCCGGCCGTGGAGGAGCCCTCGGCGGGCGTGCGATTAAGCGGCCTGGCCATTAAGGAGATGAGGGAATGCTGCACACGACGTGTGCTGTGGCGGAGCCCATGCGCCGGTGTGTGTCGTGCTGTGGAGGAGACATACTGATGTCGAGGTAATAGCACATTGTAGGTGGTGAGCGATGACTATGACTACAAACAAATTGAAACATCCCAACAAGTAAACTTTAGTCCCATCCCCCCTCCCTGCAACCCTGCTCCACGGACAAACTCCCGCCCGCTTCCCCAACTGTGCAGAGTGCTTTAACCCTCCCCTAAACATCTCACTTGCTCGTGGGGTTGGTGAGTCTCCTTGGGGCACCGCCTGTGCACACCCTACTCAGCCGCGTCCGAATCACGGCACCCGCGGCCCACACAGTCCCGAAAACAATATTGTCCATTGTCACACCGGTTCCACTTGCCCAGAATCAAGCGGGTCTCTCTCAAGGTCCGATTCTATTTCTTCCTCGCCTCCCTGACGTGGCGGAGGGGAGGATGGACTGGGTGTTGGTCTTTCGGCACGGTTCCGTGGTCGGTCTCGCTGTGAGCGGTGTCGCTGTCCCGTCGGTCTCCAACCCTCCAGCCATTCTTGAGCCACTTCTGGAGTGTCAAAGAACCAGGTCCGTCCCTCAGCCACTATGCGCAATTTAGCAGGGAACATCATGGAGTACGACAATTCCCTGTCTCGTAGTGCCTTTTTAACCTCTGTGAAGGACTTGCGTCGCCTGGCCACCTCCGCCGTGTAGTCTGGAAAGAACGCTAAAGTCGCATTTTGAATCCGCACTGGTGGCGAGTTTCTTGCCGCTTGTAAAATTGCGTCTCTGTCTCTGAAATTAAAGAGCCGAGCCAGCACCGGTCGTGGCGCTGCCCCGGTCTTGGGCGGACCTCCCGGGACTCTGTGTGCTCTCTCTACCGAGAAGAAGTGAGACAGGCCTTTGGGCTGGAGTTTGCTTTTGATGAGGTCTTCTACATAGAGGTCCATGGCCCCTTTCCCCTCCGTCTCAGGAAGTCCAAGGATACGTACGTTGTTGCGTCTTGAACGCCCTTCCTGGTCGTCCAGCTTGTCGTGGAGGAGCTTGGTCACTTTCTGCATCCTTTCCATTGCCACTTGTAGCTCCGAGGTGTCCTCCACGAGCGATTTTGTGACCACTTCTACCTGCGAGACCCTCTCCGCCATTTTGTGAAAGTCCGCTCGCAGCAGGGAGACATCCGAGGAGATGGCGCCCACCGTCGTTTTTACCTCCGAGAGCGTTCTCATGATGTCTTCCAGCGTTATTTTTGTCGTCTTTTCTGTTTCTTGGGCAGTCCCTGTGGAGGATCGCCCAGTATGCTGTTGTTGACCCTGGTGGCCATAGGCGAACTTGTCCAATTTCGCTTGCGTGGACCCATTCCTGAGGCCTTTGCCCGCCATGGTGCTGGGGTCTACGAGATCCAGTGAGAGGCCCCGCGGGACCGCGACCTGTCCAGAGTCGCCGTTAGTGGGTGTCAGCCAGAGAAGCGTAGTTTGGTAGGCGGTGGATTGAGTGGCCCCCTCCGGTGTCCGCGGAAGCCTCTCTATGTGTCAGCGCGGGTGTCAGTGAGCCACTGGGACACTTCGAGTCGCTGCCCCCGATGCACTCTCCCAGGGCTGGAATGGCTCCTGTGTACCTCACCCCCCCGTCGACAGTTGACAGCGTCGGTCCTGGGTGCGGGCAGCCGCTCCCCCGTTCACCGAGCCTCCGCCTCTGCGTCGGTGTCGGCGGTAGTATGCGGGTCTTAAGGGCCCCCTCTGAGGTCTAGAAATGCTGCTGGTAAGGCGCCTCAAGACTGGGGCGGTAGTATTGTCCTCACCGATGGAGCCCCGTGGTGTCCCACCGTCCGCTGGGTCCTCGCGGGGGGGGGGGGGGGTGTCGGTGCCGCTTCACGCGGCCGAGATTGGGGTCTCACTGACCTTGGCGCTGCTCCGGTCCCGCTTGGTAGTCCTCTCGCCACTGTATGACGCCGGGGGGTGTCAGGCTTGCTTCGGGCGTCTGGGCAGGCACCGGGGAGCTTCCGCCGTCCCCAGCCGGCTCGGCCTCACTTCCGCCGGGGCCTGGATGATACTCGAGACCGGTGTTGCCCCTCTGGTCCTAGGCCTTGACTTGTCGCACGACGTAGATCAGGCTCCGGTGTGCCGATTCTCTCACAACTTGGACCGGTGACACCGCCTGGGTCCCGGACCCGAACGCAGCCGCTTCAGGCGTGCTAGTTGTCGGATTAGTGTGACGGATTTATCTGAACGCTACAGTGCCCTCGGGAGCTCTCGCACTAGGCGTCCGCCATGCTTGGCTGCTAGCCACGCCCCCCGTCCCAACCCATTTTTAAGCAGTTTCACAAAACCAATTCCACTCTTGTCGCTAATGCAATGACCACCATCAAATCAGGCTCCCCCAATGACTCCTGTCCTCCAGCTATTCTCCTCCCAGTAATCAACATTGTAGCACCCCAACTCACCGATATTTTTAATTCCATGTTCAGTACAGGGGTCTATCCCTCAATCTGGAAAGACACCCTCCTCAAACTCCTGCTGAAAAAACCCCATCTTGACGCTGAAGACACAAAAAATTACAGACCCATTGCCAGTCTGCCTTATGCGGCCAAACTGGTAGAGAAACTGATGAACATTCAAATCTCCCAGTACATCGAAGACCATTCTCTCCTGGACGACACCCAGTTTGGTTTCCGGAAATACCACAGCACCGAGATGGCACTCATCAAAGCCACCGATGAGATAAGAGCCATCCTAGATCAAGGAGGAGCAGCTGTGCTCATCCTGTTAGATCTAACTGCTGCCTTTAACACGGTCGATCATAACATCCTGATCGACAGTGTCGACGCTATAGGCATCCAGGCTGAAGCCAAAGATCTTCTCGCTTCATTCCTCTCCAATCGTACCCAGACGGTCCAGCTGGAAAATGTCATCTACGCACAGATGACATTACCCTGTGGCGTCCCTCAAGGCTCATCCCTCAGTCCCACATTATTCAATATCTATGTGGCAGACTTAGCTAGAGTCATTAAGGACTGTGGGATGAGCCTTAACATCTTACGCAGACGACACCCAACTGGTCCTGGCCATTAAGGATAATGGAGAAAAAATAGCAGCCAATTTTCAATACGGCATGCTAGCCATTAGTCACTGGATGACCACAAACTGCCTCAAATTAAACTCCGATAAAACGGAGGTAATAACATTCGTCAAACTTAACCCCGTGTGGCCCGGGTCTTGGTGGCCTCTCGATCTTGGACCCCCCCCTCATCCAGTCACAAAGGTCAAAAACCTGGGAATACTCCTCGACGATAAGCTAACTTTTACCGCCCACGTAAATTTTATTGTGTCCACGTCTTTTTTCAAACTTAAATCTATAAAAAAGATTCTCCCGTTTCTTCCCCCTAATTCAGGTAAAACTTTGGTTACAGCTTTCGTCATGTCCGTCCTGGATTACTGTAATGGACTTCTTGTCAATGCCCAGCACAAAGTCATAAAAAAATTACAGTCTGTACAGAACAGCGCAGCTAAAATGCTCTCAGGCACCCCCAAGTTTAAACCCATCGTCCAAGTCATCAAAGGCTATCATTGGCTCCCTGTCAAAAACCGGATAAAGTTTTAAGCTCTTTGTATTGCGTATAAAGCCTCTCGCAAACAAGGACCCCGCTTTCTATTGAATTCCCTTGCATTCCACGTTCCCAACAGATCACTACGATCTATGAACGCTCTTCAAATAACAGTACCACGTACCAGGACTGTCTCCTGGGGCGATCGCCGATTTACTGTGTCAACAGCCAAACTCTGGAATTCCTTGGATCTTGATATAAGATCCTCCCCTACCCTGACCATCTTCAGGAGAAAAATAAAAACCTGGCTGTTTAATCAATAAACATCTTTCCTACCCCTCTTTTCTGCCTCGTCCACTGCGCCGAGACGCCCTCGGGCATTTGTTTCCGCTTTATAAATTGCATAAATAAATAATCGTCCACTTTTTAAGAGTGATGATAAGGAATCCATAGTTATGCAGGTTTCTGCTGAACAATGGGTTCAACATTTTAGCATGATTTTTAATCCCAATTCCCATGAAATAATGACAAGCAGTGAAGGGACAGGGGACTGGATGTCGTCTCCCTCGGCCTTGACCCTCAGCTCTTCAATTACATTGATTGAGATTGAGGAAGCCCTAGGTAAAGGTGCATCATTAAAAGCTCCAGGCCCGGACGCTGTCCCTCTGGATCTTTTTAAGTCCAACGTTAGGCTGTGGGCACCCATTTTACTGAATGTTTTTAAAGCTGTTGTTATTGGCCGTATTCCTGGCACTTGGAAGGAGGCAACTGTAGTGCCAATTTTTAAGAAAGGTAATAGGTCTGATCCACGTTGTTACCGCCCGATCTCTTTAATAGACGCCTCATGTAAAATTTTGGGCAGGGTAATCTTGGCAAGATTAGAAAGTTGGGCAGATTCTACGGGATTGATAATTGACTCTCAGTATGGTTTTAGACGTGGAAAGGGGACAAATGAGCAATGCCTTAACTTAGCATTGATTATGGGCAAATACATGAAGGCCAAAAAATCTTCGGTACATTTGGCCTTCATGGATTTGACAAGTGCTTTTGATACTGTTTGTAGGCATAAACTGTGGAGTATGATGAGCAATATGGGTTTTGAGGAACCTTTAGTCACTCTGCTCCGTAGGTTACACGAAGCAACAAATGTTTCCATCAGATTTGGAACGGGAGGGGAAATAACGAAACTAATACCTTCTACTGAAGGTGTCCGCCAAGGATGTATCTTGGCACCTTTTTTGTTCTTGGTTTATACCAATGGATTAGAACAGTTTTTATTAAATCAGGGTTGCGATTTCCCAAAAATTAATGGTAAAAGCGTTCCCATGCTTTCGTATGCGGATGATACTGTCCTAATGACACTGACAGGAAACAGCATGCAAGTGTGTTTAGACGCTTTTAACAAATTCATGCTTGATCTTGATTTAAAGGTAAATTTTGAAAAATCCTTTGTAATGTCCTGTGGCCCAAAGGGGTCATCCATTAGGAAGTTCATGGTAAATAACCGCATAATTGGGAAAGTGGGAAATTTCAATTACCTTGGTAATCTGTTTGATAGCAAACTAAGTTGGACACCGGTAATGAAGGTCAGAGCCCAGAACATGACAAGGGCAATAGATGGTATTTTCCGCTTCTGTAGTAAATTGGGGCAAAAACATATTATGCATCTCAGAAATCTTTATGCCTCAAAATGTTTATCTGTAGCTACTTACGGGGCAGGGGTGTGGGGTACCGAAACGCCTGCCGTGATACAAGTGGTGGAAAACAACTTTATAAAAAGGGTCCTATCAGTTCCAAAAAGTTCCTCAAATAGTTTTTGCCATGGAGAAATTGGTATGGCTAGTGTTTCTGACACAATTCGCATGTCCCCTTTACTGTTATGGGGTAAAATTTGGCAATCTGAAGACCTTAAATTAACCAAGGATATCATCACTGATTGCATGGCCCTAGAAAATTCAAAACAGATCCCCTGGTTGTCTTATGTTGGTAAGACGTTGAATAAAATTGGACTTAGCTCCTATTTTGACAACCCTGAAAAAATTGAGGGGAATTATAAGGTGGACATAAAGGTAAAATATCTGAAGTCATTGAACCAGGTCTCTATGGATAATGTTACTGATTACAGTATTGTTAGTGTTTGTAAACCCCGACCACAGTTTTATTTAACATTCACGCTTAATGTACAATGGCGATTCCTCTTAACAAGGTTTAGACTGGAGATCCTTCATTTTTTACTTGCATTTCCGAAACAAGGGGGTTGGTGTGAGAGACTGGACCCTTGTCCGTGTAATAACATGGATAAGCAAAGTACTTTACACTTGGTTCTTTTTTGCTCTCTGTATAGGGAGCCAAGACTCCGGTTTATTAGACCAATCTTGAAGAGGAGGCAACCCGGTACTTATAAGGAAGGGTACGATTATTTGTTATCACTATCCTCTGTGGAAATCTGCTGCGCAATGTTAAATTTTATTAGAATTTCTCTAAAAATCAGGAAGAATTATGGGTAGCACCACATGCATGGGAATCTCTTAATTGTAAATCATTTTCTCTGAATTCTTTTATTGTATCATCATGTCCTCATTGGTATAATCGTGATTTTAATTGTGTATTCCTTTTAAATATTATGAGGCGAGATGAATTGTATGTTCAATACTTTTATGATTCATTTTATGTATCGAATAAAGTTTTTGAAACGAAGCATAAATAAATAAATAGTACTCAATTTCAGGCTCTATTTGATACTATCACGAACCTTACGCTCTCTCATTCTAAAATGATAATCTTGGGTGATTTTAATCTGAGAGACGACGGGAGACTGTGTAACCATCTTAGAGATTTGAAAAATATGCGTGCGAATCTTAACCTAGAGCAACTGATAAATCATCCCACCCATCAGGGAGGCCATATGCTTGATCTTTTATTTGCTAATCAAGATGAGGCTGAAGTCCTCAATATAACCCCTCAAAATTGGACCGATTACTTTTTAATTCTATTTAAGATTACACAATTTTGCTGTGAAGACAAAGCCAACCGTCCAGCTACCTACCGGAGAGGGAGAGAATGGTCCAAACTTGAGAAAATTAAGAATGTTGAAGTTCCCTTGGGTGTAACCTACTTTAATCCCACTGATACAGTTGAGGAAAATTACAATACCTACTGTACCTATATAACTAATATTTTGGACCAGGCAGTTCCTATAAAGAAACTAAAGATTAGGAAGAGAGTTTCAGCCCCATGGTACAATGAAGGTTTGAAACAGCTACGTCTGTCCTGTAAACAGGCGGAGAGGAAATGGAGGAAGAAGTACCTGCTATCAGACAAAAATGAGTTGAAAATAATACAACTGAAATATAAGGAACTCATTACTAAGGCTAAAGCAGACTACTATGCCAACTCTATTATCCAGGCGTCAAATGGGGCGAAAGCCCTATTTAAGGTAGTGAAGGAGCTTTCTTCACCAACTTGCCTTAGTAATAATGTGGTGGCCACACAAAGATTGTGTGACGAGATTGCCGTCTATTTTGATGAAAAAATAGTCAAAATTGTCGGCACTTTTCATCCCACGGGCAATATTGATGTAGACAATAGCCCCCATGAGATGGAGGCCAAGAACAAGGGGCAAATATTGACCCTGGATAATTTTCAAACCTTTACCGACATTTCCTTTACCAATCTGGCCTACAGCATGTCTTCAGGATCCCCCATGGACCCCTTGCCCCACAAAATCTGGAAAACATTCGGACAAGGATCTATCCCCTGGCTGCGACAAACCTGCAACCAATCTCTGGAGACTGGAATAGTCCCGGAGAAATGGAAACAGGCGGTGTTAACTCCCTTGATTAAGAAACCATCCCTAGAGCCAATGAACCCGGCTAGTTTTAGACCCATTTCTCTTATGCCCTATCCAATTAAAATCATGGAGAAGGCAGTAAGTAAGACACTCTCCAATTTTCTGGAGGGTGGTCAAATCCTGGACAGGGACCAATTTGGGTTTCGGCCAGGGCATGGGACCGAAACGGCCTTGACCACTATGCTAGACACCCTGCGCATGCGGGCCGAAAACAGGAATGCATCTGTCCTAGTTCTTCTCGATATGTCGGCAGCATTCGGCACAGTAAGCCACCCTATCCTAGTAAAGAGATTGGAAAGGATAGGGGTGAAAGGGCAGGCCTTGCAGTGGTTGTGGTCCTATCTAACTGGGAGACATCAGATGGTGTCCATGGTACCGTTCACTTCCAATAAAACCCCGGTAGTGTATGGGGTACCACAGGGCTCAGCGATCAGCCCCATACTATTCAATGTGTACTTTCAGCCGCTGTTTCCTATCATCAAATCCTTTGGAGTTGATTTAATAAACTACGCCGACGATACCCAGTTAGCCTTCTCTTTGGAAGGCAAACAAGCAGTATCTATGGACACTTTCCAACAATGTATGCGTAGTACCGCTAGTTGGCTCCGAAAAAAACTCTTTACAGTTTAACAGTAGTAAAACTGAGGTAGTATACTGCTCCTCTGCCATGTTGTCCAACCGTATCCCTTTCAATTTGAGACTAACTCCGGAGGAGGAACCATTGATACCAGTTAGTACTGTACGCAATCTGGGGGTACTAATTGATGGCGACCTCCAAATGGAATCACAGGCCAACCAGACTGCCAGGGGGTGTTTTTCGGTGCTGCGTGGGCTGCGTCAGCTGCTTACACTACTACCAGAGGAACTGCGTCCAGTGGTGGTGAGAAGCACGGTGATTAGCAGACTGGACTACTGCAACTCCCTATGTTTGGGAGCCCCACAATATATCTTTCAGGGGTTGCAGAGAGTCCAGTCTGCAGCAGCAAAAATAGCACTAAATAGGCAGAGCAGCGCCTCATCTACACAAGCCTTGAGAGAACTACACTGGCTGCCTATCAAGGAAAGGGTCCAGTTTAAGGCGCTATGCCTGGTTTACAAAGCGGTACATGACATGGGCCCCATCCCCTTGCAAGAAAAATTCTCTTGGTACCATCCCAAAAGACAACTCCGCTCTTCAAGCACCAGTCTGCTAGTTACTCCCAGGTTTAAACGATCCAGGATGGGAGGAAGGTCATTTAGTGTGACCGCCGCTCTCCACTGGAACAAGCTTCCTCAGAATATCAGACAAATTGACTCTTTACCTGAGTTTAGGAAGAACATTAAAACATGGCTCTTCCCTAGGGTTTGATCCTTCTTCTTCTCTTTAAATGCCGGAAGTTAGATGTCGATTGGTCGACCTCTTGATCGAAGCGCCAGGATACCCGCAGGGTGACAGTTTGCGCTATTCAAGTATACATTCCATTCCATTCCATTGTTAGTTTATGGGAGTGTGTGTGGTCATCCACCAACTTTGTGAGCATGAAACTAAAGTTCTCAGATCAATACCCATTTACATCCGCTGGGAAGAGCTCAACAACTCCCGGTGCCTTAAGTTGGGGCACAATCCAAGGGTGTTCTCTAGCCCACGTGGTGCGCCGATAATTCTGATGTCTGTGCAGCACATTTTCTGTGTAGAGCACAAAATATCTAAAAGACACTATATCTGAAGCAATACTGGTTGGTGTGCCTAGAGGCCCCTAGGCACAGATTTCTTCTCTAGTATTAGATCTTTCATAGATTCACATACTTGAATCGTCTGCTGTCATCGAAGTGGGAGTCCCATGGTATAATTTGAAAGCAGTACAGTATAATGCACATAGCCTGGAATGGCTAGAAAACATTAACTTCATGAACTTATCCATATCATTTATTAAGAATCTAACTTCAGCCATCAGGTGACAGCACCCTCTAGAAGACTCCAGACAGAGGCTTCACTCACTCAGATTTTCTTTTGCTAGTCGTGTGATGGGAGTATCCCTGAGCTTTGCTCAGTTTGTTAGCAGTTTTCTCTTTTCTTTGGAGGTGTTTTCCTCAGGAAAACCTGTTTCAACCTGTACCTGCCAAGATCTGACTACTCAAGTTGTCAGAATAAACAAAGAATGGACTACACTCAGTAGACCCACACAAGGAATGTATATACTGTCTGTAACCTTCACACAATGTAAAATAATGTGAGATATGCCATACCTTTTCTTCTAAGGCAGTGCAGGATAGAGAGAGAGGCCTCTTATAAGGCTCCAAAAATGTAAATTTAAAGAAGCTCCACTTTCTGAGGAGGATAGTGAAGATTCCCCAAAAACATAAATGAGGCCACAAAAAAAGAGAACGATTAAGTATCACCAAAAAAAGGTATTAAAAAAGACCCATCATGGGTTGTCAGGAGAGCAAAGAACATCAGGAGAACCCTCCCAAAAATAGAAAAAAGAGATGTTTCCTCAGAAAAAATAAGATCGGAGTCTACATTCCTTCACCTACCCTGGCATTACAATGGAAGAAGTTGCCTCAGTGCCATCAACAAAAAATACCTGTCTTAATGGTGTCTGGCAAATGATCCTTAAAATTGTCGATGACTGCAACAACGGTAGCATTTGGTGAAGAAACCATCAACGATGCTGACACTAAAGATGACGGTCAACACGTCAATGAAAATCACAACCATCTTGTTAGAAATGGCATTTCTGGTAGGCTAGGGCAAGGGCCGAAGCTAGGCAAACATCTCCAATCTAGTCAGGATAAGGGAGTTACACTCCTAAAATACCCCTGCTCAACCCCTTGGTAGCTTGGCACGAGCAGTCAGGCTTATCTTAGAGGCAGTGTCTAAAGCATTTACACATAACCCACAGTAATACAGTGTACTCTCTACAAAAGGACAACACACCAGTTTAGAAAAATATCCAATATTTTTATATAATTAAAACAAGACAAAAAACGACAAAAATCCACAATAGTATATGAAAAAAGTCTGCAGTTATCAAAATAAGTTTAAACAAAGTTCCTTGATGTCGATAGCTCCGTCCGGGGCTACCGTGGCATCGTGAACAACAACTCCAACAGTTCTGGCTGGTCGTGGGGTCGCGGGCCAGCTATGGTTTTGCTAAACCCCCAAACAGTACCTGTGAGAAATGCAGGGCGATGAGGCCCTTGAAGTCACTCGCCTTGCAGGTCGAGCTCCTCTCTGATTGAATCAGGAGCGCTGGCGTCGGCAGGCGTCGGGTTCTGCGGTGCGAAGTGCAACAGTGCAGCGTGCAGTGCCCCCAGGTCGTGGTGTGAGTAGCGGCTCAGTGGCGGCATCAGATGGCGCCGTCGGTGAGACCAGGGTCACGGTGAAATATGGAGGCGGTGCTCTTCACGGTGCTAGAAGGTCATGGTGCAAGCAGCGGCGTTGTCGTTGCTGAAGCTCTGTTGTCGGCTGACGGGCGGGAGTCGATGGTGCCGGCGTTGGTGGGCCAAGGCTGCGGTGCTGGAAGAGGGCGGTGCGTCGTGTGACTTATGAGCGGTGCCCTTGAACCACCATGCAAGCAGCAGTGTTGATTTCAGCATGGAGCGGCGGCGGCGGGGATGCCAAGGCGTCCTCGTGAAGCAAGGCGGTGCAGAGTGCGGTGCCCACAGGTCCCAGTGCGAGCAGTGGCTCGGTGGCAGTGTCAACAGGCATCGTCGTGAGACCAAGGTTGCGGTGCAGCGTTGCAGCAGTGCTCTCTGTGGTGCCAAGGCTTCGGTGTGAAGCGAGGCGGTGTGGAGTGTGGTGCCCACAGGTTGCAGTGCAAGCAGCGACTCGGTGGCGGCATCAACAGGTGGCGTCAGTGAGACAAAGGTTGCCATGTGGCGTTGCAATGGTGCCTTCAGGACACGGAGTCGGCAGCGGCATCATAGATGTTGTCTAGTTGCTTTTCCTCTGATACAGCATAAAACTCACAGTCCCCTGTGCTGAAGGCAGAAGAGCTTGAAGTCTTTGCTGTTCCTGAGACTTCGTGAGCAGGGGGCAAGCTCTACTTCAAGCCCTTGGAGAGACTCACAAATTAGGTTGCAGAAAGTCCAGTCCAGACCTTTCACTGCCCAAGACAGAAGCAGATTTCCAGCCTTTCAAGCAGCAGATGGCAGGGGTGCTCTATTTCCCCATTATATTAAACCCTCTAAGTTTGCCATGCCCTTTCAGGGTACTGTTAGGGATATGGTAATGAGGGAGTCGATGGTGCCGGCGTCGGTGGGCCAAGGCTGCGGTGCGAGATGAGGGCGGTGCGTCGTGTGACTTACGAGCGGTGCCCTCGAACCATGGTGCATGCAGTGGCGTCAATTTCGGCATGGAGCGGCGGCGCTCGGGAGGCCAAGGCGTCCTCGTGAAGCAAGGTGGTGTGGAGTGCGGTGCACACAGGTCGCGGTGCGAGCAGCGGCTCAGTGGCAGCATCAACAGGTGCTGTCAGTGAGACGAAGGTCGCGGTGTGGCATTGCGGCAGTGTTCTCTGTGGTACCATAGCTTCGGTGTGAAGCGAGTTGGTGCGGAATGCGGTGCCCACAGGTTGCGGTGCAAGCAGCGGCTCGGTGGCAGCGGGGACAGGCGTCGTCGGTGAGACGAAGTTTGCGGTGCGGCATTGCGGTGGTGCCCTCTGCGGTGGCTTCAGGACACTGAGTCGGCAGTGGCGTCGTAGACGTCGTCGAGTTGCTTTTCCTCTGATACAGCACAAAACACACAGTCCCCAGTGCTGAGGGCAGAAGAGCTTGAAGTCTTTGCTGTTCCTGAGACTTCATGAATAGGGGACAAGCTCTACTTCAAGCCCTTTAAGAGACTCACAAATTAGGTTGCTGAAAGTCCAGTCCAGGCCTTTCACTGCCCAAGATAGGAGCAGCCACTGCAGGTCAGCCCAGCAAAGTACACAGCAAAGTGGTAGTTCCTTCTCATAGTTTCCCCAGCTCTTCTTCTTGGCAGTCTTCTTGAACCAGAAGAGTTCTAAAGTTCAGGCGTCTGGGCCCCAGTATTTGTACACAAAAACCTTTGATCTTGCAGGCAGGGTGTCTGTGCACGGCCAGAACCAGTTCGACCTTCTCTGGTGTAATTTCCTCGCAGGAGGTGGAGACGGCATTGTCAGAGGCAGACCAGGCCCTTTGAGGTGCAAAGAAATCTCTTTCCCCTTCCCTCATCGCAGCCCAGGTCTATTCAGCCCTTTCCTGACCTACCTAGACTATCTGGAGCCCTTTTAGCTCTCCAGTCTTTTGTCATCCAAAACCCAGACAGGCAATCCACATTCCAGAAGAGGCACATGGGAAGACTGAGCAAGAAAATACCTTTTCTAAAAGTGGTATTTTCAAACACAGAATGTAAAAATCACCTTCACTAAAAGATGCATCTTTAGATTCTGAGTTCAGGCATACTATACTTCATTTACCTACCTAATTCCCTGGGCCAGTTACTTTTATAAGATGTTATAAACAAACCTCCCATTCTCTCCTATGAGGAACCGGTAGCCTTGCAATAGTGAAAAACGAAATTGGCTGTAATTCACTATCAGGATATGCCACACACACCCAGGCATGTCCCACCTTTCATATACATTGCACCCTGCCCTAAGGGGTACCTTGGGACTACCTTAGGGGTTCCTGACATGCAAGAAAAGGGAAGGTTAGGGACTGGCAAGTGTGGGCACTGGCCAAGTCGACATGGCAGTTACAAACTGCGTGCAGACTCTGCAATGGCAGGTCTGAGGTAGGTACCTTTTCAGGGTTACTTACGTGGGTGGCACAATCAGTGCTGCAGGCCCACGAGTAGCCTTTGATTCACATTCCCTGGCACACTCAGGCACTTTACTAAGGACTAACAAGTAAATCAAACATCCAATCGTGGAAATACCAATCCATAACACAATTGACACAGAGAGCGCCTGCACTTTACCACTGATCAGCAGTGCGAAAAGTGTGCAGAAATGCTACGCCAGCAAAAACAGAGTCAAAACCGGGAGGTCAGAAAGCAAAAACTCATGGGGAACATGCCAAAAGATGCCAAGTAGATGCCAAGTCTAACACATTTCAATACCACCTGATGGAGAAGGATAGCATTTGGACCTCAGGCTCGACTTCTGTCTTTTATCAGCGCCAGGAAACCAATTGGTGGCAGTGCGCTCAATAAATTATTTTTAACATAACATAACATTTGGATAACATAGGGAAATTCTTTTCTACTACATCTGCTACTACTGTTCAAGCCACCAATTCATCGGCTATTCTTGGCCATTATGACAGGCAAATGTGGTCAGACATCACCGCATACATAGATATGTTGCTGAAAGATGTAAAAGAAGAAGCAAAAAAGATGCTACAGGATGAGGCAAGAACTTCTTCTGAAGTGAGTGGTTGTGCGATGGACATTGCGTGGGCAGGCTTTTGCCAGCAGGCGGGAGCTACTGTCCTAAGAAGGCATTTTTTACATAATCCACCGTTTCTTTTGGGAAGATACTTGTATATTTAAATACAGAGAAACACAATTGTATGAATAAACATGTACAGTAAGATGCTGCCAGGGAGTCCTCAGAAGCAGTAATGGTTGAAACCCATATTATTCAGACCAGAAATCTATGGTAAAATGTTAGACATCTGAAGCTTCGTGGGTCAGGAAAAGCCAGTCCCTGGGATGTGTGCTCTTTTAATTGAAACGTTCCATTTCTGATTGTGGTTCCACTTTCAACAAAAAACTAAATTCAAAGTTTCAGGTGAATCGATCATATCATTCATTTATTAATTCATCCATTAAATCATGGGAAATTCATTCCAATTTTCGATGCCATGTATACACCATAAACGCTTTTTAAGATACCCAATGCATTTCGGGTCAAGTATCGACCCTTCTTCAGGGGTCTAGGAAAAATTATACGAAAAACCAGGTCAGGCTCTGACCAGTAATGCCTAAGTAATACACATCATAAAAACACAGGTCCAGTATACTTAGAAATAATACAAAGAAATACACAAGCACATCAGCAAAACAACAATGAATCTTATGTCCTCTCAAGACATTGTCCAGCTACATCGTAGACATCTCTCGGGCGAGTGAAATGAACCACACTTATATAAAGAAACGCTTATATCACACGAAGTATCACTGGGTTTGCAAGCTTACAGGGCTTTATGCTAAAATGACCTATGTCGCTAGTACTAAGCGACGTGTCTCTGAAAATGTTTAACGTGCTACAAAATACAGATCTCAGTGAGCCCTGTCTCGTCTGTCTGCCGCTTACTTACTTCCAAACGTTCGTGTCTGCGCCGGTAGAAAACCTGGCAGAATCATCAGATCGGCACTTCCTTGTACGCGCTTTCAAAGTAGTGCGCTATCCAATCGTGTTTCATTCTAAAATCTAAGACATGCCATATGATGGGGAAGCAATGTATGGCAACCATGTGGACGATGCCTTACAGGTGATGGATTAAACACAGATCTGTTGACTGGGTGTGAGTGTTTGATTGGTTCAGATGCTCCATCCATCACCACCCCCTTTTGTACCACTTTGTTCGCCATAAGTTGGCAGGGTATGCTCAGACGTGAGTCCCTTGCTCACTTTGCCACTGGATTCAAGCAAGCCGGGCTGAAGACGGCTGAAATGCCAGAAACCGGTCCTCGGAAGCTTGTTTCCGGTCCAGGGAAGGCATGGCTTGGCAGTTCGGGCTGGACTGTTCCCATGAGGCACAGGGTCAGACTGATTTGCATATGGCCATGTCTGAACTGGGGTGGCAGAGTGGGCTAAAGAACGGTGATGGATTAAACCCAGATCTGTTGACTGGGTGTGAGTGTTTGATTGGTTCAGATGCTCCATCCATCACCACCCCCTTTTGTACCACTTTGTTCGCCATAAGTTGGCAGGGTATGCTCAGACCTGAGTCCCTTGCTCACTTTGCCACTGGATTCAAGCAAGCCAGGCTGAAGACGGCTGAAATGCCAGAAACCGGTCCTCGGAAGCTTGTTTCCGGTCCATGGAAGGCATGGCTTGGCAGTTCGGGCTGGACTGTTCCCATGAGGCACAGGGTCAGACTGATTTGCATATGGCCATGTCTGAACTGGGGTGGCAGAGTGGGCTAAAGAACGGTGATGGATTAAACCCAGATCTGTTGACCGGGTGTGAGTGTTTGATTGGTTCAGATGCTCCATCCATCACCACCCCCTTTTGTACCATTACAGGTGATTAAAGTAGACACGGATACCTGGAAATTTTTGGGTACCTGGCAGATGAGAAAAAAGCCTTTCCGAGGAGAAAGAGAGCTATTTTCATACAGAGATGGATATCAACCATATAGATATCAGTAATATCAGCCCTTTAAAAGCAGTATCGACCTTCATATCCCCAGCAACAGGTTAGACAACCACCAACTTCAGCTTACTACAAACAAGCTCAGAGAAAGAAAGAGACTCCTTAAGGAAGTCACACTGATCGAAACAAAAACACATTGATGGTGCTGGTTACACCCGTCCATCCCAGTAACCAATTGGGGTTCAGATCACAAAATATTTACATTAATAGAAACTGATAACAATTGACAGGTGGGTTTGGTATCTAAGCACGTACGGTCATACCTTGGAAATCACTCAAAGACCGCCAAATACCCCTTTGAAGATAGCAACCCCACCACATCTGCACCTGCTTCAACATCAAAAAGTAACCATGATCAGCTAGGTAGAGATAGAAAGAAAGGCGTTTCTATCCTCAATTCTTCTTGACCAGAAAGAAAACAGGAGAATGGTAAATCATTTTGGATCTGCAGAAGTAAACAAAACTAAGAAAACAATCCTTTTGCGTGATCACCACTCAAGACATCCTACATCTTCTCAATCACAGAGTTTATATGTCAACATTGGATCTCGAGGAGGCCTACTTACACATCCCAATTAACTCAAGATATTGCACCTTCTTAAGATTCAGGGTGGCGGGCACTCTTTACTTATTCAGAGTTCTTCCTTTTGGGCTGAAATCAGCCCAAAATACTTAGCTCCAGCAGCAGCTAATTTACGAAAGATGGACTTTCAGGTATTCCCATACTTTGAAGATTTGATTCTAAAGGCGCCAACTTCTTGTTAGGCTACAAGGGCCTGTTTAACACTGTTCAAAAACCTTGGTCTTACCCACTGACTGCAGAAATTGTTACTTAATCCTTCAACAAAGATAAAGTTCTTGGGAGCAGTTCTAGTACAATTCAAGACAAAGCATTCTTGTCATAAGAAAGGCGAATATGACTCAAACTCTTGGCTCAGGATTTAGTGTAAAGAAAGTCAGTTACAGTGTGCTTTTTCAATCAATTCTTGGATTGATGTCCTTTTGAACTTCTCTAGTGGAGTTTTGCCACCTCACAATGCAGTCTTTACAGGAATGGTTAGACAAACAATGGCTTCAAACTCAAGGGTCATTCGACGACGCAATCCATATCACTCCATGCATGAGAGCTTCTTTAATCTAGTGGGCAAAGGATGCCAATCTGTCTACAGGATTAATTTTCCTACCTCAGATACCCAAATTGGTTATTACCACAGATGCTTACCTAAAGGCGTGGGCCTCTCACCTACAGGATTTAAGAATCCGTGAGAAATTGACTAAATGTCTAGTAAAACTACATATGAAGTTGTCTGCACTCCAAGGCCATAGCATTGAGCCTACAGTCATTCCTACCCAGGATAAAAGGATCATCAGTATTGATTTGTACACACAACTCGCCCAGCATGCATTATATAAATAAGCATGGGTGTACAAGATCTCCAGCACTATCGCAAGCAGCACAAGACATTTTGGTGGTGGGCTCTACAACAACAAATACCGATCAATGTGAAGCAAACGATGTTAAGTTGAGTAGAACCAGGAACAACTGTCATGAATGGGATCTCAACCAGGAAAATGCTGTTTTTATGCAATTTGGCACCAAAGCAGGGTGTCGGGGGGGCTCACGGACTGACTGACTCTCATTGACTAAAATGTCCTGCTGCTACAGGTGCAAGAGCACGGCGGGCCCTTTAATTTCTCCTGGACTCCCCCAGAGGACGAACTTGCATGTGTGTTGTCTACTCCAGAACACCAATCAACGAGCAGCTGTGGGGAGAAGAAGGAAGCGCCCAGTCATCTTGGGGCACATGCCGAGGAGCGAAAGGAAGTAGCCTTGGAGGAGAAGACTCTCAAAAATTTTAGATCCCCTTGACCCCCTCATTCCCCCCCACCCCACCACCTTTTTCCAGACATTAGATTTCGTGGCTCTTGTTTTCCCCCCACGTCAAGAGAGACATAGTTACACAGGAAAATAGGTGAATATGTAAAGATATTGAGACATTGCTATACCAGTCTAAATCTTGTTGCAAGGTGTATAACATATTCTTCCTTTACAGTATCCGAGTACATCCAGCTGGTTGAAGAGAGGTGCAGAAAGCCAAGATTCCATCCCCTTCTTTCCTTGTTTTGTTTCCCTTCTTTCCCCTATGTACCTTTTGCTCTCTAGTGTCTGATAGAGGCAGAAGGTCATAGCGGAAAGTTGAGGACTTGTCTTCGGATTCCTGGCGCTCCTGCAGAATAGACCTGGTGAACCCTTACATCTACAAGACCTGCTGTAATCAGTCTGTGGGCTTCCTTTAAAAATCCCTGCTTGCCAGTGGTCAGTGCTACATCTTTGTCCCTCCTTTCTCTCTTCTGTACCTCCCAAAGAGCTGGGACTTAGTACTGTCTCATTCTGCTATGGTTCTTTATTTGTTCTTTGGGGACTATTTTTTACTTGGTTTCCTACTCTGTTACTGTTTGTCTGTGTTCAGCTTCAGCACCCTAGCTGCTTATATTTACGTATAAAATTCATCCTCCCACTGCCTCTTAATGCCACAGTTGTGTTACTGCCACTTCCTGCCCCATTGCTTGTTTTTCTATTGTTTCCTGTGTGTTTCTGGTGCTTGTTTATATTTCCAACCAAGGTGCACCATAGGAGGCTGCGGGGAGATTCCTGGTTGTTATAAAAATTTACTAGGACCCATATCCCTTCCTGCTGTATTTCTAGTACCAAAATATGGAAATGGGTTCGGTTGTAGTATTGTTTTTACTTTTACCATTAGGTCGATTCTAATTGAGGTCAAAATGCCACCCTTTGCCCTCACAGAAGTAGATGGAATTGCTTCACTCTGAAAGGATCTAAAACTGTTAATGAAAATCGGGTCCAGGGCCCATGTTTCTTGAAAGCATACTATTTCCTGATCGTCCCTTGGCTGTAGCCAATTTGTATCAGTCAACTTGTGGGTGATGCCAGCCACATTCCATGAGGATATTTTCCATATGTTTCTTTGTTTCTCCTGTTGTGTAACAAATAAATGCGAATTAGGTAACTGTGAAGTAGGTGGCTGTGAGCTCTCCATGTTTACCGGGGTTTCGGGGGATTGCCTTTTTGTAATCTTCTGTGTGCTTGTGCAAACTGACTGTAGTCAGTCACAAGCATCAAGGTCAGAGAGGGGCCCGTATCTATTCTCTGACCTCCAGTCCATAGTCCCACGATTTCCCTAGGATTGGCTCTCTAATGGTCTTTCCTTGGTTTGTAAATGTCCCACAGATCTTAATAGTGTTGGTGGTCTATAGAGGTATCCTAGTGGTAAGGCAATAATGTGTGAATTTCTCATATAAACGTTACCCTGGTGCTCCAGGATAAAGCCAACAACAAGTTTGCTCTTAAAGTTTAAAACTACACAGTCTCCCGTCAAATGTTTCCTAGCTGGGCTTACCCATGATACCATTCTTGCCATGATTAACTGGTTTCCAATATTCCTGCCTGTGGCCCCCACCATATCCAAATTTTAGTTTAACCAGTGTAGAGATTTTGACATTATTTGTATTGTTGATTCTGTTTGTCCCTCCCGCAATGGTGGGACATCGCCCAACACTACGGCCAAGGGAGCCGCTGCTAGGGGTAGATGTAGAATCTGTGCCTCATTTACCTGGTTAGTCATGACAGAAGTTCTATCTTTCGCCAAGCTGTCCTGGTCGCCCCCCCCCTACCAGCGAGCTATTCTGGCCTATGGGAAATGTATGAGAATTTACCACTTCCTGGCTTGTTGTATCTGCCACTTCTATAGAATTTCTCGCACAGGGAGGCTTAGTGTTGCGGGGGCCAAACGGCTAATTATAAGTGGAGCTGTATTAGAAGTTGTTGCCTATTTACTAAACCAGGGAGTGTGTTTGGCATCTTTGTGCTGCTGCCTAGTCCGATTACGGGCTTGTTCTGGGGGGTCGATCTTACTGTCACTTGGTTAGAACTACCTCTAATGCATGGGAATTTTCTTGAGTATGGAGTTCTAGGGCAGTTAGCTTTTCCTCTATCAGGTTTAATTTTTGTGAAATAGGGTTTAACATTGTGTATACCAATGTTTCTAATCTCTGCCACAATGGTTCAGTCAACAGGGAGCAGGACAGCATGTTTCCTGTCTCTCTGTCAGTTAGTTCCTGCTGTGCTGTTCCCAACATTGCGTTCCCCTCCTGATTATTAAGTCTCTGGGCTTTTGATGATTTAGGTCTTTGCAAGCCCCTGCCCTTTTTTTCTCTTTACAGCAGTGTCATTACTACTCTTTGGTAGTCCTTTAATTGCGGCCACCCTTGATGAAACTCTTTGCGAGGTGCCAGTCAAGACCATGTCCTGAGGTTTAGGAACTAAGCTGGTGGCTTCTTCCGTGATCGAGTCTCTTAGCAGTGGTTCCATTAGATTATGATTTGGCAGGGTCCCCCCCCAAAGATATTATTTTCTGATTTGGGGGCTTACGCCTGCTTGAAGAAAGCTTAAGGGGTGACGCAGATCTTTTCAATGTGGCTTGCCCCATGTGAAATGACACATTGCTGGAGTTGTGTCTGTTTCCAGACACACTTCAACAATGTGACATTTTTGCACCGACAGATACGTCAGGATTCCTAACGCATCTGTCAATCTTTGCGGCATGGAGTGCCATACAGTAATTACGGCGAAGTCATGGTGTCACAAGGAGGCACAATAAAAAGTGTTGCATTGCTGTTTTATCTGAGCAAAGCAACACTTTAAAAAATGAGGCCCTCATTTTCACCTTTGTTTGACACACTTGAAATAAAAAAACAGTTGTAAGTTTTGTATGGCATTCTATTTAATTATCTCAGTTATCTTTTGTTAGACTTTCCTCGCAAGCTGAGGAGAGTTTAGCAACATACGTGGAGGAATAAGCTGTTGGAAAGCCCTCAGGAGGAAACAATCACCGATTAAAAGGAATTCCCAATATTGGGTAGGATGTGACACTTGGATTCACCTGAGTGATTATAAAGGTCTAGTTCTACAGAGTATAATGAGCACTTTATTTGTTCCTGCTACCATCAAATCATAATAAATCAATACACCGTCAAGCTGACAGACTGGAGTTTAGAAAAAAAAGCATGTTCCAATTTATCTGCATATACTGCAGGCATTACATATGTTAAGCTTTAATCACAATTAGGGATCTTCTGACAAATTCCCATATGTGTGAAATGATGAACGCAACAATGTATCACCATGTTATACCACTTTAGAAACAAAAATGACATAAATCTGACATGCCCTCTACAAACAGGGTAAAGGTTTATGTTAAATGCTATATGCACAGTCAAACTGATATTTAGTGGCATTTATCACTCACAAAGACTAACTACTAACCAGATGGAATTAAGTTCAAATGCTGATGTACCATTTTTCAGGTCCGACCTATGAAGGCCATCTCTCAGCGATGCGACCAGATGTAGAGGAGCAGAGATTAGTACCTGAGTTGGGAAGAAGTGGCTGGGAGAATTCGTTTTCCTGCCAGTAACTGCCCCACATCCCTAAGTGCTTTGTATGGCTTGCATTTAATGTGCTGAATTGTGGGATTTGCAGTCCAACCTCTGTAGTTTGTCTGTCTCATTCCTTGGTGACATATCTGTTTTCCCTCCAAACTTCTCCTTTGCTCTGTGCTAAGACCTGTGTGTTGAAACAGTGCACCCCAGCCACCATTTTGTGATCACAAGCCAGTGATGCAAGCCCCCCCCCCCCAAAGCAACAGGGATATTCTGCATCAGAGGGTGCTTCTGTGAGCTGTTTAAATTGTATTTACTGGGGCCTGTGCACTTCGTTTTTTGGCCAGCAGGGGGAGTATAGTTTTATTCAAACAGTATTGTTAGATTTCGAGTTAGTGAAGCCTTTACCTGCAGAAGTCCAAAGTGTGGATTGAGCCTGTTTGTCTCCTAGGAGATTCTGAACAGGAGACACAGCTTCCAACTCCCTGGCCAGCAAACCTTGTCTGAGGTCGCTGGGACCTTATATGGTCTTCTAGTGGTTGGCACATGTGTACACTGATTGGTGGTTGTATCTGGTGTTTCTATTGGGTTAGGATTAATGTCCTCATTAGTTGGGTATTTGAGGGTTCTGATTGGTTTCTGGGTCTGTGATTCAATCATTGTAGGGTTGGGACTAGGGCTAGGGTTAGGATTTCTAATGAAAGTAGGGACTAGGGCTTCCTATGTTATTGGTTGTTGGGAGTAGGGTGGGACTATGGCTAGGGTTAGACCTTTAATTGGAAGTAGCTATTTAGGGCTTCTGGTGTGACTAGGGCTACCTGTACCATTGGCTTCTTGGACTACTGGGACTACTGGTAGGGCTAAGGCCTTTATTGGACGTAGAGATCAGGGTTTTTGAACTGATTGGGTGTTTGGACTAGGGCTAAGATTGGCAGTAAGGTCCTGGTCTCCTATTGGTTCTAGATTTTAGGGCTAGTGTTGTGATTGGATAGTGTTAGGGCTAGGGTTCCCATTGGGTCACCTGATTACTAGGGCTATAAAAAAGGCCAGGTTTAGGGCGTCTCAGCCCTGGCGTCGAGGCTAAGGGCGGAGAGGACAAGGGCAGTTTCCTGTTTGAACCTGTTAAGGGCAGAGAGGAGAAGGGTAGTTGCCTGTTAGAGCCTGTTAAGGGCAGAGAGGACAAGGGTAGTTGCCTGTTAGAGCCTGTTCGAGACTGGTCGGAACTAGGGCCAGAAATGCTGCTCTTTTTCTCATTTAGCAATACCCAGCCCACACCATCCACATCCACAAACAGAGCAACACACTCACACCAAATGTACACCACACACAACACTATGCACAGATTAATGTACCAGCATGCACCACCAACCCAACCAAACCACATCTACACACCCTACTATCCCAACTACCACACATATCCACCATCACCCACAAACAGTACACAACTCTATCCTATACCACTAACCAATACACTCATCACTAACACGCAAATCAACACCATACATAACTACATGCCATTCAGACACAGTCTCCCTGCTGTAATTACACCTAACAGACCACCTTTTATCACTAACTAACATATAAAGATCCTTCCATTAGTTGTCCAACAAACACCCTCCTCTCCCTTCTACCATAATAACACTAAAGCACAACACACACACTGCAGAGCACCACTCTTTATAACTCTTGAAACAAACCAGTCTAAGATAAACACTCTCACCTCTACTTAATTCCCTCCTACACACAACATACACTCTACTCATAAACACATCACCATCCCCTCTGTGTCACAACCTCCTCTCACAAACAATACTACACAACCAAATCCGGTGCATGAAACATATACATCAGCACCCCTTTTCACTACACCTCAAAAGCAAAACATATCACACACACCAGCACAACAAGGTCTTCAGAGCACAACACCTCATAACACTTAGCATCACAAAATACATACATATACCCACCTTTAAACCACACAAAGGAACAAACTCCAATGCCAAGCTTTCACTCTTCCACCACACCTAACACAGATACAGCAATACAGTACCTCTCTTCTAACCGCTTCTCATCCATTGGACACTTTAGAACATTACGACATGAACCACATGCTGCACCACCTCCCCTGACTCATACACCTTCCGCCTTAAACACCCGCAAAAAATATAAACAACATGCCACACCTCACAACTTTGCTTCCCCAAGTCTACCTCACAACAATGTTACACCACAAAAGCAACACAGCACTCAATTAATCAATCAATCATGCCATTTGTATAGCGCACTACTCACCCGGGAGGGTCTCAAGGCGCTTGGGGGGAGGGGTATGCTACTGCTCGAACAGCCAGGTCTTGAGTTGTTTCCTGAAGGCGAGATGGTCCTGGGTCAGCCGAAGGTGGATGGGGAGGGAGTTCCAAGTCTTGGCAGCCAGGTAAGAGAAGGATCTTCCTCTGGTGGTGGCTCTTCGGATGCGTGGTACGGCTGCGAGGGCGAGGCTGGTGGACCGTAGCTGGCGGGTGGGCGTGTAGAAGGTCAGGCGGTCGTTGAGGTACTTGGGGCCAGGTCGTGGAGAGACTTGTGTGCGTGGGTGAGGAGCCGGAACGTGATCCTCTTGTCGACGGGGAGCCAGTGCAGGTTCCTCAGGTGGCTGGAGATGTGGCTGCGTCGGGGGACATCCAGGATGAGTCGGGCAGAGGCGTTCTGGATGCGCTGGAGTCTTTTCTGTAGCTTGGCTGTGGTTCCGGCGTAGAGGGCGTTTCCGTAGTCCAGTCGGCTGGTGACGAGTGCCTGGGTGACAGTCTTCCTGGTCTCGGTCAGGATCCAGCTGAAGATCTTGCGAAGCATACGTAGGGTGTTGAAGCACGATGAGGAGACGACGTTGACTTGTCTGGTCATCGAGAGGGAGGGGTCCAGGATTAAGCCCAGGTTGCGTGCGTGGTCGGTTGGCTTGGGTGCGGTGCCCAGGGCTGGGGGCCACCAGGAGTCGTCCCAGGCGGAGGACGAAGATCCCAGGATGAGGACTTCCGTCTTGTCCGAGTTCAGTTTCAGGCGGCTGTCCTTCATCCACTCGGCGACGTCTTTCATCCCTTCGTGTAGGCAGGTTCTGGCGGTGTCGGGGTCTCTGGTGAGGGAGAGGATCAGCTGGGTGTCGTCGGCGTAACAGATGATGTTGAGGTTGTGCTGGCGTGCGATGGCTGCGAGAGGTTTCATGTAGATGTTGAAGAGGGTGGGGCTGAGTGAAGATCCTTGCGGGACACCGCAGATGACTTCGGTGGCCTCGGAGCGAAACGGGGGGAGGCGGACTCTTTGTGTTCTTCCGGCGAGGAACGAGATGATCCACTCCAGTGCCTTCTCTTGGATACCGATGTTGCTGAGGCGCTGGACTAGGGTGCGGTGGCAGACCGTGTCGAACGCAGCGGAGAGGTCCAGGAGGATGAGGGCCACTGTTTCCCCCTTGTCGAGCAGGGTCCGGATCTCGTCGGTGGCTGCGATGAGGGCGGTCTCGGTGCTGTGGTTGGCTCTGAAGCCGGACTGCGAGGGGTCGAGGGATCCGTTCGTCTCGAGGAAGGCGGTCAGCTGTCTGTTGACGATCTTCTCGATGACTTTAGCAGGAAAAGGGAGGAGCGAGATGGGGCGGAAGTTTTTGAGATCGGTGGGGTCCGCTGTAGGTTTCTTCAGGAGGGCGCTGATCTCGGCGTGCTTCCAGCTCTCCGGGAAGGTGGCGGTGTTGAAGGAGGCGTTGATGATGTTCCGGAGTTGGGGTGCGATGGTGGAGTCGGCCTTGTTGAAGACGTGGTGTGGGCAGGGGTCGGTCGGTGATCCGAAGTGGATGGTGTTCATCGTGCGGGCTTTGTCTTCGGTGGTCACTCCAACTCACTCTCAAACACCATCTCCGACACATACACAAGCAGACCCATCAAAATGTCTTCTTAGAATGCTGGATGAGGAACACGATACAGAACAGCTACACGATTGCTATCCTAATACAGCTAATAGCAGCACTAAAAACACACCTGCTACACACCCACACAATACTGATCACTCTTCTACAAAACAAAGTCCCACTATCACCATAGGCCACTTTCTACACTGTCTACTAATACATGCTCGATCCCTCTCTAAAAACAAGCATCACATCTACGACCTTCTCACCGATGCAAAACCAGACATTCTATTCATAACCGAATCATGGTTGGGAGAGGATATGGCTCCAGTCCTGCATGAAACCATTCCTCTAGGCTATCAAATAATCACCCAAAATCATATAGCCTAAAAAGGAGGTGGTCTAGCTGTTGTATTCAGGCACACAATACATATCACTAAAGTTGACAACATCTCCATAAAGAATTGTGAGGCTCTTCTAACAAGATGCAATCCTACACGTCTTCCACCTGTAACTTCCTGCTCCTTTAGAGACCTCCACCTAGCAAGGCTAAATTCCCAGACGCACTTCTAGACACAGTTTCAAACCTGATAACAATATACTCCAACCTATGTGTTCTGGGTGACCTTAACATTTGGTTTGACAAAACCAATATGACCCATGCAAAAACAATAATCACCGGCCTAGACGCATTGAACCTGCATCAGATTGTCCACAATCCGACACACACCGCTGGACATATCCTAGATGTCATTTTTGCTAATATTGAACTAGTTCCCTTTCAAACTATAACTCCAGTCTCATGGTCAGACCACCACTTGCTTGCTTTCCAACATAAAACAACACTAAGCGACTCACCTAAAACTACCTTACATCCATCCACCTATCGGCCATGGAACAAACTCAATTTGGAACACTTGGAAACACAACTAACTTCCAGTATAAATCTGGAAACCATAAATTCTGTTCAGAATCTATATGAGTGGCTACAGGAAGCTTTTGAGATCCTGATACCACTCAAAACCACACAACAGAAAAAAAGAAAAAAAGCGCCTTGGAGAAACATAGAAATAAAAGACATAAAACAACAAATTAGAAAGCTGCAATGTACCTGGCTCAAAACAAATGCCAAACAAGATAAACTTCACCTACAGAAAATTAACAGATTATATAAGTCGGCTATCAAAAAAGCTAAGAAAAGGTACTATTCAGACAGAATTCAAAACACTAAATGTGCAAATAAAGAATTCTAGCAAATACTCAATGAATTTTGAAAAACAAATTGCCTAGAAGGAACTCACCCTGTTACTCAAGATTTAATAAAAAATAATAATAAAACCATTTATTGAGCGCCTGGTTACACTGAACAGTGTGTCCCCGCGCTATAGAACCCCATCATTAAACCATCAGACCAGCCAAACCAGTAGAATCTCTAACACAACACAGACCACTAATCTATAGGGAAGAGATGCGTCTTAAGTTTCATACGGAATCTCCTCTCGGAGGGTTCCATCCGTAATTCAAGGGGCAGTCTATTCCAATAGGAGGCCGCTAAGTAACAAAATGAACGCCCGCCCATTTTGGCTTTAAAAATGCGAGGAACTGAAAACAGCATGCTGCCCAGTGACCTTAAGTGACGTTTTGGGCGGTGGATGTTTAGGAGCTTGTTCAGATAAGGAGGTCCTTTCCCTTGTGCAATTCGATGGGAAATGCACATGGCCTTGAAAAGTATACGTTCCTTTATAGGAAGCCAGTGCAATTTGGATAATGCATCTTTCCCTGAAGCTCTGCGTGGGAGGTTGAGAACTAGGCGGACAGCCATATTCTGGACTCTTTGTAGTTGTCTCAAACCTTTTTGGCTCAGCCCTATAAGTAGGGCATTGCCATAGTCAAGATGGGGGGGTGACTATGGCATGGACAAGGGATTTCCTTGAACTCATCGGTACTAGGTCCAGGACCTTACGCAGGATTTTGAGGACTGCATAACATTTGCCAGTAACCTTTTCGATATGCTTCACATACGAAAGTTTGGTTTCTAGTATCATTCCCAAATTCTTGGCTGAATCCGTAGGGACAGGGGTCTGACCAAGTTCCGCTGGCCACCAGTCTGATGACCACGCTGAAGGAGCCTCACCAATGAGCAACACCTCAGTCTTGTCTCCATTCAGACACAGACAGTTGTTGTTCATCCAGCTCGCTACAGCTGAAAGACAGGCTGAAAAGTTGATAGCTGTCTCTTCACCATCTTGACTGAGTGTGATCATCAGTTGCGTATCATCGGCGTAAGTTATAATATTAACACCGAAGGACTCAACTATACGTGCAAGGGGTTCCATGTACAGGTTGAACAAGGTAGGGCTCAAACTTGAGCCCTGTGGAACCCCGTGCTTCAGCTGTCTGGGAGTAGACTTGAATGGCGAGCAGTGAATTTGGAAACTTCTATTTTCCAAAAATGACTTTAGCCACTCATATGCATCTCCTTCAACTCCGATCTCTGATAGACGTGACAGCAGCATGGAGTGTGAAACAGTATCAAAAGCCGCGCTTAAGTCAAGTAACACAAGCGCTGCTGTCTGGCCTTTGTCAGCTATTTGCCTCAGCAGTTCTGTTGAATAAAGGACTGCCGATTCAGTAGAATATTGAGCTCTGAAGCCTGATTGGGTAGGGTGGAGGAATCGCCCTTGCTCCAGATATTCCATGAGCTGTATGTTCACAATTTTTTCTGCCACTTTCATACAGAAGGGAAACAGAGAGATTGGGCGAAGGTTTTGAAGTTGAGACACGTGCAAGTTAGCTTTCTTTTTGAAGGGAATAACCTGAGCTCTTTTCCAAGGTTCAGGTACCTGCTTTTCAAGGAAGGAGAGGGAGATGAGATGACTTATGTGATTTAATAAAACATCTGTGATGTCAGTGAAGCATTTAGGTGGAACAGCATCATTAGGTGAGCCTGATTTCACACTTTTAACAATGCGGAGCATTGACTGACAGTCTGGCATCACAAAACTGTTTAAGCGCATAGTTCTGTCCGGGCAGCTGTCTGTCATTTTCCCCTGTATAGGAATCGCAGGTATTTTAGTAAATGAAGCGTGTATTGTGTCCACTTTGTTTATGAAGTGATCTGCAATGGAGTTGCATAGTTCATTGGACAGTTTATGGTCTGACCAAGGAATTGTGAAGGGAGGGGCAGTCAGAATGGAATTCCAGTTAGCAAAGAGAGGGTCGAGTAGATGGCCTGATTGATGTGTAGGCGTAATAAATTGCAGTTCTAACATCATGGATTTGAGTGCCCCTAGAAGAGTTTGTGCTTCTATGCACTCTGTATTCTCAAAATGAATATTTAAGTCCCCCATCAGAAGAAATTGGTTGTATCTAACTGCTGGTTGAGTAATTGCGTCCAATAAGCTGTCACAAAAAGTTGCAGCAGGACCAGGAGGTCTGTAGAGCAGGTAGCCATTTATGGTGAGTTTCGGGGAGATTATGATAGAAAAGGCACCGGCCTCACATTTTGTAATATTTACAGGTTCCAGGGTACATGTGAGTTCCTCTCTATAAATAATCGCAATCCCACCTCCTCTTTGTTTCTCACTATCTAATCTGCGTAAGCAATATCCCATCGGGATAGCATCAAGTGTTTCTGGAGAGGAGGTATCGTCTAGCCATGTTTCCGTTAAAAAGAAAACCTCAGGCTGATGGTCCATGATCAAATCATGAATTTGAGTAGTATGTTTACGCAGCGAGCGGCAGTTCAGCAGAAGCATTTTAATGCCGGTGTCACTCTGTAAGGAGTTAACAAGAGGGGTTTTAAATAGACATGCAGCGCATGTGAGGGGAAGCTGTTCAGGATTGAGAGAGTGTTTGCACCCTATTGGTATAGTGGGGCAGAGATGGCGTAGTTGGGCGCTCGAATAGGTAATTTTACCTGATATCTCCAGGGCGCTAGGATCAAGAGGGGTGGCCCTGGGCAGCGTCCGGACGCGGACGGGAGCAGACGGGCAGGACTCAGGCTTGACTCCGGCGCCAGCCCGGCGCGCCCGCTGAACGCGTCCGCTGTGCGGAGTCATGCCTGAACGTTTTTATAGCGGCGACTAGAGCGCCGTGGGAGGGTAGCCCTACCTAAGATGGCCACCGTCAATTCGGCCGACCCGTGTCAATGGCCCTAGAATCGGCCAGAAGTCTCCGTAATCGAGTGTGCCCCCCACAGAAGTGTAAGATGCCACAAAATGTCAAGTGAGCAATCGTATGTCTGTCATCAATATTATGGGTGCGCTATGCTGGCTCCAGCGTAAGAACAGGGGGGGGTCGGACACAAAGGGTAATGCAACAATAAAATCTGTAGCACAATTAAAGATAAAACAGCCGTCCGGCTCGGTGTAAAAGTAAGGAATGAAGTGTTCACAGACAATCTGGCAAATCATTACACGGACAAAGCAGACACGTTGGACTCGTACTTAAAACAGAAACAAAGCACCAGCACTAACCCTTGTACAAAACAACTATCCAAGAATGCTCTAATCAAGCCTCTCAGTTCCTTCCAACACATCTCACACGATGAATTTATGGACCTGGTCAAAGCAAGCAGGCCTGCCGGCAGCCCTTCTAACCCCTGTCCGCGACAAACTTTCAAGACAATTATTGTAACAACCTCTGCTGCCATTCCAGTAAGAAGAATCATCAACGATTCCTTAACTACTGGAATATTTCCAGAAGAACTCAAAAAGTCATACATACACCCTTTACTGAAGAAAACAATCTTGGACCTGCTGAACCCTGACAACTACAGACCCATTACAAATGGACCTTTCCTGGGCAAACTGATAGAAAGAGCAGCGTTCGCCCAGATGTCACAATTCATTGAAGAAAATGACATACTTTCAGATTTCCAAACATGATTCCGTCCGGGAAGAGGCACTGAATCTGCCCTTCTTGCCATCTGGGATGATCTAAAGAATACAGTTGACCGCAACGGGGTAGCTGCGCTACTCCTCTTGGACCTCTCAGCTGCCTTTGACACGGTTGACCATGACACTCTGAAACAAAGACTTTATGAAGCTGGCATAGAGAGAACTGCTCTAGACTGTATCGCGTCCTACCTTCGAAACAGAACTAATGTCATCCATATCCCACTTTTCTCTTCCAAACCATACTCCACAAAAGCAGGGGTCCCTCAAGGTTCTATCTTCTTGCCCATGTTTTTCAACATCTACATGAAGTCTTTACCAGTACTGATCAATAAATTTCACCTCACGTGCTACAACTATGCAGATGACACGCAACTACTCCTTCAACTGGAATGCCCCAAAGACATTGGAAAATCACAAATTTACAGCTGTCTCAGAGCCGTGGATCAGTGGATGACTTGGAACCATCTCAAATTGAATGCTTCAAAAACTGAAATACATCGTGTGACGATTGGAAAAATTACAACCCGCTTGCCGCATCGCCTGATAAACTAGGATCACTGCCTAAAGTATCGAAGGATGTAATAAACCACAGAATGATCATGGACTCCAAGCTGTCGATGAATGCCCAAGTGGATAAACTAGCAAGATCAAGCTTTGCTACTATAAAAACACTGTGACAAATTTTCCCTCATTTGAAATTTCCACACAAGGTCCGAGCTACCATCTCTGTTGTTCTGTCCAAACTCTATTACGCCAATAGCCCCTACCACGGATCATCTTTAACGACCATGAAAAGACTACAACGGATTCAGAACTCAGCTGCCAGACTGCTCTTGCATATCAAACCGCGAGACCACATCTCCCCTGCCTTGAAAGCCCTGCATTGGTTACCGGTTGCCAGAAGATCTACGTTCAAGCTGCTTTGTATTACCAACAAAGCAACACATGGAATAGGACCGCTCTTCATCAGGAATAAAATCACCAAACACATTCAACAAAGGAACTCCACTCTAAAGGAGCATCTCGCCTCAAAATCCCACCATACAAGAAAAAAACCATGGGTGGCACATCCTTCTCTGTTCAAGCAGCCAAACTATGGAACTCTTTACCCCCAACATAAGATCCACCGATAACCACCTTATCTTCAGAAAACTACTCAATATTTGGCTCTTCCCCACATAAGCACCATACGGAAACAGAAATTTACAGCATGTCCCTCTGTATATAAGCATTTGTTTTCACTATAGATATGTACCTACCTTTGTGTATTACTTTATAAAACATATAAAATAATTATGTTGTTAAGAGAAAAGAAAAAAAAGAAAATAGTAATAATAATAATATTATTAATCAATAAATAAAAATCATCTTTGGTCTACATGTACATACTTCCATTGTGCATCTATGTACTTTCCATGTACTTGGATCTGTGTGTCTGTTACTTTTCTCCTGAAAAAGCATATCCAATGCACTACCCTATTTCTCATCCTGTGCCTCTATCAATATATTCAATCTAAATATACTTACTTCCTTTATGTATCTATATACTTTCAATTTACTTATGGATCTATATATTTATCACTTTCTTCTAATTTAGCATTTCCAATGCACTAGCCTATTTCTCAGCCTATACTTCGCTCAATATATCTTCTAGCCCAACCTTCTGACTCATCTCAAACTTCTTTCTACTACTCCTTCCAATGCACTACCCTATCTCTCATCCTGTACATCTATCAATATATCCTCTACATCCACTCTCTCATTTATCCCAAACCCCATACCACTACTATGATCGCCAAAATAACCCTTTCTAGACTCTCTCCTGCTCCACCACTCCTTGCATTATCTGACACCTCTTTTTACTACACCGATCCCCTAAAATAAACCTTTCTAAACTCTCCCCTCTGACTCCTTCCCTCCAAAACTCCATTTAACTCATCCAAAAGCCTCTTCCTACTGCTAAGACCTAAAAAAAATATCCTTCACTCTTTTATCCCTCCACTATCCTTTTCAATAAAAATTAACAGACTAGCATGTTCACTTCTCAAATTCCATATTCAACTATACTAATATACTTCCCAAATAACTGAATAACATATCTACTACTCAAATTACTTTATATTTATACTATACTAATTTTCAACACTAATCCTTTATGGGTTCCGGAGTGGCGTACTACTCGCCAGAAAAGCGCGTCAACACCCTTCAGGGGTAACAAGTGATATATGAATATTAATCTTTCTTCCCCTTTTATTCCTCCGCTATCCTTCTCACTCCAAGTAACAGACTAATACCCACTACTGAAATTACCTCATATTTCACCATATTAATTCACCACTAATCCTTTATAGGCTTCCTGAATAGCGTGCGTCAACATGCGATAAATAAATACAAACCTTTGTCCTCCTCTATCCTTCTTCTATCATTCCATATCCAAATAACTGACTAACCTATCCACCACTTAAAATGTACTTGCATGTTTCACTATACTAATTCAACACTAATTCTCTATGGGTCTATGGGTCCCGGAGTAGCGTGCTACCCATCGAAAAAGAGCTTTGACGCCTCGTCAGGGGTTGTAAGCGCTATATAAATGCAATTACAATACAATACAATGTTAGTTTGGGGTATGGTGACTTTCCAGACGTTTCTATCAATGAAACCGTGCACAACCCGGGGCTTTGCAGAATCAGAACCACCCGATGGGGTTACAGGGCTGCATGCTGCACATTTCAGCTTTAAACCTGCAGCGTAAACAGCTGCTCTTCAATGCTTGCTGAGCAATGGAATATACATCACTGCACATTTAAACACGATTTTGTGCGCATCACCCATAAAAGCATGTTTCAAACCACCGTTTTAAAACTTTAGCGTTTTTGTGAAAATAATAAGGTGTGACAAACAGCCCAGCTGTGTTGGATGCGTGTATAATGTGGGAAGAGCAATTACAAAGTGTTAATTCCACAAACGTATTTAGTATCAACATTTGGGGCTGTGGCAAGTAGTGTATTTTCGATTAATCTGTTTAATGCACTGATTCCATCTCATTGCAGAACAGTTAACCGACTTCTGTGTAAATATATAAAACCAGAACTTTTTAGATCCCCAATCTGACCTACAGATGAGCTGACTCATTCCAACAAGCAAAAAAATGTTTTAGATAATTTCGGGGCATGGGGAATTCATATTGTAACTGCTGGGAAAGCAACATACTTACACATTAACTCTTAGCACTCTGTGTTTCAAGCAAGCATAGACAGAAAAAGCATGGGGGGGGGGGGGGGTGCATCTGACCGCAAAGTGAATACCGATTGCCAGCTGGTCAAACAAAAAACGTTTAGCTACCACCTGGTGGGAGACAGCGAGATTCATGAATATGCGTGAACATAATGACGAATACAACTTTATCCACACCATAGCATGTACCACTTCGAAAATACCTGTGAATAAATTTGTCATACAAAAGAAGCCCTTGGATTATATTTTAGCTTCCTGCAACATAAGACGGGGGGAATTCTTGTGAAATGTTCATGGATGCACTTTCCATTTCTATGCAGCTATTTGAGGCTAGTCTATAGAGCCTGGTAACGGAATCAATGACTTTACATTTAATGTCGAGCCCAACACAGCCACCCACATCGTCTGCCACTGCCGGATATCAGAGACAAGCGAAGCCGGCTCTGTAAACGAAACACATCTACGGAGGCACCACACGCGGGCCAGATTGTGGTACATTGCATTGGCAGCCTTTTCTTCATGAACACATGTTCAAGTTGAATAAAAACACTGAACGAGCGAGGGCCGCTGTCTCGCCATGCACCCTCCGAAAATACGGGCCTCTGCACCGTAAAGTGGTTAGAGACGATGAAATAAGAATTGTGCACAGGCTCTGTATTGTGCAAAGAGGAAATGGCTTTCAGATGCAGTGCGCTGTTAAAGAAATCTTCTTTTCTCACTTTGCCCACATGCCTTACTCTGCCGTTTGCCAGTCTTGTGTTTTGTTGCAGAGGAAGGTATGCAGGCAAAGGGAGAAAAGAAGACGTAATAAACATCACCAAAAGTTAACTATAGCCAATAAAACTTAGCAATTTGGTTGGTCCTGCTGAGCACGTTTCCACCTCTCTTTCACGAGAAGGCTCCTGCACTCACCGCAGAGTACCCACATCACAACAGCTCCAATCGGAGCGCAACAGCTGTTCTTATCCTGCTTGGGAGGAGGTGGGAGGGACGAATGCTGCAATAAAAAAGTAAGCAGCTATGGGCCTGAAGCCCCCCACAGTGTAACACGAGCAGGAAAGAAATAATAAAGTAGTCCCCAAACCAAGAGATAAAATACCAAAGCATAAAATTGCAGTTCCTAGTCCCTGCTCCATGGGAGTCAAAGAAAGAGCAAAAGAAGGGACAAAGTTGGCCACTAGCAAGCAAGGCTGTTTAAAAGACACTGAAACAAACACATGAAAAGCCGGGGGAAATCCGGGGGATGGCTTCAAACTCACAAGAGAAGTGTACTAAAGTATACAAGAGGTCTCAAATGCTCGACCTAAAAAGCGAGTGCCTGTTAAGGATCAGCAGTACATTTGCATGAGAGAGTGCATGTCCTGTCAAATGTGTCTATGTACAAGTATATTTGTTTGCCTCTGAGCCTGTGCCAGTGTGTACATGCTATGCTATCCAGACACTAGTAATTGAGAATACTTGATGAAGATATCAAGATGATATTTGGGGAGGGGGGGGGGGGGCGGCGAATTAATGTAGTTACTGAAAATGTAGAGCTGGATTATTGCCGATGTTATGACATTTCTTTCCTAGAAGATATTTCTTTTGGTAAAATGGATCAGCTATTTTTAAGATCACCTCAATCTATTATAGTTTTTACACTTGCGAACTGTTCTAGGTTACTGAAAGCACAGTAACCAAAGCCATTGCAATAATAGGGCATAAATGACTGGGTCATCATTTTTTAAGTGGCTGTTTGCTAACCTTTTCTGATTTACTCTGATCCTGTATCAGTATAGTGAGACAGGTTGTGGCAATCGAATCAGAAAGTAATTTGAAGTTCTTTTTGATGAGGCTATCCTTACAGTGGTCACAATTTCTTCAAATGCTGATTACTGTTGATGGCAGCTGTTACATATGAGAGGATTATTTTGTAAGGGTTTGGGTGACCGCTCATAGGGTGCAAAGCATTGTGAAAATTCTCCCATTGAAAACGTCCATGTGCATAGCACTAAATTACTCAGTGCTATGGAAATACCAGCTTTTAGTAAATGTAGTTCTACATTTCACACAGATCACCACAACTTCACCAAAAACATGAATTGCTAAAATTCTATTGAAGAAGAATATTCAGAACTGAGAATGAAAAATTTGAAAGCCCTCTCCATGTGAAAAGCTACAGAATTCAAATTACCACTCTTGGTCTCACAATTTCTACCTGAGGTTTACAGGCAAATCAACATTTACTACTTGTCATTTTTCTAATTTTAAATAGCATGTGTCATGGTTCATACTAAAATTTCATAGCTTATTTTTATTTTTCAGGTTTAAAGGCTATACTTTTCCTGATGGGGCCTTTGGATTTGATTTGCCAAGGCCAATGGCAATGAGCAGCATTGCTGTGCGCATTTTGCACACTTATTATGACCATCTTTCTCAACACAGTTCAACCTATGCCCCACCACCACCACCACCACCAAAATCAGCAGAAGAAAGCAAAGAAAAGTCAAACCTACATTTGGAGAGTATTGGTGAAAATGTCAGTTACCCAGAGGGGGAGGAAGACAAAAATGAAGCTGAAATAATTCCATCATCTCTTGATGAAACACAAATTGATGGAAGAAAGGTAGGACCCTTCACTTCAATGTAAGCGCTGATCTGAGAATCAACTGAAAATATACAATGCACGACTGAGCTTCTTTTTCATAGATTCTGACATTTCATGTGGATGAAGCCATAAATAATCTTGCCAAATCACAGAAGATAATTTTTGAGTATTGCAATGTTTTTTTCCAAAGTTGATTTCTAAATTTCAGCTGTGTGGTGAAACTTCTTCCTGCACTGTTTCCAACCTCAGAATGGAGAAGAGCAATTATACAGGCCTGAACATAAGTGTTGATGCAATGCATATTGAGAACAGATAGCTATCGTGGGGAAAGGTAATTATTTATGGCATCAATAGTTTCAAGACCAAATGCGACCTCCAGTTGATAGTAGCATGCTATATTGACCAGCCAACAAGGCTGTCCATGAACATTTGTTCTTTTTTCATCCTATGTTCAAAGGAACACGTTTTGTTGTGGATGTTTGCTGTATTCTATGAGATGCCATCGGCCAACATCCAATTGCTTCCTATATGATGCATATTTGTTTATATTGGTCATAGAGGTTCATTCACTAGCAACTACATTGGTTTATATATGAAACTTATTGCATGTCCCTTTGTGCATACTGCACTGGTTCATACAAGCTGTATTGGTTTGCATACATCATACTGGTTGTGCACAGTAAAGCAGGTTTGAGGAATCAATATGTTGGCTAATAAATAGATAAATTGTTGGTATCAAGCACATTGGTTTATATTTTTAAGCGGAACATATCAGTCTATGTTTCTAGTACACCAGTTTATAACAACATCACGCTGCTGTGTCCTATTAGTGCATTGGTATATGCACAGCAAATACTGCTGTATCTATAAGACAGGTGGTGTGCTTGCACAGTGTGTATTGGTTTGCAGGTAAACTCTATTGGTTTACCCTCATATTGGTTAATCTGTCAAATATTGTGGTTTGCCTGTTTAACCTACCGGATACCCTACTGTGATGACATGGAACACACTGGGCTAGACGTGTAATGCATTTTTTGAGATGCATGACATATTTGAATGCCCTCAAAATGTACCAGTTTTGTACATATCACATTGACTCAAATGCATAACATACTGCGTTGCTTGAATAATACATGGGTGGAAATGTTTAATGTAATGGTTCATACACATACTATATTGGATCACTCTTTTAATGGACTAGTTTGCATTATTCTGTTATGTTATGGGTATTTGTAGAGCATACGATTCACCTGGCAGGGTATCCTGGCACAGATAAGCTCATGCCGTCGAGGATATAACTTTGCCATATCTTGGTGACAAGTTCGGTCTTCAGTTTTTTTCTTCAAAATTCAAGAACTGAGGAGGTGTCTTTGATAGGAAGTGACAGGTTGTTCCAGGCTTTGGGAACAAAGTGGGAGAAGCATGACTTCCGGTTCAGGTTCTGCTTATGCGGGAATGTGTGCAAGTTGGATTCCGGCTTGTGGGAGTGTGGACGTTGATGAGATTATTGAGGAAGGCAGGCCAGGATTGAGCAGGGCTTTGTATGTGTGTGTAAGGAGTTTGTGAGGTCATGATGAGCTGGTCACCCATCATTATGACGAGGTTCTTTGCTTGGCTTGCACAGGCTGGGTCCGAGTTCTGCCATTAAGCAGGTGGAGTTCCAAAGCAATATTTATTTGCAGAAGAGTAAAACTTCTGTTTTGTCTGCTTTGAGTTTGAAATAGTTGGGTTTCATGCATCTGGTGATATCAGACATGCAGGAGGGGAAGTTGGCCCAGGTAGTTGGGGTTTTGTCGAACAGGATTAGCCTGAGCATCATCTGCATAGGAGACAACATTTATTTCATGGGTGCAGATGATGCTGGTGAGTGGGTTTAGGTAGGTGTTTAAAAGTGAAGGGCTGAGCAAAGAACGTTGGGAACTCCGCAGATGAGGTTGGCGGCAGTCAAGGTGAAGGGAGTCAGGTTGACTGACAGAGTTGGATCTGTTAAGAATAAGCAGATCTAGGAAAGTGCAGAACCTTGTACACTAGCTTTGTGAAGGTGTTGAAAGAGTATGGGGTGGGAGATCATGTAGAAGGCGGCAAATAGGTCTAGCATGAATCATGATTGAGGCAGTGGTGTCTCCTAGGTCACAGGTGGATCTGAGAGTAGTCTCAGGTCTTGGTTGGACCTGAATCTGGACTGAGTTTTGTCGGAGAGGTGGTTGTCATTGGGTTGCTTGGCTAGCTCTTTGTTTATTTTTTCCAGGACTTTTTCTGGGTATGATTGCACAGAGATCGGTCGATAAAAGGTTTATTTAGGAGCAGGATTACTGTAATGCACTTCCTAGTGACTTGTAAGGTTGCTGTATTGATCGAGGCATTGTGAATCGAGGTAAGAGCAGCGCTCATTGGGCCCAGTCCTTTGGCAAAGATGTGGTGCAGGAAGTGGTCCGTGAGCGTCCCAGAATGTATGGACTGCATGGTTGATGAAGTTTCTTCTGACTTGATGGTGTGCCACATTATCAAGGTGGATTTCTGCGAGTTGGTCTCGATAGGCTGGATGGCTGCAAGAGTGGTAGAGTCCAACTGGTGTTTGAACTTAGCATAGATGTTGCTGATCTTGCAGCTGATAAAGAGAGGTGCAGAGGTCCTGTGACGAGGCAATGCAGGTGGTGGTAGCTGCAAGAAAGGAGAGGTCCTTCACGATGGCAAAAATCTCCTTGGTGTTGTTTTCAATACGGTTGGTGAGAGCTGCTCTTTTGGTGGCTTTGATTTGTTGATGGTGTTGTCTGAGGGCTGACTTGTATGTGCCCTTTTCCTTGTCGGCATGACTCTGCCCTCAATCTACATTTGTGTTGATAGCAGTTGCATTTGATGGCGCTAAGTCCTTCTGTACACCAACTTACTTGTGGCCTGGTCCTATTAGTGTTGGTAGCTCTGAGTGAGGCAGGGGGGCCAGTGGTTTTGAGCGGTGCCAGGGTGTCCACACAGGAGGTGATCCAAATGGTTTGAGCAAGGTTGTTCTGGTGTTGAGAAAGGTGGATTTGAAACTCTGATGACCTGGTTTCTTCTGAACTCTTGTTCTAGGCTAGTTGTGTTGGTTGGGCACATTGAAGTAGACAAGGGTGTGGTTGGTCCAATTCCAATTGCGGGCAGTATGAGAGGTCAGTAGATAAGGGGTAACGTTCAAGGTGTAGTTGGTGATATGCAGATGAAGGTCAGGTGTTCCATACTGTTGTTAATGTTCATGGCTATGGTGGTGCACTGTATGTGCTCTTTAAAAAGTATGACAACTCCTCGTCGGGATCTGTTTGTCCTGTCTGATGATCTTTTATTGTAGAAGTATTGCCATGTTGATGTTGGGGCTGATGTTGGGACCAGTCCCGTTTTGGTGAGGAAGAGCAAGTCTGGTGTGAGATTATGCAGGAGGTACCAAACGTCTGAGCGTGTCTGGTGAGGGAACACGTGTTAAGGAGGAGGCAATATAGAGAATGGATGGGGTGACATTTGAGGGTGTTAAGGGCTGCAGGATAGTGACGTTTGGTGGAAATGTGTAGGGAGCATGTTTGGAGAGTGCAGGGGGAGGGAGAGCACGATAAGTGGCAGTCAATCCAGGAAAATGCCCCTTCAGTGTTGGTTGGTGAGGCTCGACACAAGTGCTGGAAGGTGTGCCTGGGTGTTAGAACTGGCTATTTCTGGTAGGCTAAGGCTGACGCCAAAGCCAGGCAGAAACCACCATTCTAGTCAGGGCGAGGGAGTCACACGCCAAGATAATCCCTGCTCACCCCCTTGGTAGCTTGGCACGAGCAGTGAGGCTAAACTCGGAGGCAATGTGTAAAGCATTTGCGCCAGCACACACCAGCAACAACATCCTAGGCACACCACAAAAGGAACTCCACACAAGGTTATATGAAAATAACTTCTGTATTGTCAAAATCACATCAGATAGAAATCACACATGTACATTGTGCCAACTGGCACGGGCAATATTCATAAGGGATTATTTACAAGACAGGGCCACATGGGCCACTGTCAGAATCAACACTTTTAGAAATAGAAATACTGTCAGAAATTAGAATAAAAGGATATAAAACCACTGTAGCACAAATTAGCAAGAATAGCACACAACCAGTAACTACTGGTAACAGGTAAGTACCACCTACGCAACCCTAACCACCTTAGGAGAATGTCACGCAGGGGACCAGGACCTCACTAGGACCACCTGTACTGGAAAGAACAACCACCTAAGAATAAAATACATTTAGGGGTATACGCAAGAACACATTACACATGATGCATCAAACATTCAGAGGTGTAGGGAAAAAGGTAAACACATGATGTATAAAAACACATTCAGCGGTGTAATAATAAGGCACATGATGCATCATAAACACATTCAGAGGTGCAGGGAAGGAAAAACACATGATGCATAAACCAACACATTCAGAGGTGTAAAATCAAGGAAGACACATGATGCATAATAACATTCAGAGGTGCCAGAACATAACTCAATATCGCAAAAACACATCATGTCCAAAAACATTCAGAGGTGTAAGATCAAGGTGCGTAATCATATTAAATGCATTACATTTCCTAGCACCACATCACATTGCGCAAACCTCACATTAGGCAATTACCATCACATAGATAATCACATTGCGCCTAAATAAAATCACATACCAGCCCCCATCTAATAAAGGGACTAAAGAGCCCTGTGTCCAGAATGTCAGGGCGCGCTGCCAATGCAGCGCCAGTCAGGGGTGCGCCACTGGCGCAAAACCTAAACGGTGCAGGTGCCCACTACTTGCTGGGCACCTGGGAACATCACAAGACCTAAACGGTGCAGCTGCCCACTAATTGCTGGGCAGCTGGGAGACAAAACTGCGACAGGGTCCTCACTGACCCTAGAACAGAACTGCGCCAACTGTTGGAGCCACACAGGCTCTGCCACAACACTGCGCAGAACGTTGGAGCCACACAGGCTCTGAAACTGCACATAGTCAAACGTTGGAGCCACTCAGGCTCTAAAACAAATATTCTCCATGGAGCCCTCAGGCTCTGAAACAACTGTGCCACCGTGGGGCTCTCTAAACAAACATGCCCCCAGACGCTGTGCCTACACAGGCACCGACCTGCGCCCCCATGGAGCTTCTCAGGGCTCTATACAAAGAAATTGGCCCCCTGAGCCTCTCTAGGCTCGAGCACAAATATGCGTCATCGTTGGAGTCCCTCCTCGGGGGACTCGGTTACTGGGAATGCCCCCGAAGCCTCAATGGCTCATAAAACGAAGGTGCAACTTGAGACTCTCGGGGCTCTCAGCGAGAATGCGGTGGGGCGGCCCACTGCCATCTGGGGCCGCCCTGACTCAAGTGCCTCAAACCGGCACCAACAGCAGCCGCACGGAGCTTCCCCCCGCAGCCCCTCACTCACCGGCCCTGCTGCGGGGAGGCTCCATCGTCGCGCTGTCTCTCTACAGTGTCCCCCACTGCTGCCGGTACTTCTCTGCACTCGGCCGCGGGCCGGGGCTCTGCCCGCACACAGGGCTCTTCACTCGAACCCCGGCCACGCTACCTCTCGGCTCCTCTCTTCTCTCGGGGCTCCCTCCCAGTCACGGGAGCCCCACAGCGGCCGCCGCCATCTTCTCTCCCCTCTCTCGACCGCGGGCCAATCACAGCGCGGCCTTCCAGGGCGAGCCTCCCGCGGCTCTCCAATCACGGCGCAGCCTACCAGGGCGAGCCTCCCGCGGCCCGCCAATCACAGCGCGGCGCCTCGGGGAAGCTTCTCTTCGGCGGCCATGAACCCAAACGGCTCGGGCCGCAGCGGTGAAACAAAGGGGGCAGAATGAGGGGTGGGCACCCTCGAGATATTAAAATAAAATAGAGAAGCGAGGTGGGCAATCGTAAAACAATAAAATAAATAGGCAACGTCGCGGGGTAGGCACCTGCCAAACCTCACGCAAAATGCGTGATGGCGACACGCTCTCTATGGGTCAAAATAAAGCGCTTCCCAGCGCTATAAGCACTAAAGCAGCCCCCATGAGTGAAGGGGGCAGGAGAGCCAGGCAAAGGGGTCCCCAAAAGTCCTGGACAGCAAAGTCCAGCAAAAAGTCCTTCAGGGGTCCAGGACAAGTCCATCAGGGGTCCAGGACAAGTCCATCAGGTATCCAGGGGCTGGGCAGGGCCCAGGGATTCCCCTGGGACCCAAGCAGCAGCACGCCCCTGGTAGGATTCAAGTCAGAAACAAGAACAAATTGTAAGGGGACACAGCCCCTTTTTATACTGTAAATTCCTTTGTCTAGCAGGGTGCAGGCAGTGTGAGAACCAGCTAGAACTGGTTATAGGCGACAGTCGCCCAGCTGGAGGTGGAGCCAGCATTGTGGCAGGCAGGCACAGCCCTATTCACTCCTAGGTGCCATCTCTTCCCACTTCCCTGGCAGCAGATGCAGCCTTTCATCCACGGGCTGACTCAGACAACCTCCTGGGGCTCCCCAGCCCCTGCCACCCTCAAACCAGACAGTCAATCCACAAGCAGGCCCAGGCACTCCTGGGGCCAGGCTCCAGCCAATCACACGCCAGGCACAAATTACACAAATATGCCAACTTCTAAAAGTGGCACTTCTAGACTAGACACAATCATGCCGCATATACCATTGCGCAGCATTCAGTCTCACGAGTTCTCACATATCAAACTTGACCCTGCACTCCCCACACATCAGGAACTACCATGGGCATACATATTCCCCATTCATTCCTATGGGAGGGCAGGTCACTCACCACACATACACAGAGAGCACACGCACTTTACACTGTACCACAGTGAAAAAGTGCGCAAAGGCCTAAAATCACCAACACCAGGTTCCAGAAACAGGCTAGGAAAAAGCAAAAAGTTTTAGGGTGAACCTGCCAAAAGGGCCAGGTCCAACACTGGGCTTTAGGGAAAAGAGGGTTGAATGGGTTATCATCGGGGGCTGTGGGTGGGATGGTAACTAGGGGTCTTGGTACTGGGTGCAGGTGGGCAAAATCAACTTTCCTTTGGCACACTTTATGTGCGACAGCCGTGCATCGGTGAGCATCTGTGCTGCCGGTGCCATTAACTAGGAGTAGACATGAGGGGAGATATAGAGAGGTAAGTGGGGCTGGAACATGCCGCAGGAAGGGAATGTGGCACTGGAGCAAAGGTGGGAAAGGCTGTCACATGGGGATGAAGACACTAAGGGGAGCAAAGAGTAGGAAAAGGAAGACCAAGGTGGTTAGAGTGGCAAAAGCTTTTGAGATAGTTCGAGATTAAAGAAAAAGAGCAAAGGGGAACAATCGGGAGGCCTCAGGAGCTATGGAAAAGCGGCAAAGAGTGAGTAAAAGGCCAAAAAGTTGAGGAGTAAGTGAGAAAATCAAGAAAATGTGGGAAAGAATGAGTAAGGAAATCTGTGAAAAAGCAGCAAAGAATAAGTGAGAACGTCAAAGTAAAGCAGCACAGAAAGAGTGAGTAACTCTTGAAGAAGAGGCAGAGATGGGTATAAAAATCAAGAGAAGGCCGACAGGAGGCAAATAATGATTGAGAAGCCAAAAAAAGGGCAAAGCAAATATTAGTAACCAAGAGATAAAGTGCCAAAAGAGCTGATGGCAGTAGGCCAAGAGCGGCAAAGAGTGGAGCACAGAGCTACAGAGATAGCATGAATGCAAGAGAGCAGAAGGTATAAGGAGAGAGAGAAAAGATATATTCAAGAGGGTATATTTGTAATATATTGGTTGAAATGTACAGCCTACTGGTTTGAAAACATTACATTATGGTTTTCCTTCATAACGTACTGGTAGACATGCATATATGAATGATTCACATACATGACTTATTGTGCTAGTTTATACACATAATGTATACGTGGGTATGTATAACATATTGTTAGGAATTTTGGTCGTTTTCAACCTTTTTGCTAGATGTTTATCACAAATGATCCAAGTGGTTAGTGCTTGAAATGCATATATATTAAATGGGATTGTACAATCCATGTATAAAAACCTGCCTCCAATTGTTTCATGATAAGCAACTTGTGACTCGCTCATCCACATTTTTAAAAGAAATAATGTAGCCGCTCATCTGTAATAATTTACGGCAGTTGAGTTCTGAACGTCACAATGCTTTCTGCCAGAGCCAGAAACTGAGGGGATGGGCTGGTCAGGTAATGGAGCATAATTAAAGCAGCTGTTTAAAGAGGAAAACAGAACATTGCTTTTCTTAATTCTGCTGTTTTTCTAGCTGTACTGTAATAGGCAGAAAGGAGATATTTTTTAAACATAAACAACAAAACAATTAAACATGACCTTCGTGCCATGAGTATCCGCAAATCATTCTTTGTCATCCAAAACCAAGCCATCCGCAACACATTGTTCCCGGACTTTCACCAGGGGATCCTCAGTGTGATTGACCAATTTCTTGTAAACTAGAGAAATCGCTTTGGTAGGAAGATACCCATCCAAAATTCGATCCTCCAGCGGAGAGGCCACCGACGGTTTCACATCCCGTAGGATAGCCGCCGCTAGTGCATGCTTAATTTGTAAATAGCGATACCGCTCACTCTCATTCAGTTGGTGTCTGGCTTGCAGTTCCTCAAAGGTTAATATCCCCTTCTTACCCCATATGTCTCGGACCTGCGAGATACCAATCAGGTCCCAGCGATCGAAACCCTTCGACTTCCACAGACCACCCAAAAGCTTCCGAGTTCCACAGTGGCGTGGCATTGTTATCTTCCCCTCCCATTTAAGAGCTCGGTTAGCCTCATGCCACACCCGCGGCGAAACCGACTTCGGACCCAGCAGAGGAAACCTCCCGTGTCTGGCATACAAGACCCTAGTGTACTCACCCCCGGCAACTAGCCACGATCCATGGCAAACCCGGAGTCTGCCGGAGAGCCATAGATCGCATGATTGATAGGGGCTAATTGGGAGGGCCAGTAGTATTTCCTGATATTGGGCAGTCCAATCCCACCATCATACCAGGGTAACATCAATTTGGATAGTGCAATCCGCGGTTTCCCGGCCCAGAGGAGTTGACGCTGCAATGATTCTATCTCATTAAAATAAGTGGGGGGTACGGGATCGAAGGAGTTTTGCAAGGCATATAAAAACCGTGTTAGCGCCATCATTTTAAACAAAACCGCCCGACCCAACAGGGAAAGCGGCAGCTCCCTCCATTTTGCAATATCACAACGGAGTCTGGCCAAGGGGGGACCCAAATTAGCGTTGATGCGCACCTTAGGATCTCTTGAGACGTAAATTCCAAGGTAGCGAAAGCTTACCAGTTCGACTTTTACCGGATAGTTCGCTGGCACTCTAGGGGGGGTCACCGCTCAACACAAAAAGGACCGACTTCGCCCAATTGATAGCGAAACCCGAGTATCTCCCATAAATTGCTAAGATGTCCAGAAAGACAATCAGGGACTGCCGGGGGGAAGTCAGGTACATGAGAACATCATCAGCGTAGAGCGAAATTGTATCCTCCCACTCCGGGGTCCATCGCAGCCCTTTGATTGATCTGTCCCAGCGTACCCAAGCCGCAAGCGGCTCCAGGGTAGGGCAAACAACAGTGGTGAAAGGGGACATCGCTGACGGGTGCCCCTCCCCAGCTGGTAATCGCGGGACTTATGGTTATTCACCACCACTCGGGCCAACGGAGCCGAGTACAGAACACGGATCCAACTTATAAATTCTGCTCCGAACCCTAGCTTCACCAACACCGCAAACAGGTAAAACCATTCCACCCTGTGGAACGCCATAGTAGCGTCTAGCGACAGGAGCACCGCTGGCTCGTGAATGCGGGAAGCACCCGCCACCACTCCATGGAGTCTACGAAGATTAAGAGCAGTATTACGGCGCGGCATGAAGCCGGACTGATCCGGGTGCACCAGTTCCGAGACAACTTACACCAACCGGTTGGCAAGTAACTTGGCTAGGACCTTAGGCTCCGCATTCAGGTGAGAAATCGGTCGATAGGAGGAGCACTCCAACCGAGGTTTGCCATCCTTATAAATCACAATTATACTGGCGATGCGTTGGTCATAAGGTAGTACACCACTTTCTCTACTCTCAAGATACATATCTTTTAGGAACGGAGCCAGGCGGTCTGCATGCAATTTATACAGTTCTATGGGGATACCGTTCGGGCCCGAGGCTTTTCCGGAGTGAACCCCCCCCGGATAGCCATCGCGACCTCGTCATTCGTGATAGCGGAATCCAGAAACTCCCTATGCTCAGGTGACAAGACGGGCATTGGAATATCTCGGATAACCTCCACATTCTCTTCCACCATGTACTGTCCCATCGAAGTATAGACCTCCTCATAATAGCGGGCAAACTCATCCACTATACTCTGTGGATCCGTCGTGACACCCGAGCCCGCAAGCTGCAGCTCCGGCACCAGATGCGATCCCCAATCACCCTACTCCAGCCACGTAATCAATTTCCCAGCCTTATCGCCATGTTCATAAATTCTCCTTTGTGTGTTGGCATGTTGCTCCCTCGCGCTATCACGGCCCAAGTGTGTGTACTCGTCTCTAAGGAGACCGAGGCGGTGTACCGCCCCCGGATCCCCATCAGTGGAGACCACCCTTTCCAAGGCCGATAGCTCCGCCTCAATCCTGTCAATTTCCGCCCTACTCCTCTTTTTCTGCCCAGAGATTAGGGAGAGCGCCTCCCCCTGACTACAGTTTTGTAGGCCTCCCAGACGGAGCAGCCGGAGTCAACTGTCCCCGCGTTCTCTCAGAAGTAGCTATCCGTAACACGTACTATCTCCTTTTTGGTAGTAGGGTCTCTCAACCGCCAAGCACTAATTGCAGCTATCCCGGCCACATCACTTTGTCCGATTTTCAGTTGAAGCCAAATCGGCGAGTGATCAGATACTCCTCTAGCCAGATGACTCACTTCCTGAACAAACATCGCCTGCGACGCAGGCACCAACACATGATCAATCCTGGAGAAAGAGTGATGTGCCATAGACACATGTGTATACTCCGAGTCACCGGGGTGCTGAAGTCTCCACCCGTCCACCATGCCGGTTGCGGAGACAAAATCCGACAACCATCTACGAGAGGGCAATAACACACGGGAGGGGTACCTGTCCAGCTCACCGTCCATCACAGCATTGAAATCTCCCCCCACCACCATGATACCGATGGGCAACGACAAAAACACCCTGCTCAAGTTGCGAAAGGTGTCTGTCTGCAGCGTGGGGGGAACATATATTGAAAGGAACGTGACAGGCCTACCCTCCCAGAGCCCCGAGATGCCAACATATCGGCCTCGATTATCAGACCAAGTCGCTTGTATGGTGAACGGGAAGGAGTTCTTAACTAAAATCCCTACCCCTCTAGAACCTGAGGCAAAACCGGCATGGGCCACCAGTTTATACCCTCCCCGGTGCAGCGCCATACATCTCTTACCCATGAGATGGGTCTCCTGTAGCAAAACCACATCTGGCGATCGTCGTCTGATTAGCTGCCCCACCATAGCACGCTTGATCTTATCTCCCAAGCCATTCACATTCCAACTGAGGACGCATATACCTAAGCCCAACCTAGTGGAAGCCATACTCATCCCCCGAGAATTCTGATGCATTCCGTGACACCCATAGCAGACACAGGTCATAAACAAAACACAAACCAACGAACAAAAAACCCCTAAACCCAACTTGCCAACCCCCCTCCCTGCACCCCTGCATGCAACATATGCACATCCCCAACTAGCAGTGTGCCTGTCTCCCCAAGACTAACTACTGAATCTAAACGTAGAAAACGGAGGAGGACCTTACAACAGGCCACCGATCTCCACAATCCCAACCCACGAACAAACCCCATCAAGAATGTTTAATAAAAACCAAAAATGTTAATTATATCGATGGGGGAAAGAGTTCTCCCCGGTCAAACCAGCACCCCCACCACCATAGTCAAACTGACACGAACAGAAGAAAGTCACTGGTCCTCGTTTTCCGCCCGTGTGTCTTCCTCTGCATCCGGCACTTGAACACGGTCCAGCCAGTCCACAGCAGCCTCAGGATGGTCAAAAAACCAAGTCTTTCCGTCGCGCTCGATCCGTAGGCGGGCCGGGAACAGCATGGAGTATTTGATTTCCGCGGCCCGCAGCCGCCTTTTAATTGCCATAAAACCCTGCCGTTGTTTCTGGACTGTCTGGGTGAAATCGGGGAAAAAGAGCAAGGAAGCGTTCTCAAATGCCAGAGGTCCGGAGGATCTTGCCGTCTGCAGGATGGCATCCCGATCCCGAAAATTTAATATGCGTGCGATCATAGGACGAGGTAGCGCCCCTGTCTTTGGGCGTCTGCCAGGAACTGTATGGGCTCTCTCCTCCGTAAACAATTTACGGAGGCCCTTGGGTTTCAGGTGGTTCAGGATAAGATCTTCCACAAAAAGATCCGGGGCCTGCCCCTCTGATCTCTCCGGTACGCCTAGGATGCGGACGTTATTGCGCCTCGCCCGTCCCTCGTATTCATCCAGCTTTCGGTCACATTGAGCCTGAGATGCCTTCAGGTCTCTCACCTCCCGCTGAAGTTCCGACACATCATCTGTGAGGCTCGATTTTTTGATCTCGAGTGACTTGACCTTTTCGGTGGTTTTTGTGAGGTCCGCGCGAATGAGGCCCACCTCAATAGTCACCGTGTCCAATTTGGAGTCCATCCTACCAAGGGAGGACTGGATCCCGGTGATCGCTGCCATCAGGTCCTTCATCGTCGGGTCCTCTCCGGAGGGGTCACCCTCCTGGCCACCCGCTTGAGCGCGCTTCTCGTCCACCGGGGAGCCCTTGGAAAAACTGTACTTCTCCAGTCTATTGGACTGCACCAGTCTGGTAGTCTTAGATGTTTTTGGCGGCGGTTTTTCGGGGTCCCCTCTCGCCGCCATTCTCAACCTCTAGCAGGACACCACCGCCACCGATCGAACAAGGCCGCGGCAATGTGTCGCCCAGTCGATCAAAGCCTGTCGATCGCGGGTTTCTCCGTCCCAGCAGGGGGAGCACAGTGTGAACAAGTCTGAGAGGGGAACCCGGAGGCACCACAGATGCGACACGACTTCCATGGATCGAGTGCCACCAAGCACTTCCGGAACCACTCGCCGTTGTTGTTGAACTCCAGAGCGGGCAGCGCCACACGCGGGGTCCTGGTGACGTTTCCTGTAGACCCAAAACTTCCAGGCGACCATATTAGGTCATCGGAGCACACAAATCGTTCAAAATTCCACCTGGTGGCTCAGGTGCTGGTCCCCCACCCAATGGTAGGGACGGGGCTCGGGATAATGTGCTGGATGGCAAGTCAGGATGTGGCGGCCGGCGGAGCCGATGCTCAAGCGGCCATTTTGATCGCTGGCGCGGCTCCTCCAGAAAGGAGATATTAATCACAAAGGGCCCGATTCACAGAACTAATTTGAGACACAATCCTAAACTTACTACTTTTGGTGTTCACAGAAGGCACTAACTACTTTTGGTTAAACTTACTACTTTTGGTTAGACTTACTACTTTTGGTATTCACAGAAGGCATTTGATAGTAGTAAAGTTAATTTACTACTACTAAATGCCTTCTGTGAATACAAAAAGTAGTAAGTTTAACCAAAAGTAGTAAGTTTAACCAAAAGTAGTAAGTGCATTCTGTGAATACCAAACGTAGTAAGTTTAGGATTTTGTCTCAGATTAGTTCTGTGAATCGGGCCCAAAATGTTTATTTTTGCACTCCTTAGCTAATGTTAAAATATTTCTGAATGTTTCCACACATTCAAGCTACATCTCCTTTTTATTAACCCCTTCGCTGCGGGGTGTTTTCCCCTCCTGTGCGGGGGGGAGGGGACGCGCGCGGCGCCCCCATGCTGATGACGAGCTGAGCTCGTCATGAGGCAAAGCTGAGCTGCCCTCATGACGAGCTGAGCTCGTCACGGCCGCACCCGTTTTTAGAACGTTCAGCACAGCGGGGAAATTAGCCCCACGTGCGAACGTTCCAACGGCCGTGACGAGCTCATGCATGGAGCTCAGCTGTACTCCATGACGAGCTCAGCTCGTCAACAGCATGGATGAGGTTAAAAAAAAAACAACAAACTTGTACTATCTATAAAAACTGATTGTAATCTCATTTTCAAGTAAATATCTAACAGGTTTTTAAATGTGTTCAAACTTGAGCTAGAGATTCTGTTTTTAGTTTTCCGTTTCAGTTTCAGATCTTTATTCGGATACATTTTATGGTTTAAAAAAAAAAATTCAAGCAGAAAAAAAGAACAAGACCCGAGCTCCGTGGGAACAATGCAATATAGACAACAAGTATCGCAAATAGTAGCATTACCAAGGTAATATGAGCCGAGCGGGCCTGTGGGAATAAACAATAAGAGGAGAACAGGGAAAACAAAAACAGACAACTGGGGTCCAACATTAGCACCACCCGCCCCCACCCCCTTGTCCACCAGACAAGGGGAAAAAAGAAATAATCCGGGAAACTATGTGGTCGCGTGCGTTGTTGTGAAGAACCATAGTGAGGGAGCTGTGTGTCTGAGAGGTGCAGAAGTCTGAGGTATCGGGGGCATGCCAGTTCTCGGAAACTCAGTTATAAGTAGGGTCAGAAAGGGTTGCCACATCTCTGGGAAATCAGACCCCTTGCCAGCTGTTGTGAGGGTGTTGGGAGCTTGGCAGAGCGCCAATGCACAAGGATATTCTGTGTGGCTGCGCCTAATGCGATGGCAATCAGTCGGCCCCTGCGGGATTTTAGCAGGTACCTCATGGGGTTGGGTAAGCCCAGGAGAATATATGTAGGAAATCTCAGGCGCTGCGTCTCAAAATGGGTGTCTATCTCATCGAGCATCTGAGACCAATATGATTGGAGACGTTCACAGTCCCAGAGGAGACGCAGTAGGGTGCCCACCTCCCACAATCCCTCCAGCAAAGGGCACTCTGTCGGGAATCAAAGCATGTAGGCGCTCTGGCGTTTAATACCAGTATGTGGCTATCTTAGTCAGTGTCTCAGTGAGCCCTGTGTGGTATGCTGAATGTCTGAATGTCTAGCCCTGTGATATATGCCTTCCCATTCCTTGTGACTAAGCGTACTTCCTAGGTCTCGTTCCCATCGTGCTCAACCAGCGCTATATGTGTACGTAGAGGACGTCAATAACTGCTTATATAGGTCGGAGATTATTTTATTATCGATGTGCGGGTGAAGAGCCATTTCTCATAGGATGTCAAAAGGCGCTGAGCCCCAGGTTTAATGTGCGGTTGAAGCGCCCAATGCCTGAGCTGCAGGTAGGGCAGGCGCTCTGATTCAGGGAGGCCGTAATCTGTCCTTAGTTGTGGAAATGGGATGATCCCTTCTAGGTCGAAGAGGTAGCCCAGGGACCGACATAGAATGGAACGCCAGGCGGAAAAGGCCCTAGAATCCATGCCAAGTTGGAATTCTGGGTTATAGAACAGTGGTGTGAGGGAGGAGGGATAGGTAGTCAGATCATGGGCAGTGTTGGTGTGGTCACAGGACGCCATGATCGTGCTTGTGATGTATGATGCATAGAGATTGGGTGGCCTGTGTGGCTTGCGGAGAAATGGAATGCCTTGCAGAGGCATGGCTGCCACTGCCTGGTCCTGGAAAAACCAGTGCTTCCCCGATTCTGGGCGATGCCATTCCACTAAATATCGGAGCTGGGAGGCATGAAAATAGAGCTGTAGGTCAGGGACCCCTACCCCTCCCCTCTCCGGTGGAAGTATCGCTATCGCATGTTTAAACTGGGGCCTGCGACCCTGCCAAAATAAATGTGCTAAATCTGATTGGGTCTGTTGAATCCAGCCTGAGGGAGAACGTAGGGGGAGGGTGTGGCTCACTGGTTAGAGGAGGTAGATACTGAAGCAGAGGTCAGACCCGGGACCAGGGTTCAATTCCCGACGCGGCAGGGTCTTGAGCCCAAATAGCCACGGACTCGATAATTCTCGTTTCGGTACCTACTCGAATCACGGGTTCACATTCTGCAACTCTGGGCATCAGCTTGCTTAATCTCCACTACGGCCCCCCCCGCGGCGGGATGCCTGGCTTCCACCTTGGGGAGGCCCAGTGCCGGTATCTCACAGGGAAAAAGCCAGGACGGGTTCCCAAGGCAAGCGCCGAGATGCCTTCGGGTAATCGAGCGCTATATAAGAACGCATATTAATAATAATAATAATAATAATAATAATAATAATAATAATAATAATAAGGGTCTGAAAAAAATACAGGATCTGGGGGAAGATGGTCATCTTAGTGGCTGCTATCCTGCCTTGCCAGGAAAGATTATAGTGTTTCCACTGTCCAAGTTCCTTACAGATGTGTGCGCGGAGGATGGAGTAGTTGGTTTCATTTGTGGCTTGTATAGTGGGGTCTAACTGAATTCCCAGGTACGGAATCGAGGATGTTGACCATTGTATGGGGTGTTCTTCTTGTAAGTGAGCTAAAGTGGGCGGGGAAAGGGAGATGTTGAGTGCGATTGACTTGTCCATGTTGATCTTAAATCCCGAAGCCTGCGCGAAGCAATGCTTTCAATGAAGAGGGCTCGCAACGCAGGGATCAGGTTGGGCAGGGAAAGCAGGATGTCATCCGCGTACAGACTTATAGTATGTACATCTCCGCCAAACTTCATCCCCGAGATAAGAGAATGGCGCCTAATCCGTAATGCTAACGGCTCCATATACAGTGCGAATAGAAGGGGTGAAAGAGGACACCCCTGTTCGGTGCCTCTTTCTATGGGAAAGCGAGAGGATGTGTGACCATTCACCCGAACCGTTGCCTTGGGCGAGCGGTAGCAATTAAGGATCCGAGTGCATAGCTTCTCACCGAAGCTGATGCGCTGCAGAACTTGCTCCAGGTAGGGCCAATGTATCCTATCGAAGGCCTTTTCCGCATCAATGGCCAGCAGCATGTATTCTCCCTTAGTGCGGGATGCCTTCTCGATTAGGTGCAGAACTCGCTTGGTATTATCACTTGTCCGTCTCTGCGGGACAAAGCCTGCTTGATCCGGCTCAACTAGTTGGGGCTTGTAAGGTGCTAGGCGGGTCGCTAATATGCTAGTGTATAGTTTAATATCTATGTTCAGTAGGGAGATCGGCCTGTATGCACCGCAGGATGTTTTGTCCTTCCCGGGTTTTGGGATAACCACTATAGACGCTTCTAGCATCTCCTCTGGAATGGCCCTAGTTTGTGCAAAGGTGTTAAACAGGTCCCATTGTAGAGGGGCTACCTGGGTGCAGAATGTTTTATAAAAGGCAGCTGAATAGCCATCTGCCCCGGGTGACTTGCGCACTTTGAGGCGGGATATCGCCCCTATAACCTCTTCTGTCCCAATATCCCTATCTAAATAGTCGTCCTGCGCCTGTGTAAGGGAGGGTATATGTGCTGCCGCCAGATAGTCGGCGCTATGGTGAGCGTCTAGGGGGTCGCTCGAGTAGATCTCTGCGTAGAAGTCTCTAAAGACTTCCGCTATTACCGCATCGTCAGGGACAAGTTCGCCGCCAGAAGAGCGGATGGCCTGAACACCCTGCCCCTGTCTGGCCTCCCTCAGTTTGTGGGCCAAGAGGTGACAATAGTATGAGTGGCAAAGGCGGAGTGCCGCATATTCGGCCCTGTCCTGGTCTAATGCTGTGAGCTGCTTTCGTTCTATACACAATTGGCGCCACGTCTGTGAGGTGCCAGTCCACTGGTGCATCTGCTCCAGCTCTGCGACCCGTTGGGAAAGCTCAGCCCTTTTACGACTATGTTCCAGGTTGGTGGCCGTGGATATAGCTATGAATTCCCCCCATATGACTGCCTTTAATGCGGCTCACTGTGTCGCTAAAGAGGTGTCTAGGTTGGCTTTGAGGGTGGGGTAATTTGCATTGGCTTTTTGAATCTGTTCGACTCAAGGCATCGCGTAAGCGCCAATGTCTAAGAGGCTGCCGTATTGGTGGGAACTTAAAGGAGGCAACGACCGGAGAGTGGTCTGACAAGGAGGCTGTCAGGATCTCGGTATCAGTTGCAAGCGTATGCAATGGGGAAGAACTAAGGAGGTAGTCTAGCCTAGCGTATGTTTTATGCGTTCCTGAATAAAAAGTGTAGGCTCGGCAGCGGGGGTGAAAGTGGCGCCAGAGATCTATAAACTCCAAGTCCTGGAGACGGGCTCGTCCAGCCGGGGAAAGAGCGCCTGTCTGGCCTGTCCGCTGGCACGAGCGATCATTAAGATTATCAAAGACTAGATTCAAGTCACCCCCCAGTAGTAAGCGTGGTTCTGCGTTGGCTGTCGCCTCAGTGAATGCGTCATGGAAAAACTTGTCTTGCCCCTCGTTGGATGCGTATATAGATAGACCCTGCTATAAAGGACACCTCTCCCAGCAAGAATTGATATGTGAGCAGTCGGCCCCTTATCTCGGCTTCTTTCTGTAGCACTCTACCCTGAAAGGATCGGGCGACCAGTATAGCAACCCCAGCTGATTTAGAAGGATTAGAGGAAAACATCTGTGTAGGGAAAGCGCAATATTTCATCCTATGATGATCCTTGGGGAGGAGATGGGTTTCTTGTAGGAGGCAGATGTCGGCTTTGGAGTGCACCAAGTAGTGAAGGACAGCTCTACACTTAACCGGGTTATTCAAGCCTCGCTCATTTAGAGTAAGGATTCTAAGAGAGGTGTGTGGCATCTAGATTTGAGAGAGGGTGAAAGCCATCACATCAGCTGCATTGCGTATCAAGGGATGGGGAACAGGGAGAAAAGGATTATGACCCGGTGTCGAGCATCCCTCACGGCATAAAAAAGGGGGTTGTATGAGGGGACCCAAACCCAAAAGACCTAAAAACCCTTCAGAAACAAAAATCCAAAGTAATACCAAAACAAGAATATTTCAAATGAATAGGATTAGAAAAATAGTCTGTCATCCCGAGATGACCAGGAATTCAACAAAATGAGGTCCATAGTGTGACCAGGAGGAGAGCCTCAGCCCCACCCGCCGCCCACCCAAGATCAATGGAAGGACATTTAGAAAGATCGATGACTCCTGGTCAGTTACTTGGTGCAGGAGCCCTCTCCAGTGAGGGCCTCTGACACAGAAATGAGGGCTTCTTGTTGACTCCTGGCTATTTCTGTCTTGTCTAGTTTCCGGGTGTGCCTCAGTAGGCCCTGTCGCTGCCACCCTGACAGGGAGATCTCAGGCCCCGAGCTGGTGCTGCGTTGGTCATCTTCATCACTCGGTACAGCGAGGCCCAATAATAAGCAAGAGTCTGCGAGTGATCGAAGCTGGTGAAGTTTGCCATTATAACGAAAGATAAGTCGGAAGGGATTACCCCAGGAATATGGAATCCTCTGCTGTCGGAGGTGTTCAGTCACAGGGCGAAACTGCTGGCAACGCTGAAGTGTGATTAGGACCAGGTCCTGAAAAAGCACCGGAGAGTGTCCCTGAAAGGTGATGGGGTGGAGAGATTTCGCTCTGGAGAGGATGGCTTCTTTGGTTCTGAAGTCCTGAACGCACACAAGAATGTCTGCTGGGGAGCATTAGTCGCACGGGGTGGACCAACTCTGTGTGCTCTGTCCAGAACAATCTCAGCTTCATGGAAGGCGCCTAGTATATAGTGGAAGAGGCCCTTGCCAAATGCAAACAGGTCTCTAGTGTCCTCTGATGTCTTTACTTCCCGGACCAGGATGTTATGTCTGCGAGACCTGTTTTCCAAATCTTCCAGGTGCATTTGGATGTCCACATGCTGGTCTTGTAGCTGTATTACCTCCTGTTGGAGCATTGTTGACTCGGTCGCTGCGGTGTCGCGCTTCTCCTCTAAGGCGGCCACTCGATCCCCAACGTCTTCTACATCTCTGCGAATCTCCTTGAGCTCCGCTGTGAAATCGTTCTTCACAGATTGCAAGTCATCCCGGAGGGTTAGGATCAGCGACTCCAGGAAGGCCTTTGTCATGGGTTCATCCCCGGGATTTGCAGAGTGCTTTGGGGCCTCGGCCTCGGGAGCTGCGGATGCCAAGTTTGGGATAGATTGCTAGCGCCCAAAGATGTCTTTCAAAGGCTTCACTTTCTTGGTCCTGGAGGTGGACATGCTCTTCCGACACTCCTAGGCGAGTTGTTGAGTGGGATATAGGCGTTAGAAAGAACACAGCCGGTCCACGGTGGTGCTGGTACGTCCACTCTGCGTGGGCGCCAGGCAAACTGCGTGAATTGTGCGCCTCCACTGTGGACCAGCGTGGAGCTCCGACCTCGGCCACTAGATAGGCTCCCCAAAGGTGAAGGTAGGTGCAAGACAGGGCCACATGGGCCACTGTCAGAATCAACACTTTTAGAAATAGAAATACTGTCAGAAATTAGAATAAAAGGATATAAAACCACTGTAGCACAAATTAGCAAGAATAGCACACAACCAGTAACTACTGGTAACAGGTAAGTACCACCTACGCAACCCTAACCACCTTAGGAGAATGTCACGCAGGGGACCAGGACCTCACTAGGACCACCTGTACTGGAAAGAACAACCACCTAAGAATAAAATACATTTAGGGGTATACGCAAGAACACATTACACATGATGCATCAAACATTCAGAGGTGTAGGGAAAAAGGTAAACACATGATGTATAAAAACATATTCAGCGGTGTAATAATAAGGCACATGATGCATCATAAACACTTTCAGAGGTGCAGGGAAGGAAAAACACATGATGCATAAACCAACACATTCAGAGGTGTAAAATCAAGGAAGACACATGATGCATAATAACATTCAGAGGTGCCAGAACATAACTCAATAGCGCAAAAACACATCATGTCCAAAAACATTCAGAGGTGTAAGATCAAGGTGCGTAATCATATTAAATGCATTACATTTCCTAGCACCACATCACATTGCGCAAACCTCACATTAGGCAATTACCATCACATAGATAATCACATTGCGCCTAAATAAAATCACATACCAGCCCCCATCTAATAAAGGGACTAAAGAGCCCTGTGTCCAGAATGTCAGGGCGCGCTGCCAATGCAGCGCCAGTCAGGGGTGCGCCACTGGCGCAAAACCTAAACGGTGCAGGTGCCCACTACTTGCTGGGCACCTGGGAACATCACAAGACCTAAACGGTGCAGCTGCCCACTAATTGCTGGGCAGCTGGGAGACAAAACTGCGACAGGGTCCTCACTGACCCTAGAACAGAACTGCGCCAACTGTTGGAGCCACACAGGCTCTGCCACAACACTGCGCAGAACGTTGGAGCCACACAGGCTCTGAAACTGCACATAGTCAAACGTTGGAGCCACTCAGGCTCTGAAACAAATATTCTCCATGGAGCGCTCAGGCTCTGAAACAACTGTGCCACCGTGGGGCTCTCTAAACAAACATGCCCCCAGACGCTGTGCCTACACAGGCACCGACCTGCGCCCCAATGGAGCTTCTCAGGGCTCTATACAAAGAAATTGGCCCCCTGAGCCTCTCTAGGCTCGAGCACAAATATGCGTCATCGTTGGAGTCCCTCCTCGGGGGGCTCGGTTACTGGGAATGCCCCCGAAGCCTCACTGGCTCATAAAACGAAGGTGCAACTTGAGCCTCTCGGGGCTCTCAGCGAGAATGCGGTGGGGTGGCCCACTGCCATCTGGGGCCGCCCTGACTCAAGTGCCTCAAACCGGCACCAACAGCAGCCACACGGAGCTTCCCCCCGCAGCCCCTCACTCACCGGCCCTGCTGCGGGGAGGCTCCATCGTCGCGCTGTCTCTCTACAGCGTCCCCCACTGCTGCCGGTACTTCTCTGCACTCGGCCGCGGGCCGGGGCTCTGCCCGCACACAGGGCTCTTCACTCGAACCCCGGCCACGCTACCTCTCGGCTCCTCTCTTATCTCGGGGCTCCCTCCCAGTCACGGGAGCCCCACAGCGGCCGCCGCCATCTTCTCTCCCCTCTCTCGACCGCGGGCCAATCACAGCGCGGCCTTCCAGAGCGAGCCTCCCGCGGCTCTCCAATCACGGCGCAGCCTACCAGGGCGAGCCTCCCGCGGCCCGCCAATCACAGCGCGGCGCCTCGGGGAAGCTTCTCTTCGGCGGCCATGAACCCAAACGGCTCGGGCCACAGCGGTGAAACGAAGGGGGCAGAATGAGGGGTGGGCAGCCTCGAGATATTAAAATAAAATAGAGAAGCGAGGTGGGCAATCGTAAAATAATAAAATAAATAGGCAAAGTCGCGGGGTAGGCACCTGCCAAACCTCACGCAAAATGCGTGATGGCGACACGCTCTCTATGGGTCAAAATAAAGCGCTCTCCCAGCGCTATAAGCACTAAAGCAGCCCCCATGAGTGAAGGGGGCAGGAGAGCCAGGCAAAGGGGTACCCAAAAGTCCTGGACAGCAAAGTCCAGCAAAAATTCCTTCAGGGGTCCAGGACTAGTCCATCAGGGGTCCAGGACAAGTCCATCAGGTATCCAGGGGCTGGGCAGGGCCCAGGGATTCCCCTGGGACCCAAGCAGCAGCACACCCCTGGTAGGATTCAAGCCAGAAACAAGAACAAATTGTAAGGGGACACAGCCCCTTTTTATACTGTAAATTCCTTTGTCTAGCAGGGTGCAGGCAGTGTGAGAAACAGCTAGAACTGGTTATAGGCGACAGTCGCCCAGCTGGAGGTGGAGCCAGCATTGTGGCAGGCAGGCACAGCCCTATTCACTCCTAGGTGCCATCTCTTCCCACTTCCCTGGCAGCAGATGCAGCCTTTCATCCACGGGCTGACTCAGACAACCTCCTGGGGCTCCCCAGCCCCTGCCACCCTCAAACCAGACAGTCAATCCACAAGCAGGCCCAGGCACTCCTGGGGCCAGGCTCCAGCCAATCACACGCCAGGCACAAATTACACAAATATGCCAACTTCTAAAAGTGGCACTTCTAGACTAGACACAATCATGCCGCATATACCATTGCGCAGCATTCAGTCTCACGAGTTCTCACATACCAAACTTGACCCTGCACTCCCCACACATCAGGAACTACCATGGGCATACATATTCCCCATTCATTCCTATGGGAGGGCAGGTCACTCACCACACATACACAGAGAGCACACGCACTTTACACTGTACCACAGTGAAAAAGTGCGCAAAGGCCTAAAATCACCAACACCAGGTTCCAGAAACAGGCTAGGAAAAAGCAAAAAGTTTTAGGGTGAACCTGCCAAAAGGGCCAGGTCCAACACTGGGCTTTAGGGAAAAGAGGGTTGAATGGGTTATCATCGGGGGCTGTGGGTGGGATGGTAACTAGGGGTCTTGGTACTGGGTGCAGGTGGGCAAATCAACTTTCCTTTGGCACACTTTAGGTGCGACAGCCGTGCATCGGTGAGCATCTGTGCTGCCGGTGCCATTAACTAGGAGTAGACATGAGGGGAGATATAAAGAGGTAAGTGGGGCTGGAACATGCCGCAGGAAGGGAATGTGGCACTGGAGCAAAGGTGGGAAAGGCTGTCACATGGGGATGAAGACACTAAGGGGAGCAAAGAGTAGGAAAAGGAAGACCAAGGCGGTTAGAGTGGCAAAAGCTTTTGAGATAGTTCGAGATTAAAGAAAAAGAGCAAAGGGGAACAATCGGGAGGCCTCAGGAGCTATGGAAAAGCGGCATAGAAAAGAGTGAGTAAAAGGCCAAAAAGTTGAGGAGTGAGTGAGAAAATCAAGAAAATCTGGGAAAGAATGAGTAAGGAAATCTGTGAAAAAGCAGCAAAGAATAAGTGAGAACGTCAAAGTAAAGCAGCACAGAAAGAGTGAGTAACTCTTGAAGAAGAGGCAGAGATGGGTATAAAAATCAAGAGAAGGCCGACAGGAGGCAAATAATGATTGAGAAGCCAAAAAAAGGGCAAAGCAAATATTAGTAACCAAGAGATAAAGTGCCAAAAGAGCTGATGGCATTAGGCCAAGAGCGGCAAAGAGTGGAGCACAGAGCTACAGAGATAGCATGAATGCAAGAGAGCAGAAGGTATAAGGAGAGAGAGAAAAGATATATTCAAGAGGGTATATTTGTAATATATTGGTTGAAATGTACAGCCTACTGGTTTGAAAACATTACATTATGGTTTTCCTTCATAACGTACTGGTAGACATGCATATATGAATGATTCACATACATGACTTATTGTGCTAGTTTATACACATAATGTATACGTGGGTATGTATAACATATTGTTAGGAATTTTGGTCGTTTTCAACCTTTTTGCTAGATGTTTATCACAAATGATCCAAGTGGTTAGTGCTTGAAATGCATATATATTAAATGGGATTGTACAATCCATGTATAAAAACCTGCCTCCAATTGTTTCATGATAAGCAACTTGTGACTCGCTCATCCACATTTTTAAAAGAAATAATGTAGCCGCTCATCTGTAATAACTTACGGCAGTTGAGTTCTGAACGTCACAATGCTTTCTGCCAGAGCCAGAAACTGAGGGGATGGGCTGGTCAGGTAATGGAGCATAATTAAAGCAGCTTTTTAAAGAGGAAAACAGAACATTGCTTTTCTTAATTCTGCTGTTTTTCTAGCTGTACTGTAATAGGCAGAAAGGAGATATTTTTTAAACATAAACAACAAAACAATTAAACATGACCTTCGTGCCATGAGTATCCGCAAATCATAGTCGGAGAATGTAAATTCCAACATTAGAGAATTATGCAGGAGTGTGAAAAGTGGGCTCAAGTTACATCCACGTCCTCCCGTTCTGGGTCTATTTCTGGCAGTGTACAAATATCCCCACGGTAAGCATGCCAAGCCTCCCATATCTTCCCCCATTTGCGGGGTCTCCCTCTGGCCACATACACGGATCTCTCCCGAAACATACACCACTCAAGGTCCTCAATCCATTTCCCCAGCTGAGGAGCTCGTCCAGCACCCCATAATTGTGCGATGTTTCGCTTGGCAACAATACATGCAAGAGTAACCCAAAATTTACCATGACTCGAGAGGTCGGAAGGCTCCCATACATTAAGGAGGCAACAACGTGCCTCAAGTGCAATCTGTACTCCCCACACCTCGCTCATTTTCTCATTAATCTTGATCCAATAGTTATGGATCTCCGGGCACTCCCACAAAATATGCATAAACGTTCCAACCATACCACATCCTCTACGGCAATCTGCATTTGAAGCAAGCCCCATGCGGCACAACCCTGGACCCGTGGTGTAGGACCGGTGAAGGATCCTAAGCTGCACCAAACGAAGTCTCATGGAAATCGCCACTTCCCGAGGGGAAGACACAGCCTCCCCCCAGTCTTTGTCATCCAAAACCAAGCCATCCGCAACACATTGTTCCCGGACTTTCACCAGGGGATCCTCAGTGTGATTGACCAATTTCTTGTAAACTAGAGAAATCGCTTTGGTAGGAAGATACCCATCCAAAATTCGATCCTCCAGCGGAGAGGCCACCGACGGTTTCACATCCCGTAGGATAGCCGCCGCTAGTGCATGCTTAATTTGTAAATAGCGATACCGCTCACTCTCATTCAGTTGGTGTCTGGCTTGCAGTTCCTCAAAGGTTAATATCCCCTTCTTACCCCATATGTCTCGGACCTGCGAGATACCAATCAGGTCCCAGCGATCGAAACCCTTCGACTTCCACAGACCACCCAAAGCTTCCGAGTTCCACAGTGGCGTGGCCATTGTTATCTTCCCCTCCCATTTAAGAGCTCGGTTAGCCTCATGCCACACCCGCGGCGAAACCGACGTCGGACCCAGCAGAGGAAACCTGCCGTGTCTGGCATACAAGACCCTAGTGTACTCACCCCCCCTGGCAACTAGCCACGATCCATGGCAAACCCGGAGTCTGCCGGAGAGCCATAGATCGCATGATTGATAGGGGCTAATTGGGAGGGCCAGTAGTATTTCCTGATATTGGGCAGTCCAATCCCACCATCATACCAGGGTAACATCAATTTGGATAGTGCAATCCGCGGTTTCCCGGCCCAGAGGAGTTGACGCAGCAATGATTCTATCTCATTAAAATAAGTGGGGGCTACGGGATCGAAGGAGTTTTGCAAGGCATATAAAAACCGTGTTAGCGCCATCATTTTAAACAAAACCGCCCGACCCAACAGGGAAAGTGGCAGCTCCCTCCATTTTGCAATATCACAACGGAGTCTGGCCAAGGGGGGACCCAAATTAGCGTTGAAGCGCACCTTAGGATCTCTTGAGACGTAAATTCCAAGGTAGCGAAAGCTTACCAGTTCGACTTTTACCGGACAGTTCGCTGGCACTCTAGGGGGGTCACCGCTCAACACAAAAAGGACCGACTTCGCCCAATTGATAGCGAAACCCGAGTATCTCCCATAAATTGCTAAGATGTCCAGAAAGACAATCAGGGACTGCCGGGGGGAAGTCAGGTACATGAGAATATCATCAGCGTAGAGCGAAATTGTATCCTCCCACTCCGGGGTCCATCGCAGCCCTTTGATTGATCTGTCCCAGTGTACCCAAGCCGCAAGCGGCTCCAGGGTAGGGCAAACAACAGTGGTGAAAGGGGACATCGCTGACGGGTGCCCCTCCCCAGCTGGTAATCGCGGGACTTATGGTTATTCACCACCACTCGGGCCAACGGAGCCGAGTACAGAAGACGGATCCAACTTATAAATTCTGCTCCGAACCCTAGCTTCACCAACACCGCAAACAGGTAAAACCATTCCACCCTGTGGAACGCCATAGTAGCGTCTAGCGACAGGAGCACCGCCGGCTCGTGAATGCGGGAAGCACCCGCCACCACTCCATGGAGTCTACGAAGATTAAGAGCAGTATTACGGCGCGACATGAAGCCGGACTGATCCGGGTGCACCAGTTCCGAGACAACTTACACCAACCGGTTGGCAAGTAACTTGGCTAGGACCTTAGGCTCCGCATTCAGGTGAGAAACGGTCGATAGGAGGAGCACTCCAACCGAGGTTTGCCATCCTTATAAATCACAATTATATTGGCGATGCGTTGGTCATAAGGATAGTACACCACTTTCTCTACTCTCAAGATACATATCTTTTAGGAACGGAGCCAGGCGGTCTGCATGCAATTTATACAGTTCTATGGGGATACCGTTCGGGCCCGAGGCTTTTCCGGAGTGAACCCCCCCGGATAGCCATCGCGACCTCGTCATTCGTGATAGCGGAATCCAGAAACTCCCTATGCTCAGGTGACAAGACGGGCATTGGAATATCTCGGATAACCTCCACATTTTCTTCCACCATGTACTGTCCCATCGAAGTGTAGACCTCCTCATAATAGCGGGCAAACTCATCCACTATACTCTGTGGATCCGTCTTGACACCCGAGCCCGCAAGCTGCAGCTCCAGCACCAGATGCGATCCCCAATCACCCTACTCCAGCCACGTAATCAATTTCCCAGCCTTATCGCCATGTTCATAAATTCTGCTTTGTGTGTTGGCATGTTGCTCCCTCGCGCTATCACAGCCCAAGTGTGTGTACTCGTCTCTAAGGAGACCGAGGCGGCGTACCGCCCCCGGATCCCCATCAGTGGAGACCACCCTTTCCAAGGCCGATAGCTCCGCCTCAATCCTGTCAATTTCCGCCCTACTCCTCTTTTTCTGCCCAGAGATTAGGGAGAGCGCCTCCCCCCTGACTACAGTTTTGTAGGCCTCCCAGACGGAGCAGCCGGAGTCAACTGTCCCCGCGTTCTCTCAGAAGTAGCTATCCGTAACACGTACTATCTCCTTTTTGGTAGTAGGGTCTCTCAACCGCCAAGCGCTAATTGCAGCTATCCCGGCCACATCACTTTGTCCGATTTTCAGTCGAAGCCAAATCGGCGAGTGATCAGATACTCCTCTAGCCAGATGACTCACTTCCTGAACAAACATCGCCTGCGACGCAGGCACCAACACATGATCAATCCTGGAGAAAGAGTGATGTGCCACAGACACATGTGTATACTCCGAGTCACCGGGGTGCTGAAGTCTCCACCCGTCCACCATGCCGGTTGCGGAGACAAAATCCGACAACCATCTACGAGAGGGCAATAACACACGGGAGGGGTACCTGTCCAGCTCACCATCCATCACAGCATTGAAATCTCCCCCCACCACCATGATACCGATGGGCAACGACAAAAACACCCTGCTCAAGTTGCGAAAGGTGTCTGTCTGCAGCGTGGGGGGAACATATATTGAAAGGAACGTGACAGGCCTACCCTCCCAGAGCCCCGAGATGCCAACATATCGGCCTCGATTATCAGACCAAGTCGCTTGTATGGTGAACGGGAAGGAGTTCTTAACTAAAATCCCTACCCCTCTAGAACCTGAGGCAAAACCGGAATGGGCCACCAGTGTATACCCTCCCCGGTGCAGCGCCATACATCTCTTACCCATGAGATGGGTCTCCTGTAGCAAAACCACATCTGGCGATCGTCGTCTGATTAGCTGCCCCACCATAGCACGCTTGATCTTATCTCCCAAGCCATTCACATTCCAACTGAGGACGCATATACCTAAGCCCAACCTAGTGGAAGGCATACTCATCCCCCGAGAATTCTGATGCATTCCGTGACACCCATAGCAGACACAGGTCATAAACAAAACACAAACCAACGAACACAAAACCCCTAAACCCAACTTGCCAACCCCCCTCCCTGCACCCCTGCATGCAACATATGCACATCCCCAACTAGCAGTGTGCCTGTCTCCCCAAGACTAACTACTGAATCTAAACGTAGAAAACGGAGGAGGACCTTACAACAGGCCACCGACCTCCACAATCCCAACCCACGAACAAACCCCATCAAGAATGTTTAATAAAAACCAAAAATGTTAATTATATCGATGGGGGAAAGAGTTCTCCCCGGTCAAACCAGCACCCCCACCACCATAGTCAAACTGACACGAACAGAAGAAAGTCACTGTTCCTCGTTTTCCGCCCGTGTGTCTTCCTCTGCATCCGGCACTTGAACACGGTCCAGCCAGTCCACAGCAGCCTCAGGATGGTCAAAAAACCAAGTCTTTCCGTCGCGCTCGATCCGTAGGCGGGCCGGGAACAGCATGGAGTATTTGATTTCCGCGGCCCGCAGCTGCCTTTTAATTGCCATAAAACCCTGCCGTTGTTTCTGGACTGTCTGGGTGAAATCGGGGAAAAAGAGCAAGGAAGCGTTCTCAAATGCCAGAGGTCCGGAGGATCTTGCCGTCTGCAGGATGGCATCCTGATCCCGAAAATGTAATATGCGTGCAATCATAGGACGAGGTAGCGCCCCTGTCTTTGGGCGTCTGCCAGGAACTGTATGGGCTCTCTCCTCCGTAAACAATTTACGGAGGCCCTTGGGTTTCAGGTGGTTCAGGATAAGATCTTCCACAAAAAGATCCGGGGCCTGCCCCTCTGATCTCTCCGGTACGCCTAGGATGCGGACGTTATTGCGCCTCGCCCGTCCCTCATATTCATCCAGCTTTCGGTCACATTGAGCCTGAGATGCCTTCAGGTCTCTCACCTCCCGCTGAAGTTCCGACACATCATCTGTGAGGCTCGATGTTTTGATCTCAAGTGACTTGACCTTTTCGGTGGTTTTTGTGAGGTCCGCGCGAATGAGGCCCACCTCAATAGTCACCGTGTCCAATTTGGAGTCCATCCTACCAAGGGAGGACTGGATCCCGGTGATCGCTGCCATCAGGTCCTTCATCGTCGGGTCCTCTCCGGAGGGGTCACCCTCCTGGCCACCCGCTTGAGCGCGCTTCTCGTCCACCGGGGAGCCCTTGGAAAAACTGTACTTCTCCAGTCTATTAGACTGCACCAGTCTGGTAGTCTTAGATGTTTTTGGCGGCGGTTTTTCGGGGTCCCCTCTCGCAGCCATTCTCAACCTCTAGCAGGACACCACCTCCACCGATCGAACAAGGCCGCGGCAATGTGTCGCCCAGTCGATCAAAGCCTGTCGATCGCGGGTTTCTCCGTCCCAGCAGGGGGAGCACAGTGTGAACAAGTCTGAGAGGGGAACCCGGAGGCACCACAGATGCGACACGACTTCCATGGATCGAGTGCCACCAAGCACTTCCGGAACCACTCGCCGTTGTTGTTGAACTCCAGAGCGGGCAGCGCCACACGCGGGGTCCTGGTGACGTTTCCTGTAGACCCAAAACTTCCAGGCGACCATATTAGGTCATCGGAGCACACAAATCGTTCAAAATTCCACCTGGTGGCTCAGGTGCTGGTCCCCCACCCAATGGTAGGGACGGGGCTCGGGATAATGTGCTGGATGGCAAGTCAGGATGTGGCGGCCGGCGGAGCCGATGCTCAAGCGGCCATTTTGATCGCTGGCGCGGCTCCTCCAGAAAGGAGATATTAATCACAAAGGGCCCGATTCACAGAACTAATTTGAGACACAATCCTAAACTTACTACTTTTGGTGTTCACAGAAGGCACTAACTACTTTTGGTTAAACTTACTACTTTTGGTTAGACTTACTACTTTTGGTATTCACAGAAGGCATTTGATAGTAGTAAAGTTATTTTACTACTACTAAATGCCTTCTGTGAATACCAAAAGTAGTAAGTTTAACCAAAAGTAGTAAGTTTAACCAAAAGTAGTAAGTGCATTCTGTGAATACCAAACGTAGTAAGTTTAGGATTTTGTCTCAGATTAGTTCTGTGAATCGGGCCCAAAATGTTTATTTTTGCACTCCTTAGCTAATGTTAAAATATTTCTGAATGTTTCCACACATTCAAGCTACTTCTCCTTTTTATTAACCCCTTCGCTGCGGGGTGTTTTCCCCTCCTGTGCGGGGGGGAGGGGACGCGCGCGGCGCCCCCATGCTGATGACGAGCTGAGCTCGTCTTGAGGCAAAGCTGAGCTGCCCTCATGACGAGCTGAGCTCGTCACGGCCGCACCCGTTTTTAGAACGTTCAGCACAGCGGGGAAATTAGCCCCGCGTGCGAACGTGCCAGCGGCCGTGACGAGCTCATGAGTGGAGCTCAGCTGTACTCCATGACGAGCTCAGCTCTTCAACAGCATGGATGAGGTTAAAAAAAAAACAACGAACTTGTACTATCTATAAAAACTGATTGTAATCTCATTTTCAAGTAAATATCTAACAGGTTTTTAAATGTGTTCAAACTTGAGCTAGAGATTCTGTTTTTAGTTTTCAGTTTCAGTTTCAGATCTTTATTCGGATACATTTTATGGTTTAAAAAAAAAAAATTCAAGCAGAAAAAAGAACAAGACCCGAGCTCCGTGGGAACAATGCAATATAGACAACAAGTATCGCAAATAGTAGCATTACCAAGGTAATATGAGCCGAGCGGGCCTGTGGGAATAAACAATAAGAGGAGAACAGGGAAAACAAAACAGACAACTGGGGTCCAACATTAGCACCACCCGCCCCCACCCCCTTGTCCACCAGACAAGGGGAAAAAAGAAATAATCCGGGAAACTATGTGGTCGCGTGCGTTGTTGTGAAGAACCATAGTGAGGGAGCTGTGTGTCTGAGAGGTGCAGAAGTCTGAGGTATCGGGGGCATGCCAGTTCTCGGAAACTCAGTTATAAGTAGGGTCAGGAAGGGTTGCCACATCTCTGGGAAATCAGACCCCTTGCCAGCTGTTGTGAGGGTTAACGTTTCCCAACACCAGCCAAAGTCGCTGTAGCCATCCGGAGTGTGTTGGGAGCTTGGCAGAGCGCCAATGCACAAGGATATTCTGTGTGGCTGCGCCTAATGCGATGGCAATCAGTCGGCCCCTGCGGGATTTTAGCAGGTACATCATGGGGTTGGGTAAGCCCAGGAGAATATATGTAGGAAATCTCAGGCGCTGCGTCTCAAAATGGGTGTCTATCTCATCGAGCATCTGAGACCAATATGATTGGAGACGTTCACAGTCCCAGAGGAGACGCAGTAGGGTGCCCACCTCCCACAATCCCTCCAGCAAAGGGCACTCTGTCGGGAATCAAAGCATGTAGGCGCTCTGGCGTTTAATACCAGTATGTGGCTATCTTAGTCAGTGTCTCAGTGAGCCCTGTGTGGTATGCTGAATGTCTAGCCCTGTGATATATGCCTTCCCATTCCTTGTGACTAAGCGTACTTCCTAGGTCTCGTTCCCATCGTGCTCGACCAGCGCTATATGTGTACGTAGAGGACGTCAATAACTGCTTATATAGGTCGGAGATTATTTTTTTATCGATGTGCGGGTGAAGAGCCATTTCTCATAGGAGGTCCAAAGGCGCTGAGCCCCAGGTTTAATGTGCGGTTGAAGCGCCCAATGCCTGAGCTGCAGGTAGGGCAGGCGCTCTGATTCAGGGAGGCCGTAATCTGTCCTGAGTTGTGGAAATGGGATGATCCCTTCTAGGTCGAAGAGGTAGCCCAGTGACCGACATAGAATGGAACGCCAGGCGGAAAAGGCCCTAGAATCCATGCCAAGTTGGAATTCTGGGTTATAGAACAGTGGTGTGAGGGAGGAGGGATAGGTAGTCAGATCATGGGCAGTGTTGGTGCGGTCACAGGACGCCATGATCGTGCTTGTGATGTATGATGCATAGAGATTGGGTGGCCTGTGTGGCTTGCGGAGAAATGGAATGCCTTGCAGAGGCATGGCTGCCACTGCCTGGTCCTGGAAAAACCAGTGCTTCTCCGAATCTGGGCGATGCCATTCCACTAAATATCGGAGCTGGGAGGCATGAAAATAGAGCTGTAGGTCAGGGACCCCTACCCCTCCCCTCTCCGGTGGAAGTATCGCTATCGCATGTTTAAACCGGGGCCTGCGACCCTGCCAAAATAAATGTGCTAAATCTGATTGGGTCTGTTGAATCCAGCCTGAGGGAGAACAGAGGGGGAGGGTGTGGCTCACTGGTTAGAGGAGGTAGATACTGAAGCAGAGGTCAGACCCGGGACCAGGGTTCAATTCCCGACGCGGCAGGGTCTTGAGCCCAAATAGCCACGGACTCGATAATTCTCGTTTCGGTACCTACTCGGATCACGGGTTCACACTCTGCAGCTCTGGGCATCAGCTTGCTTAATCTCCACTACGGCCCCCCCCCCTGCGGCGGGATGCCTGGCTTCCACCTTGGGGAGGCCCAGTGCTGGTATCTCACAGGGAAAAAGCCAGGACGGCTTCCCAAGGCAAGCGCCGAGATGCCTTCGGGTAATCGAGCGCTATATAAGAACGCATAATAATAATAATAATAATAATAATAATAAGGGTCTGAAAAAAATACAGGATCTGGGGGAAGATGGTCATCTTAGTGGCTGCTATCCTGCCTTGCCAGGAAAGATTATAGTGTTTCCACTGTCCAAGTTCCTTACAGATGTGTGCGCGGAGGATGGAGTAGTTGGTTTCATTTGTGGCTTGTATAGTGGGGTCTAACTGAATTCCCAGGTACGGAATCGAGGATGTTGACCATTGTATGGGGTGTTCTTCTTGTAAGTGAGCTAAAGTGGGCGGGGAAAGGGAGATGTTGAGTGCGATTGACTTGTCCATGTTGATCTTAAATCCCGAAGCCTGCGCGAAGCAATGCTTTCAATGAAGAGGGCTCGCAACGCAGGGATCAGGTTGGGCAGGGAAAGCAGGATGTCATCCGCGTACAGACTTATAGTATGTACATCTCCGCCAAACTTGATCCCCGAGATAAGAGAATGGCGCCTAATCCGTAATGCTAACGGCTCCATATACAGTGCGAATAGAAGGGGTGAAAGAGGACACCCCTGTTCGGTGCCTCTTTTTATGGGAAAGCGAGAGGATGTGTGACCATTCACCCAAACCGTTGCCTTGGGCGAGCGGTAGCAATTAAGGATCCGAGTGCATAGCTTCTCACCGAAGCTGATGCGCTGCAGAACTTGCTCCAGGTAGGGCCAATGTATCCTATCGAAGGCCTTTTCCGCATCAATGGCCAGCAGCATGTATTCTCCCTTAGTGCGGGATGCCTTCTCGATTAGGTGCAGAACTCGCTTGGTATTATCACTTGTCCGTCTCTGCGGGATAAAGCCTGCTTGATCCGGCTCAACTAGTTGGGGCATGTAAGGTGCTAGGCGGGTCGCTAATATGCTAGTGTATAGTTTAATATCTATGTTCAGTAGGGAGATCGGCCTGTATGCACCGCAGGATGTTTTGTCCTTCCCGGGTTTTGGGATAACCACTATAGACGCTTCTAGCATCTCCTCTGGAATGGCCCTAGTTTGTGCAAAGGTGTTAAACAGGTCCCATTGTAGAGGGGCTACCTGGGTGCAGAATGTTTTATAAAAGGCCGCTGAATAGCCATCTGCCCCGGGTGACTTGCGCACTTTGAGGCGGGAGATCGCCCCTATAACCTCTTCTGTCCCAATATCCCTATCTAAATAGTCGTCCTGCGCCTGTGTAAGGGAGGGTATATGTGCTGCCGCTAGATAGTCGGCGCTATGGTGAGCGTCTAGGGGGTCGCCCGAGTAGAGCTCTGCGTAGAAGTCTCTAAAGACTTCCGCTATTACCGCATCGTCAGGGACAAGTTCGCCGCCAGAAGAGCGGATGGCCTGAACACCCTGCCCCTGTCTGGCCTCCCTCAGTTTGTGGGCCAAGAGGTGACAATAGTATGAGTGGCAAAGGCGGAGTGCCGCATATTCGGCCCTGTCCTGGTCTAATGCTGTGAGCTGCTTTCGTTCTATACACAATTGGCGCCAGGTCTGTGAGGCGCCAGTCCACTGGTGCATCTGCTCCAGCTCTGCGACCCGTTGGGAAAGCTCAGCCCTTTTACGACTATGTTCCAGGTTGGTGGCCGAGGATATAGCTATGAATTCCCCCCATATGACTGCCTTTAATGCGGCTCACTGTGTCGCTAAAGAGGTGTCTAGGTTGGCTTTGAGGGTGGGGTAATTTGCATTGGCTTTTTGAATCTGTTCGACTCAAGGCATCGCGTAAGCGCCAATGTCTAAGAGGCTGCCGTATTGGTGGGAACTTAAAGGAGGCAACGACCGGAGAGTGGTCTGACAAGGAGGCTGTCAGGATCTCGGTATCAGTTGCAAGCGTATGCAATGGGGAAGAACTAAGGAGGTAGTCTAGCCTAGTGTATGTTTTATGCGTTCCTGAATAAAAAGTGTAGGCTCGGCAGCGGGGGTGAAAGTGGCGCCAGAGATCTATAAACTCCAAGTCCTGGAGACGGGCTCGTCCAGCCGGGGAAAGAGCGCCTGTCTGGCCTGTCCGCTGGCACGAGCGATCATTAAGATTATCAAAGACTAGATTCAAGTCACCCCCCAGTAGTAAGCGTGGTTCTGCGTTGGCTGTCGCCTTAGTGAATGCGTCATGGAAAAACTTGTCTTGCCCCTCGTTGGATGCGTATATAGATAGACCCTGCTATAAAGGACACCTCTCCCAGCAAGAATTGATATGTGAGCAGTCGGCCCCTTATCTCGGCTTCTTTCTGTAGCACTCTACCCTGAAAGGATCGGGCGACCAGTATAGCAACCCCAGCTGATTTAGAAGGATTAGAGGAAAACATCTGTGTAGGGAAAGCGCAATATTTCATCCTATGATGATCCTTGGGGAGGAGATGGGTTTCTTGTAGGAGGCAGATGTCGGCTTTGGAGTGCACCAAGTAGTGAAGGACAGCTCTACACTTAACCGGGTTATTCAAGCCTCGCTCATTTAGAGTAAGGATTCTAAGAGAGGTGTTTGGCATCTAGGTTTGAGAGAGGGTGAAAGCCATGACATCAGCTGCATTGCGTATCAAGGGATGGGGAACAGGGAGAAAAGGATTATGACCCGGTGTCGAGCATCCCTCACGGCATAAAAAAGAGGGTTGTATGAGGGGACCCAAACCCAAAAGACCTAAAAACCCTTCAGAAACAAAAATCCAAAGTAATACCAAAACAAGAATATTTCAAATGAATAGGATTAGAAAAATAGTCTGTCATCCCGAGATGACCAGGAATTCAACAAAATGAGGTCCATAGTGTGACCAGGAGGAGAGCCTCAGCCCCACCCACCGCCCACCCAAGATCAATGGAAGGACATTTAGAAAGATCGATGACTCCTGGTCAGTTACTTGGTGCAGGACCCATCTCCAGTGAGGGCCTCTGACACAGAAATGAGGGCTTCTTGTTGACTCCTGGCTATTTCTGTCTTGTCTAGTTTCCGGGTGTGCCTCAGTCGGCCCTGTCGCTGCCACCCTGACAGGGAGATCTCAGGCCCCGAGCTGGTGCTGCGTTGGTCATCTTCATCACTCGGTACAGCGAGGCCCAATAATCAGCAAGAGTCTGCGAGTGATCGAAGCTGGTGAAGTTAGCCATTAAAACGAAAGATAAGTCGGAAGGGATTACCCCAGGAATATGGAATCCTCTGCTGTCGGAGGTGTTCAGTCACAGGGCGAAACTGCCGGCAACGCTGAAGTGTGATTAGGACCAGGTCCTGAAAAAGCACCGGAGAGTGTCCCTGAAAGGTGATGGGGTGGAGAGATTTCGCTCTGGAGAGGATGGCTTCTTTGGTTCTGAAGTCCTGAACGCACACAAGAATGTCTGCTGGGGAGCATTAGTCGCACGGGGTGGACCAACTCTGTGTGCTCTGTCCAGAACAATCTCAGCTTCATGGAAGGCGCCTAGTATATAGTGGAAGAGGCCCTTGCCAAATGCAAACAGGTCTCTAGTGTCCTCTGATGTCTTTACTTCCCGGACCAGGATGTTATGTCTGCGAGACCTGTTTTCCAAATCTTCCAGGTGCATTTGGATGTCCACATGCTGGTCTTGTAGCTGTATTACCTCCTGTTGGAGCATTGTTGACTCGGTCGCTGCGGTGTCGCGCTTCTCCTCTAAGGCGGCCACTCGATCCCCAACGTCTTCTACATCTCTGCGAATCTCCTTGAGCTCCGCTGTGAAATCGTTCTTCACAGATTGCAAGTCATCCCGGAGGGTTAGGATCAGCGACTCCAGGAAGGCCTTTGTCATGGGTTCATCCCCGGGATTTGCAGAGTGCTTTGGGGCCTCGGCCACGGGAGCTCCCATAAATCCCATAAATCAATTACTTTTACAACTCATTCTCTATATAAAAACATCATAAAGTGCACATTGAATTGCGAGCGTGTACTGACAATTTTACAAAGGTACCTACACGGGCCATTAACTCATCATTTTCTAACTTACAGATTGTTAAGTAAGCTTCTTCTAAATGTATGGGTCGTTTGTTCTAAAAAAAATGGGAGCAAAAACAGATGGGTATATCAGCTATAAAATTTACAAAAGAATAAAAAAATGGAGTGTTGTCTGCCCACTCCTGTCATCACATGGGCAAGGTAATTGACCCGGATTCGCAGTGTACCCCAAAGGAAAACAAAGCAGAAATTTAACTGTATCAGCCCTTAGACGAAACAATATGCCAAGTTTGGGATAGATTGCTAGCGCCCAAAGATGTCTTTCAAAGGCTTCACTTTCTTGGTCCTGGAGGTGGACATGCTCTTCCGACACTCCTAGGCGAGTTGTTGAGTGGGATATAGGCGTTAGAAAGAACACAGCCGGTCCACGGTGGTGCTGGTACGTCCACTCTGCGTGGGCGCCAGGCAAACTGCGTGAATTGTGCGCCTCCACTGTGGACCAGCGTGGAGCTCCGACCTTGGCCACTAGATAGGCTCCCCAAAGGTGAAGGTAGGTGCGTACCACGGTCACGTTGGCCCCACTAAAATCCGGCACTGCGTGCAGCCGTCGCTTCAGGGTAGTGCCAATGTCCAGTGGAATGGAGTTAGGGTTGAGCTACTCACTGCCAGGCCGGGCCTCGAAGCTGGAAGGCACAATTCAAGGTAGGCCAAGCAGGCCCTGTGTCGCTAGCCTCTCTCCTAGTACTCAGGATGTGTGGCACCAGATCGCAGCGCGATCAATGTTCACCAAAGGGCAGGGGTATCCATATGTTAGTCCGCGGGCCCTCTCACCCAGCATATCTGTAAGGGGCCGCTCTTATCGGGTATCTGCAGGGAAAGCGGCCCTCAGGGGCAAGGCCCACCTCCACGAGGCGTAGACGGCGCCGTAGAGTTGGGTCGGCGGTATGCCCGGTGGTGGGGCAGATGATCAGGCAACCTCCGGTTCCCGGGATCGGCTGCACGACGCTGTATGTTGGGGAGGTCTCCAGGAGATCCAAAAGTCCGCTTAGACCGCCATCTCGACTCTCCACTCCCCTGGCGGGTGATCCCAAAATCGAGGACGGGGATTCTCGCAGCCTGCTGTGCTACTGGGCCCACCCAGTGCGCGTGCAACTCTTGGCTCGGGCACAAAAACAACTCGCTTTGAGCCTTGAAAGCCGTCCGGTTAGGGCAGGAGGCGTCCGGTCTGTCTCCCGGAGGTCCGAGCGCCCCCGCAGGCAGCACGAGGAGTATGGCCGGGGCCGTGCTCGCGTCTCCGGCTCCAGCAGGAATGGGTCAGACTGGCGGTCTCGGGTAGCCGACGATGGCGTTGGACAGCCCGCAGGTCATCCGGGCTGTCTTTAGGGCAGCTCGGCTCCAAGCAGCTAGCCTCGATGGCCGGAGCTCTGGACCACCGCGTTGTTGAAGCCGCCTCTCGGCTCTGGCGAGGGGAGGTCAGGTCTACCTCCTCGTGGTCCCCATGGGGCAGCGGTGTGCGTCGGTTACATCGAGGGTCTCAGAGCAGGTATGAATAGAATGTCATCGGGGGGTATCCCAAGGTCACCCCAAGCTAATTCAGGCCTCGCAGGGACCGATCTGCGCTGAATTGGGCAGACGGTGGGCAGGAGCTAAGAACAATGCATCCTACCTCGCCGTCATCTTGGCCACCTTCGGATACATTTTATCCATAAAAGCACAGATCATCATGGTAAAAAGGGAAACATAACAATCCATAGACAAGTGCCAGAAAAGAAAGAAGTCATGCATAACAATTAATATAACATAAAATCAATATATACAAAGAATCCCATAAATCAATTACTTTTACAACTCATTCTCTATATAAAAACATCATAAAGTGCACATTGAATTGCGAGCGTGTACTGACAATTTTACAAAGGTACCTACACGGGCCATTAACTCATCATTTTCTAACTTACAGATTGTTAAGTAAGCTTCTTCTAAATGTATGGGTCGTCTGTTCTAAAAAAATGGGAGCAAAAACAGATGGGTATATCAGCTATAAAATTTACAAAAGAATAAAAAAATGGAGTGTTGTCTTCCCACTCCTGTCATCACATGGGCAAGGTAATTGACCCGGATTCGCAGTGTACCCCAAAGGAAAACAAAGCAGACATTTAACTGTATCAGCCCTTAGACGAAACAATAATCCTCTCTCCCAGCGTCCAATTGGCTTTAGGAGGTAACTAGGTAGGGTATTTGATTCGCTCACAACTGGCAAATAACTTTCTACAGATTTTTTTCAGAATCTCCCTTTTGAATCTTGAAGTCCTATAGTGATCATATAAACACCCCCGAATCACTTTTGTATTCATGCCAATGGATTTCCGGGTTTGTAAAAATCTGAGCATGGTTGATACTGTCAGTTTTCATATTTGCAAACATGCTCTCTGTTCCATATGAAAGAGCTACGCACCAAGGATTTAAATGCTTTGTGGGAAAGGTAATAGTGCAACCATGTGTTAGAAGAAATAAAATACTCCCCGCTATACAGAGTTCCACAACCTTATAAAGGAACTCGGTGTTCAGCCTCATTCGTCTATATGGTCATGCAACTCCTTGGTTATTTGCAATATCCTTATGCATGACATGCTGCACTTTATCCCATATATAATGAACAAGTTATACATCAAGGTAAAAATGTATTCTGGATAGAAAGGGCCAAGCAAAGCAAATCTGTACAACTATTGATTCCGTGTATTAGACGGTAATTTAATTTGAATTCTCTCTAGAAGCCTAAGGTAAAAAGTTGTTCATTGCATGCTAGTACTAATTTAGTTTAGGCTTGCTTTTTAGGGTGTGGCAGAAAGAGGGACCATATTATTTACTTCATACTCTGGTCATAAAGAACAATTTTATGAAGCATGGTATCCTTAACTCATTGTTTATTCAAAAAGTCCATGATCATATTCTATTTCTTTATTAGCTCTATGCAGTTCTTTGTTGTAGACCACGCATACAATAAGTAACATTATTCCCTGCCTCCATTTCTATTTCATTTCCACACTTCTTTATGATTTTCCTTTCAGCCAGTTCATCTCATTATTTTTCAGTGAAAAATGTTGTAACCTTTAAATAGTTCTTATGCATTAGTGTCTTAACTTTGATGTTCCCAGTATTTACTGTTCACTCTCTGATCCCATCCCTTTTCTGGGCTGCCTTGTCTTCCTGGGACATTTTGCACCACTGGATGGATTTTTAGACTGCAGTGTTAAAGCTAGCTTAACTGTCTGTGCAGAGGCGAGAAACAAATCTTGCTGCCTCCTGGCAGGAACATTGATTTCAGTTTCTGTACCTGCTGTTTTTTAAAGCCTTTTTTAACACCGTGGTATTTTTGCCTTTCAGAAATACAGATATTCATAGTATTGTTCTTTCTGGGCGTGGGATATTCCCAACCAAGCTGTAATTTCGCCCATAATGTCTTGAATTGTATGGTATTTGCCTGCAAATTCCATCTTTACTTCAGGTCTTTAAAGAGTAAAGGCTAGATGTGCAATAGTGTTTTGTGGCCTTAAAGCCCGCACTTCACAAACTTACAGGGGTTGAAACCGTGAAACACCTTTGCGCAATGTATAATAGCCAGTTTAAAAATCACAAAAGGGATGCCCCCCTCCTGTATGCAATGTATCAATTGTATCTTTTTCATAAAGGTGAAACTGTCTTTTGGAACAGCTTCCTCTTTGAGAATCATGACTGCTGGCCTCTTTGGGAGCTTACAGTGGTCTAGAGACTGCTTCCATCTCCCCACAATGTCTTCCCTGGATGCGAACATGATTTTTAAAGCAACACCTACCTCTTTAATGACACAAGCTGTTTTTAAAAAAAAATTACTTCCACTGAACGCCCATGGAATCCTTTTGTCCCTGTCCAGCTTTCATATCTGAGTTTGCAGTAATTTGTAGTGGTGACAAAATGCCTCCTGACAGTAATATTACAAATACACATTTTACGGATATACATTTTGCAATGCAAATGGTTATTATATCAGTTACATCACAAAGTGAAGCACCAGGTGTGTGAAATTTGCACATGCTGGTTTGTGAACAGGGCATTGTCCAATAACCCCGAAGTGAGCTTAGGATGGAACCAAAACACTCATTGATAGGACCTTGGAGATCATTTATAGTCCAGTGATGGGCGGACATCTCTCCAAAATTGACTGATGTCCCATCCACCCTGTTTGCATTCTAAATAGGATGCACTGGACATACACCAACTTTGGTGGGGTCCCGCATCCGCCAAACTCTAAATAATCCCTTGCATTAGCACACCAGACAGCTCACAAGCTTGTACTACTGACCATCTCTTCCCAGAGTTCTGTGTAGCTATATAGAATAACAATAAAGGAGACAGTCCGGGAAGCTGCCCCTTCCCTTTTTCATTGATGGTCCTGTACCTGGCTGCTCCACTCCACCATCACAGATTTTTCAGTTCAGCTAATTGTAAGATGCAGAAACTGGAGCAGAGATGGCACCACCTCATAGGTGCAGGAGATCCATGTAACCTGAAAACAGTCTATCCCAAGTACGCTTAATAGTCAAGATGCAGTACAGAGGTGCCAGCTTTATCAGCTGACCTGCAAAGGCTTGCAATAGCTTGAGCACCCTCAACCATTGTAGAATTTGATTTTGGTGTTCAAACTATTCCTGAAGAAAAGGGAAGATGTCAAGTCTTCAGGTCTGTTTGTTTAGGTTTTGCCTACTGACATCTTTAGCTGTTTGTTGACAGCGAGATCTATTGTATTCAGTATATACCTAGAGTGTGCTTTATGTCTATCCTGCTCATGATTCAGTGGCTTTCCTCCCTAATTTTGTGTTTGTCCCCTCAAAGTAGCTTTTTGGTCTCACAGTCTTTTGATTGGATTAGTTGTACCCTTTCACCCTTTTACAGCTGGCTTGAGAAGACTGGTTTTTTTCATTTAGCACTCCACAGTAGTTCATGCCTTTTTTCCTCGCTCTCTACCTGTCAGCATCTTCTCCTATGTTTTTTTTTTTACAAAAGGACATCTCACTCACTTTTTGATCGCAGCCCATCTTTGCTTAGGGTCTGGCAACCACAACGTGCTACTGGGCTTCTCCTCATTTAGTGCCACACCTTATTGTTTTATTTTCACTTTGCTGTTCTAAAAAGCCACCTTCGATGTTGAAACTGTAAAGTGAAAAAAATCAAAAATGTCTCCCTGGGCATTACGGCGCATGTGAAAAAACAGTAGCCATCTTGGAATGCTTTTTCTTCTTCTGAGAAAACCCATTTCAAGATGGCCAGCTTTGAAGGTGCACCCCATTGGGTTTCCCGGTACTTGTTTTTTTTTAATGAAGGTAAATTGCTTCTAGCTCTACCCTTTATGGTATGCTATTGCTAGCTAATGGACACAAAGCTGATATGCTTTCAAATCAGGAAGGAGGATGCATTTCTCTAAAGTCGGAGATATAGACAGGTAGGAAGAATATTCACACTATAAGATGGTTTCCAACAGTAATGAGCACTCTCCTGAGCAGATTGGGATCAAATTATTTTGGCATTCTTTTCTTTCTAAATCTATCATCTTTTTTCAGAGTTCTACTTCTATGAATGTTACGTCAGCCACAGAAGGGACAAATGGTTTAACAGAGAACAATGAGCAATTGAAAGAAGACTTGGATAACAAGACAGATGATCACAGAGAAGAGATTGCTAAAGGTACTGAATTAGTTAGTCTATAAGTATTATACAATAATGTGTGTGTAACGGTTTGCATTCCTCTGTGATTGTGATGTTGATCCAGCGATCAGGGATCGATAATTTTTCACATACATAGGCCTATTTCCGCTACCAAACTAATCCCTTCGCGCTGGGTGTCAGTATGATGTAAGTTTATACCCAACTTACCAAAGTACATCACAGAACCTGCATTTCTCTTTAGCACATGTATTAAATGTGCCGACAGACCTATTGGTTAATTAGTTGATGACAATAATTATGTACTCATCTATACTACTAAATAACAGACTCAGCGTACATTTTAATATTTTATCTTAAATAATGTGGAGTAAAAATAATGCTCATCAAGTACTTGTTATAAAATGCAAACCAGGGATCATCACAGTGAAAATATGTTAGCAATGTACAGAAACAAACTCATAGCAAATAACAATGCATTGAAGGAGTGGATAGACGAAGAGAGAAAAGTTTGAGAGTCAAAATACATCTCCAAATGATAATGCAAATTCAAAATATCATCTATACTAACCCAAATAAGATATCAGGGAAATCTACCCTCTTGGCCAAAGAAGGGCAGTGGGACCCCTCGAGAAGATTCGAGTGGCAAAAGATTAAGGTTGGGATCAGGATCAGAAAGCAGGTAGGCCTCTATCTGCAAACAGCAAAACCGACGACAGCGATGATCTCCAGCTAGCTGGCCTACACCTACTCAAACCACACCCAAGGGGCACCTCAATTATACTCTAAAACGTAAATGTCCAACACACATTTGTTTCAGTATTCGTAAAATCTCTGACTCTCATTGGCTAAGAACGGGGGTGTTCTCTCAAACCACTCTCTGCGTGATCTCTTAATCAGATGTCCCATTGTCTTGAACATTCTGCATGACGGCTGATTCTACCCTGGAAACAATTTTGAACACAAACACAGCTCATATTTCCTGAAGAGTATTGTATGTATCAAATGTATCAAGTCTTTCACGCTTTCTTTGTTTGCCTCTGCCATCTCATGAGGAAGTTGCATTGTTTGCACTTGCTTATCAAAAATGTCTTCCAGAGCTTGGCAGTCAGTCAGCACACTGTGAAGGTTTGATTCATGCATTTTCATTTTCTGCTCTCATTTCAAACTCATTTTATTTCACTTCTTCTAACAAACATTTAACCCCAAACTAACATGCGGGTAAGTAGGCCCATGCTCGCCTTTTCTACTGTAAAAATAAACACATAACATTATTATTTTCATGAAATGTAATTTAATTGCACACCATCCCAGCATTGCACTAACCCATGCACAACCCATGTTATTCCTGACAAAATATTGTTAACATGCACAAAAGCAACATTAGTCATTATTTTTCTTAAAGCTTAGCAGAATGCGGCCTAGTTTTCATGCATTAGCGCACACATTAGTTTGCACATGGGCAAAAGCATTTCCCCTTATTTTAACGTTTATTAATAAAATATTCACTGCACACTGTTAATAAATGTTACTGAGGGTTCAATCCGTGCAGGTTTTATTTTCGCAAAAACCCTGCTCCATCAATCCCCCTTTGATGGCGTTTTTGAGCCATCATAAAATACCCAACATGATATAATTTGCCACTTAATTTTTAAAAGGTTGTACTCCTTTCTCATTTTATCATTCTTCCATCTAAGTCTTTCATGAGCTCATAGTAATTTCCTCTCTTATCCTCTAATTCTATCTTTTCTCTCTTCCTTTTTCTGGCTCTACGTTTAAGATGTGTCTCTTTCTTTCTACAGTTACTTCAACTAGTGAAGTAATACATATTAATATTTTTCCTAATATGCTGTTCCCAAAAGTAGAAAAGCAATTTCCCACCGAGGAAAAACTCCTACCAAGTTTCTCCCAAACACCATCAACCTTCAGTTGTATCAAATCGTCATGAAGTTCAGTAATATTTTTTATTATACCCGTCAAGTTTGTTACTTTTGTCAGGGATATAAGTACAGCATTGTTATATATTCAACATGCTACAGACACCACCGTCTTTTGCCAATAATATATCAAGGGCAAGTCGATTCTGTAAAACCATTGACCTAATCGCAACCATTTCAGTATCAATCATCAGGAACCCACTAGCAGTATCAGGTGATAAACGATCAACCACTGTAGACAATTTTCTAATGTTGTGTGAATTCAGAATAACTCCAACTGAATGTATCAGTGCTCCAAAAATATCCCCTATTATCTCTGAATAACTTGCTCCTCTCTTATTACGTATAAAAATGTTTGTTTCATTTCATTAATCTTATTATTCCTATCTATGTGATAAACTTTAGGAAAGAATATGCCTAATAACAATGTCCATACCAACTTGCAGGTAACCTGTAATAAGTATTCTTAGAACACACATAGTAAATTCCCAGGAAAACAGGATCAGTTCCTCCTTTCAATCCCCAACTTCCTTTAATTAAGAAAGTATGCTCACATTCACTAGAGCCAATGAAGTAACTATGAAGTTTAGTATTTTCTCTAAATACACAAAGCTTTCCTCTATGTAGAAAATCTAGAGTCATGGCAGCATAAGTCTCACCCTTTTTATAATCACCCTCTCTGAAAGCCCATGGAGGTACATAAGACTTTTTCTCAGCAACTTTCGTTTTTGAAATCTCGTCTTCTATCTTCTACCATATTCATAAATTCAATCTCTTCATGCCATAATTTACAAGTTAAATTATTTCTATGTGCCTCGATTGTATCTATTTGTTTATTACTAATGTAAAAATCTCCCATGTATGCTCCATAAACAATCTTCAAATGTCTCCTAATAGGATCTCTGAAAATATTAAATCAAAATTTGAATAATAATATTCTAATCCTTCCCTCTCATGAAATAGACTAGTAAAAACACTACAAGACACACCATAGGTTAAAGGTACGTGATGATATGTCACCCCCTCTGAGAGAGACAATGGTAATTGCATACACACATAACAATCTCACGCGTTCATTGTATTAACATACTCCTTCAACAATTTAGTAAAAACCTTTAACGAGAAGTCATGAATTGATTTATCATGATGATAAACACTATCATCATCTATCTTCTCTACATTAGTTTTTAAATTTTCTTTAGAAACAGAATCTAGTTAAAACATTATTAGTATTATTTTTGTGATTAGTCACTATTAGAACAGGCGCAATAAGTGTTAACCAGACCAAAGTTAGTAGTAAAACACTACATAGGCAAGTATTAATACATTTACGTTTAAAACTATGAATTTGATATCATTCTCTCTTGCTTTTGCCATTTTTAAATTCTATAAAAAATATTAAAAACCTAAATATTCTAAAAGCTTTTGAATGAAAAAATGTATCCAAAAGCCACCTAGAGCAGTGTATCGCTACACTTTAGGCCTCTCCTCTTTACCCTAACTTTTTCTTTTCTTTTTTTATATATCTTCTTCATCTTCAATCTTTTGTTATTTTCAAAATAATCTTCATTGAATTTGTCATACCTTAATTTTCACAGTTCTTTTAAGGTGATCTTAATTTGCTTTCAGCAACTTGATCTGTACCAGCTTCTTCTTCGATTAGATTTGTGTCCTCAATTTCTTCCAACACCACATATGTCCATTTTGGAGCTGTGTATTTTTTATTTGGAATTCTTATTCTCTTTGTTTTTCGCACCAGTTCTTCTTCTGAATCACCTTGTTCAGTTTGACTATATATTTCATTTATTGAATCTGGCTTTTTCTTTTCAAGAGTGTATTTCAGTCTTTTCACTCCTTTTGGCCACACATCACCTTTTCTTGCTTTCTTAACTTGAACTGCTTCTTCACCTTCATTTTCAAGTTTGCAAGCTCTTTTATTCAGTTCTTTTCTTTGTTGTACTTGCTCTTGATTCTCTTCTTTCACTTTTTCCTTTTCTTTCTCAACAGTCTTTTGAGACCCAGTAGGTGGTGCTAACTTTATTCAACTTGTGCTTGGTTCTTCTTCATGTTTAGCTTTTTCAGAATCTGTAACACTAGATTCTATAGCTTCATGTCTTTCAACTTCTGGTTCTTTTCTTTTCTGTACCAGTAGCTGCTCTTCTTCTTATCATTCAAGTGGACTTGGGACTCTTCTTGTATAACTTGCATGTATCCAGTTTGGCAAGCCACCACACTTCACTGCTGTCGTTGTCACCAGTATAATCTGGTATGGTCCATGTCACCTGGGTTCTAAACACTGCTTCCTCAGGTATTTCTTCACCAGCACCCACTCTCCTGGAGTCAAATCATATGCTTGATCCGGCTATGTTGTAGTTGCATTTTCTCCAACCTAGTAAGACACAGAACGCACACTATAGGCCAATCCTTTGCAATAATCAAGCACAAGATCAACAGTTATATTCATCAGTTTGTTTGCTGGTACAATTGCTTGTCTCATTGCTCTTCTCATAAAAACTTCGGTAAACAGCCATAATATCGACTACAAAATATCGAAGGGACATAATATCGAGTACAAAATATAGGCTGGACAACATATCGAATGGACAGAATATAGACATCAAAAATATCGTTTTGAAGGTAAGTAATGTAATATCGAATTTTAAAATATAGATAGTCAAAATATCGAAGTACATAATATAGGTTAATAAAAATTTCCAGGGGGAGGAGCCAAGCTCGCGTCCGAGATGGCCGCGTTTTAGCTCGGCTCCGTTCGCCTGCCTGTTTTTATCATCTATCCTGCCGTTATCCTCACCCCGGGAAGCCCTCGTTGTTGTGCTGTAGTGCTAAGACGCCTTGCAGGCACTCACCTTTTGCTCCGGTGGTCCTGGGTGCCGTGGATCCTGTGTTGCGCTCCCGCTCGCTTCGGGGTCTCCGGAGCGGGCTGGCCTGGACCTTCTCGGCGGCGCCCGGACGGGACGGAGCGCGATGATCGGCCCTTGATGGCGCTGTGGACTTGGTCGTGGAGGCCGTTGTGCGTGTGGGCCGGCTGTGCTTGCGGGCCGGCTCCGGTGGGCCGGAGGCCTTGGGTGGAGGCGCTGCCTTCCATTGACGGGGCTACTCGTATATCCGGCTTGCTCCCCCTTTGTTCTCCGGTCCGGCCATTTTGATTTCCTCCGCCCGGACTCGGAGAACGGGACCGGCGGCACTGGGGAGCCGGCGAGTCCCCATCTTCTGGTGGCCCCCCTTCCTGCTCCGGGGTGCCCTGCCACCGGTCGGCTGGTCCTCATTTGCCTCGCTGCTGCCCCGACGGAGGTTGGCGGCCGCCGCGGCCTCGCCGGGCTTCCAAGATGGCGGCCGACCCTGAGTGTCTCGGCCGGGCCTGGACGAGTGCTGGAGGCCCGCCGCATGGCCCGGGTGCCGGATACTGTAAAGGTTTTCCTACACTTAAGGATATCCTGGACGCCCTGCACTCCTGGCGAGCTTCTTTGGCTGCACCCGTCTTCATCCTGGAGGTAGATCCCCTCTTCGGGCCGTTCGGGCCCTCAAACCCGGGTGTGGCTTCACCGTTGCAGGGTGCGGCTGGAACTATCCTAGGAAATCGTCCAGCTCGTTCCCTCCGCTCGGAAGCTCTTTGTAAAGCGGTGGTCCCACGGGTGAGGAAGGCCCGTGCGGGAGGGCGGTCTTTTGGCTGCAGAGCACCCCAGCTTTGGAATCTGCTTCCATTTTCTCTTCGGAGTACTGCCAACCTGCTCCAGTTTAGGAGGGGCCTGAAGACCTGGCTTTTTAACCCCTAGTCTGTTTTAACTGCCTACTGTTTTTGCTTTGTTCTGTTGTCTGTTTTTAGCTGTGTTGTGTTATTTCATTATGAGTTGATGGTGGAAAGCGTCGGGACACTCCTTGTGAGTAGCTGTACGCTATACAAAAGCTTAATAACATAACATAACATTAATAACAAATGTGGCCCCGGCGACAGCTGCGTCTGTGGGTGTGCGGAGTTCCGTTGCCCTTCATTGTCCTGTGCTGTCTCCTTTGCCGCTGGTCCGGGGGCCGGATTCCGTCTGGCCTGGACTCGATGGCTCTTCCTGCCTCTTTTCGCCTCGACCGACCGGCCATGGTTCCTGTGCCAACCCAGCTGGGTCGGCCTCTTTTGAACTGTCCCTGAAACTGTGCCTGCATTGTGTGCGATGTTCCATGACTTTCCTGGATCTTCCGTGTTTTCCTCCACGTGTCTTATCTGGACTGCCGTCTGATCTCCCTGTTCTATGCCTTCGGTTCTTCGCGGTCTGGTTCTCAGTGGATCGGACCGCTACAACTTTGGACAGACAAGGACAGGGCTGATACAAATTGACCTCTGTGTGCGGTAGTCTTGTACTGGTTGGATGATCGGCATGCAACGGTATGCTTATATGTGACTTTATGGTACTCCTGGAGTGTATCCTGATACTTTTTGACTTCCCGAGGGCTCTGCCCTTTGTCTCAGGCGGGTGGGTGGATACAGATAATACTGTCTCTTGGCCCTCTCCCGTGTGTGTGTTCTTTTCCCTTTTTCCCTTCCCCTCCCCTGTTTTTGTCTTTTGTTTCCGTCTTTCTTTGCTCTTCTATACTTCGGGTTCCAATTAGGGCGACAGGCACGCTGCTGGGGGGTAGGCCATAGCCTTCTGCAGGGGTGCAGGGTGGGCTTGAGGGGTGGGTGGGGGGGTCTGTCACTTTGGGGGGTCTTTTCCCCCCCCCTTTTTTTTTTCTCCCCCTTTTTTTTGTTCTATGGCTCTTGAGTATTCGCTTTTTCGGGACCCTGTCTCGTCATGTGTCCCCCTGGGGTGTTTCTGATGCGTTGACCTTCCGGTCGTATTGTGATTATGGTTCGCTATGTGTTCTGTCATCGACCTTTAATGTATGCCATGTACCGGTTTCTGTTTTCCTGCTTTGTCGCCGGGGGGCGCGTGGTTGGGTAGGAGTCCCTTCTTTTTTCCTTTTTCTTCCTTCCCCTCCCTCTTCATGGGGGACTTCCTGCCTTTTGTTGGGGTGCGTATCGTATTGCTTTTTACGATGGGGTCTTTTTACTTAGGTTTGTTAATTCGGGTTGTTGCTGTGGTGGGTGGGAGCTGGACGGCGAACGACATTGCCTTTCCTTGTGGTACTCCAATTGTGCCTGTATTTATCGATATGTTTACTTTGTGTTGGATTTCTCCTGTATTTCTATGATCGCCGGATCGCGGCTCACCACGGCCCCTCCCTTGTGGATTGACTCACTGCCCATCATGATCCTGTACTCCCCGTTCCCATAAAAGAAAATCAACCTTCCAGTATCCTGTCCCTGCTGATTGCTCTATGGCTTTTGGTTTCTCTCCTGTGTTTGTGCTGTCATATCCTGTGGACAAACTTGTATTGCTCATTTTGCTTCTATTATGTGGTGGCCAGCCCGTTGGGTTGTAGGCCCGTATTTGTGAGCACTCTTTGTACAATAAAGGTTTTAAAAAAAAAAAAATAAAAAAAAAAAAAAAGAGTGTAGACGTACATCAAGGCTGTGTAAAGTTAATGGGTGGCTGACTTGTGCCACATTTACATGATAAATATATATATATATGTATATATATATATATATATATATATATATATATATATATATATTACCTACTGGCGGTCGCCAGTAGGTATATATAGTTAGGATTTTTTCTCTATGGGTTTTTTGAAAATTCTATGTCTAATAACTTTGCCGTTTGTGGACGGAATTGGCTGAAATTTTCAGGAAAATGGCACATTTTGTTTCTGAGCAGCCTTTGAAAATTTGGGGGGGGTTCGTCAAGGGGGGGCCGAGAAAAAAGGGGGGTCCCAAAACGTGTTTTTAACATTGAGTTTTCCATAGGGCGGTTGGCCTCACTTTTAGCCCGAACGGCTGAATGGATTTGCACGAAACTTGGCAAAATTGTAGGGACTGGTAGCCCGATGTGCCTTTTGTAGGTCTCAATATATGTGCTCCAGTGGATTTTGAGAAATTAACGTTTAAAAAAAGATATATATCTGTAACAGCGGACCGGGCAGCGTCCCAGGACGCGTACTTTTCGCGCAACGGAGCTTTGTGAAGCGAAGCTGATTGGTTCTCTGGCGTCTGTCAACATTCCAAAAAGTCCGTAGCGGCCGCCATCTTGTCTCTCGGTAGGATCGAGAGACAAGAGGAGGCCAAAGCGAAGGGGCAAATGACCATAAGGGGGAATAGTAGATCCTCGCTGACCCCCTACGTTTGATGTGGAGGTTTTAAAAGGGCCCCGCGGGGCAAAAAAAAACCAAAATAATAATAATCGAACGGCTGAATGGATTTGCACGAAACTTGGCAAAATATTAGGGACTGGTAGCCCGATATGCCTTTGCTAGGTCTCAATATATGTGCTCCAGTGGATTTTGAGAAATTAACGTTAAAAAAAAGATATATATCTGTAACAGCGCACCGCTTCGCGTACTTTTCGCGTTACGGAGCTTTGCGAAGCGAAGCTGATTGGCTCTCCGGTGTCTGTAAACATTCCAAACAGTACGTAGCGGCTGCCATCTTGTCTCTCGGTAGGATCGAGAGACAAGAGGAGGTCAAAGCGAAGGGGCAAATGACCATAAGGGGGCATAGTAGATCCTCGCTGACCCCCTAGGTTTGATGTGGAGGTTTTAAAAGGGCCCCGCGGGGCAAAAAATAATAATAATAATAATAATCGAACGGCTGAATGGATTTGCACGAAACTTGGTAAAATATTAGGGACTGGTAGCCCGATGTGCCTTTGCTATGTCTCAATATATGTGCTTCAGTGCATTTTGAGAAATTAACGTTCAAAAACAAGATATATATCTGTAACAGCGCTCCGCTTCGCGGAGATAAAATTATATCTGTATTACCTAGCTGTTGCTAACACCAGTTAGCGACGGCTAGTAGGAGATAGCGACCATCTTGGGTCCCACTTTGCATGTGAGTGATATTTATCACTAATGACATGCAAAGTGGGCATGCCAAGATGTTAGCGACTGGAAACAGTCGCTAACATCGCTATCTCCTATTATCAACTTTTGGAAATATTCGAGATAAGCGCGAATATCTCCAAAAAGTAACAGCTGCCCTGAGCAGTTCTTAGCCATGTTATCCAATGGGAGGTGGATAACATGGCTAAGAGCATTAGCTCGGTAATGCATGAATATCGCTGAGTTTTCAGCGATATTAATGCATTGCGGTCGTTTTTTATCGTATTTGCGATAAACCTTGATAATAGCAAGGTTTATCTGCGATAATTTCTGACGGTAAAAAAATCTTTGCAATGCATCGTTAGGGATAAATATCGCTTAACTTTGGTAATATGCCCCAACGTCTGTTAACGTTCGATTCGAAGGAAATCAGGAAGTGTTGAAAAACATTGTCTGCGCCATCTTGTCTTTTTTCAAATGCCACACTTTTGTCGTGCACGGCAGCCATTTTAGATGCCTTGACCAGACCCACTCTGTGCACGCTGTCGATCCTTAGCATGGCTCCCCACCCTCGCAAGCATCTCACCCAGGCAGTGGTCACCCCCGCTCTCTGTCTTATGCATGGGTAATAAACCTCCCCCCATCTGCGCTGCTCTTCCCTGAGAATCACACCCTGTGCCCGCCCGACACCTCCCTTTCGCCCTATTCACTACCGCACCCTCTGACACTCCTTTTCCTCTGTGTCCGATTGTCCAGGCCGGTCCTAGGCTATCAGCTAGCCCTGCAGATGTAGTTTATGGCCACAGCTGTAAAGAATCACCCCTCTTCAAAGGAGTTATAGTAGATCAAGGCCCACACTCGATGAGATCCGTCACAGCAGAAGCGTTGCTATTATCTGAAAACCATCCTGTATTGTGATTGGGGAGGGGACCGAGCGTGAAGCGGAAGATTCCAGGGATGACTCTTTGTACATCAAAGTTTTTACAATTATGTGTCACATTAAAAATATATAGCACTCCGACAAAGTAGTAAGATTATAAAACTTTAATAATTTATAAATATATACAAGAAAACAAAAATAGTAATAACATATAAACATTTTTAGGGAAAAACAACGAAGTAGCGGTCGGCTGTGCGAATAGTCCCAACGCAGCACAACGTCCAGATTTCCGGCGGGGGGTGGGTCATCAGTAGCAAACTGTTGTGCGAATAGTTCCAAGGCAGCTGAACGATGGCACCAAGGTGATGTCCAGTAAGTTGCCGCACTGGTTTTGGTATCCTACAATGCTGCTCCGAATAACGGCGTGGGGCGCCCCGGGGGAGGCGGCGTGAACGGGCCTCTCCAGGTGGAGTCTCATCTGTTTTAGTGGGGCGCCCCTTTACCGTTTCAGTTGCCATTCCGTCCGCTTTTGGTCCACTGTGTCAAAATCCGCCATTCAGCTGAGTTGCGCCCACTCTTGCGGTGCAGCGATAGGCGGCTGCCACAGGACTCTCAAAATGGCGGCAGGCTCTTTCCTTTTTGGGCGTGGTCCACTGAAATGGCCCTGGGACACCTTGGAAATCGGACGCTTGTCTGCTAGGTCTTGGACCCCATTCTCGAAAGCGTCCCCTCCGCCTTGAGAATTCATCAAAAGTTTTGGGGGCCCCGACTCCTGCAGGCTTCTGGTGGGGAGCGGCTGCCATGATTGCTCGCGGAATGACCACGACGGAGCTACGAGATGGTGGTGCTCTCATGCTGACGCCAGTTTAGTCTGAAACATCCAGAAACAAGGTGGGGCTTTCATCGTTTGGGGGGAAAAAAAAGTTTTCATCCAATGAAAAGTGTTGTTTTTAGGTCATATGATCAAGTCTTCCATCATTAGGAAACCAAAAGTAAAATGAACCAATGAAAAGTTTTATAAACAAGTCACATGACCTGTTATGCGGCATAGGGTATAAAATGCGGAGAAAATACGTTGGCACGTGAGGCGGCGTCAGTAGCGGACTGATGTGCGAATAGGCCGAAGGCAATACAACGCGCCAAGATCCGGATGGCACCGAGGTGGTGTCCAGCAAGTTGCAGCACTGGTGTGGCCATCCTACAATGCTGAAAGTCGGCGTGGGGCGCCCCGTTGGCCTGTGAGTTTGCGTCAGTAGTGGACCGATGTGCGAATAGGCCGAAGGCAGCACAACGCGCCAAGATCCGGATGGCACCGAGGTGGTGTCTAGTAAGTTGTCGCACTTCTGTGGCCATCCTACAATGTTGAAAGTCGGCGTGGGGCGCCCCGTTGGCCTGTGAGATGGCGTCAGTAGCGGACCGATGTGCGAATGGGGCCAAAGGCAGCGCAACAATATTTTCTGACTGACACCACAAGGCGCTGAGATTCCAAGATCCGGATGGCACCGAGGTGATGTCTAAGTTGCGGACTGATGTGCGAATGGGGCCAAAGGCAGCGTAACAATATTTTTTGTATGGAAGATACCACTAGGCGTTGAGATGCCAAGATTCGGATGGCACTGAGGTGATGTCTAGCAAGTTGCTGTACTGGTGTGGTCATCCTACAATGCTGAAACTCGGCGTGGGTCGCCCCATTAGCCTGTGAGATGGCGTCAGTAGCGGACCGATGTGCGAATAGGCCGAAGGCAGCACAACGCGCCAAGATCCGGATGTCACCGTGGTGGTTTCATAGTTGAGAGGCACTTCATCTGCAGTGGGGCGCCGAGATCCGGATGGCACCGAGGTGATGTCTAGCAAGTTGCTGTACTGGTGTGGTCATCCTACAATGCTGAAACTCGGCGTGGGTCGCCCCATTAGCCTGTGAGATGGCGTCAGTAGCGGACCGATGTGCGAATAGGCCGAAGGCAGCACAACGCGCCAAGATCTGGATGTCACCGTGGTGGTTTCATAGTTGAGAGGCACTTCATCTGCAGTGGGGCGCCGAGATCCGGATGGCACCGAGGTGATGTCTAGCAAGTTGCTGTACTGGTGTGGTTATTCTACAATGCTGAAAGTCGGCGTGGGGCGCCCCATTAGCCTGTGAGATGGCGTCAGTAGCGGACTGATGTGCGAATGGGGCCAAAGGCAGCGCAATAATATTTTCTGAAGAGAAGACACCAAAAGGTGCTGACATTCCAAGATCCGGATGGCACCGAGGTGGTGTCTAAGTTGCGGACTGATGTGCGAATGGGGCCAAAGGCAGCGTAACAATATTTTTTGTATGGAAGATACCACTAGGCGTTGAGATGCCAAGATTCGGATGGCACTGAGGTGATGTCTAGCAAGTTGCTGTACTGGTGTGGTCATCCTACAATGCTGAAACTCGGCGTGGGTCGCCCCATTAGCCTGTGAGATGGCGTCAGTAGCGGACCGATGTGCGAATAGGCCGAAGGCAGCACAACGCGCCAAGATCCGGATGTCACCGTGGTGGTTTCATAGTTGAGAGGCACTTCATCTGCAGTGGGGCGCCGAGATCCGGATGGCACCGAGGTGATGTCTAGCAAGTTGCTGTACTGGTGTGGTCATCCTACAATGCTGAAACTCGGCGTGGGTCGCCCCATTAGCCTGTGAGATGGCGTCAGTAGCGGACCGATGTGCGAATAGGCCGAAGGCAGCACAACGCGCCAAGATCCGGATGTCACCGTGGTGGTTTCATAGTTGAGAGGCACTTCATCTGCAGTGGGGCGCCGAGATCCGGATGGCACCGAGGTGATGTCTAGCAAGTTGCTGTACTGGTGTGGTTATTCTACAATGCTGAAAGTCGGCGTGGGGCGCCCCATTAGCCTGTGAGATGGCGTCAGTAGCGGACTGATGTGCGAATGGGGCCAAAGGCAGCGCAATAATATTTTCTGAAGAGAAGACACCAAAAGGTGCTGACATTCCAAGATCCGGATGGCACCGAGGTGGTGTCTAGCAAGCTATGCAGTTGAGTTGTGTGCGCACTTGCGGCGAATAGGTCGAAGGCAGCATAACAATGTTTTTTGAATAGGAGACACCACAAGGCGTTGAGATTCGGTTACCACCGAGGTGATGTCTAGCAAGTTCCCGCACTGGTGTGGCCATCCTACAATACTGCTCCGAATAACGGCGTGGGGTGCCCGAAGGGGGGGGGAGCCGGCGTGAATGGGCCTTCCTAGGTGGAGGCTCGTCTGCTGTAGTGGGGCGCCCCTTTACCGTTTCAGTTGCCATTCAGCTGAGTTTCGGCTGCTCTTGATGCTACAGCGACAGGCGGCTGCAAGAGGACTCTCAAAATGGCGGCCTGTTCTTTGGATTTGGGCCTGGTCCACTAAAATGGCCCTGGGACACCTTAGAACTCGGACGCTCGATTTTTTTTTCCTTTCCTGTACATGCAAAAAAAGGTAAATGCCCGGTACGTTACACGCTTCATCTGCCACGATGAACTCTCCAGAGGAACCGAAAAAAAATATAGTTGTGGTAACTATACCATGCATCGTCATATGGAGAGGTGGCACCAATTAATTATAGTGCTGCATAAAAGAGAGATTTGGAGGAGAACCCCTGACCTGCTAGTACATTCATCAAAGAAGTGGCACTGAGAGCTTCAGAGGCAAGGGAAACGGTCCCAAATATTTAGAAGAACTTTGGAAAGATTAAAATGACATGTTTAGATTGTGGCAAATTAATTTCATGTGGACAGATGAGTGTTACTCTAATAAATACAGCATATGAACATCATCATAGTCGATGGTTGGTAGAGACATTTTGACTATATCCTGGACCTGCCCGTCCTCGCCCAAAATGGCGCCGGAATAAATGGGACTCGTAACTCCTTGTTGTGTACTGGTTGCAGAACCTTGAAATCACGAGATACGTATGCAGTTTTGAAGCACATGGCGGGCGGGGACGAGAATTGATTGAATATTTCGACATCCCTATTGATATTAAGTTCTGATGTGTTATTGATTACTGTACTGTTGAAAGTTCGAATTAACGTCACCCATGGTACTTGCCCGCAAATGTATATCTAGATAATTTTATTGTAACTGGCCCTGTCGTATTTTAATTATAAAATGTACGTCCACCGATTCCGTAACTGTTAGACACCTTAGTTCTTGCAACCTAATGGCTCGCCCGTTACGTTCCTCTACAGTGTAAATGTCTATTCATCATATACGATTACAGTTTGCTCTGTGGCAGGCCCACGTGGTTATAGGCTCGTATTTGTATAATGAAATTTTCACAATAAAGGTTTTTAAAAGAAAACATGGTAGTAGTATATACATTGGTAAAGTTTTTAATAATAGTGACTGTTTTAGAATCATTAAAAGGCAAGTGAAATAAAGCAGACCAATTACATGAAGGGTAAAAGGTATAATACGAAGGAACGCAGTAAAGATAAATGGTCAAGGGCTGTTGTGTTTTCTATTCCTGCAACATAAAGTGATCGATAAGAATCTCATATTCAGGCTTATCGGCGACTAAGACAGCAGGTCGACCCTCTTTTGCTCAACGGCTCCGTCATGGGACGAAGAAACGCTCTTTTTCTCGAAAAAAGAATATATTTTACTTGCAGGACAGTTGTAAAATTTCCGGGAAAGTACATTAGCCTGGAACATTATAACATATATTTAAGAAAAAATAATGTTCGGAAGTAATGAAAAGCGTAATTTTTAGGTCATATGACCAAGCCTTTCATCATTACAATAAGAAAAGTAAAATGAACCAATGAAAAGTTTTATTAACAAGTCACATGACTTGTTATGCTTACGTTACGCGCTGCGCGCCCCGGATGACTTCCGGATGCGCTAACGCGGCGCGTCATATGACGCATTACGCGACAACGCAGGTACAGAATATAGTCAAAATGTCTCCACCAACCAGCGGTCGGAACACAACCCCTTTCAGCAGGCTAAATAGTTCTGTTAAATGACAACAGAAGGGACAGGCAACAAGAACCATCAGTCAAAGAGGGGAGGGCTAGTTCTTCTCTACCGGGTTACATTGGGGCGCTACCGGAACTGATCGAATTGGTAGTCTACAGTGTTTCTGGATGTTTCAGACTGAAGCTGGGGTTAGCATGAGAGCAGCACCATTTCGTAGCTCCGTCGTGGTCATTCCGCAACCAATCATGGCAGCCGTTCTTTATCGTTATTTTGGGCGGGGTGGGTGGCGGAGCCGAGCTGTTTTGCAGCCATCATTGTGTGGAGTTCAGTTCATCTCACTAGTTTTGTATTTGTCATGAGGGGTTGTTCCTAATGTTTCTATTTTAGCGAGGTCAAAAAGAAATCCCATTAGTGGCCTACTGATTTTGCTCGATTCCTTTTCTTTTTTTTTACACGATTTTTCGTTATCTGCAAAGACTAAACAGAGTATTGCGACTCTGTGTTTGTTTGTAAATAGAGAATGAACCAAAGAGAACTAATTCTAAAACAGTAAATACTTGGATAACAATCAATCAAATGGAGAGAGAAGCAGGCACGACGGATTACAATGGGGGCAAAGGCCTGCGTTAACTACCTTTCACTATCTGCAAAGAGAGAGTACTCCTAATAGAAATGAGGGGGGGGGGGGGCACCATTCAAAGCAGATCAGTGTGCATAAACACGAAAATGTTTTCACTTACCACGTACTTGACATTCGACAGCTTATGATATTTGCTATTAAAAAACCATTGAAATTCACTGAAAAAACCATAGGTTATAGACCATATATAGTTAGGAATTAGCATTTACAAAACCTTGAAAATTCACTGAAAAAACCATAGGTTATAGACCATATATAGTTAGGAATTAGCATTTAAAAAACCTTATTTTACTCACACAAAACCATTGAAATTCCATATATAGTTAGTTGCACTAACTATATATCGCGCACCCGCAATCCACTGCTGATCATGTCACATATTACATCATTCATGACATGGTCAGTGACATCACTGATGACATCACTGATGACATCTCAAATGACATCACTGATGACATCACTGATGACATCTCAAATGACATCACTGATGACATCACTGATGACATCTCAAATGACATCACTGATGACATCACTGATGACATCATCCAGTGACTGTGTGTTTCTGTAAAGTTTAAATATGTTTGATATATTGAAGAATGAGTGGATGTATAAGTGTCTGGATGAAGGATTTAGTAGGTGCGTGACTGACTGTGAGTGAGTGAATAAATGTGTCGTACTAAATGCATGGGTTAGTGACTAAACAGTCTGAATGTGTGCATCAGTATGTCTGTTGTGATGTAAACTGCTGCATGTGTTGATCATTAGCTATACGAGAGGCTATATGTGTTATTGATTGGTTGCCCAAGTATTTGTATGGGAGATTGAGTTTGTGTGGGGGTGGCTGGGAGGTGTGTGACTCTGTGCATAGATGTGTCAGCAGTTGATTCACTAGGTGTATGAGTTCAAGAGTGCATGTGGAAACAGCTACATGGGCAGTTGACTGTGTGCATGAGTGTATTGATGAGTGAATGGATATCTCAATGCTACATGTCATAGTAAGTACATATGTAAAACACAGTACATGTGAGAGTTGGCATATATAATTAACTGTGCATGAGAGCCACTGAATGTGTGAGTGGCTGTATGGATCATTGTGAACTTGTATCAGGGATTGTGTAAGAGAGTAAATATGTGTTAGTATATGCTTGAATAAGTAAGGTGTGTATAACTGTATAGTTAAGGAAATGGAGGTGAGATTGTTTCTTTGCATGACTGACTAGGTGTGTGAGTAACTCCATGGATGAGTGACAGTGTGTGAGTGTCTGTATACACTGAGTGTATCTAAGGTTATATTAGAGTCTGAAGAGGTTTATCGTATTAGCACAAGAATGATGTCAAATGAGATGTCATCAGTGATGTCATCAGTGATGTCATTTGAGATGTCATCAGTGATGTCACTGACCATGTCATGAATGATGTAATATGTGACATGATCAGCAGTGGATTGCGGGTGCGCGATATATAGTTAGTGCAACTAACTATATATGGAATTTCAATGGTTTTGTGTGAGTAAAATAAGGTTTTTTAAATGCTAATTCCTAACTATATATGGTCTATAACCTATGGTTTTTTCAGTGAATTTTCAAGGTTTTGTAAATGCTAATTCCTAACTATATATGGTCTATAACCTATGGTTTTTTCAGTGAATATATATATATATATGTGTGATCAAGCTCCTTCGCGGAGCGAAACGCGTGGTGGACTGACATTATGTCTACCATTTCATCTTGTGTGCAATAAATCAACTCAGCTTTTTCACTTGAAAAAAAAAATTACAAAAAAAAAAATTCCAAAATTTAATAATATCTACTTTTTTATAGTGTATTTTATGTGTTAAAAGTGTTTATTTATGTTATAATGTAGTTTAATTAATGAATTTAAAGTTATTTAAATTTTGCATAATTTAATTCTGTAGCGGGTTGTGGGTTTATAGGGTAATAGGGTGGGAAGTAATTTAATTATAATTAATTAAATATGTAAATTTATTTATTGGTATTTGTTTATAATTAATTGTTAATTTTTATTTTGTAATTATTTAAATTTTAATTACCAATTCATTTTATTTAATTGATTAATTGATAATTATATTAACTTATTTATTGGTATTTGTTTATAATTAATTGTTAAATAATATTTTTATTTTGTAATTATTTAATTTTTAATTGCCAATTAATTTTATTTAATTGAATAATTGATAATTATGTTAATTTAACTAATTTTATGGCTGTAGCGGGTTGTGGGTTTCTAGGAGAATAGGGTGGGAAGTAATTTAATTATAATTAATTAAATATGTTAATTTATGTAGTGTTATTTATAATTAATAGTTAAATAATTGTTAATTGGTAATTAATTAACTTTTAATTGAGAATTAATTTTATTGAATTGATTAATTGATAATTACGTTAATTTTACTAATTTATTTTCTGTAGTGGGTTGTGGGTTTATATGGGAATAGGGTGGGAAGTAATTTAATTATAACTAATTACATATGTAAATTTTTTGGGGTATTTATTAGATTTTAATTGTTAAGTAACTTTTAAATTACTAATTAATTAATTGTTAATTTGTATTTTATTAGCATTAATAGATAACTAATTGTAATGATTAATTTAAATTAGTATTTGTAATTAATTAATTATTATATTATATTAAATTGGTAATTACTTTTAAATCATTTTTTATATATGTTAATGTATAATTTTTTAATAATAATATATGAAGTATCTACTTTCCCTACTGTTGCACTCACTGGAGTGGGAATAGTAATTTTTACCCCTACGCTATCCAACGCTTTCCCTACTGTTGCATTCTCTAGAGTGGGAATAGTAATTTTTACCCCTACACTATCCAACGCTTTCCCTACTGTTGCACTCTCTGGAGTGGGAATAGTAATTTGTACCCCTACGCTATCCAACATTTTCGCTACTGTTGCACTCACTGGAGTGGGAATAGTAATTTTTACCCCTACGCTATCCAACGCTTTCCCTACTGTTGCACTCTCTGGAGTGGGAATAGTAATTTGTACCCCTACGCTATCCAACGCTTTCCCTACTGTTGCACTCTCTGGAGTGGGAATAGTAATTTTTACCCCTAAGCTATCCAACGCTTTCCCTACTGTTGCACTCTCTGGAGTGGGAATAGTAATTTGTACCCCTACGCTATCCAACGCTTTCCCTACTGTTGCACTCTCTGGAGTGGGAATAGTAATTTTTCCCTATACGCTATCCAACGCCTTACCTACTGTTGCACTCTCTGGAGTGTGAATAGTAATTTTTACTCCTACGCTATCCAACGCTTTCCCTACTGTTGCACTCTTTGGAGTGGGAATAGTAATTTTTACCCCTATGCTATCCAACGCTTTCCCTACTGTTGCACTCTCTGGAGTGGGAATAGTAATTTGTATACTTCCGCTCTCGTACGGTAATAATATTGGATATTATTTAATTATATTATGTTACTATATATATGTGTTTCATCAAATATGATTGTTAAACATTTTTTTATAACTTTAATTAATTATTTAATTATTATAAGGTAATTTAAGTATTTTTAAGTATATTTTAGTAATTAATTTGTAATATTAATTTAATTTAACATTGTTTTTAAGAAAGTCGATATTTTTATAAACTATATTTTTGTAAGCGATATTTTTTACTCGATATTTTTGTACTTACCTGTTTGTGGATACAAAGTCGATATTCTGTCTGTCGATATTTTGTCGCCGATATTTATGCTAGTCGATATCATGTCCCTCGTTATTATGTCAGTGATCCCAAAACTTCATGAGGACTCAATCCAGTCTTTTTTTTATCAGGTATGCTTCAAAGACTCATCAATACTAAGGGTAAAGAATCTGTCCATTTCAGTGTTGTAGACGCACATACTTTTGACAGTCTGGACTTAATAATGCCGTTAATTTGCTCAACCACCCCTGAGGCTTCTGGTCGATAGAAAATAATGCAGATTTTGCTCAATTTATAATGCTGCGCAATTCATTCAAATTATCTCATTGTTAAAGTGTGTTCCTCTATCTGTTTCTAAAGAGACTGGAAATCCAAACCTAGAAATGATCACCCTCGAAAGCAGTTTAGCAACAGTCAAGCTATCATTCCTTCTTGTTAGGTAAGCCTCTACCCATGGAGAAAACAAAAAACAACCTCTAATACATATTTTAGTCCATTACAAGGGGGAAGCTCTATAAAATTCAGCTGCAACCTAATAAATGGTCCTGCTGCTTTTCCAATTCGTCCCCAACTAACAACTGTCTTTCTACCTGGATTTTGCTGCTGCCGCACTGTGCATCTCAGGCATAGACTGTCTTCAATGACCCTAAACTTTGGGTTATACCATGACTGCTTGAAGAGTCTGATCATAGCATCTCATCCATTCTGATGGATACTTCTGCCTGTGGATTCCTCACCTTATGAATACCCCCTGCACCAGCATTCTGCGGAATTTCTTTTCTAGCTCTCCCACGTCGACGAGGACGTCACAATAGAGATGAATCCGCTCGCGACACCTTATGACGTCATCGAAGCCACAAAAGGACCTCGTTGGCGTGCTGAAGTCAGTTCCCCTAATTTCCGAACCGTCGATGCTTAACGGTTTTTCTAGGGGCTTTCCATTTTCTTCAAAGAAAACTTTGTATCACTTTTTGGTTTCAGATGGCTACTTCCAGGAAGACCGGGTTTCAAACTCCGCAGAGACTGTGGCAGGCATATGTCGATCACGGACCCGTATGAAGATTGCCTCTTGTGCTTATCTTCGGATCATCACTTTTGATAATGTTGAAGCTGCAGGAAGATGAATCCCAAGGCCATTAAGGAGTGTGAAGCTAAGCTGTTTATGGCTAAAGCCAAATAGGAGAAGTGGGGTTGAAAGAGGACGAAGACTTCATCTTCACATACTTCAAAGTCAAAATAACATAAGAAGTCTAAAAGAAGACATGGCTCTTGGCACCGTTCTTCGAAGGCAAGAGCTTAGAGGTCCAGGTCGCCGACTCCGGCTGAGCGGTCTCAAAGACAGGACTTAGTTTCTCCATCTCCTTCTCCTCGGGTGACGCTGGTTCCATCTCTGTTTCTGGGGTCGCCGCCTTCGCAAGGCACTTAGCTGCATGAAGACTCACGGACTCCAGCTATGTCTCCGGCGTCTAGGGAGCCGTCTCCAGGCCAGGTGGCTTCACCTGTCTGGGCGCGGTCCTCCGGTTCAACCTCCGGTGGTTCCTCTTCAGGAAGGTACGGATCCATATCCTGCTTTTCCTGCTCCTCGGTCAGATTCTTCGCATTTTCTTAATGCGATGTTTGGCATGTTTGCCAGGGCCTCTGCTCCATCTGGTGCGCCTTCGGGCCCTGTGGGTCCTTTGGCTCTTAACCTGGTTGTTCCTAAATTCTATCCTCAAGCACCCTTTATGCCATTCTTGCCGTCGACTCTGGCTTGGCATTTCCCAGCACCAAGGTCCTCCACTCTGACCCCTTGGACTACTTCGGCTGCTTAGTCAGCGCCGCCTCAAATTCGATCAATGTCGAGGTTCGAAGCTGAGGCTCCTTCGTTGATGTCGTTGATCTCTTCACCAGCGCGGCGTGTGGCGCCACCGACGCTGATTTCTAAACAACGCTCTAGGAGTGAGGCACAGAGGCTCCTTCAAGAGGAGGAATATGCACAGAATCAGGAGGAAGGAGAGATTGTTGATTCTATGGATGAGTTTCAGGGCCTTCATGAAGCTAGTGGCTAGGATACTTCTCCCGAGTATAATCTCCCATCTGCAAATGCTGGGGTTGTGCAAGACATTGCTCCTTATCATGTGGTCATAAGGAAGGCGGCTGAGATGGGAGTGACGGGCTGTGCCCTTAGGTGGTTCCAGTCTTTTTTGCAAGGCAGGCAGCAGGCAGTGTCCCTCCCTCCCTATCAATCTGTTTTTACCAATGTCTCGCATGGCGTACCGCAGGGCTCGGCCATCAGCCCTATTCTTTTTAATATTTACATGAAACCCTTGATGGCGGTCATCAAGCAACACAACATTAATATAGCTAATTATGCGGATGATATGCCATTGATTCTCTCCCTTGAGGGAGCACAGTCAACATCTTTAGATGGGTTTCATAGCTGCCTGAGGGACACGACGCTTTGGGTGAGGGAAAATTCACTGCAATTTAATGCATCCAAGACGGAGGTGCTTTACTGTGCCACAGATAGGATTCCTTCAGTGTTGCCCAGTAACTTCTGGCCCTCTGACTCCCCTAATTTGGTTCGGCCTGTAAAGACAGTTCATAACCTGGGTGTGACATTCGATTGTAATCTTACTTTGAAGGAACAGGTGACGAAAGTTGTGGGTTGCTGTCTGACCATCATTCGCTCTTTATGGAAGATTTTTCCTCTGCTTCCTTCTTTGGCGTGCTCGTTGATAGCACGGAGTACCATACTTAGCAGAGTTGATTACTGCAATACCCTGCTTTTTGAGTCCCCAAAATTCCTTCTTGATAGGCTGCAGAGGATACAGACAACTGCAGCTAAACTAGTGTTAGGTTGGCCCAGAAGGTCATCCGCTTCATTGGCCCTGGCTGAGCTGCATTGAAACAGAGAATTAAGTTCAAATCACTCTGCTTAGTATTCAAGGCCCTGTATGGAATGGATCCTGCCTCCCTTCAAAGTAAGTTCGAGTGGTATGTTCCTACTCAAACTCTGCGCTCGTCAGGGGCAAAACTGATCAAAATTCCCAGATTAAAAAAAGTCAGAGCAGGTGGTAGATCCTTTGGGGTAGCAGCTGCAAAGCTTTGGAATACCTTACGTCTTGAGCTGAGACAAATCAGTGATCTCCTTCCGTTTAGAAGGAGCCTAAAAACTTGGCTGTTACCTAAGATTTAGGGGTTTGGCTACAGTATGGCCCAACAGATGTATGTTATGCTGAGTTACTAGAATCAGTATACTTCTCAGGGGATAGTGCGCTTTAGTAATTTTATAAATAAATAATTTACTTGGTCTACAGCTTCCTTCAGCTGCATTGAAATTTAATATTCTTCAACTTCTGAACCGTTGCTTCCCTTTAAGGATGCTTCGATGGAACCAATCTTGGAAGTGTGGCAGAAGCCTTTATCTGCTCCTGCGTTTTTCTCGTTCCATCTCTAGAAGGTACAGGCCCGCTCCTGGGGATCCAGCTTTTTTATCTTCACATCCTACGCCATAGAATTTGGTTGTTCAGGCTTCATGTTCAAAGCAATCTTCTGGTTCTGTCCCTACCATTCTTGGTGATAGGGATTCTAAAAAAATGGAGCAGGCGGCAAAGAAGGTGTTCTCTTCTGCAAGTACGGTTCTTAAATCCACTAATGCATCCTGCCTTCTTGGGAGGTATATCCATGCTTTGATGGACTCAGTCATGCAGCTAGCTCCGAAGGAGGATCGGGCTAATTTCTTGGAAGTCCTTTCTGATTTGCAGGCTGCGTCATGTCAGGTGATTCAATCGGGCCTGGACACTGCTGACTATGTGGCTCATGTGATGGGGTCTTCGGTGGCTGCAAGGAGACAGGCATGGCTTGGGTCATCTGGTTTCTCATCTGATGTCCAGGTGACTTTGCTGGATTTGCCCTTTGATGGGTCAAAACTCTTTGGTTCAAAGGCAGACTCAGCCTTAGAGCGTTTTAAGGACAGCAGGGCTACTGCAAGATCTCTGGGCCTCCAGGTGCAGTCTAGAGCAGTGGTTCCCAAACTTTTGACTCCTGAGGACCCCCTTTGAGTCACCACTGGAAGCCGGGGACCCCCAAGCAAAGAGTTAAATTTCAAATATTAAAACAGTAATTCGAAAAAAATACACATGTGTGCACACAAAACTAATACTCAAAATACTAAGGATTTTGGGGCCAGATGTACGACCATTTCATTTAGCACCCCGCAATTGGCGACACATGGCAAATTGCGAGTCGCTAAATGAAATGTACAACAGTGTGTTTAACACTGTTTGGGATTCCCAATGGGGTCGCAAATTGCGATGTTCATTAATATTAATGAGGCTCTCGCAATTTGCGAGCCCATTGGGAATGCCAGCCCATCCCAGGTATGGTGGCCTGCTGGGCTCTGCAGGCCACCATGTCTGGGACTGCTTTTAAATAAAGCAGTTTTAAAAAGAAAATGCAGTCCGTTTACCAAGCATTTAAAAAAATGAAACGTTTTTGTTTCATTTTCTAAGAGCAGGCAGAGGTCCCTGGGACCACTGCTTGCCCTTAAAAAGTAACTGTGCTTGCTTTTGCAGAGGGGAAGGGGTCCCCTGGGGACCCATTCCCATTTGCAAATGCATTGCCATCTACTTGAAGTAGGTGGTAATTGCGAATGTTTTGCGACTGCCAAACATTTGTACGTGATTATGAGACTCGCTATTTGGAAGGCAATGCCCCTTCCAAATAGCAAGTTGCGAAACGTATTTAGCGTGTCGCAAACAAATTGTGACTCGCTAAATAGGCAATATACATGGCCCAATAGGTTTTTGCATGCGCAATGGGTTCACGAAACCGTTCGCACATATGAAAACAGATTGTACTTCTGGCCTTCAGTATTTAATTTTGAAGTGTGTATATAAAATATTTAAATAGTGCTTGGTCTGGAAAAGCACAAACTTAGGATTCAGAACATAACACAGTGGCTAGCACTGACTTTAACATTAAAAATGTATTTCCACCCAAATAAATCTTTTTAGCAGCATCAGGATAATGAATAACTGGGAAAAACATAAGTTACTAACTGGTACCATGCAGTTTGCAAGCAGCTCTTTGATGACAGTTTATAGGACCCTCTGCTACATTACGATTGTCACTTATAATGAAATGCACAGTAACAAAGGAATCTCGCTGACAAAAGCAGTAACCACGAACCTAATTATGCATATAAAATACAGCTTTTTAAAATGCATGTTACATGTTCTTTGCAGTAGGCACATTAACCCTCTGTGCTACATTAGTTAAGTCACAGCTGCCACTGAACAAAACTCTCCTCAGCTCCAGCAGGTACATTAATCACTGGTATTATCTTGACACTTTTAGTGTTGCTGGAAAGCTGCTAATTATACAAGAAACTTGTCTGTGCTTTTAAAACTGTTGCCCACGGACCCCCTGGGAATGTGTCACGGACCCCTGGGGGTTCGCGGACCCCAGTTTGGGAAACACTGGTCTAGAGGATACGGCTACAAGCGGTATTGTGGACTTGGGAGATCTACTTCCTTTCGTGGCCGCTAGCAATATCATCAGAGCCAGCAACAGCAGAATCCCTTGTACAAGTTTTAAGACAGAATGGAAGGTGCACTCTAAAAGAAGTCAGTATCAGGATTTGCTTTTTTGTATAAATTCTTCTTTATTTTGAAATTCTTTCAAACATCATAGGCACAGCCAACGCGTTTCGTTCCTTTCTTGGCTTTTTTTGGAACTTCGTCAGGGCGATAAATAATAAACTCGAGTCTCCAAAGGAAAAAAGATTCAAAGTGTCATACGGTTCCACATAGTAATCCGTACAGGCCGAATGTGCGTTCTCAAAAATAAGGATAGCGTATAACAGCCTGTAGGTCTTGGGGTTGTCCTGTTTCTCACGTAGCGAGATTAATAACCAGTTTTAGGTTTGGGCCAGCCTCTTATTTGTATTTCGAACGTCGAGGTTCCCCGAAAAGTAATCCCAGCCCAAGTACTTATGAGCAATGCTAGAAACGTAAACTGCAAGGTGCCGAACCTGTGATAGGGTATCGACTCTCCAACCCCCGGCGACTCCTTTGGAGACTCGAGTTTATTATTTATCGCCCTGACGAAGTTCCAAAAAAAGCCAAGAAAGGAACGAAACGCGTTGGCTGTGCCTATGATGTTTGAAAGAATTTCAAAATAAAGAAGAATTTATACAAAAAAGCAAATCCTGATACTGACTTCTTTTAGAGTGCACCTTCCATTCTGTCTTAATATTTTCATTAATTATGCATCCTGCGGCAGCGGATGTTAGAAGTGTTTGCACCACTGTTACTAGGAACTAAATGAATCGTTGTGCATGACCTGGTTTGCTGCTGTGGTCCTTCTGTCTAACCCTTGTACAAGTTGTACAGAGGGAAGAATAAAAGAGGCATTAGGGGAGCAGCTCAACAACAATCCTCCTCCTTTTTCTCTACTTCTCCTCCCGCCACCGTTGGTATATCAGATAAGCAGTTCTAGATCCCCAATCTTAGAACATGTTGGTCCGGTTGGAGGTCGGGTCTCCCACTTTCAACAAGCATGGAGACTGATTACGTCCGATCGGTGGGTCTTGAATCTTGAAGAGAATGGGTATGCCCTTCCCTTTTTGTCATTTCCTCCTCCTTATCCCTCCTCGCCAGGGTTGGTGCTCAGAGGACCACTTACTGCTTTTACAGCCTGAGGTTCTTACCTTGCTGCAGAAAGGTGCAATAGAGGTGGTTCCGGAGCAGGAAAGGGATCAGGGTTGCTACTCCCGGTATTTCCTGATCCCAAAAAGGACGGTCGCTTAAGACCAATCTTAGACCTCAGGATTTTGAACCTTTACCTTAGATAGTAGAAGATCAAAAGGTTGACCTTGGCTCAGGTTCTTCTTGCGCTGCAACAGGAAGACTGGATGGTGTCCATCGATCTACAGGATGCGTATTTTCATCTTCCCATCCTGAGGTCGCATCGGAAATATCTCTGGTTCACGGTAGGGTCGCAAAATTATCTGTTTGCAGTTCTTCCGTTCGGTCTTACTTCCGCACCTCAAGTCTTTACAAAGGTGATGGCGGTGGTAGCAGCTCATCTCAGAAGGTATGGGGTTCCTGTTTTCCCCTACCTCGACGACTGGCTGTTGAAGGCGGAGTCTCCAGAGTTGGTTTCGCTCCACTTGCAGATAACAGCTCATCTGTTGTTCAGATTGAGTTTCTCGATAAATATACCCAAATCTTCCCTGGGGCCTTCTCAGCGCAGCCTGTTCATAAGGCTGGACACTTCTGTGTTTCTAGCTTACCCTCCTCCGCAGAGGATTCTTGACATTCCGGAAATTGTTCCTTTATTTCACGATGGAGTGGTTGTTCCAGTCCTGAAGGTTCTTCGCCTGCTCGGTCTGTTCGCTTCCTGCATTCTGTTGGTCAACCATGCACGCTGGTACATGAGGGCACTCCATTGGTGCCTCCGCAGGCAGTGGTATCAGCACAACGGAGATCTCAGCTAGAAGATCAGAATCTCCAGAGAAGCTGCAGCGGAGCTGACTTGGTGGAGTGTGCAGGGCAACCAGTCTCAAGGAAAGCTCTTTCAGCCTTCTTCGCCGGTGGCCACAGTGATCACGGATGCCTCCACTCTAGGGTGGGGTGCTCATCGGGGGGATCGGGAGGTCAAAGGTTAAAGGTCTCCAGAGGAAAGGTTGCTTCATATCAATCTGTTGGAATTGCTTGCAGTAAGTTTGGCACTAAAGGCTTTCCTTCCTTCCCTTTGCAGTCAGTTGGTTCAGGTCCTGACAGACAACACTACCGTGATGTGGTACATCAACAAACAGGGAGGTGTAGGGTTGTATTGTCTCTGTCGAGAGGCTCTGCGACTCTGGGCTCTGGGCCATCGGATTTGTGTGTTTGCAAATCATCTGGACGGTGTGCTGAATGTTCGTGCAGACAGTCTCAGTTGGCGCTACTCGGCCGATCACGAGTGGCGGCTACATCCGGAGGTGGCCCTTTGCATCTTTCAGATGTGGAGGTCTCCTCGGTTGGACCTGTTTGCCACTTGGGAGAACGCGCACTGCCGGTTGTGCTGTAGTCACCAGTATCCAATGCAGGGAACGTTGGGGACGCGTTTCAGATAGATTGGAGTTCACAACTCCTTTACGCGTTTCCTCCCATACCCTTGATTCCTCGGGTTCTGAGGAAGATTCACCAAGACCGGGCCCAAGTTATATTGATTGTACCGTATTGGCCAAGTAGGGTGTGGCACACAGATCTACTTCACCACTCATCGTACTCACCGCTCCGTCTCCCTCTCAGGGCAGACCTCCTCTCGCAGTCGCAGGGGCAGGTTCTACATCCCCACCTCCAGAGCTTGCACCTTCATGCCTGGAGATTGAACGGGGCACCCTGAGTTTTTTCTCTCTCCCTCCGTATATAGTGGATGTTATTTTATCGTCCAGGCGACACTCCACTAAGTCTGTTTACTCTTCCAGATGGTCCAGGTTTGTTAAGTGGTGCGGAGAGAGACATTGACCATTTGTAGGCATGTTTGTCTAATATTCTGGAGTTTTCACTTTCTTTGGCACAGCACTGTTAAGGGCTATTTGTTGGCTTTGTCGACCTTTCTATGTTTGTCGGACCAGCCGTCTTTTTTTAAGTCCCCCGTTGTCATGAGGTTCATTGAGGGCTTCACAAATAAGTTCCCTCCCACACATGTTATTATGCCTCAATGGGATTTAAATCTTGTTCTTACCTTTTTAATGAGTTTTCTGTTTGAGCCTCTTTATACTTGCCCGTTGAGGCTTCTTTCTTTTAAAAAAATGTTTTTGATTGCCATTACCTCGGCTAGGAGGGGAAGTGAGCTTCAGGCTCCTAGTTCGAAACCTCCTGTTCGAGGCATATGCGCTGCAGATTGTACACTTAGCATTAGATCGCCACCTGGTGTTGGGATCGGATGATTGCCGGTTGTTGTTGTCTTGGAAGAAGTCTTTGTAGTCACGAGATAGGTGACTCCTTGGACAATACTGCACAGGGGCATCGGCTCCATCCTTAGTTTGTTTTTTTCCGCCACTGGGTTCTGATGAAAGTTTCTCCGCTCCGGCTAGAAAAACACTTTTCAAGCACCTCGAAGCGCAAAACTTCCTCAAACTTCTAAAAACTACTTTCGACATCGACTACAGTAGTTTAGACGCCATCAGTTCGATTCTGGTCATCGACGCGGGCCGTTGGGCCTATCAACGCCGTGTGGCCTACACATCATGGACAGAACTCCGTTCAAAAGATGCCCGGTATGTCGAGCAAAATTTCCACATAGCGATCACCACGAGGTCTGCAACTTCTGTCTATCGCCAGAACACGACAAATCTACCTGCACAGCTTGTGCATCCTTCCGATCAAAGAAAACCATCCAGGATCGGACGGCCCGTCGAGACGAAATGAGGAGATCAGCTCCAGAACCGGAAGATATCTTCGATGAAGAGGTTTCGCTCGTTCCTGAAGAAGATTCACCTGATCTCCAGATTGTATCAGAGGCAGACGACTCAGATGACTCCATTCCATCGGGTCAGCGCGTGAGTACTACTGCCCCTGCACCGCATACAGTTCCCAAACCGAAGGCAAAGGTCAGCACTCCGCCCACTGGGCCCAGTCGAGACCGAACACCCGCTTGGAAAGCCCCACCTTCGAGCCCGGCTCCGAAGAAAACAACTAAGCCTTCTAGTGCCTCGGCACCGAGCAAGCCGCACGTGCAGATTCCACCTCTTCCATCAGCACCAAAACCCAAAGCTAGCTCGGCACCGAAACCAAAGGATGGCTCGGCACCGAAACAGAAAGACCTCTTGGCACCGAAGCCTAAAGAAGTATCGGCACCGAAACCGAAAGAAGTACCGGCTCCGAAGCCTTCCACTTCAAAACATAAAAGTGTGAAGCCATCGTCCGACGCCTCGAAGCCGACGACACCAGCTTCCACACCGAAAACACCTTCTTCAGTACCGAAGCCCACTAGGCCTTATTCCAATGTGCCCGTGCCCTCGAACCTGCCTATCAAGGGGAAAACAACACCTTTGGCACCGAAAACTACGCCAAAGGACGTTATAGCACCTCCCAAGGCTAAACACACAAAACAACCTCGGCTGGTACCGAAAAAATCGACGCCCAAGAAGGTTGTACATGAGGAGGAACTTTTCTTGCCAGATCTTAGACAAAAGAAGATCTACATCGACCCAAAAACAGGTCATGTAGAAGCTACACCTCACAAAAAGAGACCAGCAGATGCACCGCCCACACCTGGGGTTCCTGCCAAGAAAAAGGACTGTGCAACATCCCCTATGCACTTTTCCTTTCCTATACCTCCTCCTCCTTCTTCTCCTGTTCCTCTTCACATATCACCTCAAATCTCTCCTGCACATTCTCCACTTTTATCATCACAATCACCTCAACATGATGATGATTAATATAGTCTGGGTGTAGGGGATGATATAGATGAGCCTTTCCCATTCCCCGTGGATGACGTTATATGGGACTTGCCAAACCCACAAAATGCGCCTGATATTCCTGACCCGCAGTTATACCCTTCAAAACTTTCCCCTCCAGAGGATAACATTGGTTTTGGTCATTTGTTAAACAGAGCTGCTGCTTACCATAAAGTCACTATGCATTCTGATGAGGCTGAGGAGGATTTTCTCTTAGATACCTTTGAACAGTCTAAACGGTCTGTTCAAATTCTTCCCATGATTAAAGGGGTCATCAAACATGCTCCAGAGGTATTTAAAGACCCTGTACGCACTAGAATTGTGAACCCAAGAATTGAGAAGATATATAGGCCTGCACCCACAGACCCAGTCTACATTAAAGGACACCTACCATTAGATTCTTTAGTTGTGTCCAATGCTAGGAAAAGGGCACATTCTCAAACTTCTGGCGAAGCCCCCCACCTGACAAAGAATCCAAAGTAATTGATGCGTAAGGTAAAAGAATAGCGGCACAAGCCACTAACATATGGCGTATAGCTAATACACAAGCACTCCTCTCTCGTTACGATAGGGCTCATTATGATCAATTAGAAAAACTACTTGAGCACCTACCAGATCAATATAAAGCTCAGGCAACTGACCTCATACAGGAAGGCAAGTTAATTTCAAATGCCTCAATAACATGTGCACTAGATGCGGCAGACACCGCATCTAGAGCTGTGAATACCAGCGTCATACTTAGGAGACATGCGTGGCTACGCATTTCCGGGTTTAAACAGGAAGTGCAAACTACCATTTTAAACCAACCATTTAATCAGAACCAATTATTTGGCCCAGAAGTGTGAAGAACCGTAATAACCCACTCACTGGGTCTCGGCGACGGGGCAACCGCCCTAGTCTTCCATACCTTGCATACTTAGTAAAAAGGAGACACAGGAGCCTTCGTCTGCAGGAGGAACCCAAATTTATTCAATAGCCCGGGCTATGGAACGGAGTTCCAAGCTAGTCAGAGACAAAACCCAGGAGGCTGCTACTTTACTCTGTAGCTTACAAGCCTTTTATACATTTCTCATAGCATTCTTTTGGCTGTCAGTCCATTGTCCAATCAGGGCAGTGTTTGTAGTTGATAGCTTGATCAAGGCGATGCTTGTAGTTGGTAACCTGGTCAAGGCTTGGTACACAGAGCATTGTCCACTCTGCTTTGATCAGGGCTCTTTCTTTCAGGTCATTGTTCAATTGCCTGATCAAAGCCTGGTCTTTCAAGTCATTTGTTTATTTACCCTGATTAGAGTCCAGCAGTCAGACCATTGTCTAGATAACCTGATCACTGTGTCAAGGATGTTTACTTGGCTGGGAGCAGGAGATGGAAAATGAATCATTCACTCAGGGTGTGAGTGTCTTGTGGCTTTCAGTTGACCTGCAAAGAACAGGGGGGGTTGGGTGTGCGACAGTTCCTGGGCAGAAATGTGGGCTGCAAGATGGTTTTTGTCGTGTCAGTTTAGAATTTCCTCATGCATCAGCAGAAAATGACCAGGTGGGTTGTGTGGACGTGTTTGACAGGAGATGGCAATGAAAAAGCAATGGAGTCCTGGTACAAATGATGTCGGTCAAATGAACACTTTTCCTCAGACCCTCCTTTTGCCATAGAGTGGCAAATACTTCATGAAATGTCAATGTTCATAAGCCCATCTGTTTCTTGCTGGACCATTACCATCATATTAGTGTTGTGAATGCTTGATGGCGGAGGCTTGATGGTCTGGGCACATATAGTACAGAGCACTGGCAGGCACTGAAAACACAGACAGCAGGAGACCAGGACAGCTACTCTTAAGGCAAGGAAGATGAGGACCCTCCAACCCCACTGGGAAAGAAGGCCCCAGATCCAGCCGGTGAGGGACCAGTTGCCTTCATCCAGATGCACTTCGGAAGAGAGACGATGCAGACGTTGGATGGCATCGTACACTGTAGGTGCGTTGTCCAGGATATACACGCAGCAGCTGGAGCCGATCAATTTACATACGCCACCACGATCAGCCAGGATGACGTCCAGGACCATGCGATTTTGGAGCGTTATGAGGCGGTCCACCTGCAGCTCTGCAGTGATGTTGGAGAGGGCACCAGCTGTTACTGTGATGGTGGCCTCAAGGACCCTGGTCAGTCCTCGTATAGCTCGACTGTTTGCCATGGGGCCCCAGAATGGAAGCATACCTTTAAAGAAGTCCCCAGCTTCCTGGCCTGCTGTATCTTCTGCCGATATGACACCCCTACGTGAGCAGCGCAGGGCACCCTTCATTGTCAGATGGTAACCTCCATGGGTGGAATATGTTGGTGGAAGGAGGAAGGCCAGATAGCTGGTACCAGACCAGTTACGGGGGAGCCAAGTGTAGGCGGCAGTCCCCCAGATAAAATAGGTGTTGGGGGATGCCACCAACTTCGGAGGAGATGTGGAGTTTAGTGTCTTAGTGATGTCATATATACTGGTGCCAACTTTCTTAGTCCCTAGGCCATGGATGCAGACAGGGCCTTGTACATTTATGACGTTCAAAGTGTCTCTTTCATTAGGCAGTATCTTTCTTGTGCGGAACCTGGAAAATGTTTGTCGACTGGTGGAATTGAATACTACCATCTCACCGAGCTCATCTGGTGGTAGTAGCAATGTGGAAGAGCTGGTCGGGCAAAAAGGAGCACTGGTATTGCCAGATCTGTTCCGCCAGAAGTCATCACGGAATGTTCCAAGGACAGGATGGGCAGTGCCGTTGACAGTGAAGGCCTCCTGCATCAACATCCACCATGCAAGACAAGACCGAGAGATGGAAAATGGATAAGGAAAGAATGGGACAGGATGTAGCATGGAATGTGGCATCAGTCCGCACACCGAGCAGTTGGAAGTGTTCATGATCAGTTGGTGGTGATGCAACATTTGGATGAAGGTGTTATTGAAAAATTCTGCACGGCGGGGTAATTCGTGGGCTGGTAAGGAATAGTACTGATGTTCTGTGGGAGTCGGGATAGGAGTGGGTGATGTAGCAGGATAGTAGATCAGTAAGAGCCAACCAAGGATTGATAGGAGGAGGGAGACAAACAGCGTCACCACGGTGACCAGGAAGCATCTGCTATGTCGGAGACTTGCATCTCGTTTCTGGATACGGGTGTTTGGGAAGGCGCCCATTGTGCTAAGCCAGGGACCCTTAGTGGCTGTCTGTGATTGGTGGTTGTTTCACCAGATGCAGTGGCCGAGGGCCCTTATGGTTTACCTCAGTCTTAGACAAATGGCACTACTCTCAGCCTGGGAGGATCACAGCTCTACAGCCTTTGTCACCTGGCGAAGTCAAGGGCGAGCCTTCCCTCTGGAACGTAGATCATACCTGTCGGAAGCAGGGACGGTATGATCAGGAAACAGTAGTTCTTGATGCTGAGCAGTGTTAAGGGAGGGCTCCACCCTTCCTTTTAGGACGTTGTCACTCTCCGCTTCAGTGGATGTGGAATGCAGCCTGGCGTCGCTGAATGGGACAAAGTTTGGAACTGTCTCTGTGTCTCCCAGTCCTTCCCTCACCCACTGATCGTAGTTGTTAGAAAGGCAATTCCAGGGGAGACAGAAGATGTCTGACTGACCCCCCCCCCGAGACCCACCTCTCCTTATGGAATAGGCCGAGCGCCGTCGAGAGGCCTCCTGGGCGAGGCTCCTCTCCTACAATCGTAACAGCCGAGCAATCACACCACTACAAAGGGACACCACACGAGAGTAGATTCTTAAGAGTCTTTATATAAAGAAGAAAGCAAAGTTCTCGCTGTAATATGTACAAAGGGATCGAGGGATCCTTAAAGTCTCGGTATCAGGGGGAAGGAGGTAGCGGGACAGTCTTGGTACCAACTGGTAATAGGATACCCGGCGCACAGCTCTCAATCCTCGAGCTGGGGGGTGAAAGGAGCCGCGACGTCGTCAGCAGGGCTCCGAAGATAGTTTAGCGATGTCGGGCCGCGACAGCGTCAGCAGGGCTCTGAGCATGATTCAGCGATGTCGGGCCGCGACAGCGTCAGCAGGGCTCCGAGGATGGTTCAGCGATGTCGGGCCGTGACAGTGTCAGCAGGGCTCAGAGGATGGTTCAGCGATGTCGGGCCGCGACAGCGTCAGCAGGGCTCCGAGGATGGTTCAGCGATGTCGGGCCGCGACAGCGTCAGCAGGGCTCCGAGGTTCCAGGTTCCAAGTATGAGAGTTCTTATCAGGATCAGCCGCGACGAGGTCAGCAGGGCGTCGACTCCAAGATACAACTGGAGTCCTAATCCAGGGCTGGCCCAGATATAGGACTGGAGCTCTTTGATGTCCGGACCCTCACGCCTGGGGGTCAGAGGGGCCGGGATGAGAGTGTCCAGACACCCAGCAGGGGGGTGGAGCCAGCGCCCAGGGAGGCCAGAGGGCGATCGATACCAGGCGTCCGGGGACGGCTGGAGGGCCATCGAAACTCCCCTCCTCTTGGATCCGTCAAGTGGCCACTCTACCACCTGGTCGGATCTTGGTGCCTCGATGTCGGGGCTTCGCTGGGGCCGCGGCCGGGGTCGGGCCGAGGCCACGTGCTCGGGACGTGATGGGCCCAAGATGGAGTCGGGCCTGAAATGGCGGCACGGGGTGGTGGCCGGACCTGCAGGGTTGGGGCGAGCAGGGTTCGCCGGGTTCCAGGGGGGAGAGCCGTGGGTTGACAGGGGGGGCTGCTCTCATCGAGAGTTCGTGGAGGGTAGTTTCAGGGGGGTGACAGCGGGTCGATGGAGGGTGATGTCGTCCAGGGCCTGCCATGTGGGAGGGGTATGACCACACCACGAGGCCGGGTCCAACACAAGTGGAGAGGCAGAGGGTCACGCCGGCAGTGGGTAGAGTGGACCCAGTTTTTTTTACCATCCACTTTCACAGCGGTGCGGGTGGCCAATAGGACTTGGCGGGTTGTGTCCAGCGGGGCTCGAGGCTCTTGGTCCGCTGGAAGTTTCTCACCAGGACCCAGTCGCCAGGTTGGATGACGTGTCCTGGGCCCTCGCTTTTGTCCGGTATGGCCTCGTGCACCTGGTGATAAAGAGTACGAAAGTTGATTGTACCCTGTATCAGTCAATACAGGGTATTCAACATCCGACAGTTTCTTAGGTCGAGGGACACCCCAGACATTGGCAGGCCTCCCGAACAAAATCTCATGTGGTGATAATCCTATCCTGGTGTGGGCCGTTGTTCTAGTGGACAGTAGGGCCAAGGGCAGAGCATCAACCCAAGTGACACCGGTCTCAGCTACTCTTTTGGCCATTTTAGTTTTTAGGATGCCATTGTATACCTCCACTAGGCCTGCTGACTGGGGGTGGTTGGCGGCGTGAAATTTTTGTTTTATGCCTAATGCTGTACAGACATGGTCCATGATTTTAGCTGTAAAGTGTGTCTCGTTGTTGCTCCTGACCAAACGGGGCAGACCAAAGCGTGGGAAGTACTCCTTGAGTAGTACTTTGGCGGTAGTGATAGCAGTGCAGTCTTTGACGGGGTAGGCTTCCACCCATCGACTGAATGCACAGACCACCACCAGGACATATTTTAAGTTAACACACCTGTCCATCTGGATGTAGTCCATTTGGAGGACTTCAAACTGGAAGGTAGGAGGAGAGAATCTTCCCTAAGGAGTAGCGGTGCCTTTTCCGGGGTTGTACATTAGGCAAACCATACATGTTTTAACCAGCTTTTCAGCATATGCTGGTATTTTGGAGTTGTACCATGTAGGTTCCAACAGTTTGCAAATTCCTTTCGGGCTAATGTGGGCGGGACCATGGGCCATTGTAACTACGGCCAGCACGTGACTGTCAGGCAACATCCATTGTCTCTCCGTGGTTGTACGGACCCAGCAACCATCACTTCCCTCCTTTGCTAAGTGATCTTCCCACACTCTTAGTTCTTCAGGAGTAGTATGGGACTGAATGTCAAGCACACTTTGTACTGTATTTTCAACCATGCCCCCTTCTGTCAACCACCTATTGGGACCTCCTACATACATTACTTCCCTCTTCCTCAGTGCTGTTTGTCTGGCCGTCTCATCAGCCAGAGCCTTTCCCGACATCGTCTGTCACCTTTTTATGGGCTTGACATTTCATAATGGGCACCTTTTTGGGGAGTGACAGAGAGTCTAACAGTCGGTGTATTAGGGGGCCAGGTTGGATCTTGGTCCCAAGGGAAGTAAGGAAATTCCTTTCTTTCCATAACCTCCCGAAGTTGTGGGCCACCCCGAAGGCATACTGACTGTCGGTGTAAATATTTACCGTTATACCCTTGCTTAACTCACAGGCTGTAGTGAGGGCCACTACCTCTGCTGCCTGGGCAGAGCACTGTGGAATCTGAGCTGTTTCGACTACCTTTTCTATTGTTGTGAGTGCATAGGCAGCTGAGGTGTTACCATCTGGCCTTCTGAGACATGATCCGTCCACATATAGTGTACCTTCTGGGTCCTCTATCGGGGTATTCTGTAAGTCAACCCGTCCCTTTGTCTCGTCCTCTGTCCTTAATATGCAGTCATGTGGGTCTAAGCGGGCATCTGGAGTGTCCAGTGGTAGTAATGTGGCAAGGTTTAGTGCAGTGCATCTTTTGATGTTAAAGTGGCTGGCAAAGAGTGTTAGTTCATATCCTGTAAGTCGTGCGCTAGTAAGGTACTGTGTCTTGGTGTTGTTAAGGAGGGTGTCTACAGAATGGGGGACCATCAGAGTCAGAGGGGAGTTCATGACGATTTCCGCACTTTGACGGACCATGAGGGCGGCCGCAGCTGTCGCCCGTAGGCATCCTGGGAGAGCCCTCGCAACAGGATCCAAGGTGGCTGAAAAATAGGCACATGGCCATTGGTGACCTCCAAACATCTGGGTCAGGACTGCGCATGCACAGCCATCTGTCTCATGTACAAAAAGAAAACATTGTTTGCTATAGTCAGGGGTACCGAGGACTGGAGCAGTACACAGCGCCCTCTTCACATCTTCGAAGGCCTGCGCATGCTCTATAGTCCATGGAAAGGAACTGTCTGATACATCCTTGGTGGTGAGGGCAAGAAGGGGTTTGACCATGGCCGAAAAATTTGAAATCCACTGTCTACAGTATGAGGTTAGGCCTATGAAAGCTCGTACCTGCTTTTGTGTTCGTGGGGCCGTCATAGCATTGATAATGGCTACACGATCAGCGGTGAGCTGCCTTCCCTCCTTCGAGAGGAGATGACCTAAATAGGTCACCTTCTCTTGACAAAACTGAAGCTTTTTTAAAGAGACTTTGTGGTTGTGGAGGGCAAGGTGGCGTAACAGACAGAGAGTAGCTTCTTTACATGTTGGGGCAGAATTTGCAGCAATGAGGAGGTCGTCTACATACTGCAATAGTGTTGAATTGTCAGGAAGTTCCAAGGAATCTAGTTGGCTATTTAGGGCTTGGCTGTAGATACTGGGGCTCTCGGTAAATCCTTGAGGGGCGGGGCAGAATCTGAAACTCCGCCCACCAAGGGAGAAAACAAAATATTGTCTGCTGTCAGGATGTTTGGGTATGCTGAAGAAGGCGTTCTTCAGGTCAATGACAGAGAAGTGTGTGGCATCATAGGGAACCATCGTCAAGAGGGCAGTGATGTCGGGGACAACAGGATATTGGGATATTGTTATTTTGTTAAGGGCTCTCAGGTCAATCACAAATCTGTATATTTTAGGGGAGAGAGCATCTCCATTAGTCTTTTTAAGAACAGGAATAATGGGACTGTTACAGATATTGCCCGTGTCTCCTCCACTTCGCCCTTGTCCATCAATTCAGATATTATTGTCAACAGGGCCATTTCTCCTTCCGCGGGCAGTCGATACTGCCGAAGGTGGGGGAGAAGTGCACCTGGCTGGATGCGTACCACATGAGGGGGTATGTTGAGACACCCTACATCAGTGTCTGATGATGCCCAGAGGGAGGAAGGTAAAGACAGCAACTCTAGTGGGAGGGGATCGGACAGATACATGTAAGAAGCTGCAGTCGGAGAGATTGTTAGGGATACACCTTGGGGACTACATGATATGGTCGCATACAGGGCTTTTAGTAAATCCAAACCTAGCAAGGTCTCACTGCAACCTGTAGTAAGGACCAAGGGAGCGTCAACATGTGCAGGGCCAATATCGAGAGGGAGGGGTTCAGAGACAGGACTGGTCACGGGCGGCCCTGCAAAACCCACGGAGACATTCATATTGCCAGAAAGGGGTGCCTCCGGGACTGACAGACGTGCAATAGAAGACCTGGTGGCCCCAGTATCCAAAAGAAAATTCTTATCATTCCCCACAACTGACATTTTAACATACGGGCCCTTTTGATCCACTGGAATTTGCACTCTGGTAATAACCCTTTCCTGGCTGTCCTATGCTTGGTAGGATCCTGTCTCATCAACTTCGTCATAATCATCATTATAATAAGTGCGTGTTGCTTCGTTCCCATCAAACCTGTTGGCCGGGCGCTGCCGGATGGGGGCGTCATCCCTGGGCCTACGTTCTTTATCCTGTGGATGGGGCGGTGTGGAAAATGACTAAAATCGGTATACATAAGCGGCGTTCATTTATGTTCACCACAGCCACTGTTGAAAGTAAAGCGACAATCGTGAAACAGTAGCCACGCCATCTTGTCCCTTTTAGGCCCCATCGCGAACGTAGGTGGCAGCCATTTTTTGTGTCACGACCTCTCTGCCCACTGCCAACAGCCTGCGCATCTCTCCCCCTCACTCCCCAGCCTCGCAAGCATTCCCCCGCGCCCCAACAGCCCCCGGTTTCTCCTGCTTGAGCCATAAGCGCACCTCTAGCGCGACCCTGTCTCCGAGCCACATCCCGTGCTGAACCCCCTCGCTCTTTTTCAAAGAACAGGCCCTTTTGATAACCTCTTCCTCCCTGCCCGATTGTCCAGCCTGATCCCAGGCCATCACCTAGCCCGACAGATGCAGTTTATTGCCCCCTACAGTAGGACCTCGCCTCACATCAAAGGAGCGGTGGTTAATCACTACCCTCACACCTCCAGATCCGACCGATCGCTCACTTTCCCGTTCCCAGCGGAATGTCCAGCTGCGCGACAACCACCACATGCTGAGGTTGAGGTGGGAATTCTACTGTAAATATGTGTGGGAACGGGGGTGAAGCGGGGATTCCGAGGATGTCTTTCCGTACATCAAAGTATTGACAAGAATGTGTTTCATGTAATAAAGCAATAAACCTGTGTATAAGAGGCCAGGCCTCAAGGATGCGTTTAGAGCACCTCGAGAAGATACCCTGTTGTCTGATTTGACGTGTTCTGCTCCGTCGGAATAAACTCCTGTTTCCTGCCTTCTGTCTCCAGCGCCTGCCTCTTTGTTTGGTAATCTCGAATGGTATGAGAGGCGGCTAACGCCGGGCAAATACTGAAGGGTTCTTGGTCGAATTCGGCCCTACCTTTTCTACAATTGGCGTCCCAAAAGTGGGGCCCATCAGCGACACGTGGATCCAGTGGGAGAGGTCCCAACGACAGAGTGAACGACTGCAACGATCGGGAAGTGCACCTGCCCGATAGACCCTCGTCTGGCAGCCGATCATCCGAACTTCACCGGTTCCGAGCAGACCTCTCTCGAGTGATCTACGGTCCTGACTGGGAACCATCAGGAGTGCCACAGCAATTACGGAGAATAGAGGAAGATCAGGCGCTGGAAGCGGAAGACGAGAAACTGTCCATGCGGTCCGGGTAAGGTCGTGTAAACACGACGAATTGCGAATTGATTGTTTGATTGTTTGAAAATACTAGTATTACTCATTTGATTTTTTCTGAGAGATTCTCTATTTGCAAACAAGCACAGAGTCGCCATACTCTGTTTAGTCTTTGCAGATAGTGAAGGGTAGGTAACGCAGGCCTTTGCCCCCATTGTAATCCGTCGTGCCTACTTCCCTCTCCATTTGATTGATTGTTATCCAAGCATTTACTGTTTTGGAATTGGTTCTCTTTGGATCATTCTCTATTTGCAAACAAGCACAGAGTCGCAATACTCTGTTTAGTCTTTGCAGATAGTGAAGGATAGGTAACGCAGGCTTTTGCCCCCATTGTAATCCGTCGTGCCTATTTTTATCCCTCATTTGATTGATTGTTTGACCGAACATTGACCGTTCGGAATTGGTTCTCTTTGGATCATTCTCTATTTGCAAACAAGCACAGAGTCGCAATACTCTGTTTAGTCTTTGCAGATAGTGAAGGATAGGTAACGCAGGCTTTTGCCCCCATTGTAATCCGTCGTGCCTATTTTTAACCCTCATTTGATTGATTGTTTGACCGAACATTGACCGTTCGGAATTGGTTCTCTTTGGGTTATTCTCTATTCACAAATAAGCACAGGGTCGCAATACTCTGTTTAGTCTTTGCGGATAGTGAAGGATAGGTAGTGCAGACTTTTGTCCCCTTTGTAACCCGTCATGCCTATCTTTGCCCGTTTGTTGGTAGTTGGTTCAGCCCAGACCGTTTATTAGAGGTAGATCATCCGGCTCCACCGGAAGACGCCCCTAATAAAAAGGACATAAATATTAAAAAAAATGCGGATTAGCCGCTGTATCGTGCTAGCAAACAATAACATAAAAATCGTTAGGAAAAACAAAAGGAATCAAGCAAAATCAGTAGGCCACTGATGGGATCTCTTTTTTGACCTCGCTAAAATAGAAACATTAGGAACAACCCCTCATGAGAAATATGAAACTGGTGAGAAGAATCGAGCTCGACGCCATGATGGCTGCAAGACAGCTCGGCTCCACCGCCCACCCCGCCCAAATAACGACAAACCCAATGCAAATATAAATATATACAACACTCCAGCAAAGTAACATGTTAAAACTTTTTATTAAACAACTATTTAACACTTTTTATTAAACAACTATTTACATGGCAGCCGGCTGCAACAACAAACCCAAATGTATTTGCCGCCTGCTTGACGCTGTTCCTGTTGGGCTACTTTGAGTTACTTTTTAGTAGGCTTTGGGCTATAAAAAAGTCTACAAAAGCCGTCAACCGGCGAGGTAGCGTCGGTGGCGGCCCGTTGTGCGAATAGGCCGGAGGCTATCCAACGGGCCAAGACCTGTCTCCGGACCATCCAGAGGTGATGTCCAGCAAGTTGTGTGCGGGGGATGCCTTGCTGATGGCTCCCCTCTTTGTTGCCTTGTCCAGCCATCCTATAATGCTGCGCCAAGAGATGGCGTGGGGTGCCCTGGGGGGAGGCGACGCGAACGGGCCTCCCCCACCTCCCCAGGAGGAGGTTCCTCAGCTCCAGCAGGGCGCCCCTTAGCGTTTCACTGGCCGGCCAGCTGCAGCAGAGCGCCCCTTAGCGTTTCACTCGCCGGCCAGCTGCAGCAGGACAACCATTAGCGTTTCACCTGCCGGACGGTTGCACCAGGACTGCCATTGGCGTTCCACTCGGTGGCATGGCCGGGGGACCCGCTCCGGTGGCCGGGGTGAAGAGCGGCTGCTGCTGCTGAACGCTCAAAATGGCGGCCGACACCCCGGATTTGGGCCTGGTCCATTAGAACGGCTCTGGACTACTCTGGAACTCGAATGCTTGCCTGCTCGGGCATGAGCCACACTCTTGAAGACATTGTCCAAGCTTTAAAGATTCTACGAGAGTCATTGGCCCTCGACTCCCGCGGGCTTCCGGTGGGGGCAACCGCCACTGTTGCTCGACTATCCCCCATGGATATGCCACTGCCCCGGGCGACCACCACCTTATCCACATCTGGTGTCGAAGGAAAGACTGATTCAACGTATCTGTGGAGGGATACACCTGCTGTCCCGCTCTCCGGAGTGGCCGCGACGTGGCCGAGAGAGGATGATGCTCTCATGATGACGCCAGCTTTTGTCTGAATTACCAAGAGACACTCGATCAGCTCTGGTGGGACCTCAGCGTGGCCCGGTAGGGAAGATTTTGCCTTCCTCGCTTTTAAATTGCAGTCCACACCGCCTGTCCCCTCTGCTGGCATTAACGGAATCTTTTGAACTACCGAAAGGGATTCTGGTCCGACCACTTGTTATTGGAGGCAGTTGGACTATCCTCTGGGCCCGCCCGGCCTCGACCAAAATGGCGCCAGTATGGGCGGGACTCGCAATTCCTTATGACGTTCTAGTTGCCTAAACCTTGATGTTATGGGATATGTATGCGGTCTTTGTACACGTGGGGGGCGGGAAAGGGTGCGGACTGAACATGCGAAAAACCCTATCGATGTGTTTTTTTGTCATTTTTGTATTATTAAAGCTCCGAAGTAAATGTTACTCATGATACTCGCCCATGGTATACGTATGAACGATTTTATTGTAACTGACCCTGTTTTACTTTCAATTATAAAATCAACATTCACTGACCCTGCAACTGTTTGTCACGTTTAGTTTTTCCAATTAAATGGCTCGCTCGTTACGTACTCCTGTACTACAGTGTAATATCTCCTTACCTCATGTGTTTCCCGTCTGCCCCGTGGCCGGCCTGTATGGCTGGAGGCCCGTATTTGAATACTGACATTTTTTTACAACCAAGGTTTTAAAAGAAAAATATATGGAGCTAGCATCGTAACAGTCATTTAGATTGATAGGGTTGTTTTTAAAATACCATGCTCTGCGAACAGGAACGACCCTATACCACCGTAAACCTTTTCTTTCCCGCGAATGAAAACATGAATCCGTCACCCCCCACCTTATACTGAATACCCCTGGCCTTAGACCCTCTCCTACACGCGGTCTGTACTACCGCCCTCGGGCGATCTATGTAATGAACAGACTACCATTGGTTATCTTTGCCGCACTACCAGCTCCTCTGGGCTTCAATGCCGAGACATAAGGGACTGCAGCCCAGAGAGATGAGTCGAGTATGTGGTAGGTAAAAACATTTTCGTGTTTATGCGCGCTGATGTGCTTTGAACGCTGCACCCCCCCCTTTCTTTTTCTTTTTGCAGGTTACATCGGAATTTCAGCTGAAGTATGGAGAAGACCTAAAACTGCACCGTGTTCCACGCAAGGAAAATAGGCTAGCTCCGTGAGACGGTACATTATATGTAGGAGCTATCTCTGGGAGCATGAAAAATTGTATGGTATGAATGTGCGCATGGGCCCTGATTTGTACGGTATGAATGTGTATGTGTGGCGCACGTCTGGGTCAATAAAATAATGCTTTTTGTATGATTGAGGCATTGATCGAGCGGTTAATGGAATAAGAAAAATAAGCCCGAACATGGTACCTGCATGTGAAGGACGAAAAGGAATATAGCACTTACCTTACCAAGGAACGACTCTCTCCCTCTCTGGAGCTAGTGAATGGGAGAGTGGCCTACACCAGAAACTTGAAGGGTTATTGTAGTACCTCGGACCCGAACCGATATCCCAAATGTACACCCAAAATAATGCGCACCAGTGAGTCAATTTACGTGCTGACTAAATAAGAGAAGTCAAGAGTACCCCGGGTTGGGGTTCATCCCAAATCCCCCTCAGCCCAGAAATTAGGGATATTGTTATGTTTTAGATTTACCACCTCTTCTTCCACCCTCATAGAAAAAGTCAGAATTGCACCACCGCGCATCCGACAGACACCCCTCCTTTACCTCAACTTGGATCGTCATTTGTTAGATGTTGGAAGACCCCACCGTGAGTATAAACACGACTGGACCAGTGTCCGACCAATTAAAAGGAGTAAGTATTTATTGAAGCGAGGTTACCAACAGAAATTGTCTGCTATTAGGAAGGAAGGAGAACGAAGAGTTCGACCCCCAAATGAATTAAATGGAGTACTGAAAATATGCAACACGCATGAAAAGGCTCTTTCGCCAAAAATAGCCCTCTGTTTTATTATAAGTTTTCGTACTTGATGTATGTACTGTCGCACCCTATCTGGTATTTGTGTATACGTAAACTATGAATTTATGTTTTCCCTCAGCTTGTGTTTTATACGTGAAACTGACCCGTACTGATCTATATGTGCGTGCACTGAATAGCCTATTATTATACACGTCTCTCTCTCTCTCTTTTTATGTTGTACGTGTACTAATAGCCTATTTGGTACGCACGACGCTCTCTCCCTCTGAGGGCTCCCTTGCTCCCTTGTGAAAAAAAAAAAAATGACGACACTGTACCTCGCCGGTACAGGTATAATTGGCTTTAGACACGACGGTGTTTGAACAAATTGACAGAAACAAAACGATCATATTTTGCCATATTACTACCTCTCCTTTCTGTAAAATGATGGAACTTAATTGGCTGAGAAAGAAAGGACAGGTGAGACGACTGATGTCCCCTAATCTGACCCTTAAAAGGGAACTATATGTCAGTGGCTTTTGTTTTAAGTACTTTGGTAACACCACCCTCATCGTTCGGATTACCACCGCCCATTGCACAAAAATAGAATGTCCGATACGTCCCCGTTTCTCCAGAATGGTCCCAGTTCTGTACCAGCCGTCCCAGAAAATCTTAAAGACTGTAGCTATAGGCCCATGATAACAGCATTTCACACTTTTTATAAATTAAACAGACCTTGAAGAAACATATAGCTCAACAGGATTTGTTTTAGACAAACGCGAGTCTCTACTGAAGGAGCCGGTTTGAATTCGATAAACCATGTAATTTTTAGATATCAGACGTCTTGCCACATTCGCAAATATAACAGGAGTAGAAATCCAGACAGACAGGATGTTTGAAAATAGAAAAAATGCTTGCCGACCTGCGCTACAGCAATGATGCATGAGTTAACAAAATACACCGATGTAAGGATTACTAAGCATCCACCCTATCGTGACCAATGAACGTTTCCCCAACTACTTGGGGTTGGGAGAGAAATTAAAGTGTGTAAACGTCTTCCCCTGCCAATTCTCTAAAAACTGTTTTTTTATATTCATTTAAGAATAACGTGCAGTTGTCGGAGGAGAGGGGCCGGATGTGACGCACAGCCTGGCTGCAGATCGGGGAATATCTATGACCTCGACCAAGGTGGAGCCACGGAGCAAAGAGTTGCGGGACAAGGCACCGTTCTCAGCGTGGAAAGTGAAGGAAAGAAGGGCCGCCCAGAAGCCCCTGCACGTTGATGAGCTCGTACCGAAAGTCCCAGCTCATTGTGCCCGATTGATGGGCCCACTTGCTTGAAATTTCTGCCCTCCTTGGTTCGTTTCAGATCTGATCCCACTCCACCCTCTCTTCCCTCGGTCTCCCAAAGCACGCCCCCATCACCCCCACCCCCTTTTTTTCATATGGAATTTTGAACTTGACTCTGAGAAGAAAGACAGCACAAAAGATAGAATAGGGTTTGTCATGAAGGAAGAACGGAATGCGGGTACCCCGCCTAAGGTACCTATGATAGATTAGTTAGGGAACAGGACAAACACAGGACTGTGGTCCAAGAGCAAAGAATGGCCACACCCTGCAACGCAAGATCTGAAGTAGAGCTGGACGCATAGCTCCACCGCCGGTGCTCAACAGTGCCAACGAAAGAAGAAAAACAATGAGAGCCTACCAGTGATGGCTCGCTGTAAAAAGACACTGGACAGACGAACCCTTTTTGAACATTGCCACCCCTTGACTGTCCCTTGTATTAAGTTGAATTCCTCTCCCAACCACTTGTATTGATTATCACCCAATTGAACTTTCGAAACCTTACATCGGTCACTTTCAACTGTACATGGATAACTAAGAAAGCGTTAACTCTGTATCATGATGATTGTAGAACACCAGTTATGCACATGAGCATACTGTCTAGTTTCGATCCCCATGGAGTCCAGACCTCAAGTGATAATAGCCCTTATTCTGCCAGAACATTTTTGTATGACATCATGTTTGTATTCAAATGAATTTCCTACATCGTCTAAATAATGTCCCCGTCTCCAAGGTCTAACATATGACACACCTAATGTAATTTTGTATGCACTGCCTCCTCGCCTATCGCATTGACTACATGTGGTTATGTACGATTCTGTCAACATTGATAGCAGGATTATTTCCATCTGCCCGTAATACATATGGGCTACCAAAGACCTCAATAGGCAGCCCAGCCACATGCTTCCCTTATTAGTATAACTAGATGTCAGCATGTACGTCCTTACCTCAGACATGAACAGAAATGAACTAACTTATGATAAAAACTGGGGACTGTGGAAAATGACTAAAATCGGTATACATAAGCGGCGTTCATTTATGTTCACCACAGCCACTGTTGAAAGTAAAGCGACAATCGTGAAACAGTAGCCACGCCATCTTGTCCCTTTTAGGCCCCATCGTGAACGTAGGTGGCAGCCATTTTTTGTGTCACGACCTCTCTGCCCACTGCCAACAGCCTGCGCATCTCTCCCCCTCACTCCCCAGCCTCGCAAGCATTCCCCCGCGCCCCGACAGCCCCCGGTTTCTCCTGCTTGAGCCATAAGCGCACCTCTAGCGCGACCCTGTCTCCGAGCCACATCCCGTGCTGAACCCCCTCACTCTTTTTCAAAGAACAGGCCCTTTTGATAACCTCTTCCTCCCTGCCCGATTGTCCAGCCTGATCCCAGGCCATCACCTAGCCCAACAGATGTAGTTTATTGCCCCCTACAGTAGGACCTCGCCTCACATCAAAGGAGCGGTGGTTAATCAATACCCTCACACCTCCAGATCCGACCGATCGCTCACTTTCCCGTTCCCAGCGGAATGTCCAGCTGCGCGACAACCACCACATGCTGAGGTTGAGGTGGGAACTCTACTGTAAATATGTGTGGGAACGGGGGTGAAGCGGGGATTCCGAGGATGTCTTTCCGTACATCAAAGTATTGACAAGAATGTGTTTCATGTAATAAAGCAATAAACCTGTGTATAAGAGGCCAGGCCTCAAGGATGCGTTTAGAGCACCTCGAGAAGATACCCTGTTGTCTGATTTGACGTGCTCTGCTCCGTCGGAATAAACTCCTGTTTCCTGCCTTCTGTCTCCAGCGCCTGCCTCTTTGTTTGGTAATCTCGAATGGTATGAGAGGCGGCTAACGCCGGGCAAATACTGAAGGGTTCTTGGTCGAATTCGGCCCTACCTTTTCTACAGCGGGCCATGATCACGAGTCGGCCTCGCTTCCCTGGGAGCGCCAGGCCGACTCCTCCCTGTTCTTATGTTTTCTGCAAATGCAGGACACTCATCTATCCAATGGCTGTACCCCTTACAATAAGCACACTGATCGGTTTGGAGGGCTCCCGTACCTTGAGGACTGGAGGGGGTGGACTGGCGAGCCCTTGGAGGGGGTTGGGGTTGCGGTCTAACATTTCCGCAGAAATCGGGACCTCGGGGAGGATAAGCCTGCTGCAGAAGTCCCTTAGTCTTAAGATCCCTAACCTTCTTACTTTTCTTATCTTTATCTTCGTTCTCCCTATTCTCATGATATTGAGCCATAGCCAAGATACCGGTCATAGTTTGGGCAGACCATGTACTCTCAACCTTCTTAAGCCTGGCAGAGATCTCGGGAAGTAAGTTTTCTTTTAATTAATTGCTCCTCTAAGTTTGCAAGGACTTGGGAATCAAAGGAGCCAAAAAATGGCCACTGTAACTCCACGTTACTTTTCTTGGTGTATTTCACCCAAAACGAAGAAAACATTATGGCAGCAGGGCCATTTTTAATATACATAGTGTGGCCAGGAGTTCCTTCTGGAGGAAGCGAGCAGGCCTCCTCCAGCTGGGAGTCCTGCGTACACCTACAACAACATAACCTCTTGAATTTACTACTGACCGGCATGCTTTTAAACAGATAACAGACACCAGCGGGTTCCTAAAACTCACCTCGCTTGCTTGTCTTTTGCAAAGGACAATAATTCATACAGATTTCATACAGAACAGACACCAGCAGGTTCTAAAATTCACCTCGCTTGCTTGGCTTTGGCAAAAGTCAATAATAAATTGGCTTTTGCGAAAGTCAATAACAGAATCATACAGACTTGGTGGATGATCAGTCCACCCTTCTTACAGGGATAGTTCTCTTCTGCAGACGTAGGGCTGTGTCCTGCTCCAGAAATTATTTGCTAGGGGACTCCAGCGAGAAGGCGGTCAAGTGGCCCAGACCGGGTGGGGAGGAACAACGGATGAGTCGTTCGGTCTACCGGAATATAACAAGAATCCTTGGGTAGGGCGCCTCCGTCGGAGTCTCTCCATGCACCTCCTCACGTCCACCGGGCCTGACCTCCGTACTCGTGGAGTTCCTGTTCGGGCGCCATTTGAAGAACCGTAATAACCCACTCACTGGGTCTCGGCGACGGGGGAACCGCCCTAGTCTTCCATACCTTGCATACTTAGTAAAAAGGAGACACAGGAGCCTTCGTCTGCAGGAGGAACCCAGATTTATTCAATAGCCCGGGCTATGGAACAGAGTCCCAAGCTAGTCAGAGACAAAACCCAGGAGGCTGCTACTTTTTTCTGTAGCTTACAAGCCTTTTATACATTTCTCATACCATTCTTTTGGCTGTCAGTCCATTGTCCAATCAGGGCAGTGTTTGTAGTTGATAGCTTGATCAAGGTGATGCTTGTAGTTGGTGACCTGGTCAAGGCTTGGTACACAGAGCATTGCCCACTCTATGCTTGTAGTTGGTGACCTGGTCAAGGCTTGGTACACAGAGCATTGTCCACTCTGCTTTGATCAGGGCTCTTTCTTTCAGGTCATTGTTCAATTGCCTGATCAAAGCCTGGTCTTTCAAGTCATTTGTTTATTTACCCTGATTAGAGTCCAGCAGTCAGACCATTGTCTAGATAACCTGATCGCTGTGTCAAGGATGTTTACCTGGCTGGGAGCAGGAGATGGAAAATGAAACATTCACTTAGGGTGTGAGTGTCTTGTGGCTTTCAGTTGAACTGCAAAGAACAGGGGGGGTTGGGTGTGCGACAGTTCCTGGGCAGAAATACAGGCTGCAAGATGGTTTTTGTCGTGTCAGTTTAGAATTTCATCAGCTAACAGCAGAAAATGACCAGGTGGGTTGTGTGGAAGTGTTTGACACGAGATGGCAGTGAAAAAGCAATAAAGTCCTGGTACAAATGATGTCGGTCAAACGAACACTTTTCCTCAAGTGGACACAGCACGCGAAAAGATGAAGAAAGATACGGACACCGCCAAGTCTATGGGGGCTTTACAGTCCACACCAGCTAGAGGTTCCTTTCGTCGCTCCTTCTACAGAGGAGGCTCCAAACAAACTGGAGCAGACACTACAACATCTTTTAAATCTCACACACAAGCATCCTCTAACAAGGGATATTTTAGAGGAGGATACAGAGGCAATAATAACAAAGGAAGAGGTCGCTGTAACAACAGCAATGGATCCTCTTCCACCACAAGACAGTGACTTCCCTCTGCTCCCCCAACAGCATTCCTCTCCTGTAGGGGGCAGATTACACAGTTCCTGCCTGTCTGGAACTCCATTACAACAGACAAGTGGGTGAGACAGATTATCCAACATGGCTACTGCCTAGAACTTACAGCAACCCCTCCACACATACCTCCCAGGCAGCGTCCAACCTTTTTAATTTCACTGTACTTGTTTTGGCCAGTTTTAAACTTCGCATTTGCATTCTGTGCTGACTGTAATCACGCCAGAATTAATACTTATATAGAGTGCCATCACGCCGATTCTCCCTACCTGATCTAATAGGAGGGGAAGCAGTCTTTCATTTCCTGAGGGCAGCGAGAAGCCTTGGCTCAACTCTCCTTCCTGTCCGGCCCGTTCCGACAGAGTAACTAGTACCGTTGTGCGAAGGGTCGGCAGGTGAGAGCCAGGTACTTCCGGCAATCACTGGAGCGGGTACCGCTCTAGTGGTTTTACTTCAGGGGCTATTTAGGCGCAGCATCAGCTACTTCGAAGTGGCGGTAAGGCAACGGTGGCAGTGTCCCCGACCCGCTTGCTTCGACCAGGTTGTCTAAATTGCGCTCTATGCTGTGTTTGTGTAAACCTTTTTAATTTCACTGTACTTGTATTGGCCAGTTTTAAACTTCGCATTTGCATTCTGTGCTGACTGTAATCACGCCAGAATTAATACTTATATAGAGCGCCATCGCACCGGTTCTCCCTACCTGATCTAATAGGAGGTGAAGCAGTCTTTCATTTCCTGAGGGCAGCGAGAAGCCTTGGCTCAACTCTCTTTCCTGTCCGCCCCGTTCCGACAGGGTAACTAGTACCGTTGTGCGGAGGGCGGGCAGGTGAGAGCCAGAGACTACCGGCAATCACTGGAGCGGGTAGCGCTCTAGTGGTTTTACTTCAGGGGCTATTTAGCCCTTGCCCCCTACCGGGCGCGCAGCGGTCGCGCGCAGCCGAAGACACGCCGAAGAGCAGCCAAAGAGCTGCCCGTCTGCGCCCGTCCGCGACTGGACGGGGCTAAGGGCTATGGGCCTGATTCAAATGGACAAATCATCTGCAGGGACACGCAATATCAGCTACTCTGCCCAAACTTTATTAAACGTAAGGACAATCCCACTGAAAGGATGTACCAGAGACTCCTGGCCATGTCCAGAGGGCCCTTTTTCATGTATCAACTGTCATTTTCAAGCATTCCACGCTAGCTCCAATATCGAGAAAAATACAGCGAAAGCAACACCATTAAAAGGGATAAAGTGTTTTCTCTTAAACGTCCGTTCCCTGCCTAAACACCAACTTGAAGTATGGGACTTGGTACACACACTGCAACCAGATTTATGTTTCCTAACGGAAACCTGGCTAAAACCTCATACCGTACCTGCTATAGCACTAGGAGTTCCCTTAGGATATAAGTTTGTAAATCTAGATCGTCCAGAAAAAATAGGTGGTGGTCTAGCCATTATGTATAAAGAACACCTGAAGGTTACTATATTGGAACAAAAGTACTGCCCACAATTAGAAATAATGATTTTTAAAATTAATTCAGCCACAAAAATCTTTTGGAAAGGAGCTTTAGTCTATCGCCCACCGGGACCTAGTCTGGGCTTCTCTCTTTCTCTTTTGGAGCTTTTAGCTCCACATTTTAAAGCAAAGGGAGATTTTATTCTTCTCGGTGATTTTAATATTCATGCAGATATTTCTGCGCACCCAGAAACCATATCTCTGCTTGCTGACCTACCCACCCTTGGTTTAGATTTGCAGAACAGCGGACCCACACATAAAGGAGGCCACTCCTTAGACTTGCTCTTCTCCAATTGCTTTAAAGTACGGTGTCAACCCACTGCTCAAATAAATTGGTCTGACCACTTTATAGTGGAATTTTCTTTATTAGGAGTGAACAAACCCTCACAAAAGAATACTCTCCTGCCAATTTGGCGTCGACAGTGGCACAAAGTAACGGTGGAGGAGCTGCAGAGCGTATGGAAGCAGCCTATCTTTATAGAAAAGGATAATGTGGAGTCCGCATTATCCAAATTCAACAACTCTCTCACAGAGGCAATTGATAAACTAGCCCCTCTGAAGCTACATAAACAATATCCCACCTCCAAGCAGGAAGCATGGTATACTGAAGCACTCAGAATAGAGAAGCAGGGGTGTAGGAAGATAGAAAAGATATGGAGGAAAACGCGAACAGAGGAAAGAAAGAAAGTACATCATGAAGCCCAGTCTAATTACTATAAAAATATCAAACTGGCACGGAAGAACAGCCTTACTCAGCAACTCGCAGAGGCGGGTAATTCCTCCAAGGAACTATATAAAATACTACAGGGGTTTGTGAAACCAGTAGCATGTGAAAGCCCAGATGATTTTTTCCAGTCCCTATGTGAGGAAATTTCTTTGTTTTTCTAAAATAAAATCAATTTGATTTATGATAAAATTATGAGGGCCCCCAGCCAAAAGAGCAACATCTCTATCCCCTCTACTCAGCCCATACATGGAGATATCTCACTTATGACATTTCCAGCAGTCAGTGACTTAGATCTTCCCTCCCTCATTAGTCACATAAAATCGGGGTCTCCTGATGATTTCTTGCCCGCCAAAATGGTTGCCTCCCTGAGCACTTTGCTTGGACCTCACATCCAAGCAGTAATAAACCATTCTCTCAGAGAAGGACATGTGCCCACGGAGTGGAAGAAAGCGGTGGTGAACCCTATCCGAAAGAGCGCGGCACTTCTATGGACAGACCTCTCAAACCTCCGACCCATCTCCCTCCTGCCTTACCTTAGCAAAATGACCGAGAGACATGTGAACACCCATCTGTCCAAGTACATCGAGGCAGCAGAGGGTCTAGACTTTTCTCAATCCGGGTTTAGGCCCAATCACAGCACCGAGTCTGCCCTCCTCTCACTGACCGATAACATCAGGATGTCACTGGATGGAGGGGGTTCCACGATTCTGGTGCTGTTAGATTTATCCGCTGCCTTTGACACAATGTCACATGAGCTACTTCTTGGTCGCCTGAGGGAGGTGGGCATAGGAGGTGTGGCTCTGTCCTGGTTGGACAGCTTTATCTCGGGCCGCTTACAAGGAGTCAGATTGGGCTCCCATTATTCCATCTCAAAGGAGCTCACCAAGGGAGTGCCACAGGGCTCATGTCTAAGCCCCACACTCTTCAATGTGTATGTGGCCCCCTTGGCAGACATTGTAAGAGCACATGGGTTCACCCCGGTGTCGTATCCTGACGACACTCAGCTTTTATTCCCCTTTCAGACCCTCACGCCCGCAATACAAAAATCTTTTGCGGACGGAATGAGGGCAATATCGGACTGGATGGCCTTAAACTGCCTCCAGTGCAACGTAGGCAAGACGGAGGTCATGCTGTTCGGGGAGGCCACGCTCCTGTGGTCTCCAGAATGGTGGCCCTGGATTTGGGACCAGCACCAATGTTATGTTATGTTATGTTATGTTATGTTATGTTATTTTGTGGCTTTTATAGCGCACGGCTACTCAAAAGAGTGTCCCGGCGCTTTATTGACATCCTAAAAGACAAACACAACAGAGTAAAAAAAGACAGGGTTTGGGGAACATAAGAAACTAAGAAGAGAAAAGCCAAGTTTTCAGGCCCTTCCTAAAGGACAACAGATTTGGGGTGCTACGTAGCGTCCGGGGCAAAGAGTTCCAGAGCTGAGGGGCCCGAAGCATAAAAGAGCGGCCTCCCATACGAGCCTTCCTCACACGAGGGACAATGGCAAGAAACTTCGACTCTGATCTCAGAGATCGGGAAGGACGATAAGGTACAAGCCTCTTCTGCAGGTATTTCGCCCCTGTGAAATAGAAGGCTTTATGAGCAAGGGTTAAAGCTTTGAAAGCAATCCGCTGTCGGATAGGCAGCCAATGAAGCGACTGCAACAGAGCAGAAACATTGACTCGCCTGTGCAGACCAAAAATGGCGCGTGCCGCCGCATTCTGGACCACTTGCATCCGTTGCAGGAGATATTCGGGCAGGCCCAGATACAAGATGTTAGAGTAGTCCAGTCTTGAACCGATCAGGGCCTGCACCGTAATCCTCCTGTGGTCCTCCGAGAGCAGAGGAAAAAACTTCCGAAGCATACGGAGAAGACCAAAGCAGGTGCCAGTGAGGGCAAAGATCTGAGATCTTAAGGTCAGACAGTTGTCAATTTTGACCCCCAAATTCCTGGCTAACTGAGACGACTGCTTCGGAGGGGACATATCAGCAGGCCACCATACCTGCCAGTCCGGATCGGATTGACAACCGAAGAAGAGTACCTCCGATTTATCTGAGTTGCACTTGAGGCTGTTCAGTTGGAGCCATTTAAAAACAGCCCCAAGGCACTCGCGGATACTCTCTCCATCAAAATCCTTTCCTTTCCGGCAGGTAAAGAGCAACTGGGTGTCATCCGCGTAGGATACGATCTGGGCCCCGAAAGACTCAGCCAGAGCCGCCAGAGGGGTCATAAAGATGTTAAAAAGAGTCGGGCTCAATTCAGAGCCCTGCGGGACTCCGACTCCCAATGGCAGCATCTCAGCAGAGCCAGAGGGAGTCCAGACCGTCTGTCGGCGGCCAGCCAAGAAAGATGTAAACCAGCTGAGCACCGTCCCCCTCAGACCGATCTCATGAAGTCTGATGAGCAAACCCTCATGGGGGACGGTGTCGAAGGCCGCCGACAGATCGAGCATGATCAACATAGCTCTCCCACCGGAGTCTAGCGTCTCCTTGATGGCCTCAGACACCTCCAGCAACGCCGTCTCCGTGCTTAGATGGGGGCGAAAGCCCGATTGAGTGGAATGAAGCAAGTCGTTTGACTCCAAAAAATTAGAAAGCACGTTGTGCACGTGCTTCTCCAGGGTCTTAGCCAAAGCAGGGAGAAGAGAACTAGGCCTGTAATTGGCCAAGACCTTGGGGGCCAAACAGGCTTCTTAATAAGAGGAATGACCATGGCTTGCTTCCAAGCCAAAGGGACCTCGCCTTGGCTCAAAGAAAGATTCAGAAGAGGGTTGACCAGCGGATTTACCACCACCGCCATCTTCGCCAAAAATTTGGCCGGACAAGGATCGAGCGGCGATCCAGATTTAAGATTGGCCAAAAATGTCAAGGACGAAGCAGGTGAAATAGGCGGAAAGTCTGACAGGACTGGCCCTAAAGAGGCCGATGGAACTGGACCAGCCTCAGAACAAAGAAGGGCACCAGCTGGCCGCGATAAAAAGGAATCCTGTATCAGCTTAATCTTTGCAGTGAAAAAGCATGCAAGATCCGATGCCCACTTCTGTGTGGGAGCAGTCTGGGCCGCATTCGACCGCGGGGGAAATATATTCCCTGATGATCGTGAAGATCTCTTTGCCGGAGTTCGAGGCATCCTCAATCCTCCTGGCAAAATAGCTTTTCTTCTCAAGGAGAATATCTCGGTGGTAGGCCTTGACCATGGTTCTGTATTCAAGTCTGGCAGCTGGATTGTACTGAGCTCGCCAGGCCCTTTCCGCCACCTTGCACTGCCGTCGAGAAGCAAGCAGCGCACCAGTGAACCACGGAGCAGAAACCCGTTTAGGTAATGAACGGGGGGGCCTCAAAGGGGCCAAATCATTTAACCTGTCCACAAACCAAGCCTGCAAGGACTCCAGGTCCCTATCCAAAACCCCTGTGAGAGGGCAAGGATGTTCACACAGTGCCTGTGACAACAATTCTGGAGTCACCCGGTGCAATGCCCTTGACGCTGATCCTAGCTGCCTGGGGGCACTGTTCAGGGGTTTCTTATTGCCCAGTATATAAAAATGAACCAAACGATGGTCGGTCCAAAGCACCGGCATAAGTGCCGTCACCTCTATGAGGGAGGAAGAAAAGATCTGGTCCAAAGTATGGCCTTTGTCATGCGTTGGTTCGAAAAGAAAGGGGGCTAAGCCCAAGGGAATCGTGATATCAGATAATTTAATCACGTCTGGGTCCAGAGCAACGTCCATGTGAAAGTTGAAGTCACCGGCCAGAATGCAATGGTCCGCTCTCATGGCCAGCATTGACATAACAGACTCGAGTTCTTCAAAAAAAGTACCTGCTGGACCAGGAGGTCTGTACACTAACAGTCCTTTCACTGACTGATGCGACGCCAAGGATAAAGAGAAGGCAAGGGACTCAGACCCTTTAATAGCCTCAGTAGGAATAATAAAACATCCAACCGAGTTCTTCACCATGAGTGCTACGCTGCCACCCCTTCCTTCCGGTCTATCCTGCCTGTAGATGCTATATTCTGACGGAATCGCAGAAGCGATATCCGGGTTGGAAGAAACTCCCAACCAGGTCTCTGTAAGCATCAGACACACCGGTTTTTCTATGGTCAGGAGGTCAAAGAGCTCCTGAGCGTGACTGCGCACTGACCTGGTGTTTAATAGCATACAAAGATGCTTCACCGGGGCCACCTCCCGATAAGGAGGTGGCCGTGGAACAGTGCCTTTCGACCAGCCACAACCCGGGCATCTACTCTTGCCCCTATAACGACCAGGGAATACCTTGAAGCAGCCACACGATACCCTTTGTAGGGACCGCAGTTGCGCAGAAGTGTAACAGACCATAATAGCTCTGAATGAGCACGGTCGACCCAAATCCAGGCCTCCCGCCTCTGGGACGCTGACGGGCGCAGACGGGCAGGACTCTGGCACGACTCCGGCACAGCAAAGGCACGGCCGCTGCGCGAGTCCGCTGCGCGGAGGAGGGAGCTTTAAATAGGAGTCCCTCTGGACATCCAGAGCGCTAGACCGCTCAGTGTTGGTGTTCCTCGTGCTAACACCACTCCAAGATGGCGGCCGTTCTTATCCCACCACCCGGAACCGGGAACCGGACCCGCAAAATGCGGTGGAGACCAATTATAATGCAGGTAAGAGGGCCCTGGAGCTAAAAGCAGGGGTTACAGAACAAAAAAAGAAATAAAATGAAAAACAGGAGCGTTTTAAAATAGAAGCGCGATAGTGAGGCGCCAGGCGTTTGAGCCGCCTTCAGTGTCTCATCAAGGGCTTTCCCCGGATGCTCGCCCTAAATAGGAGTCCCTCTGGACATCCGGAGCGCTAGACCGCTCAGTGTTGGTGTTCCTCGTGCTAACACCACTCCAAGATGGCGGCTGTTCTTATCCCACCACCCGGAACCGGGAACCGGACCCGCAAAATGCGGTGGAGACCAATTATAATGCAGGTAAGAGGGCCCTGGAGCTAAAAGCAGGAGTTACAGAACAAAAAAAGAAAAAGAAGAAAAAGAAATAAAATGAAAAACGGGAGCGTTTTAAAATAGAAGCGCGATAGTGAGGCGCCAAGCGTTTGAGCCGTCTTCAGTGTCCCAAACAGACCGTAAAAAATCTCGGTGTGCGGCTCGATAAGGCACTTTTGTTTAAAGAACATACAAATCAAGTTGCAGGATCCTGTTTCCGTGTCATCGGACTGCTACGACGTGTCTTTCCATTCTTACCTGATAACTACAGAAAATACTTGTCCAGACGCTGGTAATCAGTAGGCTGGACTATTGTAATGGCCTGTTCATCTCGGCCAATGAGGATCAACTACAAAGATTACAAGTGGTCCAGAATACTGCAGCGAGACTTGTTCTCAATGCTCAGCCAAGGACTGCTTCACGTCCCCTCCTGGACAAACTCCACTAGTTGCCGGTTAGGCAACGTGTAAAATTCAAAATTTGCTGCACAATACATAAATGTCTGTTTGGCACTGGACCCAAATATCTGAATGAAAAATTCAACCCTTACAGTCCTGGACGCACTTTGCGTTCCAGTAGTCAGCAACTGCTCCAGGTTCCAAGGATTAGAAGAGCTAGGCAGGGAGGTCGAGCTCTCTCTTACAAAGGCCCCATCTTATGGAACACACTCCCCCCTACTCTGAAACAAATCACCAACCTTCAGTCTTTTAGGAAGACTCTAAAAACATATTTATTTTCGGCCTCTTAAAATATAAAAAATATTGATTCCCTCACAGTCTATGATCGTGGTTAGGCTTTTTTGGTAAAAGCGTAAGCGCAGAGATACCCCTCAGGGGGTCAAGTCCTGCGCTACTATATAAGAATATAAATACAAATAAAATGTCTACAGACCACCTGGCTCTGCTCCAACAAGAAGTTCTTTCACTTTAAAAAAAGGATGCCATTTAGAAGAACAGGGAACAGGGGTTTACTCGCTGTATTTTCTAATTCCCAAAAAGGACGGGACACTAAGACCAATTCTCGACCTCAGGCCCCTCAATCAGTACATACAATCAGATCATTTTCATATGATCACTCTGCAACAAGTGCTTCCACTACTGCAACAAGGCGATTTCCTTTCAACACTAGACCTAAAGGGCGCCTACTTTCACATTCCTATACACCCTGCTCACAGGAAGTACCTAAGGTTTGTAATACAAGGACAACACTATCAGTTCAAAGTCCTTCCATTTGGTGTAACAACAGCACCACGCGTGTTCACAAAGTGCTTAGCAGTAGTAGCAGCACATCTCAGAAGGCAGCAGATACATGTCTTCCCTTATCTAGACGATTGGCTCATAAAAGCCAAGTCATTCAATCAATGTGTCCAACACACACATCAAACAATTCAAACGTTGCACAACTTGGGGTTCGCGATCAACTACACCAAGTCGCACCTGCAGCCTTCGCATGTACACCAGTATCTAGGGGCTACAATAGACACATCTACAGCTCTAGCGTATCCCAGTCCAGTAAGGATACAGAGCATTCAAGACTTAGTCACAGTCTTCCAACAACAACAATCTCTGCAAGCCAGAGTGTTCATGAGACTAATAGGCATGATAGCATCTTGCATCTTCATAGTTCCACACGCAAGATTGCAAATGTTCCCATTACAAGAGTGCCTAGCACAACAGTGGAACCAGGCTCAAGGTCAACTAACAGACCTGGTGTTGGTGGACAGCCGCATGCATCGCTCTCTGCAATGGTGGAACACCAAAAACTTGACAAAGGGGCGTCCGTTCCTCGAACCTGTTCCACAGTTAGTGCTCACAACAGACACATCTCTCACAGGATGGGGAGCCCATCTCTTACATCATACAACTCAAGGTCAATGGAACAATCAACAAAAACTGTTCCATATCAACCATCTAGAGCTGCTAGCCATATTCTTAGCACTCAACACTTTTCAACTACAAGTACAAAACAAAGCTGTCTTAATCCGGACGGACAATATGACAGCCATGTACTATGTACAAAAACAGGGGGGACACACTCTCTGCAACTGTCCCAGCTCGCACAGAACATTTGGAGATGGGCCATTCCGCAAAATATACATCTGTTGGCAGAGCACCTTCCAGGAGTTCACAATCAGATAGCAGATCTGTTAAGTCAGCAGTCACAACAGATTCACGAATGGGAACTACATCCACAAGTTCTTCAGCCATTCTTCCAGAGGTGGGGTCATCCACACATAGATCTGTTTGCCACCCACGAATATGCAAAATGCTCAACCTTCGCCGCCAGATTTCCACACCCATTGTCCAAGGGCAATGCGATATGGATGAACTGGTCAGGCAGATTTGCATACGCTTTTCCGCCTCTCCCACTGATTCCATTAGTAGTGCGCATGCTCAGACAACAGTCTCTCAAACTGATTCTGGTAGCTCCCACATGGGTACGCCAACCGTGGTTCACCACACTGCTGGATGTCTCTCTGGTTCACATCAAAAGTTACAGCTCACACCCTCCCTGTTAACACAGAACCATGGAGAAATCAGACACCCAGACCCAAAACAACTGAATTTAGCGATCTGGCTCCTGAAGTCTTAGAGTTTGGTTATCTAAACCTACCACCAGACTGTATGAACATCATTAAAGAGGCTAGGAAACCCACTACCAGAGCGTGTTATGCCGCTAAATGGAAAAGATTCGCAATATATTGCAGAAAAAATCAAATTGATCCCCTGAATGCTTCCATCCAGAATATCATTTGTTACCTTTTACATCAACAAAGGTCTAATTTAGCATATTCTTCCATACGCCTGTACCTTGCAGCAATTGCAGCGTATTTACAAAACAGACAACATCTGTCTCTCTTCAGAGTGCCTGCAATCAAAGCATTCATGGAAGGATTAAAAAGAATAATCCCACCCAGGTTGCCACCTTCTCCTGTGTGGAACCTGAATATTGTCATTACAAGCCTCATGGGACCCCCTCTCGAGCCTCTACATAAATGTGAACTGCAATTCCTAACATGGAAAACAGCTTTCCTTGTTGCTATTACCTCTCTTAGAAGAGTAAGTGAGATACAAGCTTTCACTATACAAGAACCATTTTTTCAAATACATCCTAACAAAGTGGTTCTTAGATCTAATCCAAAATTTCTTCCAAAGGTCATCACTCCTTTTCATTTAAATCAATCCGTAGAGTTACCTGTGTTTTTCCAAAACCCAGACTCTGTAGCAGAAAGGGCTTTACACACTCTAGATATTAGAAGAGCTCTTCTATACTATATAGATAGAAGTAAATCTTTTAGAAAAACAAAACAACTGTTTGTATCTTTCTCTCCTCCACACAAAGGCAACCCCATCTCTAAAGGTGGGATTGCAAGGTTGATTGTAAAGTGTATACAAATATGCTATGTAAAGGCTAAACATACAATAACAGTTCCTCCTAGAGCGCACTCCACTCGCAAGCTAGGAGCCTCTATGGCTTTCTTAGGAAACATACTCCTAGAGGACATATGCAAGGCAGCAACATGGTCTACACCACACGCCTTCACTAAACACTATTGTGTTCATGTGCAAGCCAAGCAGCAAGCTGCAGTAGGCCAGGCTGTCCTTAAAACTCTCTTTCAAACCACTGCAATGGATACAAGCGACCACCACTAGGGGAGACACTGCTGTACAATCAATGCTAAGTGTACAATCTGCAGCTCATATGCCTCGAACGGAAAATGCACTTACCAGTATGCATCTGTTCTTGGCATGTAGAGCTGCAGAGTTGTACATGCCCTACCCGCCTCCCCAGGACTTGTATCCGTTCCAGTTTTCATCTTACTTAGATGCTCATGCATGGACATCCTTTTTTCTTTACTTATACTAACTCCATCATTTCCCATCATGGCGAAAAACAATCTAAGGATGGAGCCGATGCCCATGCACAGTATTGTCCAAGGGAGAAGTCACCTATCTTGTGACTACAAAGACTTCTTCCAAGACAACAACAACCTGCAATCATCCGAGCCCAACACCAGGTGGCGATCTAATGCTAAGTGTACAACTCTGCAGCTCTACATGCCAAGAACAGATGCATACTGGTAAGTAGCATTTTCCTTCCAGACCATTCATGCGGATAAGTTGGTTCTAAGGACCAGGGCTGCTTTTCTTCCCAGGGTGGTTACCCCTTTTCATGTAGGACAGTCCATTACTTTACCTACCTTCTATCCTCCCCCTCAACCTTCCACGGAAAAGGAAAGACTGCATCATTTGGACCCTAGGAGAGCCGTCAACTTTTATTTGAATCGGACAAGTGATCTGAGGCTGGACGATCAGCTCTTTGTGGGCTATGTTGGGAAAATATAAGGCAAGGCTGTACACAAGAGGACTCTTTCGAGGTGGATTATCTTGTGCATCAAGATTTGCTACGCCCTGGCCAAGATGGACCCTCATGAAGGTATCAGAGCTCATTCCACCAGAGCTAAGTCTACTTCTTCTGCTTTCGCAGATATCGGTAAAGCAGTAACTTGGACCTCCCTAAGAGGCCCAAGCAAAGCAATGCAAAGCATTACTCCTTGGACTCTGAGGTTAGGAGGGATGGCCATGTTGCTCATTCTGTTTTGCAAGATTTTTTGGTCTAGTCAGGTTGACACCCTCCTCCAGGAGAGGTACAGCTTTGGGAGTCTATTTATAAGGTGAGGAATCCACAGGCAGAAGTATCCATCAGAAGAACAGGGTACTTACCTTTGGTAACGCTTTTTCTGGTGGATACAGTATCTGCCTGTGGATTCCTCACTGTCCCGCCCACCTCCCCGTTGTCCACCTGTTTCTACCAAAAAATGTTTTATTTTAATCATGTTTATATTTTAATAATGATAAATGCTTATTATGTATACATTTGAAAATCCCTCTCCCTTACCTTTCAAAAGTAAAGATTGGACTTCTGTCCTGCTGGACATGTCACACAAAATATAGAAACTATTGTGGCTATATTTATTGAACTGTATTGTTTCTCTTGTAAGTCCTGTCAATTTAAACCCAATCTGTTTCTTTGGGAGAAATCTTACTTTTTAAGAAAGTAATCACTTGATTATATTTTTTCATCACTTTTTCTGATGGTGCTCCTGTTTTTACTTTTGTAGGACATTCTTCTTTAGGCCAATCATCAGTAATTTAACACTTAGTCCACAAATCAGCTGGAACTACAATCTCAAACAAACCATCTAAATCTTTTAACAAAACCTTTGGAACCTTCACAAACCTTTCTACCTGTTTGTACCACTCAACAGGTTTCTCCCTAAACCTGGGAAAATCATTCGTAAAGGATAATAGATCCTGTCTTGCCCAAGAAACGTGAACATATCCACCACCTGGAACTTCTCTCACCGGACACACCATTTTAGCCTGTGCTGTTTCTCTTAATGGAAACAAAGACGCATTTTTAATTGCCAGCATTTTTTCCTTCTTTTACGCCCATCTACCTTTCCAGTATTCTAAATCACCCCATTTCTTCAAGGTATTCATTAGTTCATTAATTTGCAATCATTTGCCAGAAGTATTCAAACCCTCCAAATCTTTATCAGTAAAATCCAGTCTATACGTTTTCTGTAAAACCTTAGACTTCTCTGTCTACTCCATATTCTTGTGCAGATTCTGCCAACCTTTCATGCAAATTCGTTGCTTTCCATGTAATATTCTTACACAAAAACAACATCCCTTCATCACGGTAATTACTCAACCTCTCTGGACTTATTATACCAATAATTATTTCTTTCAAATCAACTCTCAATCTACCTACATCTATACTTGTTTGAGACTTATTATTTTCCATTCCTCTAATCCAATCATCTAACTCCTCCGACGAAGTACCCACTGAATTCCCTGATGTTGGAGTCGTACCTCTAACATTCTGCACTATTCTCCTAGAATCCATCTGTACAATTCTTTTGGGTGTTTAAGTCACATTCTCACTAACTGGAAGATCAATCAATGAAGTATTCATCTCAACTTGTTCTGATCCACTAACGTTCTTGGCATTATTCACAGGAATTGTCAATGCATGTAATCTCAATATATTTTGACTCTCACTATACAATCGAACTATAGGACCAATTCTTACTGGTATCGATAATGCTTCTGCATTCAGACTCATTTGAATAATTATTTGAGTTAATTCTTCTCTTGCTTTATTTAACAAATCAACCTCACTTTCTTGTAGCACTCCAGTACCTGATGAAACTTATGAAGCTACTGGAGTTTGTGTAATTTGTGAAGTTTGAGGAACTTGTGGAAGCTGAGCGTCTTGTATTTCAATTAGTGGTGCACTTGGAATTGTCTCTCCTGATCTCTACTAATATGATGGAGTTAATATTTCATCCATTAGCTCATTATCTATTTCATTCAGGTCTGTTTCTAATTCTGAAGACTCTGTGTTTTTCTTTTTCTCTTTACATTTGCCTCCAGTCTAATCCTCAGCAACTATTACTGGATATAATCCATCTGCATTTATATCTCTCCTCCATCTTTTCATTTGTTCATCCCATCTAGGCTCAGAATACCTCAATATTATATTCCTGTATTTTATTCCATTCCTGTCTCTCTCTCTCTCTCGTTTATGTGCCTCATGTTCCCATTCCTCAAGCGCTTCATACAGCATAGGTCTAGGATTTGGTTTTAATGAATTCATTCTACCTCTCATCTGCTGAAGCCTTACGATATGAAAGAGCTAAGGTGTCATGGTAGACATTGAAAAGTTTGGCAGAAATGGGTATTTTAATTTCCGTGCAAATTATCAATGACAGAAACTCTTCACATACATCATGCAACGGCAAGTCTTGCTACCGTAATCTGATTTCACATGGGCTACACTGGTACGAGAGTGCGAGCTGCCAGAGCACAACCAACAAGATGCTTACATTGTAAAAATGCTGAAGGTAGAGCACAAAGAACGGTAGAGTGCGGTAGGGAGGACGGTGGCACGGAGGGCGGGGCAGTGAGAGCCAGGTACTTCCCAATCGGAGCGGTTAGCGCTCTAGTTGGAGGCAGAGAGGGGCTATTTAGGTTGATTGTTCCTGCGGCCGCGCTGCGGTTGGGAGGATGGTGGCAGTGTATCTCCCGATCCGTTTTTGCGGTTCGGCCGTGTAAGGCAGCATTCTTTTGTCTCTCCTTGCCGAGTTGTTTTTACATTCAACTTGCCATTTTTTATTTGGGAATTTACAAGGGGCGCTGCTGTTACTCACTTAGTGTGCAAGCCTGGGCTCAGAGTCTGCTCCTGCCCGCCCCGGTCCGTTGCGATAGCTAGTACTGTTGCGAGGAGGGAGGGGCGGGGCAGGGAGAGCCAGGTACTTCCGCATCGGAGCGGTTAGCGCTCTAGTTGGAGGCAGAGAGGAGCTATTTAGGCTGAGTGTTCCTGCGCCCGCACTGCGGTAGGGAGGACGGTGGCAGTGTCTCTCCCAATCCGTTTTTGCGGTTCAGCCGTGTAAGGCAGCATTCTTTTGTCTCTCCTTGCCGAGTTGTTTTTACATTGAACTTGCCATTTTTAATTTGGGAATTTACAAGGGGGCTGCTGTTACTCACTTAGTATGGAAGCCTGGGCTCAGTGTCTGCTCCTGCCTGCCCCGGTCCAACGCGGTAGCTAGTACCGTTGCGCGGAGGGCGGGGCAGGGAGAGCCAGGTACTTCCACATCGGAGCGGTTAGGGCTCTAGTTGGAGGCAGGGAGGGGCTATTTAGCCCTCATGCCTCAGCGACCGCGCGCAGCGGGAGCGCCGTCGTCGTGCCGAAGACGCGCCAAAGACAAGCCCGTCTGCGCCCGTCTGCACCCGTCTGCGGCCGGCCGGGGCCTGGGCCAGAACCCCTGCTGGACGGGGCCCGGGTCTGCAGTATATTTTTCAGCAACTCTTTGCCCTGTGCCCTGTGATGGGTGTGGAGTGTAAACATAGTATAAAGACGGATGACAGTAACAGGAAGTGCAGTCACTGTGCGTATAGTGTAAGTACGAAGGTGATATTTAGGGAGGTCGGCCTGAGTTTGAGCCTCTCCCTTATTAATTGCCGTTCCATGAGAAGGCACAAACAGGACATTCATGACCTGCTTTTAGAGGGCCACCTAGATGTCCTGTTCCTTAAGGAAACATGGCTCAATGAGGACTCAGCCCCTGATATTCTGGAGGCCTTCCCTAACGGCTATGGTATCAGTAGAGTTGACAGAAACACAGGGAGAGGTGGGGGGATTGCGATGATTTTTAAACACTCTATACAATACACCCTTGAACCCACTAAAATCGAGGGTAGTGAAGCGGCCTTCCTCTCGATAACTATCTCTAAAAACTATGAGATAAAAGGGATTCTAGTTTATAGACCTCCAGACCCCTCTACACAGTTTGTGTCTAAACTGAGTGAATATCTAATCCATCCGGCACTCCGGTATGAGAAATTACTGGTGCTGGGAGATTTGAATCTTCACTTTGATGATGCTTCTGATTCGGGAGCGCAGGGGATCTGCCAGGAACTGGAAGCACTCCAGGTGATACTTAAGTCGAGGCACCCTACGCATAGACAGGGTCACTTACTTGATCCAATCTTTGCCAATTGGGATGCTCTTAAAATTGAGAAACCTGCGCCGGTTCCTTGGTCGGACCTCTATGTGATCTCTTTCAAGGTGTGGATACCGGCTCCAAAAACTCAAGTGAGGGTTGAGGAAAAGCATAAATACAGGAGGTGGGCGACCTTCTCGCAAGATAACTTTAGTACGGCCCTTCTTCAGGGGGGACCTCCAGGTGGTCAGGAAATTGACACGGCGTGTGAGGCCCTAGACAAGCACATTTTGCAAGCACTCGACATCTGCTCACCCTGGGCAGCTAAGGCTTCCAAAAGACAAGCTAAATCCGCCCCCTGGTTTGGAGACAAACTGAGACGGGCGAAAGCATCCTGTAAACGCCTTGAAAGAAGGTGGAGAAGGGATTTCTCGGCCCCGATGAAGGCTGAATATAAAGTGAGCCTTAAGCTCTACCACTCCCTCATTAGGAAGACGCGGGCTTCCTATAACTCAGTCAAAGAGCTGTTCACTGTCTATAAGGAGATCTCTTCCTTGGACAAGATCTTAGCCCCGACTGCAGGTTCAGTGGAATCCTCAAACCGGATTGCAGAGTTTTTTGCAGAGAAGGTGGAGAAAATGTACTCCACCTTCCCGGTCTCTGCAAGGAAAGGGTGTGCTAGGACTGAGGCTTCTACTGATATGAACGGAGTAGAGATTCTGGATACTTTTAGCATCCCAAATCCTGAGATCCTAATGAGGATAGCCAGTAACATCAACTCGGGTTCTCCCAGTGACCCTGCTAGGCCTAGGGTGCTGAAAGGCGGTATGGAACCTCTTTAACCCAGCATTAGGCATCTGTTAGAGCTCTCCTTTAGCTCAGGCATGGTACCTAAAAGATGGAAGGAAGCGGTGGTCCTCCCATTGAGGAAGAAGCTGAATGTCAATATGGACCAGTTAGACAATTTACATCCCATCTCGCTTCTCCCATACTTTGCGAAAGTTGCAGAGAAGGTGGTGAACATCCAGCTAACATCTCATATTGGTAAACATGATCTTCTCCATCCCACCCAGTTAGGTTTTCGCGCACTGTATTCGACGGAATCTGCTCTGCTCCTCTCCACTGAGATCATTCGGAAGTACGTTGATGAGGGTCAGGCGGCGGCCTTAATTCTACTGGATCTGAGTGCCGCCTTTGACACTGTTGCTCACTGAACGTTGCTCCAATGTCTCAGGAAGGGAGAGGTGGGTGGCAAGACATTGGCAGGGATGGAATCCTTTCTGCAGAATCGCAGTTTTCGGGTGGCACAGGGACCGCACCGGTCTAAGTGTATCATACTTAATGAGGGGGTGCCTCAGGGGTCCACCCTCAGCCCGACCCTGTTTAATCTCTATGTCGCACTGCTGGCAGACATTACTGGAAGGTACGGGGTCAAAACAGTGTCTTACGCTGATGACATGCAGCTGGTGGTGGTCTTGACACAATCAGATGAGAAGGCGGCCTCCAATTTTAAATCCTGCATGCAAGAACTGGCGGTATGAATGGGTGAGAACTGCCTGAACGGGAGTAAGACAGAGGTTCTGGTTGTTGGTAAGGCACCCTCTGTGTGGACATCGCCATGGTAGCCTTAGTCGCTGGGTCCCGCCCCGGCTCATAGTGAGCAAGTTAAGAACTTAGGGGTGTGGTTGGACCCCAAGCTCTCGTTTGAGCTTCAGACGAGGCGAGTGGCAGGAACTTGCTTTGGTATCTTGCGGAGTTTGTGCAAGACCTTGGACATCCTGCCCACTGGAGCTAGGAAGACCATGGTCCATGCCTTAGTAAATTCAAGGCTGGACTACGGGAATGTGCTCTACCTGGGGGCCAATGTCAGCTGTGTACAGAGGCCTCAGCATATACAGAATGCTGCAGCCCGCCTGGTTCTGATGCTGCCCAGGAGAGCATCTTGAAGGAATGCATTAGTTGCTCTCCATTGGCTCCCAATTAAGGAGCAAATCCAGTTCAAAGCTCTCTGTGTGGGCCACCGAATCTTGCAAAGGAAGGGCCCCGCATATCTATATAATCTTCTGAGTCCGTATGTCCCCTCCCGCCAACTAAGATCTAGTGGGATGGGACAGGTTACTGTCCCTAGAGTCAGGACGGGAAGGATGGGCGGGCGCTCCTTTAGGTTTGTGGCAGCTCAGCAGTGGAATAAACTCCCGTGGGGGCTTAGGATGGAGACATCGAAGTGACCTTCCGTAAAAAGCTGAATTCTTTCCTTTTCCCAAATGAGTAGCTTCTGATGTTGCTCTCCGTTCGGGGGTGACCTAAGAATGATGCTTGTCTGTGCTTTGTGCCGCAGCACGGGGACACACTAGTAAAGTGGAAGCAAACGCTTTATGAATGTCATTATCATCATCATGATCATCATCAGAACCATGAACATCCTACATCACTGTAGAGGGAAAACGAAATATAAGCATCAATGCTGGAGCTGCTCGGACTTTGCCTCTGGAGACCAAGTAGTAGCTTAGAGGGTTAATATGTGTCCTGCAAAGTACATTACATAAAGACCAGATGACAGATTTGTATTTTATGTAAATGGGTTACTGCTTTTAAGACAGAGATCCCTTTGTTACTTGAAAATCATAAATTGTAATCCTTCTAATAAAGCACAATGAGTTGTGAAAGCCAGTCACCATTCAGCACAAGCTGGATCTGGATAGTGATATGGGAATCCTTTTTTTTTTTTTGCAAAACCTTTATTGGTGACAAAATAAAGAGTACACATCTACATTCCTACACCCTGCGTCCGCAGGCCGGCAGCTATCGTAGTCAGAGTATGTGTGTATGTGCATCCAGCAAGGTGAAGCAACAGGCATTTAAACACAGCAAGTCGCCTACAACCCAGTTGGGCCGGCCGCGTTACAAAGTCAATGTAAGCAGCTTGTGGATGCATTTTCTAGCAAGTAAGGCAGCAAGGTGTATTCAAACAGTATCTACGTGAGGTTTCTTTTATCATTTATAACAAACTAAAAAAAATTGCAACAGAAACTGTTCCCTCCCATGACTCCCATCATACTTAGTATGTGGTCCAAAGTATCTTGAGGTGCAGAGCTGCAAGCAGCACTGTCCATGTCGTAAAGTGACCTGCGTCTGGGGTAATGGCACTGTGCACCCAATTAATCTTTCTGGCTGACATGGGAGGGGGGAAGAGGGGTAGTCGTTGATCCGATCTGTGAGTACATCAGTACATTACATGTTTTGGATACTGCGCTACATGTGACATTCTAGTGTGGTGCATAAACCATCTGGTGGTGAGGACGAACGGCACTTAAGCCATCCACTGGGCAGCAGTATTCGGCCCAGTATGTGTTCTAATCTCCTGCAATGTCTAGGACAGCTCAGTGTACCAAGCTATCCTCCCTAGGGTCTATCATACAAGCTGACTTAAAGTGAGATGATGCATAGGTGGGGAGGGATCTGCTAGTCCCTATCTACCGGGATCCTGGTGCAGGCTTGAGTAATGGGAACAGGCTAGTTCAGCCAGCCTCTCTGTTACTACCTGCCTCTGACGTATCCTCGTTCTGCACTCGAAGAAGATATGTAGTGAGGGGACCCCATAGGTCTTTAGGGCGCGATTTTTGTGGTAGAAGTTCGGCATATGTGTGCAGTTGTGTTGTGTTCAACCATATCTTGAATTTAGGCGCTCACCCCAGCGACACGCAACATGACATTTAGCTAACAGGAGGCCTAAAGCAAAATATTTCCTATGTGCTTTTATCGCTGGATTCGACTGGCCCAGTAGGGCATTCCTAGGACAAGGTACAATGTCCACCCCGATCATGCCTTAAATATCTCCTCCCAATATGCCGCTACGGCAGGGCACATCCATGCCAGGTGGAGGAAGTCCGCACCCTCACTCCTGCATCGCAGACATCTGTCATTGTCCCGGAGTCCAAAGCGGTACAGTTTAGCAGGGGTATAGTAGAATCGATGTAAGAATTTAAAATGAACCAGTCTGAGACGTGTATTGCCCGTCACAGCGTTGGTATGCGAGCAGCTCTCTTCCCATTGCTCGTCCGACAATGGTGCGCCTAGATCCCTGTCCCAGTCACATCGCGCTTTTAGTGACGGGGGAGATGGGGCAACTTGTACATGTTTATATAGCATGTATACCACATGTTTCGGGGTGTCCGCTTGTAGGAGGGCGTGAAGGGGTGCCATAGTATCCGGCTCGTCAGGAAAACTGGGTGTGACCGCCTTGACATTCTGACGTAGCCGAGTATAAAGGAACGTGTCCATTACGGAGGGGGTGTTATCCCCAAAGAATTGAGCCGACGTGCAAAATTGCCCCTGGAGGTATAGATCGCCCCATGTGTGGATCGCACGTTCCGTGAGCATTTTACGGCCAATCTCCTCACAGGAGACACTTAGCCTGGGATCATGCACTAGAGGCATATATGGCGAATAAAGGAACTTGACCCCCATATTATCAGCTATGCGTTTCCAAGCTTGAACCGTACAGTCTACTGTGGTAGGGTCTCGGTCTATAACTCGAGCCGGAGCGTATAAATAACCCGTTGGCTTGGCGGGCCTCATATAGCCGTCTTCCACCGCCAGGTGAGCCATAAAGGGAGGAGGATGTAGCCAGTACACAACAAAGTGACCCTGGGCGCAGTCATAGTATCGTTGAAAATTAGGAACATCAAATCCCCCTTGGTGATAAGGTAACATGAGTGTCTGCAGACTAATCCTGGCCTGTTTGCCGCCCCAAATAAGCCGTGATTGTTGAGAATTGAGGGCACGGAAGAAGTATGAGCCTGGACTGTACGGTATATTAGTAAAGAGATATAGGAGCTTGGGGAGAACCACCATCTTAATCAGGGAGATGCGCCCTGCCATCGACAGTGGGAGATGGATCCATTTAGCGATGGTGTCAGTCAGTTTATCTAGGACAGTACCATAGTTAGCTCTAATAAGAGCTTCCCGGTTTCTGGACACTGTGATGCCCAGGTATTTTATTTCATCCGCCTCCCACATTAGGAGGTAATCCAGAGGGAAGCGCAAGGTCTTGTCCGTCAAGGGGAATAGAGCAGACTTCGACCAGTTTATCTGTATCCCCGATATGGCTCCGAATTTGGTGATCTCACGCAGCAGAGGGTTAAGGTTATCTCGCGGTTCATGTACATATAAGGCCATGTCATCAGCAGATAATGCGATGAGCAGCTGGCGTTCCGGATATATTAAAGAACGGTGATTGTGATGTTGCCGGAGTTTGGCCGCCAGGGGCTCGATGGCGATCGCGAAGAGAACTGGGGAGAGCGGGCACCCCTGTCAGGTACCCCTATAGATCTCAAATGGGGCTGAGCGACAACCGTTTAACAGGACTGAGGCTTGCGGTTTGTAATATAAGAGTCGAATCCAATCGAGAAAGTTAAAAGGGATCCCCATTCGTTCCTGAAGGGCCAGGAGGTAATCCCATTCAAGGAAATTGAACGCCTTTGTGGCGTCTAGGAGAACTGCAGCAGCCTTGCATCGAGGGTTAATGTCTTGCAGTACAGCCTGAAGGGTGCGCAGGTTGTGTGAAGTTGCCCTATTTGGGACAAATCCCGCTTGGTCAGGCAAGACCAGACGCTCCATCAATAGGTTAAGGTGAGTCGCAAGTACTTTCGCCAATATTTTCACATCAGTATTTAGTAATGAAAGAGACCTATAAGAGTCGCAGTGTTCTGGAGGCTTGTCTGGTTTTAACAGGGATGCTATTAGGGCTTCACGCATAGTGGTCGGCAAAGTCCCCTCTTCAAGGGCCGAATAATAAACTTGCTTCAGTATTGGAGCGAGTAGATGAATATAGGCCTTATAAAAATCAATGGGCAACCCGTCAGATCCAGGTGATTTGCCCGACTTCATAGACATGATAGCGTCCTTTATCTCGTCCAACTCAAGTTCGTGATGCAAAATTTTCTGCTGGGAACGGCCAATCCACGCAATTGCAGTGTCCTCTAAATACAACTGTAAGTTAATAGGTGTCGATCTTTGGGAGGTGTATAGTGTGGAGTAATGATTAGTGAGAATGCGGAGTTGTTCTGCCAGGTCCCTCTGCGGGGTCTGATGTTTGTCCAGTAAGGTCGCAACATAATTGTGATATCTCGGGGATCTAGTAGCAGAGGCGAGTGCCCTTCCAGGCCTATCTCCCTCGCCATAGATGCGCGCAGTGTACGGTTTCCCTATGAACTTACATTCCTTCTCCGCCACTTCCGTATTTTCATTCAGCTTGTCCCTGAGTAGAACCCTGGAAGTATGCCCCCCGTGTCGCAAGACATGTCACGTTCAAGGTCTCGGAGCTCAGTTTCTAACTTGCGCAATTCACCACGCAGCGATTTGAGGACTCCGCCCCCTTTAGCGATGCACCACCCTCTGATCGTGACCTTAAAGGCCTCCCATACCGTCGTGAGATTCCTCACTGACCCCATGTTACGTTCAAAGAAGTCGTGTATGTCACGTTCAAGTTCTACCCTGAAGGCCGAATCAGTGAGGTGTGCAGGATTCAGGCGCCAACTTAAATATGGGGAGGCAGTACTGGGTATGCGAAGTGTTAGGAGGACTGGCGAATGATCTGAGAATGTCCTGGCAAGGTGTAGGGCGTCAACCAGCCAAGGCGCAAGGCCAGCCGACAGGAACACGTAGTCAATCCGCCCCATGTGGAATGTACTGCAGAGTGGTGCGTACCTTGTTTGAGAGAGGGGTGTAAGTGCCTCCAGGCGTCTATGTAGTGGTGTTCCTCAACAATAGTCGATAATGTACGTTGAGTATGAGTGTAGTGCAACGCCTGGGGGTGAGATCTGTCCAGGCCGGGTTCCAATGCTGTGTTGAAGTCACCCCCCAATATGACATGGCCTATGCCCAGTGTTTGAATTTTACCCCACATCGTAAGGAGTGCGGATGTGTCGTCTGTATTGGGGCCATAATAGCAGGCAAAGAGGACTGTATGCGAGTGTAGTGTCCCCAGACCATGCAATATCTACCTCCCAAATCTATCTCAGTCCCAGCAGGTGTAAACCGCGACCCTCGCTTGACCACGATTGTCACTCCTCTGGCATAATTTGAATAAGAGGAGAACACCTTGCATGAGGCCCATCTAGACGAAAACAGAGGAGAACCATCAGGTCGTAAGTGTGTTTCCTGAAGCATAGCAATTAACACCCCCTGCCTGTCCAGGTAACCCAGAATTTGTCTCTTCTTTCGCGGGTTGTTCAGTCCATGAACATTCCACGAGACCAGCCGAAACTGCTGCACCGGCTGCGAGTCCGCTATGTCACCCATTCAACCAAGTAAAGATTTGTATAGCATGTAGGTGCAGCATCACAGATCATAGTACAATCGATTTCACAGAAATAACAGTTCCACCCTGATATCCCCCCAACAGACCGGCTCCGAGCATGCGTTACCTTCGCTTTAATAACTACAGCATGAGATCGGAGCGTCATCCCACCCACGCCGGCAACCCCAACTAGCCGGGTATTTGGTCCCCACCCACCCACCCAGAACCAAAACGAAACCAAAACTAAAAAGAGCACTACATATGCCCCTGCCCTCAGGAGGGGAGGGGAGTTTAGGGGTTCACCCATTGGGGGTCAGAACTAGGGGCACCAGACCTGCCAACCACCTCCCTACTTACACCCACATTCAACCAGGCTTACCCCGGTCGACAATTGCGGGACGGAGGTGGGTGATCGAGCACTTAGGTATACCATAGACCAGTAAGACTTAAAGTAGAACTAATACCTCACCAGTATACGCAGTTATCAGTCTTCGCATACCCAGTGACCAGGGAATCGTTTGACCCAAGGGCCCGCATAACAGTACATCAGGTTAGTCCTGTTGTGACAATGGCGATTGTGACCTGGAGCGTCGACGTGTCGCCTCCTCCCTGTTCTGTTCTTTTCGGCATTGCTTGAGGAAGTCTTCCACCTGCTGTGGATTTTGAAAGAAGTGGTGCCTGCCCTGATGAGAAATTTTTAATTTTGGCGGATATAGCATGGCATACGGGATCTCCTGAGCTTGTAGTTTCTTTTTGACCCCTGCAAATTTGCGTCTGGCTTCTTGGACCGAGGGAGTGAAATCGCACCATCTTCCAATTCCGAAATCCTGTCTTCGGCCTCTTTAATGCGAGTGTCATGTTGCTCCATCTTAGCCACTACACAGTCCGTGCGTGTATTTATGGTGTCGATTTTGGCGTCTATTGTTGACAGGCTCTGCTTCATGCCCAACAAGAGTGTTTTCCAATCTTCCTCCTGAGGGGTCGAGGTGGTAGGGCTGCCCCCCTCCTTCCGGCGTTGTTTTGGAAGTTTTTTTGGACTCAAATGGGATTTTTGACTGCTTGGCATCGTTGCGGCCCATGTCCCGCCTCGGCGTCCACGATGCAGTAGGGAAAATGGCCGCCAGCTCACAGGAGGGTGCGGACGGAAGGGGGGAGCTGATGCTGGCTGGGCGGGATGTCAGGGTGTGGGATGAAGGCCTTCCAGCGTTTCAAGCTCCAGTCAAGCAGGGGAATCCGGGCCAGAAGGATTCCACCGCCGTGATGAAGAGGTGCCGCCAGTTATCGGTTTAAGGCTGAACGGACTGGGTGTCCAAGGCCAGGAGGAGAGCGAGGGCATGCGCCGAAGTTTCAATGCCGCTCACAGAGCCGAGCAAGGAGGGACCCAGGGCTCCCTGGGGTGGCTCAGTGCGTTGCTGGCAGATCTAGTGGCGGACTAGGCGAATAGTGAGCCTGAGGAAACGGCAAGGTGTCACAGTAGTGGATTAGCGGGGTATGTGGTTACAGGGGAAGCAGGGAAAGATAGGAGATCTTCGATACTTGCTGTGAGGCAATTCCCAGAGAGTCACATGTAGACAAAAAAGGATGGGCGCCTTGTGTCCCAGCAGTTCTGTAAGTAGGGTGGGCTATCGGGCCCCCGGGGAGAAATCCCTCAGCAGATTTGCAGCCCCATGGGGGGGGAGAGCAAGCGGCAATCTACTGGCCTGCGCCGTTGTCGAGACGCACTCTACTTTCAAAAGTGCACTCCGGGCTTGAAACGCGGGAAGCGGTTGGATTGCGGACCGATGTCCCACGCAAAGGCCGCTAGTAGTCAAGGCCCTGTATAGATCTAAGCCCCTACCTCAGCAGCGTAGAATGGAGGAGCCTGGCTGTATGATCGCGGACAGGGGGGAAACAGCTGGAATGGCGCTGCGGTCCAATGGGAGGTAAACCCTCTCCTAATGTTCAGCTGTCGTGGAGCTGGTGGGGAGTGGCAGGCGCAATGAGACCCGGAACAGGCCGCAGCGGCGACGGGGCCCTTCAGTGAGAATGCCCGCAGGGCCTCAGGCGGAGGATGTCGAAGTCTTCGGCAGTGTCGGGGGGGGGGCAAGCAGCCCGGCGTAGGCGGCAGTGGAGCTCTATTGCCTCATGCATCAGATGTTACGGCCCGGTCCCTGTAGGCCACGCAGCACCGGGAAGCGCGGGCGGCCCGCCCACAGATCGGGGAGTCACCGGGGTGGTAGCGGTAGGGACACGCAGCTGCGCCGGTCGGGTGAGTACTGAGGCTTTATGGAGGACGTTATTAGTGGCAAATGACACCGGCAATCAGGCACCCCAGCGCAACCGCCAAAATGTTAGGCCTCAGTCCGCGCTAGGAGTCCGACTTGTGGGGGTGTAAACGTGGTCAGACCGGCCCGTAGCACCAGGGAGCCGCTGACCACCGGCGCCGCCTACCTCCAACAGCAGCTAGGGTTGCTCTAACGTCGGCAAAGCCCCCGGCCTTTCAAAAGTCTCCACGCCCTCGGGGGATGGGGGGAGGTATCCTCCGGCCGCCACGTATAGGCCGCGAATCCTCGGTCTATCCCAGCAGGCTGGGCCGACGTCGGGAAGCGATCACGCCAAGGCAGCCCCAGGGTTTGTCGGCAGATTTCTCCGCAACTAGCCAGGTTCCCCCGGCAAGAGAGGTATCATTGGGCGCAGCTCGGAGTCCCGGACACTGTGGAGCGATGTGCAATCGGGTATCTCCGGTCAGGATCACTGGAGGATGAGGGAAAGTGCTCGATCAGGCGGGAGCTTCACACCAGTGCGGCCATCTTGGTCTGGCGCCACCTAGCGCCCCCAGTGATATGGGAATACTTCACCGTTCTCTTCTGCCTATCCCACCAGCGCTCTTTAGTAACCGCAAGTTGACATGTTGGCTTTATTAAATCCCTAGAATAAATATGTTGACTTGACATGAGTCAGGTGGTCTCAGTACCTCTCCGGTGGGTGTGCAATGCCTGTTGTGAATGAGAAGGCTGACCTTGATGAGAACTATTTAATCAGTTTTGCACTTATTGAGCTCCAATAGAAAGGGCTGGCAGGGCAGCTTCCTCTTTGTTCCATGTAAATAGGCAATTCCCTTAACTCTTCAGTTTTTGGAGCAAAGTGGAAAGGACACTCAGCAGAGTGGATAGTGCCAATAGCACCTAAAATTAATGTGTGTAGTCCTGATGGGGGTTAGTATTAATAAGCTGACTTGTGGCAGGCAAATAATTCAGAATGTGTCTCACTCCTCTCGTTTTGGTAGCCAGGGAACTGAAAAACAAGGAGATAAATTAATGTGAAGGATGACACAATGCTTTCACATAGGAGAGCTTAGATCTCACATTGCCCCATGTCAGATCTAATTAGCTTATATCTCTTTACTTTTTTGTGCACTACTATTTGCCGCTCTGCACTTACAAAGGAGAAGCAAAACTACAGGTACCACAATGCAATTGGGAAAACAGGACATGCACTGAGATCCAACAAGTTAAGCTTAGATCTGAGGAAGGACCAGTAGATGCAAACTTAAAGCAATTCATAGGTAGTGGCAAGATGAAGACCAATCCCCTTGTTGCACCATTATGTAAATTGTAACAATTAATTGGTAGCAAGCAGTGTTTCAGAGATATCACACATAATAAGAAGCAGCATGCAGAGTAAAAGGCTGCGCCTAAACAAACTCTCAAAGGAATTCGAAGTAGCACTCAAATACAATATAAAACTACAGGGAGCAGTGTAAAAAGAAGTTGAGAGAAGAGTTCCAATGTGGCACCTCACACAAATGTAGCATTTCCCTGATGGCAATGAAGAGCTGTAGAACATAATTGACATACCTGCAGGGGGCTCAGGGCAGCTGCCCGGGATATCCGTGCTGCAGAGGGGCTCTGAGGCAGCAGGGGGTTGGAGGACAACTGGGTGTGGCAGGGGGGGTTTGGGTTGCAGGGGAGACCAGCAGAGTGGCTCGGAAAAGCCCAGAGGCAACAGAGTGGCTCGTCTGAGAAAAGCTGAGGCTGGAAGGGAGTCAATAGACCATCGGGGGCTGTAGAAAGACTGAGCCTGGGTGGGTCTGTAGAGTGCTTGGAGAGCGCTGGAGCAACAATGCTGCTGGGGGTGCGATTTGAGGAGCCCTGCACCAGATGTATGGGGGCAGGGCCATCAGGCACTGTGGCTGCCCATTCATACCTGGGCATACGGAGCCACATGACTGCAGCATACTCTCTGAGCACCACTAAAACTATTGGAGAGGAAGTAGAGAGTAGCACACCCAAGTTGGGCTGAGGAGGGTGATTCAGAGGTTGAAAAATGAGGCACCAGGCCAGAATCGGTGGCCATGAAGTTAGTCCTCAACTGTTCCACTTATGTCTGAAGCAGCCGAAGAGGGATCAAACTTTGCATAATTAATAAAACCTCAAGAGGTCAGGAAATGAAATAAAACCCTCAGCGTGCCAGCAGAAGGATATTTCTACAAGGCCGCAGCGTGTGATACCCACTCAGACCTTCAGACTAGTCCAACCCCTCGCCCGAGCCCCATCTTACCATGTGAAGGCGAGGAAGAAGATTGCCCTTATCTGAGCATCGGATCATCATTTCTTTTGTCATTACATCACTCAGCCACTCCCGTATATAGTAAACTCTGTGCACTAATCGGGTAGGTATCTCCGTTCTCAAAATATTATGCCGCAACATAAGTGATTCAATGGACCAGCCAGACAATAAAACAAGAAAAAAGACCAAAGCTCCATGATGTGGCCAGCGTTGACTGTGTCATAGTGTTTTTTTCTTTAAGCTATGTAAAAACAGTGTGGACAAGGGCTTAAGAAACAACAGGCAGTGCAGGAGAAGGGAAAGGCAAAAGAATAGGGGGGGTGCAACAGTAGGAAGTTACGGGGAAGGGGGTAGTTTAAAAAGAATGTGCTGGAGCTGTAGAGGTGGGCCTCAGCCAGGCCTACCAGTGCGAGGGTTCGCCCTTCTCTGCACGCAAGTCCTCAGACAAGTAAATAGAAGTTGGCACGGAAACTGAAAGGTAAAGGAAAGATTTATTAAACCTCATGAGGTGGAACTACATTCACAGAACACCGTTCGGTAGTGTATGAAGTAGCACAAGGAGTAGAAAACTATGGGTCTTTTATACCCACACAGGAGCTCAAAAGAAGGCGGTACAAGCACACATAGGAGAGTTACCTACATAAATGTCATACAGAAATGCACAGTCAACAGTAAGGGAGGAGCTAGCAGTTGCTGACGCTGGTAAAATCAACCTGACAGTTACAGACTAAAGCAAGTGTATGAACAGTTACAGATTCCTCTGAGCATGTGCATAGTAGCAGAGTCTAAGTATAGCTATTCCTCTAAGCAGAGCACAAGGGTAAACGACAGAGAAGCAGGTAAAAGCACATGGTGAGCACATGCCAGACAAAATGGCTACTGAAAACAAGATGGCTTCTGCTAAATGCTAACACTGATCGCTGTCAATTTTCTACATAGCCTGTGCAGGCAAAACCTCTGGTTAAACGCATGAATATTTACCTGAAATTAGGAGTCCAGTCTATGTCCATTTCTTAACAGCCAAAAATATTGCCCTTTTCACGCGTCCCGTGCTGCTGCTGCAGGGCACATGCAATTGTGTGTGCAACATGCAGTTCTGTATGAGACTGGGCTGTGCCATGTTGAGAGCTGCCGGCTATGCACATCAAAAAAAGAGTTTTGCTTCAAAAGTGGATTAAAAAAGTACTTGGACGGTAAGAAACTGATAAGAGCAAACACAAAGAAAAAACATGCTACAGCCAATAGAAAGTGAGGAAAAATACGTGGCAAGTACAGAAACCAATGAAAAGCAAGGGGCGGGAGTAAGCTCCTTTTAAGATATATATTAACAATTGATTTCAAAGCATAGCGCAAGCGCTGTGCAGGCGAAATCTAAAATTCACAAGTAGAATGGCTAGGCTTAGGAATGGAAGTGGTTATAAATGAAGGCTAGATCTAAAACACCAATATGATGCAGAAGCACTGACCTAAGCATTTCTAGTTTGATTTAACATTGAGAAAGTAATATTGCGAAATAATATGCCAACTTTATATAGTGTAATTTGACTCCATTCCCCCCCCAAAATATGACGTATTGGAAAACACTATAGAAACTTTCATTTTCAGTCTCTATAAATGGAGACCTGGGGACATGAGTGCATTCCATGAGGGAAAACCATTAAAGATGTATTACCCTTTCAAGATAACAAAAACTAGGACAAAGTTATTTGATGATATCCTGTACAATATATTTAGACATCTGGAATAGCATTTTTAGTAATAGGACAGTATTTTGGTACTAGGGGATTTCACAAACATAAGTAATCCCCTTACCATCCAGCAACCGAGGATTGGTTATAAACATTATGTGCTTCAGGACTGTAGTCGGGTGACAGCCACTTTGCACTGAGCCAAACCTTTGGTTTAATTATATTGCCCCTTCCTAATCATTTAAGAGAATAGCAGTAGGGTCCGATCCCCTGCCAAAGTGGCGGGTGGCACGAAAGGAGAGAGGTGGGGAGGGGTGAGGATTTCGGGGACAAAGGAATAAAAACAAAACGTTTCTGAACACAGCCAATGCCGCCGTCACCTGCTGCATTGCGCTCTTCCTTTTTCTGATCACAGGCTCCCAGACTGTACTGCGGCCAATCCTGATGCTGTATGAAAACAGCATCAGGATTGGCCTGAGTGCTGGCAACATGCGCTCACAGACTGCCTGGGAGCCTGGTCCTGCTCCCTCCAGCCCCAGCAACGCACCTGGGGCTGGAGAGAGCTTCACTGCGCATGAGGGTTTGCCAACTTGAGACGACCTGCCAAACCCTCATGTGCTGTGAAGTTAGGGCACTACCTCTCCCACACCAGCAGTATCATCCCTTGGAACCGCCCCCAAGACTCGTCCTGGAGGCAGGTCCAGAGGATTAAAATAAAACGGGTTTAAAACCTGTTTTATTATGATTTTTATTTGAGGGTTGTGGCGGGGGCGGCGCTCCTCCACCCTAATGGAGGGGCAGCCGGTGGAAAATACATTTTATAAGCAGCGCTAGCCAATGCTAAATTGTATCTCATGCTTCAAGGCAAGGATTGTCAAACAGGTCTATCACCATCTACCACTGACTCAAAGGTTACATCTGAGTAACTTGCACACAACACTTGCCAATCACCTGATGTGCCATCCCCACGTTCCTTTGGATTTAGGACATTCTCTGGTCTGGCATCAGTTGAGAGCTCAGCGGGGTGAGCCATGACCCATCTGGGCAATGCAGTCCACGGGCACATAGGGTTGAAGGGTATGTTTGGTTTCCCATTCCCAGACCGCCTCAGAATCAAAGAAGTGGCAGCGAGACCCATGAATGACCCTCAGCCGTGTGGGGGAGAGCAGCATATATTGAAGTGACATTGCCCTGATCTTCTGCTTAAGGGCATCATAGAGCTTGCATTGTTTTTGTGTCGATTTGTTATAGTACCGGAAGACCATGATGTGAGACTATAGAAAATGAAGCTTGCCATGGCTATAAGCTTCTCAAAGAATGGCGTCCCAGTCAAAAAAGGTCAATATTCTGCCACTGACAGGGCATTGTGGTGCTCCAAGGGCGGAGGGAGACGTTGCATCAGGGCTCGGTGCACCCATTCAACCACAAACCAAGGCAACAGAGCCTTTTCTGAAACCCATGACTTAATCCAGTCTTCAATAAAAGTCTGTGGTTGAGGGGTCTCCACTCCCTTGGGGAAACCCACAAACTGCAAATGTTCCAACTGGAGCGATTTTTTTAGCATCTTCAGTTCTTGCCTTAGGGTGCAAACAGTTGAAAGTAACATATTCACCTTGGTCTTGTGAGTTGTTGAATTAACTTCAAGGGTGGACACACTACTCTCCACCTATCTAACCCTCCCAGCCTCACGGTAGAGATCTTGACAAAGGAGATCAACGTCAACACCAAAGTCACAAAATTTTGACTCAAAGGCTTCTTGTGAGGCCTGGATGACTTGTAGTATTTGGGCTGCATCCGCAGGAGTAGAGGGCAACAGGGTGTGTTCGCCAACCATCGGCTGCCTATTGGAGTCTGAGGGGCTTGTCGTGAATATGTTAATTTTGTATTGACCCCCTATCATTGGCCCTTGTCCTTCCCCATTAAACCATGTCAAGTGGGGCTCCGAGCCACTCAATGTCACAAGGGTGGAAAGATTGTTAAAATGTGGTAGAGCCGGGCTTCACGCTTCTCTGAGACCTGTATAGTCAGTCATTCTGATGGTGGCGTTGATGATCTAGGCACCAGGCCTGCTGGCCCAGAGTGGGAACGGGCACCACAAGCAGCCAGCGTGAAGGTCAACAGAAAGAGGTGTGGCGCTGCGGCCAGGGCGACTGACACCGGACGGTGGGGCTCACAGTTCGATCCCCGGCACCGGTGGCAGGTCAGCCCAGCATCATGTGACTCTGGGCAATAGCTCGCTCAATCTTCCAGATGGCCCCCAGCGCCGGGATGCCTTCGGATAGCTGTGCGCTTTACAAATACTGGATTTAAATTTTTAATGGCTAGAATGATGGGGGGCTCATAGCGGAATGACATGGGGAAGATGACCTGGGTTCTGTTTCACTCCCACATGTAGCTGCTGCAGAGGTATCTACGTGTCCAGCCATCCAACATTCCACCAGATCAGAGGGGGATCACCGGTAGCATGTCCCTGGCCCGCTTACCTCTAGGTCCTCAAGGATCCATCATGAATAGCTAGGGTGAAAGCCCACCAGGCGGCCCAGGTGCTCAACTGGTTCGAGGGAGGCCCTACTCACTGCTTGCAGGTCGAAATGCAAGGGTTTAATGCAGTCGGGGCCTCTCAGGTCTGCAAGTATGCGGCGTCCATAGAGGCCCTGAGTAAAACAATGGCGGAGAAAAGACCTTGCCACATCCAGGGCCAGAGGTCTCTTGGGCTCTCCCTTCGCATCTGGCCCCCCTGACTTCCCATGGCAGCTCAGTATGCAGGGTCTAAGGAGGGAGCTGGGGGGGGAAGCCCAGGTCATACCTCTGATACCATGCATTGTTCGCGGGCAGTTGCCATCCAACCTTCAGCCGTGCCTCTAGGCATGCCCAGTTGAGTAGAGTGAAGTCACTCAGGAGGAACCCTCCTGACTCAGCGGCGCTTCACTTGGCAACTCTGCTTTGCTCCATTGGTCATCCTCTGCCACCGTAGCTGCGCCCATCTCAGGCGGGAGGACAGCCACATGCTCCCTTTAGTGTCTGCAATTGGGCACCATTTTGAAAAATTGCAGCAAGGCCCACGGCGAACTGCACCACCTCAGGGGTCCCAACAGGGCGCAATCCGTCTCTACCTGATCAGGCCGATGCCAAAGGGAGTATAGGCTAGGGCTGGAGTGGTGCCTTGGTGACCAGGACTTCTTACTAGATGGGATGGTGGAGAAGGTCCATGGAGTGTCACTAAGAGGCATCAGCCATCTTGGCTGCTTTGGCCACGCCTTATCATAAAAACTTTGTTCCCGAAATTTAGGAGTTGGGTTCTCTCTATGGCTTGCTTACTAGCTCTTGTACATTTTAGAGAAAATACCTGGTGGGTCCCTTCAATGTATTAACAGCCATGAGATGCAAATACCTTCTGTTTCATTGTCGTACAGTACTACAAGAAGATGGTGCACTAAATAAATGTTGATATATTTAAAAATAATGTTAATGTAGAGGACCTGGATAGTGACATTAACATGCTGTTTTACTTGTTATTCCTATATCATTGTCCTATTTGTCTTTAGTGATGTGTGGTCTTTCGTGTAATGATGCATTTTGGAGCAAGTATTTGTATTTCTAATGGGAAATCTTTGGTGTAGGGCACAGGAAGGAGGATTTACACTTCAGGAACAAATATGCCCTTTTGTATTGCATTATATCACACAGTACTGCCAAGAATTGTCAACCATTTTGTAAGTTTGTATAGATCTTATATGAGTGTGGTGCCCCTGTAGATTCACTCACATTTATGTAAAATTTATATACTTTGTATGTGTTTTTAACTATGATTGATTATGATGATTTATGATGTATGGATTCTTCCAAGAGATCTAGAACCTTGATAATCTAAAACAATCTTTAAGATAAAGAAAATATTACTCTTTATTTGTCTAGTAATCAGCTGTACTTTATTAATGCTTAGTTAATGAACCAACACCAGGAATGGACTACACAGCACCAGAGACTGTGGTCACAGAGAATGAAGATGAAGCCATCCAAGAAGGTGTGGTTGATTTACGTCAGTTTACAACCCTTGGTGGGTTGTATTATCTCCATGTACTGAAGCTCCCACCTCAAGCTAAACAAGTTAATGGATGGACAATGTTAGAGGTAAGTTTTGTAGCCTAAAGAAATGCTTTGGTAAATAACCTTGTCAGACATTTTGGAACCCGAAATCTATAAGTATGTAACAATGGTTTATTCCAGCAATCCATTTTCAAGAGGAATGACCTATGTAATATCACCATAATACTCTTCAGATCTTCATTTTAGATTATGGAAAATCCAGATTTATTAACTTGATTATGTATTTCGAATGTGTGCTAAATTTAGCTTCAAATTCTTCAGGCTAGCAGTGCAACTCCCTTGGTGCTTTTGGATATTAGAGACATAGGACTGTAGTGTGTCTTCACCACTGGATGTCTGTGGGACTCGTTTCCTTTTAAAACACAAATAAATCCTGAGGTTCCGTGTAAAATATGTGCTTATTAAAAGGAGTAAGAGAAATAATATCTCTTGGAGTTCAGCTACTCTTGTCCCCTGTGGGGTTTCCATATTGTAAAACAAAATAGTGACATTTTAGAGATGGAAGAGTTGATTACAATTTCCATACAGGATTTGGCAGTGCTCCCACAAACACTCGCCAGAAAGGCTCTAAAGGGGCGAGCCAGTGTCTCACTAAAGAATCATTTTCCACTACCTATATCAACATGGGTTGAGTTAAATATGTATTTTTAGTAAGTTCCATTCAAGGGTCTGAAGTAATATCAGCATTAACCCCACCCCGATGGAACTCCATAGACTACCCTCACCAATGTACACCACCTTCAAAACCAGTTGCATCATCTATAAAGTCACCACAACCTGCAAATACACATATCTGACAAGCTCTCCATTTCCTGTGACTATTAGCACATCCACAGCGAGGCCACTATAAGACCAGAGATGGAGAAGTAGAAAAATTAACAAAACAAGTCAACAAGCCTTAGCTTTTTACACATCCTTTATCTGGAATTACCTGTCTGTTTCACACCCTGCTCAAAGTTAGGAAACTGCTGAAGACACCTCTTTAAAAACACAAGGTGATGTAGTAATAGTTCACCTCCACTCTAAGAACTCAATTTCCATTCCAGGCACCCATTCACTGTATCCTTTTATCCTGTACAGCACTCAACTTGCCTTTTAGCTAGGTTTGCTGTAAATAAATACTACCTACGTACATGGTACTTGAAAGTGACTTCCTAATCAATTGCTTGTCATGATAAATTTACAAGTCAGTTTTAAGTGTACATTAAAGAGGTAAAATCTCTTTGCTGAGCTCTGTACCCATTAAGCATGACCCGGTACATGAACATATTAAAGGCATGATCATTTATATACTAAAAAGTGTTTACATTTGTTTTTTATAATCTGAATAATTTCTTGTTAAGTTTAAAACCTCGATTTCTATGTCCAAAGGCATTGGGGGAGGGAACACATACATCAAGACCACAGACCTGCGGTCCGAGGTGAGCCTGGGTTACCAAGCAAAATTTAGTTCATGTCTCCTTTAATTTCAATTTTGTAGCACTCATCCAACATTGGACAGCTATTAGAAAAGCCTTAACAGTGTTCTAAAGTTCATTTAGAAGTTTACCAAAACTGAACAGGAGTTGAGTGTCATCTACATAAGACACATACACCTGTCCAAATGAGTGTACCAGATGTATCAAAGGTTAAGTGTAGATATTAAATCGAAATGGAGACAAGGGGGATCCCCATATGAACCTGAAATTAACTTGTCTCCTTCTAGATCTGAAGGAGCAAAGTTTCAAACCTGAATGTGATCCTGCAGAAAAGAGTTGAACCAACTCAGAGCACAACCTCTCAGCCCAACACATGACAAACGCTTAACCACAGTAATCGAATGAGATCATGTCAAATGGGTTTAAAGATCTAGGAACAAAATTCCTGCAGGGATGCCCTTATCTGTATTTAATCTGAGGATATTGAGAACTGAGACTAGTGCAATTTCTGTCCCCCATTCCAGGTATAACGGCAATCTGGGACATATCTAGAAGACTATGATTTCCTAAGTGTTCGATTAGCCATCTGGATAGATATTTCACTCTGATTTGGGCAAGCCATGGGTGCAATGAGATAGGTCTATAGCTGGAAGGGAGCATAGGATCCAGATAAGGTTGTTTTAGAAATGGTTTTGCTATGCTTTCTTTCCATACCAGAATGAAAAGGGAGATTTAGTATATTAAATATTGCTGGACTGACAGCATTCACCAACTTATGTAGCATTTTGGGTGGGGGGAACTTTTCATTGGGTGAGTCAGAACTGACAGAGAGTCCACTAATTGTGATCACTTGTGGTTTTCATAGGTCTTAAAATGTAAGATCTTTCACATCTTATAATGGAGCACTAGATGCTTGCCTGATTTAAAATAGCTGGGGTTCTGATTAGAATATCTGGGTGGATCCTCTCACTGAGATGATGCTGAATGACTATCTGAATGGCAGTTAAGTAAAGTTTTACCTCCTACCACATGTTGGTCTATATATGGGATGAAGCCAATGGTGTGTTACCCTGGGGATTGCACTCTACAGTTCAAATCAACAACCGATACCAGACCCTCATTCCTCTCACTTTTCAAAAAGGTTTATGTCCTCATTGAAATTCCCACTATCCCCAGCCTAACACTACAAGCCTTGCCGGTAACAATGTTTAATGGCATTTTTACACAAATCACTTACCTTAGTATATTCAGCAATTTGTGGCTTTACTCTAAAGCTTGTTTATGATTATATTACAGAAATGTTATACATTTGCTCAAACACTAAAATCTTGGTTGCTGTGTAAATAACGTATTCAACTCAATCTGGTTTTATTTTTTGCCCTTATTTTCTTAACCTAATACTACATTTCTACTAGTGGTTTGTTTTAAATGTTTAGTTTGATTATCCATCAATATTTCCATACAATATGTAGGCACAGATTACAATGTGACTGAGTGTTTATATGTACCATATCGTTTAAAGTGTATGCAGTGTCATGAGTAAGATAAAAAAAAGGAAATAGCTATAGTCCATTTTAAAGGTGCATGACTTCTGTTTAGTAATGGTATACTCTGGCTCGTAGAGACGGGTACTAATGATTTAAAAATGTCCATTGTATTTTCAGTTAGTAGAAGGTTTGCAGTTCTATCAATATCCTCCAAATACAGTAAGCACCAGTGACTCCAAAGAAGAGAAAGAAAACGATCTTTCAACTTATCCTCCAGTTGGAATACATTTTAGGGTTCCTAGTAATGTGGTATTTTTCGAGGAACCACAAATCGCAAGATGGGATCTCAAAGGTATAGTAAATATCCATGTTTATAACTTCTGCCATCACAAGGCTCATTCTTTCACATTCACTATTATCCCACTACCTACAATTGATTGTATGTTTTTGGTCTGGTCCTATGGCAGGTTGCACAATTGAAGCCAGTGGAAAGGTCTATTAAGTTGAGGGCCGTCATATATAATTTTTAGATAATTAAGTCCTGTTCCTCTTAAGTCCTCTGATCGATCTTCTTTGAATTGATAAACATCAGAACAGCTCTAGGTGCGCTATGCCAAAACACATTTAACTGTTTCGATTTTGAAGTTAAGTTTACACAAAACAATGGTTGTCTAAAAGTATTATGTTCTGTTATTTTTTGTGAAGGTCAATAGGAATCACATTTTACAGTAATACTTCTCTTGAACTAAGGAAACCCATTTTAAATTCACAAAAAAAGTAAGCATGCACCCCTTTTCTAAGACAATGTATGCAATATGTATGTGTGTACAACTCTATATGGGGTTACTGTGGCGCAAACCTAACCAAAAGGCCTAAAGTCCGGGAGCAATAGGAGAGCAAGCTGAGATGTGAATGCTCAGTATATTGGGATGCAGTGTTCTATAAAGAGGTGAGTCTTCAACTGTTTGCTAAATGGGAGCAGTGTTGGTGGTCCCATTATATGCAAGGATATTGTTCCAGATCTTGGCTACATAGATTTCAACCATCACATTACAGATGGTGGACTTTGATGCCGCTCCTGTCTGGTACATTTGTTGCCATGATTCATTTCTGAAGCTCGGGACTGCCTACAAGTTTAATATGTATATTATCTGCAGTATCTCAAACTCAATAGTATGAAACTAGATTTACAGATTTAAAGTACTTGAGCTTATAGATATTGCCTACATGGAGGTTCCTATTTATTAAATGTTTCTTCTACGCAAATATAGTCCTTAAATGGTCTCATGGATGTTTACCTTTTGGAGACCCAAAAGTTGACAATTTACACACATCAGCCCATATAAAGTAAAACAATTTGTATTACAATCCTTTGTGTTCTTACTTTTATGATTTTTGTTGTTAAAATGGGTTTTATTATTCACCACATGGGACCTTTTTGTGAATGTAGGTATATCAGACACTTATAAGTCTTATCAGGTGATTTTTTTGTATGTATGTGATCTTTCATTTATTTCTTTGTTCTACCTCACTAATATATATATATATATTCGGAAATCCTACTGCGGGAAATTCAATATTGCACGCGCACTGCTTTCATCCACAGCACACCATTACCAGCATTCCATACGGAGAATTTATCTGAATACGTAGTGCATGCAGTACTGAGAAGGACCTTGCCCAACATCAGCTAGAAGCCAAACATAGATTTCTGGAAAGAGGGTACAAGCATAATAAATTGTATATGTCCATGAAGAAAGCTAACAGCAATGACAGGAACATACTATTGAACCCAAGTAGGGATTTGGAGTCAGTTGAGAAAATATCATGCACCAACACATTAGAGATGAGTAAATCCCCAATAAGACTTATCACCACATACAGCAAACAAGGTACCAACATCAGGGCAATAATCAATCATCAATGGCCCATTATTCTCACTGATGCCACTCTAAGACAAGTGCTACCAAAGAGGGCTAATTTCACTGTTCGCCAAGCTTTTTCCATGCGTAATGAATTGGTCAAAACTAGTCCCGAAGTAGAGAACAAAATAAGTTGGTTGTCACTGAAGCAAGTTTTTTTTAAATGTACCACATGTTGTGCTTGCAAATTTGGCATTAACACCACCTCCAATTGTACAGCATTTTCTACAAAAAGCATTGAGCTTAAGGGGCACTAAACGTGCAGAACAGACCATGCTATATATGTGCTGCAATGCAATTGTGGTCTACGCTACCTTGGTAGCACCTTGTTGCAAGTATATGTAAGGATCTTGCAGTAAATGTGTGCAATAGTGAACTCTAATCCTGCATACCCATTAGCCAGGTATTACAAGGCTGTACAGAGCAACGATTTGAGTAGTATTCAATATTTTGTCATCAATGCTGTACAGATAAATAAAAGAGGAGGAAACCAAGGAAAAAACACTCAGCAAATTGGAATCAAAATATATAATGGAACTGGACACTAAGTCCCCTTTAGGTTTGAAAATTGGACGGATTTGCATAAATATTCATGATAACATTGCAATACTTAACCTCCCATTGATTTCCTATCTCTATTTCAACTTTTAGTTCAATTTTTTCACATCTACTTTAGCATATATTTAAAAATGTTCCTATGCTTCATTCAACAACATGGCCTTGCTAGTAGATAGTAGTGGGTCCCCCTCTTGGCGTTTTATTATGTAGCAATAATATTTTCCTCAGCCGCTAAGTACTTCTAGTATAAGATTTTAACTTGCTGCACTTTACTTTTGTTAAGTCTCAGCATCACACCCTGAAAAGCACTTTAATTATTATATTTTGCACAATTTGCAATTTAGCACGAATAGGACTTTAGCATGGAATTTGATTACTGTACTGTAAGAGGGATTGTGTGCAATATGAACTTTACTTTGTGATATTGGCTGATGCAATTTTTACATTAGTTTTCTAGTAGTAGTACCATGAAGTAATATCATGTATTTGTACATTTTATCTGAAATTACATATTTTATATTTTTACATGCAATTTTAGATGTAAAAGAGTATCTAAGAAACTCCAACATCTATGATCAACATTAGTGTTACTAAATTTTAGATTGTATTGTTTCGCACATGTATTTGATGAACTGATATACTTTAACAGCACGTATTTGTACACATCATATAGTTTACCCTGAACAAAATGAGTATGCTATCTTTGAATGGCATTTTTTATCCACTTATGTGCTACAATCTGTTTTCCATGACTATTAGTGTCGTCACTGATCACATGGTTTGTTTTTCACTCTTTAAAAAAAGCCTGTACAATTAGCGTGGTCATGTGAACAAGGCCGCAGGACGTGGCCGAAACGCTTCAAGGGCAACACAAGCTAAAATAAAAACTTCTTAATATCAGCACAGCAAATCTGGTTTTCGTACCTGCTTTGTGCACGATTGGCACTTGGACTGTTTTTTCGATTATTCTCTATGGAAGGTGGCTCCTTCTGTTTTACGGACCCCCTCACCCAGAAGCTGGCTGATTTCCTTTCAAGCCGTTTATGGATACTGCTTCAGAAGAAGCTTTACGGATCGGCCCCCTGCTTGACTTGGAAGCACATTCAAGCAGTGTCGGGGATATTTACGTAAGACAGAGGACTCGTGAAATCACTTCACTACACGCAGTAAGTGAATTGTCACACAGCAGGAGGGGAGGTGCTAGAGTGCTGTTACAGACTATTGGAGCTTAGGCACAGTCCGCCAGTAGTTAAAACGCTTTACTGCGGTGCAATGTCCGAAGACTTGGTAAGTGAGCGAGAACTAGCAGCTGAAGAGTTATCTTTAAATCTGCCGATAATGACAAAAGGGGGCAGCAACGCAAATAAGAACGATAAAACCAATAACAATGATGTATAAAGCCTTATGAGAACACTAGAAAAGAATAGCAAAAGTAAATTAACCAAATGGTGGGAGGTCAAATCTTTGAAAAAATATCATGAAGTTGGCAGGATCCCGAGGGGCATTTGTATCATGTTAGCGCCTAGTTTTGAGAACCCTAACACGCTCCTACTAAAAGAGTGGGTGGAACTGTACCTTTCTTCCCTCTTTTTCCACCGCTCTTCCCTCGGTCTGCACCTCTGTTGCTTCTTTCTGTACTTCTCTTGCTTCTTTCTGTACCTTTCTTGCCTCTTTTTGTACCCCTCAGGCCTCTTTCTGCATCCCTCTTCCTTCTTGCTTCTTTCTCCACCCTTCTTCCCTCTTTCTTCATCTCTGTTGCTTCCTTCTCCACCTCTCTTGCCTCTTTCTCCACCCCTCTTTTTCTGTACCTCAGTTGCTTCTTTCTGCACTTTTCTTGCTTCTTTCTGCATTTCTCTCTTGTGCCTTTCTGAGCCTCTCTTACCACTTTCTGTATTTCTTGTGCTTCTGTCTGTACTTATCTTGCTTCTCTCTGGACCTCTCTTTCCTCTTACTGCACCCTTCTTGCCTCTTTCTGCACCCTTCTTCCTTCTTTATGCACTTCTCTTGCCTCTTTCTGCAATCCTGATCCCGTTTTCTGCACCTCTCCTTCCTGTTTCTGCACTAATCTTGCCTCTTTGTGGACCACTGTTGCTTCTTACTGCACTTCGTTTGCTTTTTTCTGCAACTCTCTTGCTTCTTTCTGCACCCCTCTTGTCTCTTTCTGCACCCTTCTTCCCTCTTTGTGCATCTCTCTTGCCTCTTTATGTACTTCTCTTACCTCTTTCTGCACTTCTCTTCCCTCTTTCTGTACCCCTCTTGCCTATTTCTGCACCTCTGTTCCTTCTTTCTGCACTTTTTTGTTTCTTTCTGAACATCTCTTGCTTCATTCTGTGCCTCTCTTGCCTCTTTCTGCATATCTATTGCTTCTTTCTGCATCTCTGTTGCTGCTGCCTGCATCACTGTTGCTGCTTTCTGCACCTCTCTTGCCTCTTTCTCCACCCCTTCCCTCTTTCTGCACCTCTGTTGCTTCTTTCTGTACTTGTCTAGCTTCTTTTTGCACCCCTCTTGCCTCTTTCTCTACCCCTTCCCCCTTTCTCTACCTCTATTGCTTCTTTCTGCACTTTCCTGTCTTCTTTCTGCACCCATCATGCCTCTTTCTGTACCCATCATGCCTCTTTCTGTACCCTCTTCCCTCTTTCTGCCCCTCTTGCCTTTTTCTGCACCTGTGTTCCTCCTTTCTGCACTTCTTTTGTTTTGTTCTGCACCTAACTTTCTTCTTTCAGCACCCCTCTTGCCTCTTTTTCCACCCCCTTTCTGCATCTTTTTTGCTTCTTTCTGTATATCTCTTCCCTTTTTTTCCACCTTTCTTCCCTCTTTCTGCACCTTTGTTGCTTCTTTCTGCACTTCTCTTTCTTCTTTCTGTACCTCTCTTGCCTCTTTCTCCATCCCGCTTCCCTCTTTCTGCATCTAAGTTGCTTCTTTCTGCACATCTCGTCCATTTTCTATATCCCTCTTCCCTCTTTCTGCACCTCTGTTGCTTCTTTCTGCATTTCTTGTTTCTTTCTGCACCTCTCTTGTTTCTTTCTGTACCTCTCATGCCGCTTTCGGCAGCCCTCTTCCCTCTTTCTGCACCCCTCTTGCCTCTTTCTCCACCCCTCTTCCCCCTTTCTGCACCATTGTTGCTTCTTTCTGTACTTCTCTTACTTCTTTTGGCACCTCTCATGCTTCTTTCTGCACCCCTCTTCCCTCTTTCTGCACCCCTCTTGCCTTTTTCTGCACCTCTGTTCCTTCATTCTGCACTCCTTTTTTTCTTTCTGCACCTCTCTTGCTTCTTTCTTCACACTTCTTGCCGTTCTCCACCCCTATTCCCTCTTTCTGCACCTCTCTTGTTTCTTTCTGTACCTCTCTTTCGTCTTTCTGTTACCTCTCTTGCCTCTTTCTCCATCCCGCTTCCCTCCTTCTGTACCTCTGTTGCTTCTTTCTGTACTTCTCGTTTCTTTTTGCACATCTCTTGCTTCTCCTTGTACCTCTAATGCCGCTTTCGGCAGCCCTCTTCCCTCTTTCTGCACCCCTCTTGCCTCTTTCTCCACCCCTCTTCCCCCTTTCTGCACCATTGTTGCTTCTTTCTGTACTTCTCTTACTTCTTTTGGCACCTCTCATGCTTCTTTCTGTACACCTCTTCCCTCTTTCTGCACCCCTCTTGCCTTTTGCTGCACCTCTGTTCCTTCTTTCTGCACTCCTTTTTTTCTTTCTGCACCTCTCTTGCTTCTTTCTTCACACTTCTTGCCGTTCTCCACCCCTATTCCCTCTTTCTGCACCTCTCTTGTTTCTTTCTGTACCTCTCTTTCGTCTTTCTGTTACCTCTCTTGCCTCTTTCTCCATCCCGTTTCCCTCCTTCTGCACCTCTGTTGCTTCTTTCTGTACTTCTCGTTTCTTTTTGCACATCTCTTGCTTCTCCTTGTACCTCTAATGCCGCTTTCGGCAGCCCTCTTCCCTCTTTCTGCACCCCTCTTGCCTCTTTCTCCACCCCTCTTCCCCCTTTCTGCACCATTGTTGCTTCTTTCTGTACTTCTCTTACTTCTTTTGGCACCTCTCATGCTTCTTTCTGCACCCCTCTTCCCTCTTTCTGCACCCCTCTTGCCTTTTGCTGCACCTCTGTTCCTTCTTTCTGCACTCCTTTTTTTCTTTCTGCACCTCTCTTGCTTCTTTCTTCACACTTCTTGCCGTTCTCCACCCCTATTCCCTCTTTCTGCACCTCTCTTGCTTCTTTCTTCACACTTCTTGCCGTTCTCCACCCCTATTCCCTCTTTCTGCACCTCTCTTGTTTCTTTCTGTACCTCTCTTTCGTCTTTCTGTTACCTCTCTTGCCTCTTTCTCCATCCCGCTTCCCCCTTTCTGCACCTCTGTTGCTTCTTTCTGCACTTCTCTTACTTCTTTTTGTACTTTTCATGCCTCTTTCTGCAACCCTCTTCCCTCTTTCTGCACCTCTCTTCCCTTTTTCTCTACCCCTCTTCCCTCTTTCTGCACCTCGGTGGCTTGTTGCTGTACTCCTCTTGCTTCTTTCTATGCTTCACTTGCTTCTTTCTGCACCCCTCTTGCCTCTTTCTCCACCCCTCTTTCACCTTTCTGCATCTGTGTTATTTCTTTCTGCACCTCTCCTACTTCTTTCTACACCCCTGTTACCTCTTTCTGAACCCCTTCTACACCTCTGTTCCTTCATTCTGCACTTCTTTTGTTTCTTTCTGCACCACTCTTGCTTCTTTCTGCACCCGCTTGCCTCTTTCTCCTCCCCTCTTCCCCCTTTCTATACCTCTCTTGCTTCTTTCTTCAACCCTTTTGCCGCTTTCTGTACCTCTCTTGCTTTATTCTATATCCCTCATGCTGTTTTCGGCATCCCTCTTCCCTCTTTCTGCACCTCTCTTGCTTCTTTGTCCACCCCTCCCCCTTTTGCACCTCTGTTGCTTCTTTCTGCACCTCTCGTTTCTTTCTGCACTCCTCTTGCCTCTTTCTCTACCCATCTTCCCCATTTCAACATCTCTGTTGCTTCTTACTGTACCTCTCTTCCCTTTTTCTCTACCGCTCTTCCCTCAGTCTGCATCTCTGTTGCTTCTTTCTATACTTCTCTTGCTTCTTTCTGTACCTCTCTTCATCTTTCGGTACCCCTCATGCCTCTTTCTGTATCCTTCTTCCCTCTAGCATCTTTCTCCACCCTTCTTCCCCCTTTCTGCATCTCGGTTGCTTCCTTCTGCACCTCTCGCGCCTCGTTCTCTACTCCTCTTCTCTCTTTCTGCACCTTTTTGCTTCTTTCCCCACTTCTCTTGCTTCTTTCTGCGTCTCTCTTGCTTCTTTCTGCACCCCTCATGCCTCTTTCTGCATCCCTCTTTCTGCACCCCTGTTGCCTCTTTCTGCACCACTGTTCCCTCTTTCTGCACCTCTGTTCCTTCTTTATGCACTTCTTTTGTTTTTTTCTGCACATCTCTTGCTTTTTTCTGTGCCTCTCTTGCCTCTTTCTGCATTTCTCTTGCTTCTTTCTTCACCTTTCTTGCCTCTTTCTCCACCCCTCTTCCCTCGTTCTGCTCCTCTCCTCCCCCTTTCTGCATATCTCTTGCTTCTTTCGTCACCCCTTGTGCCTCTTTCTGCATTTCTCTTGCTTCTTTCTGCGTCTCTCTTGCTTCTTTCTGTACCCCTCATGCCTCTTTCTGCATCCCTCTTTCTGCACCCCTGTTGCCACTTTCTGCACCACTGTTCCCTCTTTCTGCACCTCTGTTCCTTCTTTCTGCACTTTTGTTTTTTCTACACATCTCTTGCTTTTTTCTGTGCCTCTCTTGCCTCTTTCTGCATTTCTCTTGCTTCTTTCTTCACCTCTCTTGCCTCTTTCTCCACCCCTCTTCTCTCTTTCTGAACCTCTGTTGCTTCTTTTTATACTTCTCTTCCTTCTTTGTGTACCACCATGCCTCTTTCTCTACCCTTATTCCCTCTTTCTGCATATCTCTTGCTTCTTTCTGCATCCCTTCTCTTGCTTCTTTCTGCATCTCTATTGCTTCTTTCTGCACCTCTCTTGCCTCTTTCTCCAACCCTCTTCTCTCTTTCTGCACCTTTGTGTCGTGGTTGTCAGCAGCTCCAGGCAAGAAGTATGCCACTAACCTGTCTGTAACAGCCAGCAGGAACAATGCCGTGAAGAGTAGCCTCCCTCCTACCCTGAACACTACCACCTCCACAATGCAATAACGACACTGTAGAAAACAGGAGTACCCAAGGGAAAAGGGAAGGGGATAAAACAACAAAGAAATCCTGTTGCTTCACAGGTCTGGTCTGGAGCACCTGCCTCTATTTGGCAGCACAGTTCTGGAGATAGGTAGTAGTATCTTTCCTCAACATGGGCCACCAAAAGGATCGCTCAATATTGGCTATGGTTTTATATCTGCCCATATATCCTCCCAATGTGGAGTCATGTGCCCATGCTAATACCTGTTTTCGTAGGTTATCGTTGGGGAGATACAGCGCTTGGTAATGGTACAATAAGTCGTCTTTTTCTGTTCGGTTTTCCGGATGTTCTTGTATCCAAGCATTGAAGTCTGTATGTTCTAGAGACACTTTAAGATCCTCAATAAAATCTTGTGAAGTGATCAAAGGCATTGATGTGGTAGGAAAACATGTCTCAGGAAGAATAGACGGGGGTTCAAGCTCTTCCGGCGATGATAGGACTTCTGGATCATCGATGCGGGACAACGCATCGGCCTTGCCGTTCTGTGGTCCGGGTCTATACTTGATGACAAAGTCATAGTCAGAAAAGAAAAGAGTCTATCTTAACTGACGAGGAGTTAGTGCTTTTGCTGTTTTCAGAAATAACAGGTTTCTGTGATCTGTGTAGATCTCGATTACGTGATGTGCTCCTAAAAGATAATGCCTTCACTCCTCACACCCCCTTTTGATTGCGAGGAGCTCCTTGTCAGTTATCGAGTAATTCACTTCGCTGGGGGTGAGTTTCTTCGAAAAATAAGCTACAGGGTGTAGCTGTCTGTCCTGTAGTAGGATGGCGTTGAGACAGCTCTCCTCCAAGGGCGTGTTGTGAGGCATCGGTTTCCAGTACGAAAGGAAGGTGCAGATATGGGTGTCGGAGGATTGGGGCTTGCGTGAATCGTTCTTTGAGTATGTTGAATGATTTCTCAGCCTCGTCCCCCCACTGAAAAGGAGTGTTCTTTCTTAACAGGCTGGAGATGGGGTGGATGATCTTCGAGAAGTCCTTAATAAAACGCCGATAATAATTGGGGAACCCCAAGAAACTTTGGATGGATTTCACGTTGTGCGGGGTTTTCCATTGGGCGATTGCCTCCACCTTGCCTGTTTCCATATGGAACCCCTGTGCGTTTATGACGTATCCCAAGAAGGCGACCTCTAGGACATGAAACACACACTTTTCCAGTTTGGCATAGAGGGAATGTAGTCGAAGACGTTCTAGGATGGTTTTCACATGAAGGACATGCTCCTGAAGAGTGGATGAATAGACAAGTATATCATCTATATAGACAATGCATATCGTCTCTAGCAAGCCCCGGAGTACCTCATCCATGAAGTATTGAAACGCCACCGGGGCGTAGCAGAGCCCGAAGGGCATTACTCGGTACTCAAATAGGCCAAACTTCGTTCGGAAAGCGGTCTTCCACTCATCACCGCGTTTAACCCTTACCAAGTGGTAGGCTCCTCGTAGGTCCAGCTTGGTAAAATAACGAGCCCCATTGAGTTGGTCGAGTAGAACAGGAATCAAAGGCAAGGGATAGCGATTCTTTATTGTACCCGATTAATCGCTCTGTAATCAATGCAGGTGCGTAATTCGTCACAGTCCTTCTTAGAAATGAAGAAGAGGGGCGAGGAAGCTGGTGATGAGGAATGTCTTATGAAACCAGAAGCCAGATTCTCATCAAGGTAGTTTCTTAGGTAGTGCGTCTCTGGCTCCATTAGGGCGTAGACCCGGCTGCATGGAATCTCGGTTCCAGAAATTAACTCGATACGGCAGTCATAGACTCGATGAGGCGGAAGTTGGGCAGCCTTCTGTTTATCGAAAATACTCTGGTACTCTTCGTATTCACTTGGCAATGAGGTAACGCAGCAATACTCAGGAGTACAACATGCTGAGGCAAGAAGACAAGCTTGAGAAGCCTCCCGGGAAGTCGTAAAAACAATTGCCTGTCTGGTGCAGTGTTCTCGGCAATACTCAGAATTTAATTCCACTGTACATGCCGCCCATCCCACCACAGGGTCATGCAAGGTAAGCCAGGGCATTCCTAAAATGAGGCGGAACTGAGGAGCATCTATGATATCGAATAGGATTTGTTCAATGTGGTATTCTCCGAATCGCATCAGGAGTGGAACTGTATGGTACAAGACAGGCAACGAGGTAACGCAGCAATACTCAGGAGTAGTACATGCTGTGGCAAGAAGACAAGCTTGAGAGGCCTCCCGGGAAGTCGTAGAACCAATTGCCTGTCTGGTGCAGTGTTCTCGGCAATACTCAGAATTTAATTCCACTGTACATGCCGCCCATCCCACCACAGGGTCATGCAAGGTAAGCCAGGGCATTCCTAAGATGAGGTTGAACTGGGGAGCATCTATGATATCGAATCGGATTTTTTCAATGTGGTCTTCTCCGAATCGCATCAGGAGTGGAACTGTATGGTACAAAACAGGCCCAGAGGTCAGTGCAGTTCCATCTACTGCACGTACACTGGTTGGGGCCTTTTTCTTCTCCCAAGCTATACCGATGGTTTTTGAATATTGAAGATCCATAAAGTTCCTAGTTGCCCCAGAGTCCAGTAGGGCAGCCACTGTGATGGTCCGATCCTCACTCACTTGTGGGTGGATGCTCACTGATATATGTGCAACTGCGGGTTGCATCGTATTGGCAATCACGGATGAGATCGTATTCTCGAAGCCTAATGAACCAGTGATCCCTTTCTGGCTCAGGCTTATTAGTTTTCCAACGGTTCTTTTGTTCCAATCAACGCTTGTCCTCGTGGGGTGATGCCTTTGTCTAGTAGCTGAGCACGTGTACGACATTCTCTAATGAAGTGACCCCCTTTTCCGCAGTATAGGCACAGCTTCTTTTTCCTCCGTTTTTCTCTTTCCTCGGTGGGAAGAAGCCCTCTGATGCCTCCTATTTGCATGGGTTCAAGTTTGTCGAGTTGTCGGGATGCTTCTTCTGCCTGTGGCTTGGGTCTAGGGAGGAAAAAGCGAGTCTCTCCCTTGGATCTATCTCCCCTTCTTTCTTGGATTCGATGATCGAGCTGGACCGTTAAGTCAATCATTTCTTCACAAGTTTGAGGCAGCTGAACCACTTGGGATAGAACATCCTTCAATTCACCCCTTAATCCCTGGTAAAAGAGAGAAGCCTGTTTTTCATGGGGCCAGTCGGTTTCCACTATTAGGCGGTTGAAGGTGGTGATATATGTGAGTAGGTCTTGGGACCCCTGTCGGAGAGTAATCAATTCACGATACAAGGTCATCATGTGGGACTTGCGGTCGAACAGCTTCCTCATTTCCAGACAAAAATCAGTGAAACTGTGCAACACAGGGTTGTTGCGTTCCATTAAGGGAATAGTCCTACTTGCAGCATTACCTCCCATATAGGACATCATAAACACGGTCTTTGCTGCAATATCTTGAAATACTGCAGGTTTTCAGAGAAAATGCAAAAGACATTGGTTTAGAAAAGTCTCAAATTTCTTAGGGTCTCAATAGAATCTTTCAGGAGGAGCCAGGGGAATTCCTGTGTTTTAAATAATGTGTACTGTGGGACCTGAGTCGGTCATCAAAGAAGGGGCAGGAGTGGTAGCAAAAAAGCCCCCCATTGGTGTAGGGCTTGAGGATGCGTGGTAGGTGTAGGAGGGAGCAAGGTTGCTTCTCTGATATAAGTTCCCTTGCCTTGCCGGGTTAGACCTGCTACTTCTCTTCTTAACGTACCCATTTCTTTAACTCCTGATTATCTACGTGTAATGTTTGTACATCCTACTGCAGAGCTGCTAGGCTCTTCAGCAACCAGGTCAAGACCGCATTCGTATCCATCGTTCAGGCTGGTCGTCGTACTTGGGCGTGACAATCTGTCGTGGTTGTCAGCAGCTCCAGGCAAGATGTATGCCACTAACCTGTCTGTAACAGCCAGCAGGAACGATGCCGTACAGAGTAGCCTCTCTCCTACCCTGAACACTACCACCTCCACAATGCAATAATGACACTGTAGGAAACAGGAGTACCCAAGGGAAAAGGGAAGGGGATAAAACAACAAAGAAATCCTGTTGCTTCACAGGTCTGGCCTGGAGCGCCTGCCTCTATTTGGTAAGCTGTATGTAAGAGACAAGTAAGAAGACAGTCAGGAACACAGAGAACATGCACCCAAGTTACCACTAGAATCACAGGACTGTCACACTCACATCCATTGGCTGGCACATCAAGCTTTGGGTAGGCTCTCCTGTTGCTTCCCAGGTCCTGTCAACTAGCACAATGACCTCAATATTTCCAGCAACAGAAACGTGGAAAAATCCTCTGGTTTACACACATAGGGCAAGTTGTCAAAGTAGGCAAAATAGTATTCAACACACGAAAACAGTTTGCGCAAGGTGTCCTATTCCTGCATAGGCCAAAACAATCCTGCCAAAAACCTCAAAAGAATCTTGCCCTACTCAAAACTACAAAGTTAGTTCAATATGTGTATATCCTTATTTCAAAGTACTGCAAAGCAATATTAGTAGTGAGTCTCGGCTGAGACTTATATAATCACAGAGCAAAAAACAGGCCAGCAGAATCCACATGGCCCCTCGGTATTCCTTTAGAGCCGCTTAGGAAGTACCTGATACTGAGCAGGGAAAATTGGCAATGCACAGAGAGCCGCTGAAGCCCAGCAATACGGGCTGCTCAACACAACTGCCGAGTCCGGCAGCGGGAACCACTCCACGCTTTCCGAGAGGAGAGCTCCTCTGGGAGCAGTCTACCACTCTCGGAATAGCGGATTGAATTACCTGGTACGGTGGGGGCTCTCTCCAGGAATAAACGGTCCGAGGCAACGATAAACACTGAGTCTAGAAGCGGATTCCTCCAGCGGGGAAGCACCATCCGCTCTCGGCTTCGGGGAAGTTTGTCAAGCGCTATTTCCTTCCAGAGGTGGAGCTATATCGTGAATGGTCCGGAAAGGTCACCTGATCTCATCTTCCTGGTACCGCGCCCCTTAGCTTTCTGGGAGTGGTAGTCCAGTGAGTATATCTATGTGTGTTTAAGGACACACTCAAAACAGGGAACGGTGTTGTGTGTATCCTACCTGTTTTAATGCTTTTACCTAACCGTAAACCCGCAATCACGACACTTTGTTGCTTCTTTCTGTACTTCTCTTGCTTCTTTCTGCATCTCTCTTGCTTCTTTCTGCACCCCACATGCCTCTTTCTGAATATCTCTTCTCTCTTTCTGTACCCCTCTTGCCCATTGCTGCACCACTGTTCCCTCTTTCTGTAACTCTGTTCCTTATTTCTGTACTTCTTTTGTTTCTTTCTGCTCATCTCTTGCTTCGTTCTGCGCCTCTCTTGCCACATTCTGCATTTATTTTACTCTGTCTGCATCTCTGTTGCTTCTTTTTGTACCTCTCTTGCTTCTTTCTCCACCCTTCTTCCCTCTTTCTGAACCTCCGTTGCTTCTTTCTGTAGTTCTCTTGCTTCTTTCTGCACCTCTCTTGTTTATTTCTGTACTCTTCATGCCTCTTTCTGCACATCTTTTTCCTCCTTCTACCTCCCTCTTGCCTCCTAATCAACCCCTCAACCTCTCTTCCCCCTTTCTGCATCTGTGTTGATTCCTTCTGTACCTCTCCTACCTCTTTCAGCACCACTATTCCCTCTTGCTGCACACCTCTTGCCTCTTTCTGCACCTCTGTTCTTTCTTTCTGCACCTCTTTTGTTTCTTTCTGCACCGCTCTTGCTTCTTCCTGCACCCCTCTTGCCTCTATCCCCACCCCTCTTCCCCCTTCTGCACCTCTGTCGCTTCTCTCTGCACTACTTTTGTTTTTTTCTGCACTTATCTTGCTTCTTTTTGTAACCCTCTTGCCGCTTTCGGCACCTCTGTTACTTCTTTCTGCACTTTTCTTGCTTTTTCCTTCACCTCTCTTGCTTTATTCTGTACCCCTCATGCCAATTTCTGCACCCCTCTTCCATCTTTCTGCACCCCTCTTGCTTCTTTCTCCACCCCTTTTCCCTCTTTTTGCAATTCTGTTGCTTCTTTCTGTACTTCTCTTGCTCCTTTCTGTACCTCTTGCTTCTTTCTGAACCTCTCTTGCCTCTTTCTGCACCACTGTTCCTTCTTTCTGCACTCCTCTTGCCCCTTTCTCCACCTATCTTCCCCCTTTCTGCATCTCTGTTGCTTCTTACTGTACCTCTCTTCCCTCTTTCTCCACCGCTCTTCCTCTGTCTGAATCTCTGTTGCTTCTTTCTGTACTTCTCTTGCATCTTTCTGTACCTCTCTTGCTTCTTTCAGTACCCCTCATGCCTCTTTCTGTATCCTTCTTCCCTCTTGCCTCTTTCTCCACCCTTCTTCCCCTTTTCTGCATCTCTGTTGCTTCCTTCTGCACCTCTCTCGCCTCTTTCTCCACTCCTTTCTCTCTTTCTGCACCTCTGTTGCTTCTTTCTCCACTTCTCTTGCTTCTTTCTGCGTCTCTCTTGCTTCTTTCTGTACCCCTCATGCCTCTTTCTGCATCCCTCTTTCTGCACCCCTGTTGCCTCTTTCTGCACCACTGTTCCCTCTTTCTGCACCTCTGTTCCTTATTTCTGCACTTCTTTTGTTTTTTCTGCACATCTCTTGCTTTTTTTTGTGCCTCTCTTGCCTCTTTCTGCATTTCTCTTGCTTCTTTCTTCACCTTTCTTGCCTCTTTCTGCATCCCTCTTTCTGCACCCATGTTGTCTCTTTCTGCACCACTGTTCCCTCTTTCTGCACCACTGTTCCCTCTTTCTGCACCACTGTTCCCTCTTTCTGCACCTCTGTTCCTTCTTTCTGCACTTCTTTTGTTTCTTTCTGCATATCTCTTGCTTCTTCTCTGCACCCCCATGCCTCTTTCTGCATTTCTCTTGCTTCTTTCTGCATTTCTCTTGCTTCTTTCTGCAACTCTCTTGCCTCTTTCTCCACCCTTCTTCTCTCTTTCTGAACCTCTGTTGCTTCATTTTGTACTTTTCTTGCTTCTTTGTTCATCTCTCTCTTGCTTCTTTCTGTACCCCTCATGCCTCTTTCGCTACCCTTATTCCACCTTTCTGCATATCTCTTGCTTTTTCTGCACCCCTTCTCTTGCTTCTTTCTGCATCTTTGTTGCTTCTTTCTGTACTTCTCTTGCCTCTCTCAACCCCTCTTCTCTATTTCTGCACCTCTGTTGTTTCTTTCTGTACTTCTCTTGCTTCCTTTTGTACTTCTCTTGCTTCTTTCTGCATCTCTCTTGCTTCTTTCTGAACCGCTGTTGCCTCTTTCTACATTTCTCTTGCTTCTTTCTGCATTTCTCTTGCATCTTTCTGCATCTCTCTTCCCTCTTTCTGTACCCCTCTTTCCCATTTCTGCATCACTGTAACTCTGTTCCTTCTTTCTGCACTTCTTTTGTTTCTTTTTGCACATCTCTTGCTTCATTCTGTGCCTCTCTTGCCTTTTTCTGCATTTCTCTTGCTTCTGCCTGCATCTCTGTTGCTTCTTTCTGCACCCCTCTTGCTTCTTTCTGTATTCCTCATGCATTTCTACATCTCTCTTCCCTCCTTCTACAACCCTCTTGTCTTCCGCCACCCCTCATCCCCCTTTCTGTACATCTGTTGCTTCTTTTTGCACTACTCTTGCCTCTTTCTGCACCACTCTTGCTTCTTTCTGCACCTCTATTCCTTCTTACTGCACTTCCTTTGTTTCTTGCTGCACATCTCTTGCTTCTTTCTGCATTTCTCTTCTTTCTCATTTCTTTATCGCTCTTCCCTCTTTCTGCAACCCTCTTTCCTCTTTCTCCATCCCTCTTCCCCCTTTCTGCACGTCTGTTGCTTCTGTCTGCACTTCTCTTGCTTCTTTCTGTACCTCTTGTGCGTCTTTCTGCGCCTCTCGTGCCTCTTCCCGCATTTCTCTTGCTTCTGTCTACACTTCTCTTGCTTCTCTCTGTACCTCTCTTGCTTCTTTCTGCACCCCTTGTCTCTTTCTGTACACCTTATCCCTCTGTCTGTACCCTTCTTGCCTTTTTGTTATGTTATGTTATAATGTTTTGTTGAGCGCACAGCTGCCCCAGCGAAGGGGCGTCCCAGCGCCAAGCAACCGAAAGAGAGGCTGCTAATAATTGGAAGGCATACGGGGAAGGAACGAGATGGGTCTTGTTGGCCTTACGAAAAGTAAAGTAGTTGTTAATGTTGCAGATGGAAAGAGGCAGTGAATTCCAGAGTCTAGATGCCAGAACATGGAAGGAACACCCCCAGCCTGCTCCCTCATTACCTGGGAAACAACCACCAAATGGTGACCAGTCGAGCGGAGCTGGCAAGTGGGAAGATAAGATGACACCAGATTGGCCAAAATATCAGGGGAAGAGAGATTCAGAATTTTAAAAGTGATACAAAGGGCCTTGAACTCAACACGTCTAGCCACCGGCTTCCAATGTAGCCGACTGATAGCATTAGTGGTGGAACAGATTCTAGGAAGGCCAAGAAGAATTCTGGCCGCCGCATTCTTGACCCACTGCAATCTCAGAATCGCAAATTTGTTAGTTCCAAGGTAGAGCGAGCTGGCATAATCCAGTCTCAATAGGACGGAGGCTTGAACGATAACCTGTCTAATGGGTAGATCAAAAAAGCCTAACAGTGGTTTGAGACCCCATAGTATGCCGAAGCACGCCCCTTTCTTGGTTTGAATTTGAAAGCTTAGAGCCGGATCTACCCAGACTCCGAAGTTTTTCACCACCTGTTTAGGGACAGGCGCCCAGCCAAGGGCAGCAGGCCACCAGCGCTCACTCCACAGCTTGGTATTTTTTCCTACCAGCAAGACCTCGCCTTGCTGGCGTTGAGCTTGAGACGGCAGTCATCCACTCGGCGACGGCGGCGAGACCTCTTTGAAACTTTTGGGCCTCCCGCACAGAGTCGTCAGAGAGTGCCACTACCAGCTTTGTATCATCTGCATATGACACAACTGTAAGCCCTCTGCTTCTGGCCACTGCTGCCAGTGATTGCACATAAAGATTAAAAAGTGTGGGGCTAAGGGCTGAGCCCTGTGGCACACCTCGATTGATAGAATGGACCATAGAGGTGGAAAGGGGGGGTGATTACCTGGAAGGTCCTATCTGAAAGAAAATAGGTAAACCATTCCAGTGCAGAGCCCACAATTCCAGCCTCCTCCAACCTTTGCAGCAGGATCTGGTGGAAAACGGTATCGAACGTGGCACTGAGACCTAGAAGGATCAGTGGTGAAGTGTTCCCCTCATCCAATGCTGTCCTCAGATGTTCTGTCACATCTAAAAGAGCAGACTCCATGCTGTGGCCAGGCCGGAAGCCATTCTGAGAAGGATCCAGTATGTTATTCTCCTCTAAAAAGCCTGACAGAATGAAATTTATGTAGGCCTCAAAGATCTTAGGGGCCCACAGCAAGACAGAGCTAGGTCGAGAGTTCTCAGGTCTATCTGCGTTGAGGGTTGTTTTTTTTAACAAAGGAATAACCCTAGCTTGCTTCCAAGTTCTGGGAACCTGACCCAGAGGTGTAAGAAGCAGGGGTAACAGTTTCATCAATTGTTCGAGCTTCATAGGGTCAGCAGGAGAACCGGATTTAACTTTGTTGCATTGAGAACGCAGCTCATCCTGGGTGAATGGTGGGAACATGGCCAGCATGGGAGTTGATTGAGATTGACACATGGGGGCAGGGCACGTTGCTGCTTGAGGAAAAGTTTCATAGATATTTTCCACCATGTTGAAATAAAACGTCGCACATCTGCTCCTTCTTTCTGCACCTCGTTTGTTTCTTTTTGCACCACTCGTGCTTCTTTTTGCACCCTTCCTGCTTCTTTCTCTAAACCTCATGCCTCTTTTTCCACCCCTCTTCCCCCTTTCTGCATATCTCTTGCTTCTTTCTTCAGCCCTTCTTTTGCTTCTTTCTGCATCTCTGTTGCTTCTTTTTGCACCTCTCTTGCCTCTTTCTCCACCCCTCTTCTCTCTTTCTGCACCTCTGTTGCTTCTTTCTGCCCTTCTTTTGTTTTCTTTCTGCACATCTCTTGGTTCGTTCTGCATCCCTCTTGCCTCTTTCTGTATTTCTCTTGCTTCTTTGCATACAAGGACAAGGTTGGCCGCGTTATTTCGCCGCCTCTACTCCTTGGAGTTCTAATATACTGTTTTTAATATTGCTTATCTGTGTGTGTTTTTAACTGTGTAGCCACTGGGTTCGATAGCCTCACCTGAGTTGCTTAGCATCTGACACCCGCAGCCCCGGTCCGACACGGCTTGTGCCGTTTGCTTCGGAGGGCTGGCACGGGCAGTTTCAGATCCACTTCCGCCAGAAGGTTGGGTCAGAGTTTCAGCTTCTGCTCGCCTTAGATTACTTAGGGCGCAGAGCATTCAGGAGTTAGACCGGACAAGGTTGGCCGCGTTATTTCGCCGCCTCTACTCCTTGGAGTTCTAATATACTGTTTTTAATATTGCTTATCTGTGTGTGTTTTTAACTGTGTAGCCACTGGGTTCGATAGCCTCACCTGAGTTGCTTAGCACCTGACACCCGCAGCCCCGGTCCGACGCGGCTTCTGCCGTTTGCTTCGGAGGGCTGGCACGGGCAGTTTCAGATCCACTTCCGGTCACATGACGTGGTCAGAGCCACAGTCATTGGATGGAGAAGGCCTATATATGAAACTGGTCCTGCGTACGCGCAGCGGGCGCGCCGTTGGCGCGCCAAAGGCAAGCCCGTCTGCGCCCGTCCGCGCCCGACCGGGACCAGGGGCCACACACCCTGGCAGTTTTTCCTATGCTCATTTACGGTATACTTCTTCACAAATTCATGCATTAAGACCCAGATTGAACTCTAGTTGTAGCATTTTTGAGGCACCCAATCAGGGTCCCTCATTTTGTGTTCATTGCACTTTTTCACTTGAAACTCCCCAATTGTGTAACTGTTGTTTGCCTACTACTAAGCCTTTGTTGAAATATTCCTTCTTTAGTTTAAATTGCCACTCTCTTTCAAAGCACAAAAGAGATATCTTTGATCTTTTGGTTAATGATTCCCCTGCTGCTTTGTTTCTTACAGAAACGTGGCTTCACACTGGTTCAGGCCCCGACATTGCAGAAGCCTTACCAGCGGACTATGCTATTGTAAGATTAGATAGAGAGGAAAAAACCGGCGGAGGAATTGCCATAATTTTTAATAAAAAATATCAGTGCAAATTCACTCCACTAAACTTGACAAATAGTCAAGCAGCGTTATTTCAACTTTTTTTAAATCCTAGCTTCACATACTCTGGTATTTTAGTTTATCACCCTCCAGGACACCTTTTTTCCTGGCCTGAACAACTGTCAAATTTGGTGTCTTTAAGTTTAATGAATTCATCTAATTTTTTGGTTCTTGGAGACATCAATCTTCATCTTGAGGACAAGTATGACCTGGCTAATCAAAATCTGATTGCCGATTTAGCCGCCATGAACATGTTGCTATGTAATTTGGGTTCCACGCACATAGCGGGACATCTGCTTGATCCAATCTTTTCTAATTTGCCATATATTGTCTGTTCCCCTGCATTACCAGTACAATGGTCCAATCATTTTTTGATTAAATTCACTATTACATTGGATGTCACGTCAGAAACTCTCCATTCAAGGGCCAGTATTCGCAAAAGGGACTGGGGGAAATAAAACATTGAGCTTTTAAAGCTGAAGCTGGACGAGTGTTTGCCATCCTTTACAGACGTCCAAGATGATATGGAATGCATATCGCGAATTGTAGACAATTGGCTTTTGAAAGCAGTAGATGCCTGTCTTCCCCTGTCAATCAAAAAATGTAATTCGCACAATGCCCCAGCCCCTTGGTTCACTGCATCTCTTAAATTAGAAAAATCTAAGTGTAAACACTTAGAATGAGTATGGAGGAAAGATTACTCCGTGGAGTCTAAAGAAAATTATAAAAAAGAATTAAAACTATACCACAAGTCATGTACAACTGCTCGTACTAAGTATGTAGCCTCGACTATTAAAGAGTCTTCCAACAAACCTAAAACTCTATTCTCCATTGTGAAAGAATTAGCTGGCTCCAAAACCATTGTTAGTACGCCTCCTTTAAATGATACAAAATGTGAGGAACTTGCCCAATTTTTTACAAATAAAATTGATAACATGTATAAGGAAATAGTGTCTCATCAGGGTCACCATACTCATGCTCCCCAGACCTCTATACCAAATCCTTTGCCAGATCTTGACTCTGCGGTTGCTTCACCAGTCCTTAATTATTGGCCACCTCTTAGTCTTGAGAATTTGATGGCCATTTTAGGGAAATTAAAATCAGGATCACCTAATGATCCGTTTCCCGTGACTATACTTAAACAACTCAGCACCCCGCAGCTCTCTGTAATTTGTAACTCCCTTAATTTGTCACTACAATCTGCCGTTGTTCCAGCAGTCTGGAAGCATCCAATGGTTTCACCATTATTGAAAAACCCTTCAACTGACCCAAATGTTTCTTCCAACTTCCGTCCTATCTCCTTATTACCAGTCTGTTCTAAAATTCTTGAAAAACACATCCATCACCATCTTACTCAGTTTACTGAAGACAATTGTATTCTTCATTTTTCACAATCTGGTTTTCGTTCTGGTTTTTCTACAGAGACTACCTTGTTAGGGGTTACAGAGAATTTACGTAAGCTTTTGGATAATGGTGAGACAGTGGCACTGATTTTGTTGGATCTCAGTGCCGCTTTCGACACCATCTCTCATTCCATCCTTATAAAAACATTAGTTGACGTGGGCATAGGTGGGCCAGCTTTGGGTTGGCTGAGCTCATTTCTTGAGAAACGTACATTTCAAATTTTCTCTAACTCTGCAACCTCTAAACAACATATGTCTCCTTACAGTGTACCCCAAGGCTCTGTTTTGAGCCCACTTCTTTTTAATCTTTATGTTAGTCAATTATCTTTTATAGCAGAACAGGAAGGCCTCACATTTTTCACTTACGCCGACGATTCCCAGATAGCATTCTCTCTCTCTAACACTGCTCAGGACTCGCCATCTCGCCTGCAGCTAGGGTTGAGGAGAATTGCTGACTGGATAAATCTCAATTTTTTAAAGCTTAATGGCGATAAAACCGAGGTGTTAATATTGGGCCGACATCATGACCTATGGTCTTCGAAACATTGGCCCACGGAAATGAGCTCGCTCCCTTGTCCATCTGATCATGTATGTAATCTAGGCTTTGTGATTGATAAAACTTTGACAATGCAAAACCAAGTCAACAAGGTCTCGGCCACATGTTTTGTCATTTTACGTTGGGTAAAAAAAAATTTGTGGATGTTGCCTGAAGACTCTCAAAAATCCATAGTACATGCGCTCATAACCTCACGGTTAGACTACGGTAACATTCTTTTCTTAGGAGCAAAGAAAGATGTAATAGGGCGATTGCAATTAGTACAAAATGCAGCAGCGAGATTGTTGTGCAAACTACCTCGCTCTAGCCATATTTCAGGTCCTTTGCGTAGTCTTCATTGGCTCAAAATAGATAGTCGTATTAAATTTAAGACACTTACCTACATGTTTAAAGTCAAAGCTGACCTGGCTCCCCATTACCTTAAGTCCCTTGTTCACATTCATGTTCCCTCCCAGAATCTGAGATCTGCCCATTTGGCCTATTTTGTAGTGCCTAAAATTAGGTTAACCAGAATGGGAGGAAGATCTTTCGCTCTGCTAGGTCCCACTTTGTGGAATTCCTTGCCATTTCACATACGAACTGAAACGAATTTTGTGAAGTTTCGCAGAGCTACTAAAACTTGGCTTTTTAATCAGTAACTTTTTGCAGTTGAAATGGAGATTTAATAGAACCTGCCTGTTCAGTGCCGGGAAACCCTTTTTGGGTAGCTGTCGCGCTTAATAAATTTAAATAAGAAATAAATAAATATATGTTGCTTCTTTCTGCACCTCTCTTGCCTCTTTCTCCACCCCTCTTCCCTCTTTCAGCACCTCTGTTGCTGCTTTCTGCACTTCTGTTGCTTCTTCAAAGCCTTATGTATCGCTTACAAAGCCATCAACAACTCTGGCCCTCAGTTCCTAAAAAAGGCCTTCCGCCTATACGCACCCAGCAGATCTCTACGCTCATCCTCAGCATACCTCCTACCAGTCCAAAGAACCAAGAAAGCCACCTGGGGAGACAGGTGCTTCGTAGTCTCCACAGCCAGACTCTGGAACTCCCTTCCCCTCATTATTAAAACCTGTCCCAGCCTTATCTCCTTCAGGAAACAACTGAAAACGTGGCTGTTCAACCAATAATCCCTAGCATCTCTCTGTCTAAAATCGATAATCCTTAAGCACCGAGACACCCTTGGGTATTTGCGCACTATACAAATCGCCCAAACATAAACATAAACATTCTTTCTGCACCTCTATTGCTTCTTTCTGTACTCAGCATGCCTCCTTCTGCATCTCTCTTCCCTCTTTCTGCACCCCTCTCGCCTCCTTCTCCACCCCTCATCCCCCTTTCTGTACCTCTGTTGCTTCTTTCTACACTTCTCTTGCTTCTTTCTGCACCTCTCTTGCTTCTTTCTGCATCTCTGCTCCTTTCTGCATGTACTTTGTTTCTTTCTGCACATCTCGTCTTCTTTCTGCATCTCTGTTGCTTATTTCTGCATCCCTCTTGCCTCTTTCTCCATCCCTATTCCCCCTTTCTGCATCTCTGTTGCTTCTGTCTGCACTGCTCTTGCTTCTCTCTGTACCTCTCTTGCTTCTTTTTGCACACCTTGTTCCTCTTTCTGCACCCCACTTCTCTCTGTCTGCACCACTGTCCCCTCTTTCTGCAACTCTGTTCCTTCTTTCTGCACTTCTTTTGTTTCTTTCTGCACATCTCTTGCTTCGTTCTGCGCCTCTCTGGCCTCTTTCTGCATTTCTCTTGCTTCTTTCTACATCTTTGTTGCGGCTTTCTCCCCCCTCTTCCCGCACCTCTTTTGCTCCATTTTACACTTCTGTTGCTTATTTCTACACCTCTCTTGCTTCTTTTTGTACTCCTCATGCCTCTTTCTACACCTCTCTTCCCTCTTTCTGCATCCCTCTTGCCTCCTTCTCCACCCCTAATCCCCCTTTTTGTACCTCTGTTGCTTTTTTCTGCACTACTCTTGCTTCTTTCTACACCCCTCTCCCCCTTTCTGTACCTCTATTGCTTCTGTCTGCACTTCTCTTGCTTCTCTCTGTACCTTTCTTGTTTCTTTCTGCACCCCTCGTGCCTCGTTCTGAATGAAATGAAAAGATCATTTGTATAGCGCAGTAGCTACTCTGGGGCATCTTAGCGCTGTGGACACACGCGTGTGGATGAAAGGTAGGAGCCTAGTCTGATTTGGTAAACAACAGGGTTTTTAGCTTTTTGCGGAAAGTCAGTATATTAGTTCTGTTCCTCTCTTCCCTCTGTCTGTACCCCTTTTCTGCACCTCTTTTGTTTCTTTCTGCACCCCTCATGCTTCTTTCTGCACCCCTCGTGCCTCTTTCTCTAACCCTCTTCCCCTTTCTGAACATCTCTTACTTTTTTCTGCACCCCTTCTTTTGCTTCTTTCTGCACCTCTGTTGCTTCTTTCTGTATTCCACATGCTGCTTTCTGCATCCCGCTTCCCTCTTGCTTTTTTCTGCAGCACTGTTCCCTCTTTCTGCGTCCTGGGTGATTGGCGGGAACATGGCAGCATGGGAGTAGATTGAGATTGACACGTGGGGGCAGGGCACGTTGCTGCTTGAGGAAAAGTTTCATAGATATTTTCCACCTTGTTGACATAAAATGTTGCACATCTGCTCCTTTCTGCACCTCTTTTGTTTCTTTTTGCACCACTCGTGCTTCTTTTTGCACCCCTCGTGCTTCTTTCTCTAAACCTCATGCCTCTTTTTCCACCCCTCTTCCCCCTTTCTGCATATCTCTTGCTTCTTTCTGCAGCCCTTCTTTTGCTTCTTTCTGCATCTCTGTTGCTTCTCTTTGCACCTCGCTTGCCTCTTTCTCCACCCCTCTTCTCTCTTTCTGCACCTCTGTTGCTTCTTTCTGCACTTCTTTTGTTTCTTTCTGCACATCTCTTGCTTCGTTCTTCACCTCTCTTGCCTCTTTCTGCATTTCTCTTGCTTCTTTCTGCATATATGTTGCTTCTTTCTGCACCTCTCTTGCCTCTTTCTCCACCCCTCTTCCCTCTTTCAGCACCTCTGTTGCTGCTTTCTGCACTTCTGTTGCTTCTTTCTGCACCTCTGTTGCTTCTTTCTGTACTCAGCATGCCTCCTTCGGCATCTCTCTTTCCTCTTTCTGTACCCCTCTTGCCTCCTTCTCCACCCCTCATACCCCTTTCTCTACCTCTGTTGCTTCTTTCTACATCTCTGCTCCTTCTTTCTGCATGTACGTTGTTTCTTACAGTACATCTCCTGCTTCTTTCTGCATCTCTGTTGCTTCTTTCTGCATCCCTCTTGCCTCGTTCTCATCCCTATTCCCCCTTTCTGCATCTCTGTTGCTTCTGTCTGCACTTCTCTTGCTTGTCGCTGTACCTCTCTTGCTTCTTTTTGCACCCCCTGTGCCTCTTTCTGCACCCCTCTTCTCTCTGTCTGCACCCCTCTTTCCTTTTTCTGTACCTCTCTTGCTTCTTTCTGCACCTCTTTTGTTTCTTACTGCACCCCTTGTACTTTTTTCTGTACCCCTTGTACTTCTTTCTGCATCTCTCTTGCCTCTTTCTCATCCCTCTTCCCTCTTTCTGCACCTCTCTTCCCCCTTTCTGTATATCTACTTCTTTCTGCACCCATCATGCCCCTTTCTGCATTTCTCTTGCTTCTCTTTGCATTTCTATTGCTTCTTTGTGCACCTCTCATGACTCTTTCCACCCCTCTTCTCTCTTTCTGCACAGCTATTGCTTCTTTCTGCATATCTCTCTTGCTTCTTTCTGTACCCCACATGCCTCTTTCTGCATCCTTCTTCCCTCTTTCTGTATCCCTCTTGTCTCTTTCCGCACCACTGTCCCCTCTTTCTGCAACTCTGTTCCTTCTTTCTGCACTTCTTTTGTTTCTTTCTGCACATCTCGTGCTTCGTTCTGCGCCTCTCTGGCCTCTTTCTGCATTTCTCTTGCTTCTTTCTGCATCTCTGTTGTGGCTTTCTCCACCCCTCTTCCCGCACCTCTGTTGCTCCCTTTTACACTTCTGTTGCTTATTTCTACACCTCTCTTGCTTCTTTTTGTACTCCTCATGCCTCTTTCTGCACCTCTCTTCCCTCTTTCTGCACCCCTCTTGCCTCCTTCTCCACTCCTCATCACCCTTTTTGTACCTCTGTTGCTTTTTTCTGCACTACTCTTGCTTCTTTCTACACCTCTCTAGCTTCTTTCTGCACCTCTGTTCCTACTTTCTGCACTTCCTTTGTTTCTTTCTACACATCTCTTGCTTCTTTCTGCACCTTTCTTGCCTCCTTCTGCACTTTCTTGCTTCTTTCTGCATTTCCTTTGCCTCTTACTCCACCCCTCTTCCCCTTTCTGCACTTCTCTTGCTTCTCTCTGTACCACTCTTGATTCTTTCTGAACTGCTGTTGCCTCTTTCTGCATTTCTCTTGCTTCTTTCTGCATTCCTCTTGCATCTTTCTGCATCTCTTCCCTCTTTCTGTACCCCTCTTGCCTCTTTCTCCACCCCTCTCCCCCTTTCTGTACCTCTATTGCTTCTGTCTGCACTTCTCTTGCTTCTCTCTGTACCTCTCTTGTTTCTTTCTGCACCCCTCGTGCCTCATTCTGAATGAAATGAAAAGATCATTTGTATAGCACAGGAGCTACCCTGGGGCGTCCTAGCGCTGTGGACACACGCGTGTGGATGAAAGGTAGGAGCCTAGTCTGATTTGGTAAACAACAGGGTTTTTAGCTTTTTGCAGAAAGTCAGTAGATTAGTTCTGTTCCTCTCTTCCCTCTGTCTGTGCCCCTTTTCTGCACCTCTTTTGTTTCTTTTTGCACCCCTCATGCTTCTTTCTGTACCCCTCGTGCTTCTTTCTGTACCCCTCGTGCATCTTTCTCTACCCCTCGTACCTCTTTCTCTACCCCTCTTCCCCTTTCTGAATATCTCTTGCTTCTTTCTGCACCCCTTCTTTTGCTTCTTTTTGCACCTCTGTTGCTTCTTTCTGCATCTCTGTTGCTTCTTTCTGTATCCCACATCCCTCTCTGCATCCCGCTTCCCTCTTGCTTTTTTCTGCAGCACTGTTCCCTCTTTTTGCAACTCTGTGCCTTCTTTCTGCACTTCTTTTTTTCTTTCTGCACATCTCTTGCTTCATTCTGCACCTCTCTTGCGTCTTTCTGCATTTCTATTACTTCTTTCTGGATGTCAGTTGCTTCTTTCTGCACCCCTCTTGCCACTTTCTCTTCCCTTCTTCCCTCTTTCTGCACATCTGTTGCTTCTTTCTGTAATTCTCTTGCTTCTTTCTGCACCTCTCTTGCTTCTTTCTATACTCCTCATGCCTCTTTCTGCATCTCTTCCCTCTTTCTGCTCCCCTCTTGCCTCCTTCTCCTCCACTCATCCCTCTTTCTGTATCTCTGTTGCTTCTTTCTGCACTTCTCTTGCTTCTTTCTGCACCTCTGTTGCTTATTTCTGTACCTCTGTTGCTTCTTTCTGCGCCTCTCTTGCCTCTTTCTGCAATTCTCTTGCTTCTTTCTGCATCTCTGTTGCTTCTTTCTGCAACTCTCTTGCCTCTTTTTCCACCCCTGTTACCGCTTTCTGCACCTCTGTTGCGTATGTCTGCACTTCTCTTGCTTCTCTCCATCCCTCTCTTGCTTCTTTCTACACCATGCATGCATCTTTCTGTACCCCTCTTCTCTGTCTGCACCCCTCTTACCTTTTTCCGCACCTCTGTGCCTTCGTTCTACACCTCTTTTGTTTCTTTCCCCACCCCTTGTGCTTCTTTTTCCACCCCTCGTGCTTCTTTTTGCACCCCTCTTGCCTCTTTCTGTACCTCTGCTCCTTCTTTCTGCACTTCCTTTGTTTCTTTCTGTACCTCACATGCTTCTTTCTGCACCTCTTCCCCCTTTCTGCATCTCTGTTGCGTCTTTCTGCACCTCTCTTGCTTCTTTCTGCATCCCTCTTCTCTCTGTCTGCACCCTTCTTGCCTTTTACCACACCTCTGTTCCTTCGTTCTGCACCTCTTTTGTTTCTTTCTCCATCCCTTGTGCTATTTTCTGCACCCCTTGTGCTACTTTCTGCACCCCTCTTGCCTCTTTCTGTACCTCTGTTCCTTCTTTCTGCACTTCTTTTGTTTCTTTCTGCACCTCACATGCTTTCTGCACCTCTTCCCCTTTTCTGCATCTCTGTTCCTTTTTTCTGCACCTCTCTTCCCTTCCTTTCTCCACCGCTCTTCCCGTACCTTTGTTACTTCTTTCTGCACTTCTCTTGCTTCTTTCTGCACTTCTCTTGCTTCACCCCTCACGCCTCTTTCTGCATTCATCCCTCTTCCTGCACCCCTTTTGCCTCTTTCTGCACCTCTGTTCCTTCTTTTTGCACTTTTGTTTCTTTCTGCACCTCTCTTGCTTATTTCCGCACCCATCTTTCTCTACCCTCTTCCCCCTTTCTGTACCTCTGTTGCTTCTTTCTGCACTTCTTTTTTCTTTTTCTGCACCTCTCTTGCTTTTTTCTGCATCACTCTCACCTCTGTCTCCACCACTCTTCTCCCTTTCTGCATCTCGGTTGCCTCCTTCTGCACTTCACATGCCTCTTTGTGGACCTATGTTGCCTCTTTCTGCACTTCTCTTGCATCTTTCCCTGCCTTTCTTCCTCTTTCTGCACCCCTCTTTCCTTCCTTGCATCTTTGGGCATCCCTGTTCCTTCTTTCTACACTTCTCTTGCTTCTTTCTGCACCCTTCTTGCCTCTTACTGCACCTATCTTCCCTCTTTCTGCACCTCTGTTGCTTCTTTTCGCACTTTTTTTGCTTCTTTCTTTACCTCTCTTGCTTCTTTCTGCACCCCTATTTTCTCTTTCTGTACCCCTCTTGCCTTTTTCTGCACCTCTGTTCCTTCTTTCTGCACTTCCTTGCTTCTGTCTGCACACCTCTTGCCTCTTTCTATACCCCTCTTCCCCCTTTCTGCACCTCTGTTGCTTCTTTCTGCATCTCTTGCTTCTTTCTGCACCACTGTCCCCTCTATTTGCATCCCTCTTGCCACTTTCTGCACCTATGTTTGTTCTTTCTGTGCTTCTCTTGCACCTCTCTTGCTTCTTTCTGCACCCCTCTTGCCTTTTTCCGCAACTCTCTTGTCTCTTTCTGCATCCCTGTTCCCTCGTTCTTCACTTCTCTTGCCTCTTTCTGCATTTCTCTTGCTTCTTTCCACACTTTTCGTCCTCTTTCTGAATCCCTCTTCCCTCTTACTGCATCCCTCTTCCCTCTTTCTGAATCTCTCTTGCCTCTTTCTGCAGTTCTCTTGCCTCTTTCTGTACCTCTGTTGTGCCTGTCTGCACTTCTCTTGCCTCTTTCTGTACCTCTTTTGGTTCGTTCTGTACTTTTGTTGCTTCTTTCTGCACCTCTTTTGCTTCTTTTGGCACCTTTCTTGCCTCTTACTGCACTCCTCTTTCCTCTTTCTGTACATCTCATGCTTCTTTCTGCATCTCTGTTGCTTCTTTCTGCATCCCTCTTGCCTCGTTCTCATCCATATTCCCACTTTCTGCATCTCTGTTGCTTCTGTCTGCACTTCTCTTGCTTGTCTCTGCACCTCTCTTGCTTCTTTCTGCATCTCTGTTGCTTCTTTCTGCATCCCTCTTGCCTCGTTCTCATCCCTATTCCCCCTTTCTGCATCTCTGTTGCTTCTGTCTGCACTTCTCTTGCTTGTCTCTGCACCTCTCTTGCTTCTTTCTGCATCTCTGTTGCTTCTTTCTGCATCCCTCTTGCCTCTTTCTCCATCCCTATTCCCCCTTGCTGCATCTCTGTTGCTTCTGTCTGCACTGCTCTTGCTTCTCTCTGTACATCTCTTGCTTCTTTTTGCACACCTTGTTCCTCTTTCTGCATCCCACTTCTCTCTGTCTGCACCCCTCTTTCCTTTTTCTGTACCTCTCTTGCTTCTTTCTGCACCTCTTTTGTTTCTTTCTGCACCCCTCGTACTTTTTCTGTACCCCTTGTACTTCTTTCTGCATCTCTCTTGCCTCTTTCTCATCCCTCTTCCCTCTTTCTGCACCGCTCTTCCCCCTTTCTGCATATCTCACTTCTTTCTGCACCCTCATGCCTCTTTCTGCATTTCTCTTGCTTCTCTCTGCATTTCTATTGCTTCTTTATGCACCTCTCATGACTCTTTCTCCACCCCCTTCTCTCTTTCTGCACCGCTATTGCTTCTTTCTGCATCTCTCTCTTGCTTCTTTCTGTACCCCACATGCCTCTTTCTGCATCCTTCTTCCCTCTTTCTGTATCCCTCTTGTCTCTTTCTGCACCACTGTCCCCTCTTTCTGCAACTCTGTTCCTTCTTTCTGCACTTCTTTTGTTTCTTTCTGCACATCTCTTGCTTCGTTCTGCGCCTCTCTGGCCTCTTTCTGCATTTCTCTTGCTTCTTTCTGCATCTTTGTTGCGGTTTTCTCCCCCCTCTTCCAGCACCTCTGTTGCTCCGTTTTACACTTCTGTTGCTTATTTCTACACCTCTCTTGCTTCTTTTTGTACTCCTCATGCCTCTTTCTGCACCTCTCTTCCCTCTTTCTGCACCCCTCTTGCCTCCTTCTCCTCCCTCTTCCCGCACCTCTGTTGCTCCATTTTACACTTCTGTTGCTTATTTCTACACCTCTCTTGCTTCTTTTTGTACTCCTCATGCCTCTTTCTGCACCTCTCTTCCCTCTTTCTGCACCCCTCTTGCCTCCTTCTCCACCCCTCATCACCCTTTTTGTACCTCTGTTGCTTTTTTCTGCACTACTCTTGCTTCTTTCTACACCTCCCTAGCTTCTTTCTGCACCTCTGTTCCTACTTTCTGCACTTCCTTTGTTTCTTTCTACACATCTCTTGCTTCTTTCTGCACCTTTCTTGCCTCCTTCTGCACTTTCTTGCTTCTTCTGCATTTCCTTTGCCTTACTCCACCCCTCTTTCGCCTTTCTGTACTTCTCCTGCTTCTCTCGGTACCTCTCTTGATTCTTTCTGAACCACTGTTGCCTCCTTCTGCATCTCTCTTCCCTCTTTCTGCACCCCTCTTGCCTCCTTCTCCACCCATCATCCCCCTTTCTGTACCTCTGTTGCTTCTTTCTACACTTCTCTTGCTTCTTTATGCACCTCTCTTGCTTCTTTCTGCATCTCTGCTCCTTCTTTCTGCATGTACTTTGTTTCTTTCTGCACATCTCTTGCTTCTTTCTGCATCTCTGTTGCTTCTTTCTGCATCCCTCTTGCCTCTTTCTCCATCCCTATTCCCCCTTTCTGCATCTCTGTTGCTTCTGTCTGCACTTGCTTCTCTCTGTACCTCTCTTGCTTCTTTTTGCACACCTTGTGCCTCTTTCTGCACCCCTCTTCTCTCTGTCTGCATCCCTCTTTCCTTTTTCTGTACCTCTCTTGCTTCTTTCTGCACCTCTTTTGTTTCTTTCTGCACCCCTCGTACTTTTTCCGTACCCCTTGTACTTTTTTCTACATCTCTCTTGCCTCTTTCTCATCCCTCTTCCCTCTTTCTGCACCTCTCTTCCCCCTTTCTGCATATCTCACTTCTTTATGCACCCTCACGCCTCTTTCTGCATTTCTCTTGCTTCTCTCTGCATTCCTATTGCTTCTTTATGCACCTCTCATGACTCTTTCTCCACCCCTCTTCTCTCTTTCTGCACCGCTATTGCTTCTTTCTGCATCTCTCTCTTGCTTCTTTCTGTACCCCACATGCCTCTTTCTGCATCCTTCTTCCCTCTTTCTGTATCCCTCTTGTCTCTTTCTGCACCACTGTCCCCTCTTTCTGCAACTCTGTTCCTTCTTTCTGCACTTCTTTTGTTTCTTTCTGCACATCTCTTGCTTCGTTCTGCGGCTCTCTGGCCTCTTTCTGCATTTCTCTTGCTTCTTTCTGCACCTCTGTTGCGGCTTTCTCCCCCCCCCCCCTCTTCCCGGTCCTCTGTTGCTCTGTTTTACACTTCTGTTGCTTTTTTCTACACCTCTCTTGCTTCTTTTTGCACTCCTCATCCCTCTTTTTGCACCTCTCTTCCCTCTTTCTGCACCCCTCTTGCCTCCTTCTTCACCCCTCATCACCCTTTTTGTACCTCTGTTGCTTTTTTGTGCACTACTCTTGCTTCTTTCTACACCTCTCTAGCTTCTTTCTGCACCTCTGTTCCTACTTTCTGCACTTCCTTTGTTTCTTTCTACACATCTCTTGCTTCTTTCTGCACCTTTCTTGCCTCCTTCTGCACTTTCTTGCTTCTTTCTGCATTTCCTTTGCCTCTTACTCCAACCCTCTTTCCCCTTTCTGCACTTCTCTTGCTTCTCTCTGTACCTCTTTTGATTCTTTCTGAACCACTGTTGCCTCTTTCTGCATTTCTCTTGCTTCTTTCTGCATTTCTCTTGCATCTTTCTGCATCTCTGCCCTCTTTCTGTACCCCTCTTGCCTCTTTCTCCACCCCTCTCCCCCTTTCTGTACCTCTATTGCTTCTGTCTGCACTTCTCTTGCTTCTCTCTGTACCTCTCTTGTTTCTTTCTGCCCCCCCCTCGTGCCTCGTTCTGAATGAAATGAAAAGATGATTTGTATAGCGCAGTAGCTACCCTGGGGCATCCTAGCGCTGTGGACACACGCGTGTGGATGAAAGGTAGGAGCCTAGTCTGATTTGGTAAAGAACAGGGTTTTTAGCTTTTTGCGAAAGTCAGTATATTAGTTCTGTTCCTCTCTTCCCTCTGTCTGTACCCCTTTTCTGCACCTCTTGTTTCTTTCTGCACCCCTCATGCTTCTTTCTTCACCCCTCGTGCCTCTTTCTCTACCCCTCTTCCCCTTTCTGAACATCTCTTACTTCTTTCTGCACCCCTTCTTTTGCTTCTTTCTGCACCTCTGTTGCTTCTTTCTGCATCTCTGTTGCTTCTTTCTGTATTCCACATGCTGCTTTCTGCATCCCGCTTCCCTCTTGCTATTTTCTGCAGCACTGTTCCCTCTTTCTGCGTCCTGGGTGATTGGCGGGAACATGGCAGCATGGGAGTAGATTGAGATTGACACGTGGGGGCAGGGCACGTTGCTGCTTGAGGAAGAGTTTCATAGATATTTTCCACCTTGTTGACATAAAACGTCGCGCATATGCTCCTTTCTGCACCTCGTTTGTTTCTTTCACCACTTGTGCTTCTTTTTGCACCCCTCGTGCTTCTTTCTCTAAACCTCATGCCTCTTTTTCCACCCCCTTTCCCCCTTTCTGCATATCTCTTGCTTCTTTCTGAAGCCCTTCTTTTGCTTCTTTCTGCATCTCTGTTGCTTCTTTTTGCACCTCGCTTGCCTCTTTCTCCACCCCTCTTCTCTCTTTTTGCACCTCTGTTGCTTCTTTCTGCACTTCTTTTGTTTACTTTCTGCACATCTCTTGCTTCGTTCTGCATTTCTCTTGCTTCTTTCTGTATATATGTTGCTTCTTTCTGCACCTCTCTTGCCTCTTTCTCCACCCCTCTTCCCTCGTTCAGCACCTCTGTTGCTGCTTTCTGCACTTCTGTTGCTTCATTCTGCATCTCTCTTCCCTCTTTCTGTACCCCTCTCACCTCCTTCTCCACCCCTCATACCCCTTGCTGTACCTCTGTTGCTTCTTTCTATACTTCTCTTGCTTCTTTCTGCACCTCTCTTGCTTCTTTCTGCATCTCTGCTCCTTCTTTCTGCATGTACTTTGTTTCTTTCTGTACATCTCTTGCTTCTTTCTGCATCTCTGTTGCTTCTTTCTGCATCCCTCATGCCTCATTCTCATCCCTATTCCCCCTTTCTGCATCTCTGTTGCTTCTGTCTGCACTTCTCTTGCTTGTCTCTCTACCTCTCTTGCTTCTTTTTGCACCCCTTGTGCCTCTTTCTGCACCCCTCTTCTTTGTCTGCACCCCTCTTTCCTTTTTCTGTACCTCTCTTGCTTCTTTCTGCACCTCTTTTGTTTCTTACTGCACCCTCATACTTTTTTCTATACCCTTGTACTTCTTTCTGCATCTCTCTTGCCTTTCTCATCCCTCTTCCCTCTTTCTGCACCTCTCTTCCCCCTTTCTGCATATCTCACTTCTTTCTGCACCCATCATGCCTCTTTCTGCATTTCTCTTACTTCTCTTTGCATTTCTATTGCTTCTTTATGCACCTCTCATGACTCTTTCCACCCCTCTTCTCTCTTTCTGCACAGCTATTGCTTCTTTCTGCATATCTCTCTTGCTTCTTTCTGTACCCCACATGCCTCTTTCTGTATCCTTCTTCCTTCTTTCTCTATCCCTCTTGTCTCTTTCTGCACCACTGTCCCCTCTTTCTGCAACTCTGTTCCTTATTTCTGCACTTCTTTTGTTTCCTTCTGCACATCTCTAGCTTCGTTCTGCGCCTCTCTGGCCTCTTTCTGCATTTCTCTTGCTTCTTTCTGCATCTCTGTTGCGGCTTTCTCCACCCCTCTTCCCGCACCTCTGTTGCTCCGTTTTACACTTCTGTTGCTTATTTCTACACCTCTCTTGCTTCTTTTTGTACTCCTCATGCCTCTTTTTGCACCTCTCTTCCCTCTTTCTGCACCCCTCTTGCCTCCTTCTCCACCCCTAATCCCCCTTTTTGTATCTCTGTTGCTTTTTTCTGCACTACTCTTGCTTCTTTCTACACCTCTCTAACTTCTTTCTGCACCTCTGTTCCTACTTTCTGCACTTCCTTTGTTTCTTTCTGTACATCTCTTGCTTCTTTCTGCACCTTTCTTGCCTCCTTCTGCACTTTCTTGCTTCTTTCTGCATTTCCTTTGCCTCTTACTCCACCCCTCTTTCCCCTTTCTGCACTTCTCTTGCTTCTCTCTGTACCGCTCTTGATTCTTTCTGAACCGCTGTTGCCTCTTTCTGCATTTCTCTTGCTTCTTTCTGTATTTCTCTTGCATCTTCCTGCATCTCTTCCCTCTTTCTGTACCCCTCTTGCCTCTTTCTCCACCCCTCTCCCCCTTTCTGTACCTCTATTGCTTCTGTCTGCACTTCTCTTGCTTCTCTCTGTACCTTTCTTGTTTCTTTCTGCACCCCTCGTGCCTCGTTCTGAATGAAATGAAAAGATCATTTGTATAGTGCAGGAGCTACCCTGGGGCGTCCTAGTGCTGTGGACACACGTGTGTGGATGAAAGGTAGGAGCCTAGTCTGATTTGGTAAACAACAGGGTTTTTAGCTTTTTGCGGAAAGTCAGTAGATTAGTTCTGTTCCTCTCTTCCCTCTGTCTGTGCCCCTTTTCTGCACCTCTTTTGTTTCTTTATGCACCCCTCATGCTTCTTTCTGCACCCCCCATGCTACTTTCTGTACCCCTTGTGCATCTTTCTCTACCCCTCATGCCTCTTTCTCTACCCCTCTTCCCCTTTCTGAAAATCTCTTGCTTCTTTCTGCACCCCTTCTTTTGCTTCTTTTTGCACCTCTGTTGCTTCTTTCTGCATCTCTGTTGCTTCTTTCTGAATCCCACTTCCCTCTTGCTTTTTTCTGCAGCACTGTTCCCTCTTTCTGCAACTCTGTGCCTTCTTTCTGCACTTCTTTTTTTCTTTCTGCACATCTCTTGCTTCATTCTGCACCTCTCGTGCGTCTTTCTGCATTTCTATAACTTCTTTCTGGATCTCAGTTGCTTCTTTCAGCACCCCTCTTGCCACTTTCTCTTCCCTTGTTCCCTCTTTCTGCACATCTGTTGCTTCTTTCTGCACCTCTCTTGCTTCTTTCTATACTCCTCATGCCTCTTTCTGCATCTCTTCCCTCCTTCTGCTCCCCTCTTGCCTCCTTCTCCTACCCTCATCCCCCTTTCTGTACCTGTTGCTTCTTTCTGCACCTCTGTTGCTTATTTCTGTACCTCTGTTGCTTCTTTCTGCGCCTCTCTTGTCTCTTTCTGCATTTCTCTTGCTTCTTTCTGCTTCTCTGTTGCTTCTTTCTGCAACTCTCTTGCCTCTTTTTCCACCCCTATTACCGCTTTCTGCACCTCTGTTGCGTATGTCTGCACTTCTCTTGCTTCTCTACATCCCTCTTTTGCTTCTTTCTACACCATGCATGCATCTTTCTGTACCCCTCTTCTGTCAGCACCCCTCTTGCCTTTTTCCGCACCTCTTTGCCTTCGTTCTACACCTCTTTTGTTGTTCTCTCCACCCCTATTGCTGCGTTTTGCACCCCTTGTGCTTCTTTTTGCACCCCTCTTGCCTCTCTCTGTACCTCTGTTCCTTCTTTCTGCACTTCTTTTGTTTCCTTCTGTACCTCACATGCTTCTTTCTGCACCTCTCCCCCCTTTCTGCATCTCTGTTGCATCTTTCTGTACCTCTCTTGCTTTTTTCTGCATCCCTCTTCTCTCTGTCTGCACCCTTCTTGCATCTTACCACACCTCTGTGCCTTCGTTCTGCACCTCTTTTGTTTCTTTCTCCATCCCTTGTGCTATTTTCTGCACCCCTCGTGCTACTTTCTGCACCCCTCTTGCCTCTTTCTGTACCTCTGTTCCTTATTTCTGCATTTCTTTTGTTTCTTTCTGCACCTCACATGCTTTCTGCACCTCTTCCCCCTTTCTGCATCTCTGTTCCTTTTTTCTGCACCTCTCTTCCCTTCCTTTCTCCACCGCTCTTCCCGCACCTCTGTTACTTCTTTCTGCACTTCTTTTGCTTCTTTCTGCACTTCTCTTGCTTCACCATTCACGCCTCTTTCTGCATCCATCCCTCTTCCAGCACCCCTCTTGCCTCTTTCTGCACCTCTGTTCCTTCTTTTTGCACTTTTGTTTCTTTCTGCACCTCTCTTGCTTATTTCTGCACCCATCTTACTCTACCCTCTTCCCCCTTTCTGTACCTCTGTTGCTTCTTTCTGCACTTCTTTTTTCTTTTTCTGCACCTCTCTTGCTTTTTTCTGCATCACTCTCACCTCTGTCTCCACCACTCTTCTCCCTTTCTGCATCTCAGTTGCCTCCTTCTGCACTTCACGTGCCTCTTTGTGGACCTATGTTGCCTCTTTCTGCACTTCTCTTGTCTCTTTCTGTACTTCTCTTGCTTCTTTCCCTGCCTTTCTTCCTCTTTCTGCACCCCTATTTCCTTTCTTGCCTCTTTGGGCATCCCTGTTCCATCTTTCTACACTTCTCTTGCTTCTTTCTGCATCTTTCTTGCTTCTTTCTGCACCCCCTTGCCTCTTTGTGCAGCCCTCTTCCCTCTTTCTGGACTTCTGTTTTTATCCTTTCTGTACTTCTCTTACCTCTTTCTGCACCTCTGTTGGTTCTTTCTGTACTTCTCGTGCTTTTTTCTGCACTTCTCTTGCTTCTTTCTGCACCCTTCTTGCCTCTTACTGCACCTATCTTCCCTCTTTCTGCACCTCTGTTGCTTCTTTTTGCACTTTTTTTGCTTCTTTCCTTATCTCTCTTGCTTCTTTCAGCTCCCCTATTTCTTCTTTCTGCACCCCTCTTGCTTTTTTCTGCTCATCTGTTCCTTCTTTCTGCACTTCTCTTGCCTCTTTCTGCACCCATCATGCCTCTTACTGCACCTCTGTTGCTTCTTTCTGCACTTCTTTTGCTTCTTTCTATACCTCTCTTGCTTCTTTCTGCACCCCTATTTTCTCTTTCTGCACCCCTCTTGCCTTTTTTTGCACCTCTGTTCCTTCTTTCTGCACTTCCTTGCCTCTTTCTATACCCCTCTTCCCCCTTTCTGCATCTCTGTTGCTTCTTTCTGCATCTCTTGCTTCTTTCTGCACCACTGTTCCCTCTATTTGCATCCCTCTTGCCTCTTTCTGCACCTATGTTTGTTCTTTCTGTGCTTCTCTTGCACCCCTCTTGCTTCTTTCTGCACCCCTCTTGCCTCTTTCTGCAACTCTCTTGTCTCTTTCTGCATCCCTGTTCCCTTGTTCTTCACTTCTCTTGCCTCTTTCTGCAGTTCTCTTGCCTCTTTCTGTACCTCTGTTGTGCCTGTCTGCACGTCTCTTGCCTCTTTCTGTACCTCTTTTGGTTCTTTCTGTACTTCTGTTGCTTCCTTCTGCTTCTCTTTTGCTTCTTGTGGCACCTTTCTTGCCTCTTACTGCACTCCTCTTTCCTCTTTCTGTACCTCTTGCCTCTTTGTGTACCTCTGTGCCTTCTTTCTATACCTCTCTTGCTTCTTTCTGTACCCCTCTTGCCTCTCTCTGCAGCCCTTTTTCTACACCTCTCTTGCTTCTTTCTGCATGTCTCTTGTCTCTCTCTGTACCCCTCTTCTCTCTTTCTGCACCTCTCCTGCTTCTTTCTGCACCTCCCTTGCCTACGTCTGCACTTATCTTGCCTCTTTCTGTACTCAAATGGGAAGTGCAAGCTGTCAAGTTTAAAGGTCTGCGTGCTCTCATGACTGAGGTATATGTGTACTTGTACATGTATTCTCACATGTGTTGTGCATCTGAAGATGGTAACTTAAAAAGCGGGTAGCTTCTCCTATAGGTGATCAGATCTTTTCAGTTCTGCTCTGTCATTTGGTTGCACAGGCAGACATGTCTTACGTATGTAGGTGTATAGAGCTCCTCAAATATACTATTGAATACCCATGAACCCTGAATTATGAGCAGAATTAAATACATACACCTTTTTGTACACACATTTATAGAGTATGTTGTTTGAAACACAGGTATTCAAGTAGTTGTATGTTTATTTTTATGTAGCATGCCACTAGGTAAAAGCACAGACACACCCATGCATACCTTCAGAAACTTGGTGAGACTTGCAACAGTGATATGGTTAGGATTTCTGCTTTACATTTGGTATGTCTTACATTCTGAGGTGCCTATGAATAGTGAACCTTCAAGAGAAAAGTGAGGTTTAAGACATCTTGGGAGAAGGATTAGTGATGAAGCTAATTTGTATGAGTCTGTGGAATGGTACAGTCGAAGTAGGCCTATTTGCCTTGTTGCTTGTTTCTGCATTTATTTTTGTTGCACCTTTCTTCCTCTTTCTGCACTTCTCTTGCCTCTTTCTGCATTTCTCTTGCCTCTTTCTGCATTTCTCTTGCTTTTTTCTGCACCTTTATTCCTCTCTCTGTACCTCTTTTCCTTCTTTCTGCACCTTTCTTCCTCTTTCTGCACTTCTTACCTATGTAGACATAATTCAAAATTAGCTTTTAAAATAACCTTAGAAATTCACTGAAAAAATCAGAGATTTCAGGAACGTTATAGTTAGAAATTAGCATTTAACAAACTCTAGAAATTCACTGAAAAATCCATAGCTTTCAGGGATGTTATAGTTAGGAATTAGCATTTAACAAACCTTAGAAATTCACTGAAAAATCCACAGGTTTCAGGGACGTTACAGTTAGGCTGATATTTCACTCGTACAACATCCGAAGAAAGAAAGCTGTTATTATTAGCTGAGCTAACTATATCTTCTCAGCTAACTATAACTTGCGCCCCCGGAATGCACTGCTGATGACATCTCAAAATACATCACTCATGACATGGTCAGTGACATCACTCAAATGACATCACTGATGACATCATCCACATAATCTCTGATAGCCGTACTCACACCCCAATATAACCTATCATACACCCACTCCAAATTTCAGACAACTGTTCTTGAAACCATTGACACACCAATACGAGTATGTACATATCCACTCACTGATTCATAGGTCCATATACACATCCACTCATACAGCCACTCATATACTGTCAGTCACCCCTAGAGCTACTCACACACCTACTCACTCACCCAAACACTCAATCACACAGCTACTTACCCACTCATACAGAAACACACACACACACACACTCACTACTCATACAGATACTAACAAATTATCTCCATACAGTCACTGACACATTCACACACTCACCCATACAGCCACTCTCACAATCACCCACTCACACATACAGTCACTTATATAATCCAATGCTCACATATATTGCCTTTCACATATGCAGTTACTCACCAATATACCACTGTGACATCCATTCACTCACTGACAACCAAATGCACACTCACTTGCCCATACAGTCCCTCACAGATGCATTCATAAACCCATACTCCCAGGGATTCACCCACTCATACATCCATGCAGGGAGTCACACATCCCCTGACCCACCCATAAAGACGCTCTGTTATCTACTCACCAACCCATGCTGCCACTTACACACCAACTGACAAACTTATACACACAATCACACAGATTAGTCACTCACCCATACATTCACTAAGGGACGTTTAATCACTCACTTGTACAGTCTGTCAGGCACCCACTTAATGATCCATACAGACACTCACACACATACTCATACTCCCACCCATTTTTCGAATACACCTTGGCGTATATATATAACATTCTTAACCTTTTTAGAAACACTCGCAGTCACTGGATGATGTCATCAGTGATGTGTGTATATATGTATGTGTATATATATATATATATATATATATATATATATATATATATTCGGTACGTGGACGTCCTTCAGCAACCAATCGATCGGTCAAGAACGAGGCAAACCCAGAATCTGGTGCGTGTAAATTTATTTAAAACCCAACACCACTGCTGCCATGACGCGTTTCGGCCTGGCGAGGCCTTGATCACATGACAACGTTAGTGAGACGGACTAGCAAATTTAAAGTGCACAGTGCAGTAGATAGACATAGACATAAAGACAATACTTAAAGACATAATGTCTAAACATCAAATAGTCTTGCGTGGCAAATGTTGTAATCAAATTGACTCGCCATTGTTGATTGCACATACTGAGTAATGTGTAAGGTTAAAATAATTATCTGGATGCAATTTTAAGAATAATAATACAACTCAATGAGTGACTCTCATATAAGTTCTAAAATGTAAATATTCATAAATTATTGCAAACGATAAAAAAGACTTAGCTACCCTAAAACCATGGTAAAATGTGTATAAACAAACGGTTAATCAAGATAAAATATCAGTTTATCCAACCAATTTAAAACACATATTTACAGGGATGCTAAAAACCCCCAATCCGTCACTAGTCCAACAGTGCCCGGAGGGTTAATTGAGCCCAAGTGGGCTAACCTTACATTGTGTGCAAAACAGCGCAAACTATAAAAAATATATATATCAAAATATGTCTATTAGCAATAGCATAAAAGGATGACATAAAATTCATTTATATGCAATAGGTTAAAAGAGTGCTACCTGTGAAATATCAAAATACAAATTGTGTGCTAAAAACAAATATGGAAGGCATCATTTCATTGTATAAAGGCATGTAAAAGAGAGTTAAAGGATTGCAATGCCAAATGCATACACATTTGCTCCTATTTGGTTACCTTGTTCATAAATAAGTGTAACAATCCTCACTAGTATTGAGACCCTTTGGTATTTTAGTGTCAAGCAGAATGATGTGTCTCGTCTCAAGTTTGCGTAGCTGGGCCTCACGGTCCCCACCCCTTCTCTGGGGTGGTACTGTGTCTATTACATAGTACCTAAGTCCGCTGGCATTCTTAGCATGACACTCCTCAAAGTGCCGCGCAACAGGATATGCTGCGTCAGCATTGGTGATAGCTCTGAGGTGTTGTAGAATCCGTTTGTACACCTGCGGCCTGGTACTTCCCACATATCGAAGGCCACAGGGACACTCCAGAATATAAACGGCATATTCTGTTCTACAGTTCAACTTGTGTCGAATTTGGATAGGGTCATTGCTAAAAGGGGTCGTGTATTCTTTCTTGCTAATGCCATTTTTGCAGGCTTTGCAGGCAAAGCATTTCAGAAAACCCCTGCTGCTATCGAGCCAAGGTGTTTTAGCTCTGATTTCCGGGCTACTAGAGACAAGACTGTCCTGCATGGATCTGGCTTTTCTGTAGGTGATGTTTGGAGTACTTCTCATTAGGTGGCCAACAACCGGATCACTAGTTACGAGTGACCAGTTGTTTTTCACAATCCTGTGAATGGCCTTATGTTGAGTACTAAAGCCAAAAATGATGCGTGTCTCACTGTCACTTGCTAGGGTTGGAGTGAGTCACTGAAAAAACCATAGGTTTCACAATCGTTATAGTTAGGAATTAGCATTTAAAAAACCTTTCAAATTCACTGAAAAAACCATAGGTTTCACAATCGTTATAGTTAGGAATTAGCATTTAAAAAACCTTTGAAATTCACTGAAAAAACCATAGGTTTCACACCAGTTATAGTTAGCTGAACATTTTACTCATACAAAACCATTGAAATTCCCACGTTATAGTTAGTTGGACTCACTATAACTCGCGCACCCGCAATCCACTGCTGATGATGTCACATATTACATCATTCATGACATGGTCAGTGACATCACTGATGACATCACTGATGACATCTCAAATGACATCACTGTTTTTTAAAAGCTAATTCCTAACTATAATGTTTGTGAAACCTATGGTTTTTTGAGTGAATTTTATAGTTTTTTTAAAAGCTAATTCCTTTGTATATCGACTTTGTAACCTACTTTTTTTTTTATTAGCTGTTTTTATTACTATTAATTAATTTTTTTGAAAAATAAAATATTTATTCAATGTATATATATATTTTTTACATTTTTTCCTGGTGCGCTCAGGGTGCGCGCACCGGTAAGCTCTCCCGAGAGCGCACAGAGAGCGCTATTTCTGCGTTCGTAAAAAAAAATATGCATGAAAAGTAAATAATAATGGAAGACATTTAGTACCATACTTATAAAAGCAGTATTTTTGATTTACGAAATGAAAATGATTTTGCATTTCCGTAAAGCTATCAAAACGTCACTCAGGTGCGCCGCGTAAGCGCCCCCGGAAGCGCCTACGTTCGCGCCGCGTGAGCGCCCCCGGAAGCGCCACGGTGCGCGTAGCGTAAGCGCGTCAAGTCATGTGACCTTAAAATAACTCTTTTCATTGGTTGCTAACAGTTTTTTTTCAAAGAATTAAATTCCCACCCATTTCCTTCACTTCTTCTTTCACTTTTGTGACTGCAAGACCTCTCTTTTTGCTGTTGGATCTTTGTTGAATTAATATCTTGGATTACCATGGCTGCCACGCATCCAGCAGTGAAGATGACTCAGAGGGATTTCTGGATGAAGAGGTTCCTCAGCCGAAAATAAAAGAACACTTCATATGGATGTTTTTTTCTATTCCAAATGACCAGAAAAAAGTAAATGCTCCAAAGGTGGAGTGCAGGATTTGTCACACTATCCTGTCACGGGGTATATAAATTATAAATTGTTTGAGACATTTTTCTGTTATTGTACTTGAAATGTATGATATAGTAGTGACATGATTGTGGTATAAAGTGAGACTTATAGTATAGAGTGCAACATTTCTGTATTACATAGTAAGTTTACTCACAGTTACTTCCCTTCTCCCACTATAGTTTCTCCAATGTGCATTTCACATCTCTTTTTCATCTCATGCCTTCTTTCTCTCACTATTTCTCTCTAATGTACACTATCGCCGCCATTTGTTGTATTTTCAGAAGACAGTGAATTGTAATACTCCAAACGTGGAGTTCAATATGTGCCATACTATATTTTGCAGAAAAGACCCCAGAATGAAGTGCAATTTTGGTAATCAAACTATGATTCGGCACGTGCAGAGGAGGCACGCCCAAAACTATGCCCAGAAGAGTGTCAGGGCTCTGGCACGTGAGGCTCCAAGAAATAGTGCCTCTACTTCAACTAGAGGAATAACGGCATCGGTCAGGGGGGGACCAGAGCAGCTGATCCCAAATATTCAGCCTGTTTTTAATGAGGCCTCCATCAAATGCAAAAATTGTGATGCCCTACTTTGTTACGGGGAACAAAGTATTATGATCATTGTTTGAGCATTAGAGAACCACCGCTGCCATCCCCAGTCCTAATTTTAGTGAGAGAGGAAAGGAAAATGAGTGAGGGAGCAAAAAAGGGACGAGAGGGGAAGGGAAGTGAAGTAGGGGGATTGAAAGAAGGTGAGTGTGTAAGTATAACTAAGTTATAGGGAGTGAGCTTGACAGAAGAGGAGCGAGAGACTAAAGAGACGGAGAGAATGAGACTAACAGAGAGAGAATGAGGTAAGGGGGAGTGTAGAGAGAGGAAGGAAAGTAAAGGAGAAGGTCTGAAAGAAGATGAGTGTGAGAGTATGGCTCAGTAATAGGGAGTGAGCATGATAGAAGAGGAGTGAGAGACTAAGAGGACGGAGAGAATGGGGGTAACACAGAGAGAGTGAGAAAAGGGGAGTGAGTAAGTTAAAGGACAGAGGGATTGACAGAAGCAGTTACTGAACTGCAGAAAGAGGAGTAAGGGAAGGGAAAAGAGTGAAGGAGTGAAGGATAGGAAAAGAGAGGAAGGAAAGTAAAGTAGAAGGTCTGAAAGAAGGTCAGTGTAGGAGTATGGATGAGTTATAGGGAGTGAGTGTGATAGAAAAGGAGTGAGAGACTAAGAGGACAGAGAGAATGAGGCTAACAGAGAGAGTATGAAGGAAGGGGAGTGTACAAATAAGATTACAGAATAAGTAAGAGAAGGAGTTACTACAATGGAATAAGAAAGTAAGTGAAGAGAAAAGAGTGAAGGAGCAAAAGAAGGAAAGAGAGAGGAAGCAAAGTAAACGAGAAGGTCTGACAGAAGGTGAGTGTGGGAGTATAGCTGAGTTATAGGCAGTGAGCGTGACAGAAGAAAAGTGAGAGACTAAGGGGATGGAGAGAATTAGGCTAACAGAAAGACATTAAGGGAAGGGGAGCGTAGAACTAAGAAGACAGACAAAGAAAAAGAAGTAGTAATTGAAGTGGAGTCAGGAGAATAAAATAAGGGAAATATATAAAACAATGAAGTAAAACAAGAGAAAGGAAATAAAATAAAAGAGAAGGCCTGTTTTTCCCTATGGTGCGCTTCAGTACCTCATTTATGAGGACATGTGTTACTTTTACGCCGCCGGTGCGTCACTTTTTGTGACGCACCAGTGGTGTAAAAATTACACCTTGTTGAGTCATATTTACAAAGTAATGCATTTAGGTAGATGTGTCACTTTGTAAACCCTTGCGCCACATTATACCTGCACCAGGTATAATATATGCAAAGGGGGCGTATTGGCACAAAGATGGGTCGTACAAGTGACGCAGTAACATCTAAGAGATGTCACTGCGTCACTTTCAGGACGCCGTAGTGTTAAAATCTTGCACCTGCCTCACAGCAGGCCTAAGACTGACGCAGGCCCTTTCACATGGGGCTGGCCCCATGTGAAAAGATGCATTTATTGAATTTTTTTTTTACTATAATTGTTTACACTGTTTTTCTCTGTGTTGCGCTTCAGGGCCTCATTTATGAGGCCATGTGTCACTTTTACACCACCGGTGCGTCACTTTTTGTGACGCACCAGTGGTGTAAAAATTGTACCTTGTTGAGTCATATTTACAAAGTGACACATCTAGGTAGATACGTCACTTTGTAAACCCCTGCGCCACATTATACCTGCGTCAGATGTAATGTATGCAAAGGGGGCGTATTGACGCAAGGAAAAGTCGTAGAAGTAACACAGTGAAATCTATAAGATTTCACTGCGTCACTTTTAGGACGCTGTTGTGTCAAAATCTTGCATCTGCCTCACAGCAGGCGTAAGACTGATGCAGGTACTTTCACATGGGACTTGCCCCATGTGAAAGGATGCATTGCTGGAAATTATTTGAGGGTAATAGAAAAAGACTGAGAAAAGTGGAGTGAATAAATTAGAAGACAGAGGATTTGAGAAAAGAAGTTATTGAAGTGGAGTAAGAAGAGTAAGAGAAAGGAAAAGAATGAAAGAGCAAAGGATGGGAAGAGAGAGGAAGGTAAGTAAAAGAGAAGGTATAAAAAAAGATGAGTGTGTGACTATAACTAAGTTATAGGGAGTGATCTCGACAGAAGACGAGTGAGAGACTAAAGAGACGGAGAGAATGAGGCTAACAGAGACAGAATGAGGTAAGGGGAGTGTAGAAGTAAGAGGACAGAGGGAGTAAGAGAAGGAATTAGTGAAGTGGAGTAAGGACAGTAAAGGAAGGGAAAAAAATAAAACAAAGAAGTAAGAGAAGACAGAGGAAAGAAAGTAAAAGAGTACACCTGAAAGAAGGTGAGAGTAAGAAAAGAGTGTGAAAAAAGAGAGTAAATGTGGGGATTTAGAATAAGTGAGGCAATCGCTATAAGAAAACAGAGGGGTGGGAATATCAAAGAAGAGTAGTGAGGTTATGGAAAATAGTATAGAGAAAATAAATATTCTACATCAAACTTACCTTATAAGTAATATCAACTTAGTTTTATATTTTCATTTAAATTTATATCTGTGAAAGACAAAACAAAATAAGTTATAATATTTATAATATATATTTTACAATACAAGAGACAAAGTAAGAGATTAACAAGGGTAAGTGAGGGTGAGTGAAGGGCAGGGAGGTTGATAAAAAAGGAAAAATATAGAGAGAATAAAAGCAAGTGAGCTTGAGACAAACGAAGTGAAGGAGTGAGAATATACAGCTAGTAAAGGAAAGAGTGACACAAAGGAACTGAGTAAGAGAGCAAAGCAAGGTAAGGAAGGGAGTGTGGGTCATTTTTAGGGAGTAAGCATGACAGAAGAAAAGTGATAGATTGAGAGGATCCAGAGACTGAAGCTAAGAGACAGGCTGTGAGGGAAAGGGAGTGAGGATGTGAGAGGATATAGGAAGTGAGAAAAGAAGTGAGTGAAGTGTAATAAGGTGAATGAGAGAAGGAACATTATTGAGGGAATAAAGAAAAGAAACAAAGGGAAGGGGAGTGAAGTAGAGTGACTGACAGCTGGAAATTGGTGGATGGGGGAGAGGTAATGAGCCGTGAAGGAGTGGTTAATGAGAATAAGTGTGGAAAATGGAATAAGGGAAGGGAGGTGAGAGAGAGTCAAAAAAGGCCAGTGAGGGTGAGTTAAGAGAAGTGATAGAGGGTGGAAATAGGTAAGTGAGCATAAGAGAATGGGATAATAATATATATTTAATAATACAAAATACAAAATAATTTCAACAACATGTTAAATGGTTTATTTTTGCTGTTCTCAGAATATATTGAATTTCACTAAAAAACAGTGACTTCAAAAGTACTCATCATATAACAGCGGGCAAAAAAAACACAATCAAAATGATTGTGTTTAAAAAAACCATTAAATAATTACTTAAATAATGTAATTTTTTAAAAACCATATCTAAACTCACTTTTGATCCATTCACTTTTCCACGAGGCCAAATAGTATATGGAAAGTCCTTTTTTATGGAAATTAGTCCACTGTTTTCGTAATGTCTCATTTACTCGACTTTCTGAAAGAAAAGCTCCAACATCTTTCACGTTATGAAACAAGAGTTGTACTTCCATATCTAGCTTACAAATTTAATAAATAATTCCTATAATGCTCACAGCACACTTTATATAATAAACATATACTATCTCTATGAGAACTACATGTTTTTTATTACCTTCATCACTCTCATTCAGAAAGTAATTTTGAAGAGCAAACTAAGTTATATTAACTGCCGCAATCTTCATAGGCCAATTACCTTCCCTAAAATTTCGGTTGTAAGAACACCAGGTAAGAATTTAGTAAGTCAGAAGGCAAACGTTGTTTGAAAGCCAATTGAGTATCATTACAGAGATGCCAACCTTTTTCACATTTTCAATCAATCAATCAATCAGGTCATTTGTAGAGCGCACTACTCACCCGTAGGGTCTCAAGGCGCTGGAGGGGGGGGGGTGCCGTTACTGCTCGAACAGCCAGGTCTTGAGCTTCTTCCTGAAGGAGAGGTGGTCTTGGGTCAGGCGCAGATTGGTCGGAAGTGAGTTCCAGGTCTTGGCGGCCAGGTAGGAGAAGGATCTTCCTCCTGTTGTCGCTCTTCGGATGCGGGGGACGGCGGCGAGGGCGTGGTTGGTCGATCTGAGGAGGCGCTTGGGAGTGTAGAAGTTGATCCGGTTGTTGAGGTAGCTCGGGCCTTGGTCGTGTAGGGCTTTGTGCGCGTGGGTGAGGAGACGGAAGGTGATTCTCTTGTTGACCGGGAGCCAGTGCAGATCTCTCAGGTGTCCGGAGATGTGGCTGCGTCGGGGGATGTCGAGGATGAGTCTCGCCGAGGCGTTCTGGATCCGCTGGAGTCTCTTCTGGAGTTTGGCAGTGGTTCCGGCGTAGAGGGCGTTGCCGTAGTCCAGTCGGCTGGTGACGAGGGCTTGGGTGACCGTCTTCCTCGTCTCGGTGGGGATCCACCGGAAGATCTTACGTAGCATGCGTAGGATGTTGAAGCATGACGAGGAGACGGCGTTGACTTGTCTGGTCATGGAGAGGGAGGAGTCCAGGATGAAGCCCAGGTTGCGTGCGTGGTCCGTCGGTTTGGGTGCGGTGCCCAGGGCGGGGGGCCACCAGGAGTCGTCCCAGGCGGAGGGCGTGGAGCCCAGGATGAGGACCTCCGTCTTGTCTGAGTTCAGTTTCAGGCGGCTGGTCGTCATCCATTCGGCTACGTCTCTCATCCCTTCGTGCAGGTTGGCTCTGGCGGTGTCGGGGTCGTTGGTCAGGGAGAGGATCAGCTGGGTGTCGTCAGCGTAGGAGATTATGTTGAGGTTGTGTTGGCGTGCGATGGTCGCGAGGGGGCTCATGTAGACGTTGAAGAGGGTGGGGCTCAGTGAGGATCCTTGGGGGACGCCGCAGATGACTTTGGTGGCCTCTGACTTGTACGGTGGTAGGCGGACTCTCTGTGTTCTTCCGTCGAGGAAGGAGGTGATCCATTCCAGTGCCTTCTCCTGGATTCCGATGTTGCTGAGGCGCTGTACTAGGGTGCGGTGGCAGACAGTGTCGAAGGCCGCGGAGAGGTCCAGGAGGATGAGGGCCGCTGTTTCTCCGTTGTCCATCAGAGTTCGAAGGTCGTCGGTGGCGGCGATGAGGGCGGTCTCGGTGCTGTGGTTCGCTCGGAAGCCCGACTGTGAGGGGTCGAGGGATCCATTCGTCTCGAGGAAGGCGGCCAGCTGTTTGTTGACGGTCTTCTCGATGACTTTGGCCGGGAACGGGAGGAGCGAGATGGGACGGTAGTTCTTGAGGTCGGTGGGGTCTGCTGTGGGTTTCTTGAGGAGAGCGCTGAGTTCGGCGTGCTTCCAGCTCTCAGGGAAGGTGGCGGAGTCGAAGGAGGTGTTGATGATGTCCCGCAGGTGGGGTGCGAGGACAGCGTCGGCTTTGTTGAAGACGTGGTGAGGGCAGGGGTCAGTCGGAGATCCGGAATGGATGGAGTTCATGGTGCGGATGGTGTCTTCGGTGCTGATCGGGGTCCAGGTGCGGAGGGTGGTGGTGGGTGGCGTCGTTGCGGTTGTGGCTTGCGTTGGTTGGTTGTTTTAAATAAGCTGTGTAATGTCCTGATGTTGTTGAAGGACCATCATGGTAAATAATTGCTGCAGTTGTAAAGGTTCTTCCTGAAATTGATAATTGAGAAGCCACAACATTTTTAATTAATGTTGTCAATTTAGTCCCATCAGGTCTACATCGTTCGAACATTAAAATAACATACTGTCCATATCTTATTAATAATAAAGTTGATAGCATTTCAGATTTACATTGACTACAGACCATGTTTTGATTTGCTGCTCTAACTAGATTATTAAAAGACACTGATTTGCAGTCTGTTCTTTTACAGTTTGGAGAAAGAAAACAACATTAACCATTACATTAGCATAGCAGTTGACACCAGAACTATTTTCAAACTGAAATCCAACAACATCTTTAACTGAATCCATTTCCTTTCTGCTTACAATTACTGGTGCATCTACTTTTTTTCTTTTTGCTACAACTTCACTACAATTTTTCTCATTTCTTCTTTTTCGGCCTACCACACGCTTTTCAAACAGAGGATATTGAGGTAAATTTGGAGCATACTCTCTTCTTAACCTATTATATTCTTTTACACAATTTAGATCTGCATTAATCTTTGTCTCATCAAAATCAATCAAGTACAATCCAGATAAAGTTCTCACTCGAGATAAAGCAACATATGCCATGCCCTCCTTGAACACAGAATTTCCAATATTCACCAAAGCAGTATCAACACTTAAACCTTGAGATTTATGAATAGTTACTGCATATGCTAAAAGAAACAGGAAACTGTTTTCTGCGGACATATAAATCTTTCACTAGCAAAAAGCGAGCAGAACAACGACTGATTTGTTGTACTTTTTCAATAACATCAAATTTCATTTTTATAATTTCAATTCCATCTCTATTTCGGTAATTCACAAAATCCACAACATGACCCATTGCTCCATTTACTAAACCTCTTTACACATGTAAATTACATCGTAAAATTATACGGCAATTTAAAGATGCATACAGAGTCTTTTCCATATCAGCAGTTTTGGATATTGTCTTCTCTAAAGAATCCAGTTTTGTTTTCAACTTTTCTGACAAAATAATAGTGGCTCCTTCATGTTCTATTTGATCAATAGCTTCCAGTTTCACAATCTCTTGATTTTCCAACTTTAACATTTTGGTGTTGAAGATTGAAAATTCTTGCAGAGTTGGCATCAAGCATATGACAGATTTGTTTTCAGGAATTTTCTTAAAAATATTCTCTGGGAGAATATTTTCCTTTGGAAACAAATTTGAAATTAATCGTGCATGTAAAGCTACTTTGCCATGCTCAGTTAGTTTTCCAATTCTTACATCTTGTAGAATATTTTTATAATCTTCATCCTTTGCCTGTCGCATATTTTGAAGCAGTTCTGCATATTTGAAATTTAGCCATATGTTAACATTTCCAATGCTTCCTAAGCACTTCCTGGTATCTTCATGCGTAAGCATTTTAAACACTGGCTGTCCTTTCACTGGAGTTAGTTGCAGTAAATCTCCAAAAACAATGAAGTGTTTGCCTCCAAATAACACATCATAGTCTGTTTTAAGAGTTTCTTGCATTCTTAAATGCACAAAAGCAAGCATTACATTTGATACCATGCTTACTTCATCAATGATAAGAAGTTTCATTTTCTTTAGTACTCTTGAAACTTCACAACAAGCTTCTCCAGATAGCTTGTGGTATTGTAATTGTTTATCATGCTCCACTGGCAGCATCAATAAGCGGTGTAAAGTAATTTCTTTAATGTTGTGTGCTGCCAACCCAGTTGGAGCAGTAACAACACAAGAGAGCGATGATTCCGTTGTTTTCTGCAAATATGTTGCAATCACTTTAATCAGGAAACTTTTCCCAGTTCCTGCTTCTCCACTGACATATAGTCGGATAGGCACAAATGATGTACATGAGCACTCTTTTTTCTCATGTGATAAACCATGCTCAATTTGTTGTGTGACTTGGTCATATATTTGTCTCTGCTCAACGTTTAGTTCTTTTTCCAAATCTTCTAAATCAACTCCATCCTCCTGAGCTTGTTCCATGGCTCTTTCAACTTCATCCATGGCAGTGGCAGGTCCATTTTGTATAATTGGTCCTCCTAGTGGATCCTGACTCAGTGAAGCAGAACTCGGACTGTCTTGAGAACTATCTCTAGCAATCTCTGCTGCAATTGTAGCTTCTTGCTGTATTTCCTCGTTCAACATTTGCAGATAAATTGAAAAAACAGGACATTCTATGGTATCTTTGGTTGCATTGAACGAATCTTCAGAAGTAAGAAAATCTCCAAGTAGTTCCTCTTTTCTACGCCAAGGTTTAAAGAGTTGTATATGTGCTAAGTAATAAAATTCTCTTTTGTCTGGAGAATCACAACTCAATTTTCGATGATTAATCAAATGGCCTTTTCTTTGTTTTACTAAACAGCCTTCACATCCAATTACAGCATATACACCTTTATTGATGTCTTCTGTGACGTTCCTTTTAAAAGTGTGGGTTTGCAGAACTTCATAGAGACAAGCGTTCTCAAGGTGAGTACTTCTATTTGGATAGTATGTATCCAACATGTTTGTCTTCAAAATATCTGTACTGCCTGGTTCTTTCTCCGCCAAATACTCAATTTCTTGTACAGATCTTAAAACTCGGTTTCGTGTTGCAGCAAGATCTAGACTCACCCAAATAATGGTTCTAGATTTGGCATATAGACTTGCTGATGACAACCGATCAGAACATTCATACACTCCAATTTCTCGATGCGACAACATCTTTAGACTATAACTGTATAATTTCTTGCTTGGACTCTTTTCATGTGAAATCTCCTCTCACATTTCCTTCAGTTCCGTCTTTTCTGATTTTGTGATGTAAGACGTCACATATCGAGCCACAGCAATAGAGTTGTCAGCCACATATTGAATATCCATGTTAGCATTCCACATGGATAAAATGACTGGGTTGTAGTCATTTATGATTTTGGATTCCTCATTTCTTCTTAGGTTGCATGTATTTTTGGGTGATTTTCTTGTCACAGTATGTCGCAGAGAAGATATAACATTGTTGACTCTTCCTTTCGATGTTACTGGACGTGGAAATGCAAAATGACATTTCGTGTAGAACTTGTCTTTGGATTTGTATTTTCGACAACAGTATTTCCCACAACGATGGGTTTGAAAGAGTAAAACTTGCTGTCTTAAATTGTTTTGGTCTGTACTTTTCGGAACAGCATATGCAGAATACTGCTCAATGAAACTCATCACTTTCTCATCTGAATCTGTTCCAAATTTAGGTGCATCTTTAATCCATAGCAGCATATGTATATGAGGAGCACCTCTTGCTTGATACTCCTTTCTCCAAAAGAAATCCAACACCTCTCCAAGCGGAGGATTTTTGTTTGTTTGTAATAAAAGACATCATAGCTTCAAACCTATGATTGAAATACCTGCATACATTAACTGGATCCAAAGAGCACAGTTCTCCAGGTGTCTTGAATTCAATATTTTCAATGTTTTTATTTCCCTCTGGTAGAAATTCAAGTAAGTCTTCCCAAGCATACTCAGCACAGCTAAGAGTGAGGAACCATGTAGGAGTTCCTAAGTTTCTTAGCATACATTTCAATTCCCCATGACGACGGTACCAATACTCGTTAGTACCACGCTGACATGCCATGAGATTAATTAGCTGAGATTCCAAAACACTGTCTTGCAGTTTCACCTTATCCATAAAATCCCTTGCCGAAACATTTTGTAGATGTGCTCCACTTTTCAGTATATGGTTTACTGCATAGGAAAGTCCAGACAAGTCACTCTAAAACAGTAGATGGAACAAATATGGAATGCATTGACGAAACCTTGGATCTTCTGCATATAAATTTGAAGTCCGATATTCAGATGCAGGAATTTGAACAGGTCTGTCGTCATATCGTCCACCTTCACCTGTTGGAAATAACTGTGGAAAACAACGAGCTTCTAAACTTTCTTCCCATACACTAATGAGACTTCCTTCGGCTTTTTTCATCTGAAACAAGTCAATAGCATTCCCCATTACTTCTTTGGAATGCAATGGATGAACACTATAATGTTCGTAAATTTCTTCACTTCTAGAGACATCAACTTTTTCTATTTGTCCAGCAGAGACATCAGTGTCGTCTTGTACAGTTGTTTCCTCATCTCCCACATACACATTTTTATAATACTGATTATTTTTTACCAGATACAAGTTGCCTTCTTGACTTTCCTAACATCCACTAATTCTTGCCAGATTTTCTTGCTTTTTGTCGGAACACCATTAACTAGAATAACCAGAGGTTCCTCTTCTTCTTTTTTAACACCAATGGTATCAATATTTTTCTTAAAATCTAGAGGCAAATAAACAACTCTTCCCTTTAATCCTCTCTGTAAATCTGAAGGAGGCAATTTCCCTGTCTTAGGCTCCATGCGAACAATAGCCTGAAAAGGATGCACACATTGAATCAGAATAGACTCATAGGTATTTAAATCCATCAATTCAGAAGGAATGTCTACCATCTCCAGATTATTATGAACAGCTCTAGCAGGCATTTTATTTTCATTTAATTTATTATAGCCATATGTACAAATACGTTGATCAGAGCCCAAATCAAAACAATTTTAACCAACAAATAAGTTGCAAAATCCTTCCACTCATTATTATTTATCTTTTCGCTTTTTACATATAAATCAACTAATCTAGTCTGATGCTTATAATGAGTCCGTGGACAACAAACACAAGAACATTTAGGCCTTTCACTTGAATTGACCTTAAACTTTATAATTTCATTTTCAAATTGTTCTGTACTTAAAATCTCTACATTCTCTTCTACATTACCTTCCATTACTGTATCAATTTCTGCACTAACCTCTTTTTCACCAAAGTAACAAAACTCAATTTCATCACAAATGTTTTTGACATCTAATTCAGTTCCATGCAAAAGAGCACTGTTTAACTGTTTTAGTTTAAGTGCTGGACTTTTTGCATAGTACAACCTTCTCACTAATTTCCTCACTTTATTATGATGCACTGCTAACATCCTAAAATGGTGAAAAACACCCCGACATATTTTTCTTGAAAGACAAGCCAGTGAATGCCCTTGCAAACCTGTTTTTTCTCTCACTCTACAAGGATCTAACTCTTGTAAAATTTTCATTTTTTGTTTCACAGTTTTCTTAGTATATGTCCGTAAGAAAGTGCGAAACAAATCAATTGATTCCTGTCGGACACTACAAATACTACTACAATTCCATGTATACACTGGAGCCTTAGGACATCTCCCTAAAACTTCATCAGCTAAAACCTCTTCTGTATTTCTAGGCACAATCTCTTCTTTTTCAACCGGACAACCGTCCTTCACCTCATATGCTCGACCACTGATGTCAACTGCATGCATCAAATCATTATCCTGAAAGTAACTTTCTTCATTAAAAAATGGCTCAGAACTTGAACTATGCTTCCATTCTCCAGAAAAAACATCACAAAAATTAGTTTGATTAATTACTCTCCTCCACTTACATTTTGATTTAAACACATTGATTATCGTATCAAGTGTACAAATTCTGTATTACTAAACAAAACAATTTATTTTTCACGTTAAATGCTTCATCCACGATCTTAACTATATTTTTTTTCTTGTAAAAAGCTGTCTTTTTTTATACATTTTTATATTTTTTAATAAATTGGATATTATCCTGTTGTAAAACATTCGTCTACGAATGTCAGAAAATTGTTTGCTTCTATTGCTTTTCAAAATATTGTCTCCTTGTACACGTCTAACAATTGTAGGACATCCTGTCTTTTTGGAAATTACACGCGTTTCATTCTTCTTATTTAAAAAACTTTTTTTTGCTTCACATTTCAATAACTTCCTGAGAAAATTTGTACTTTGCTTACCAGGAGCATTTTTCTTTTTCTCTGAAGATTTTATTTCGGTTGGTTCTTGATTTTCTTTTTCCTTAGACCTTAATTTTCTCTTATAATTTTTGGCTCTCCTTGTTTTAGAAGGCATCTTTCTCTTTGTTTGTATAGATGATTATAATCTGTCGAAAACAAAAAATAACATATTATAGACCACTACAAACATATTACATAGCAATTACAATAAATAAACAATATAAACACTAGTATACAACAAAAGGCTCATTTACATTACATGTGCTTTGCTTTGTGTCAAAAACGATTTACTAATTAATGTTATATCTTGTTTATATATAGGTGGTCTGTTTTTGGCCTGTAGATACAGAGAAATAATTAGTGCAGAGACACACATAGTGCTTGCACAGACAGAGATGGTAGATTGCATGTAATATCGTGCACATGTGCCTCAGATCACACCAAATCTATTGCATTTTCAATGCTTGTTTACCTTGCTTCCATCAAGAAAGCAGTCAGATGCGTCACATATTTGCCATAAATTTAGAATGTTAGCACTCTAGTTGCTCATTATTTCAAGCTTCACTCACAGTGTAATCTTAGACAGATTAATTGTTTTTTAGATATAATGTACCATGTCTGTCACTGCCAACAGTATGTGTGACACCGAGGGCGAGATCTATTGCATTTTCAATGCTTGTTTACTTTGATTCCATCAAGAAAGCATTCAGATGTGTCACACATTTGCCATAAATTCTGAATGTTTGACATTAATTCTGGTCCAGAGATAGTGTAAAGGTTTCATTGGCATATTTACTAACCGCTTGCACAATGTTAGATATAATTTACTAATTAATGTTATATCTTCTTAATATATAGGTGGCCTGTTTTTGACCTGTAGATACAGAGAAATAATTTGTGCAGAGACACACATACTGCTTCCACAGACAGAGATGGTAGATTACATGTAATATCATGGACATGTGCCTAAAATCACACCAAATCTATTGGATTTTCAATGTTTGTTTACTTAGGTTCCATCAAGAAGGCATTCAGATGTGTCACACATTTGCCATAAATTGTGAATGTTTGACATTAATGCTGGTCCAGAAATAGTGTAAAGGTTTCATTGGCATACTTACAAACCGCTTCCACAATGTTAAATATAATTTACTAATTAATGTTATGTCTTGTTTATAGATAGGTTGTCTGTTTTTCGCCTGAAAATAATTTGAAATAATATCAGCAGAAACATATATACTGCTTGCAGACAAAGAGATGGTAGATTACATGTAATATGGTGCACATGTGCCTAAGATCACACCAAATCTATTGTATTTTCAATGTTTGTTTACTTTAGTTCCATCAAGAAGGCATTCAGATGTGTCACACATTTGCCATATATTCTGAATGTTAGCACTCTAGTTGCTCATTATATCAAGCTTCACTCCCAGTGTGTTTTTAGACAGATTAATAGGATTTTAGTTATAATGTACCATGTCTATCCCTGCCGACAGTATATGTGACTCTGCCTAACATCACAATAATGGGTGAATCAAGCTTCAGTCACAGTGTGATCTTAGGCACATAATCAGAATGTTAGATATAATGTACCATGTCTGTCTCTGCCAACAGTATGTGTGACTCTGCTCATAATACTTCACTGTCTCTACTGGCCAAAAACAGGTCACCTATATATAAGCATATATATATATATACCAGACTTTTTACCAGAAAACATTTTCCATACTAAATCGTTTTTAACACAGAGCACAACCCATTTAAATGACCACTACAAAGCAAAGCAGAAATCTAACTCATTAACAAAATTCATTTCCATTATATTCATCATACAAAAGCACAATATGCTTCTTAAAAACTCAATATAAATATTTATAAGGTAGACTCTCACAATGTTAACATCTCTCACAGCATTGGTGGGGAGATGCATAAATACACAACTATGTCAAAGATTGTGCACGCATATTGTAAATATGTTTCTCTTTTTTTGTATATTCTATCTCAATTTATGCCATTTAAAAAAATAATTTCCAGCAATGCATCCTTTCACATGGGGCAAGCTCTATGTGAAAGGGCCTGCGTCAGTCTTACACCTGCTGTGAGGCAGGTGCAAAATTTTGACACAACAGCGTCCTAAAAGTGACGCAGTGAAATCTCATAAATTTCAAAGATTGTGCACACAGCTTGTAAATATACACCCAGACAAGAATATGAAATGCCGTGAGAGATCTTATCACTGTGAGAGTCTACCTTATAAACACACAGCTATTGCTTTGTCTGCCTGCATATTTTCAAGCTGCGTGCACAATCTTTGACATAGCTGTGTGTTTATGCATCTCCCCACCATTTCATATGGTTTTCTATCTGCTATTCCTATCCCTCTCCAGACATTCACTCCTTCTACCCATGTTACAGGTTGCACAATGTGCTTCAAAAAAATTAGCATATTTACAACTCCAATGAAACCATTACACAATTTCTAAACCACCATTGAATCCAAGCATAAAAAACAATTTATAAAGAAGTCTACCTTATAAACACACAACTATGTCAAAGATTGCGCACGCAGCTTGTAAATATGTCTCTCTTTTTTTGTATATTCTATCTCAATTTATGCCATTTAAAAAAATAATTTCCAAAAATGCATCCTTTCACATGGGGCAAGCCCTAAGTGAAAGGGCCGGCGTCCGTCTTACACCAGCTGTGAGGCAGGCGCAACATTTTGACACAACAGCGTACTAAAAGTGACGCAGTGAGATCTCATAGATTTCACTGCGTCATTTGTACAACCCTTCTTTGCGTCAATACGCCCCCTTTGCATACATTACACCTGACGCACATATAATGTGGCACAGGGCTTTACAAAGTGACGCATCTACCTAGATGCGTCACTTTGTAAATATAACTCAACAAGGTGCAATTTTTACACCACTGCTGTATCACAAAAAGTGACGCACCGGCAGGGTAAAATTGACGCATGGCCTCATAAATGAGGCCCTCAAGCGCACCACAGGGAAAAACAGTCTAAAAAATTGTAGTAAAAAAATAATTTCCAGCAATGCATCCTTTCACATGGGGCAATCCCATGACCTTACCTTATGTAATATGAGAGATGTTAACATTGTGAGAGTCTACCTTATAAACACACAGCTATGTCAAAGATTGTGCACACAGCTTGTAAATATACACCCAGACAAGAATATGAAATGCCGTGAGAGATCTTATCACTGTGAGAGTCTACCTTATAAACGCACAGCTATGTCAAAGATTGCTTTGTCTGCCTGCATATTTACAAGCTGCATGCACAATCTTTGACATAGCTGTGTGTTTATGCATCTCCCCACCATTTTATATGGTTTTCTATCTGCTATTCCTATCCCTCTCCAGACATTCACTCCTTCTACCCATGTTACAGGTTGCACAATGTGCTTCAAAAAAATTAGCATATTTACAACTCCAATTAAACCATTACACAATTTCTAAACCAGCATTGAATCCAAGCATAAAAAACAATTTATAAAGAAGTCTACCTTATAAACACACAACTATGTCAAAGATTGCGCACGCAGCTTGTAAATATGTCTCTCTTTTTTTGTATATTCTATCTCAATTTATGCCATTTAAAAAAATAATTTCCAAAAATGCATCCTTTCACATGGGGCAAGCCCTAAGTGAAAGGGCCTGTGTCAGTCTTACACCTGCTGTGAGGCAGGCGCAAAATTTTGACACAACAGCGTACTAAAAGTGACGCAGTGAGATCTCATAGATTTCACTGCGTCATTTGTACAACCCTTCTTTGCTCATGCAAGCCGCTGTTACATCCAACATGATGCCTGTTTATGAAGGAGCCACACCAGGAGGCTATGCCCTCTGAGGCGGGGTTCTGAATTCAAATGCTGTGCTGATGCCTCGCAAGTCTTGTACCTCTGAAGAAATGCCTTCGGCGTGAAACGCGTCAGGTTGGACTACATTTCTGTGTTGCAGCACCTCCTCCTCGCTGTGTGTTCCTCCATTAAAGAAAGTTGGTAAATGACTCACCTGTCGGGTGGCTCCTTCATAAACAGGCATCATGTTGGATATATATATATATATATATATATATATATATATATATATATATATATATATATATATATATATTACCTACTGGCGGTCGCCAGTAGGTATATATAGTTAGGATTTTTTCTCTATGGGATTTTTGAAAATTCTATGTCTAATAACTTTGGCGTTTGTGGACGGAATTGGCTGAAATTTTCAGGAAAATGGAACATTTTGTTTCTGAGCAACCCCTGGAAATTTGGGGGGGATTCGTCAAGGGGGGGCGAGAAAAAAGGTGGTCCCAAAACGCATTTTTCCCATATTAATTTCCATAGGGCGGTTGGCCTCAATTTTAGCCCGAACGGCTGAATGGATTTGCATGAAACTTGGCAAAATTGTAGGGACTGTTAGCCCGATGTGCCTTTGCTAGGTCTCAATATATGTGCTTCAGTGGATTTTGAGAAATTAACGTTCAAAAAAATATATATATCTGTGACAGCGTCCCGGTTAGCGCCCCGGTGCGCGTACCTGACGCGTAACGGAACTTCGCGAAGCGAAGCTGATGGGCTCTCCGGTGTCTGTCAACATTCTAAACAGTCCGGAGCGGCCGCCATCTTGTCTCTCGGTAGGATCGAGAGACAAGAGGAGGCCAAAACAAAGGGGGAAATGACCATAAGGGGGCGTAGTAGACCCCCTAGGTTTGATGTGGAGGCTTTAAAAGGGCCCCGCGGGGCAAAAAATAAAAATAAAAAAATTTGTTTTTTTTGCGTGGGGAGCGCCCGGTACGCGCACCGGGAAGCGGTCCGGGGAGCGTACTATGAGGAAAAAAGAATGATAGACTTTTCAAATATTGTATGTTTATTGATTGTTCGTTTTGTTGTTTTTTTTTTAATTTAAGTAGCAATATGTAGGTACCAATGCAGAGTCAAAAAATTAATATACACCGTCTCCTTTGTAGATATCTTGCATGTTGTTTCAGAAGTTATTGTGGAATTTGGAATTCATACCATAGTGTGTCAGGAAAGCAGAAACAATATGGAGGCAAGAGATGTTAAATACACATTGGAGATAATATAAAGTTGCACAGTATACTATAAGTCTGACTTTACATTATAATCAATTTGGTACTAGTTTATGAATTAGATATAAAAATGATTAAAGACTCGAACAATTTTTGATTACTAAATATAAATTTATTTTTCTGATTCTTTTTCAAAATTTAATAGAACGTCTAACATTTGACTGTCCGAAATGTCTTCTTTTTGACTGAACATAACTTCCAACATTTGACCGTCCTCATATTGAAGTAAGAAATCCACAGATTCTACACATTGTAGAAGTTCATGGTCCCGTGATTCATCCATGAATTCCAAGTCAATGGGTTCCATGAATTCCTCATTGTTCATCTCTAAGACATCTTCAAAGGAAACGTTCTGTTCTCCTTCCATTTTTGTGCTGAAATTTGCATAAAAAATAAATATATCAGTAGAGATAGGGCACTGTTGGGTTTAAGTTCAGACAGGTACTTGTGAGTTTATAACAGAGAAGTTATCTATGGGCACTGTATGGTTTCAGGCGTGAAGTAGTACTATTAAAAAGTGCCTGTGAAAAAGCCTAAGTAATTTCATAATTATACCACAGAAACCTAAATCAATCCATAATTATAATAAACAAGCCTTTCTCAATGTCTAGACAGGTACTTGTGAGTTTATAACAGAGAAGTTATGTATGGGCACTGTATGATTTCAGGCGTGAAGTAGTACTATTAAAAAGTGCCTGTGAAAAAGCCTAATTAAATTCATAATTATACCACAGAAACCTAAATCAATCCATAATTATAATAAACAAGCCTTTCTCAATGTCTAACTCTTACAGAGGGATAGTATATAACTATATGAGAATGTTTTCCCAAATTAATTTAAAGTGCATAACATAGTTCTCCTGTCAAATTTATAAAATAACATCTTACCTTTTAAAAACAAGTTTAAGTTGACAGTGAAAATGCTCTTGCAATGTACTTCAGGAAGTAGTAGTCAAAATGGCTGTGTTTCTCTCTCTTTTTTTTTATATATATTGAGGTACATAACCAATCAAATGTCAGGTAAAAAAAGTAGAAAATGAAAGTAACATTTTAATTGGTTGTCAATTCCAACACTTCAGATGTGTTTTGTGAAGTAATTTACCTCAGGGTATTTAGAGAGGTCTACAGGCTAAATGGCTAAATGGAATTCCAATCAAATTTGTGAAAATGGCAGGGATTGGTATGTAGTATGAGCTAATCTATATTTGGTGAAAGTGTCTCCAGTCGTTTTTCTGTAAATTACTTTCCCACCTTTTTTGAACGAGCGCTTCCCGGTGAGCGCCCCGGTACGCGAACCGGCAGCGTTACGAGAGTCCTCCATTTTGTGTTTTGGTAGAATTGAGATACAGGATGGAGGGCAAATAATGTTCAGAATGGGTAGAAGGGAGCACGGTAGACGTATCCTGACCTCCTAGGTTTTCTGAGGGTGGCTGAGGAGGTCCATATGTGCAAAAAAAAAACAATTTTTTAAAAAATTTTCGCGGGTTAGCGTCTGGTGCGCGTACCGGGTAGCGCTCCGGAAAGCGTAAATTGTGAAAATTAGTATTAAAAAAGTTACATTTAAAATTTGTTTATGGTGATCATAGTTAGGGTAGCTCTGAGAAGAGCTTTTGGGTCTGTGGTAGATTTAGGTACTTATAAGTAGGTACCAATACATAGTCTTAAATTCAGGATGAAAACTCTGTTCCCCTCATCTGGGAAGTGAACTCCATCTCCTCTGTAGATATCTTGCATGTAGTAACGCAAGTTATTGTTGTACATGGAGCCCATTCCATGGTCTCTCATGTAAGCTGAAACAGACTTATTTACATGCTTCCTTGATTTCTCAATTTGTGGACAAAATTGGTTTGACCACCTCCATTTCTGTCTTTGGCATATATTTGAATATACCAAGGCAGTTTGAGGAAAAAGTGCCATCAATTGGTCAAAGGTGTCCTTTAAAAGCATTTCCAGACCTACCCCAGTCAAAGTGCCCAAGTCATTTCCTCCACAGTGCACAATTAACAGGTCAGGTTTTGGCAAATGCAAAAAGGTTTTCACCAATGGTATCAATTGGTGACATTTTAATCCTCTGTGGCCAATCCACTTGATTTCCACATTTTGTAAATTGAGGTTAGGTAAATTTCTGTTATCAGCATACCTTTGAGCCCAGTAGATGTAACTATGTCCAACAATCCAGACAGAAAACATGGTGAGAGAAGGTTCTGCTGCTGTCAGATGAAGTGTGGGAATGAAATGGCAGTTGAAATAGTAGTAGTATGTAATGAAAAAAACTGTGGAGTTTCTGTGCTAATGAATCAGTAGCAGTGATTGGTGGATTTTGATTGCTGAAAACAGAAAGTTAGGGTGCATGGATGACTTCTTTGAAAGATGTAATATTGAATGGTCAAGAAAAAATCATTTTATGAAAGATTGCACTGGATATGCAGGTGTACTGAGAGTTCAGAGTTCAATTGAAACATTGTTGTATGAACTTGCAAACATCAGAGGTCTTTCAGGAGGTGGTTTCTATGGAAAAAAGGCAGAAAGGGCAGAGGGGGAAGGGTGTTGATTTGAAAAAAGTGAGGGAAGAGTTTTGATTGGGTGACATGAGAGATATGTGTGATGAATTACAGCATTTCTGTGCCATTGTTGGTTGCAGCCTCTGGAGTGCATACCTTTTGCTCTGCTAAAGACAAATTGGTGTGTGTCTGAGACTGTTTTGAAACTCAAAAAGTATTTGCTAAGGTGAGAAAAGATTCATTTAATTTAGATAGAGAATAGTATGCTTTAGGGAGAAAATTAAGAAGAAAGTTGTGTATTTAAAATGTTGCTTTGTGTCAAGTGTTTTACAAATAGATTTTGGTTCTTTGAGTTACATAGCCATGTTAAAAGTGATGCAAAAATGGTGCAAGGGCTTTAAAAAAACGCTTTCATGTGTCTTAGGGCATTTTAAGTCACTTTCCCATGAATGTAGGTATATAATTGCTTTACATGATGTGTTTAAAAACGTTTTTGGAAATCAAGTAGGTTTCTTGATATGTACTGCTAGAGTTTCATAGGTTGCTTGGGGCATACTTACAAGGCCTTTGAGTCCCTTTGATGTTATTTTTCCCATTTTAATTTAAGACATTTCCCCGTGGTGCAAGGTCCTTATAAATACGCCCCATGTGTGCTTGGCAAATTTAGATTTTGATTCTTTGAGTTACATAGCCATGTTAAAAGTGACGCAAAAATGATGCAAGGGTCTTAAGAAAACGCTTTCATGTGTCTTAGGGCACTTTAAGTCACTTCTCCATGAATGTAGGTATATAATTGCTTTACATGATGTGTTTAAAAACGTTTTTTGAAATCAATTAGGTTTCTTGATATGTACTGCTAGAGTTTCATAGGTTGCTTGGGGCATATTTACAAGGCCTTTGAGTCCCTCTGATGTTATTTTTCCCATTTTAATTTAAGACTTTTCCCCGTGGTGCAAAGTCCTTGTAAATACGCCCCCATGTGTGCTTGGCAAATTTAGATTTTGATTCTTTGAGTTACATAGCCATGTTAAAAGTGACGCAAAAATGGTGCAAGGGACTTAAAAAAATGCTTTCATGTGTCTTAGGGCATTTTAAGTCACTTCCCCATGAATGTAGTTGAATAACTGGTTTATTTGATGTGTTTAAAAACGTTTATTGAAGTCATTTAAGTTTCTTGATATGTACTGCTAGAGTTTCATAGGCTGCTTGGGGCATATTTACAAGGCCTTTGAGTCCCTTTGATGTTTGTTATTTTCTCCATTTTAATTTAAGTCATTTCTCTGTGGTGCAAGGTCCTTGTAAATACGCCCCCATGTGTGCTTGGCAAATTTAAGTACTGACAGGGTGTGCTTCTACATAGGACCTGTGTTGTGTTTTCAAATTATGACCAGAAAATCGTTTTTAAAAAAAAAGAAATGCTTTTCACATTTATGAGAATGCTTATGACGTGATTCCTGCAATGGTGTCTGCTTCTTTAAATAAATATTAAACTGAGAAATATTAAACTGAGGCTTCTGTAAGTGTCAAGGGAGGTGAGTTATGTACATTGCTCTGTTGTATACAGTCCTCATCTTCTGCGTACTCTTGGATATGCTAGACTACATCTGCACAATGAGATAACTAAGCTGAGGAAACACAGGTGATGTGATTGTGAATTGAGCAAAAATATTTGCAGGTTTTTCAATTACATCAACTGTGTTTCCTAACATTACGAATCACATTGTGCAGATGAGGTTTAGGCCTGTCACTTTTGTGACGCAGTAGCAGTGCAAAAGATGCACCATGTTGCAAGATAGGCCTCACTTCATCTGCAACAAGATACCGTCAGTTTAAACTGTATACATTTAGGACTGTGTAGGGGGCATGGAGAAGATGAGCAAAAGATGCGCTATGTTGTGACATATTTACAACTTGATGCATGTCGGCAGATGTGTCATGCTGTAAAGTCCTGTGCCACATGAAACCTGCGTCAGGTTTCATGTGGGCGTTTTGTTGCAGGGTGGGCAGTCATTTGCATGAAAGCCGTGTAAAAGTAACACAGTAAAATTAAGAAGATTTTACTGAGTCAGATTTATGGAAATCTTCGAATCAAATCCTTACGCCTGTTTGAAACAGGCATAAGGAGTGATGCACCATGTAATGTGTGGCTTGCCCCTGTGCATTGCAGTAGATATGTCGCGCTTATGACGTGATTCCTGCAATGGTGTCTGCTTCTTTAAATAAATATTAAACTGAGAAATATTAAACTGAGGCTTCTGTAAGTGTCAAGGGAGGTGAGTAATGTACATTGCTCTGTTGTATACAGTCCTCATCTTCTGCGTACTTTGGGATATGCTAGACTACATCTGCACAATGAGATAACTAAGCTGAGGAAACACAGGTGATGTGATTGTGAATTGAGCAAAAATATTTGCACGTTTTTCAATTACATCACCTGTGTTTCCTAACATTATGAATCACATTGTGCAGATGACGTTTAGGCCTGCCAAGGAAGATAGAGGAGGTCTGGCCTTTGTTCAAGAGTGCAATGGACATGACTCACTTCATTGGTAGGCCTGCACATGTATTATCTCCTCTGTACTCTTCAATAAGCCTAAATTTCATCTGCAACCCTGAGTAGGCCTCACCTCAAACAAACCTCTGGATAGGCCACACCTTATCGTCATCCTGAATCAATCATTTAAAATGTTAGGGGCAGATTTATGATGGCCGTGCGCCTCTTTTGTGCCGCTGTTGCGTCACTTTTGTGACGCAGCAGCAGTGCAAAAGATGCACCATGTTGCAAGATAGGCCTCACTTCATCTGCAACAAGATACCATCAGTTTAAACTGTATATATTTAGGACTGTGTAGGGGGCATGGAGAAGATGAGCATAAGATGCGCTATGTTGTGACATATTTACAACTTGATGCATCTAGGCAGATGTGTCATGCTGTAAAGTCCTGTGCCACATGAAACCTGTGTCAGGTTTCATGTGGGCGTTTTGTTGTAGGGTGGGCAGTCATTTGCATGAAAGCCGTGTAAAACTAACAGTAAAATTAAGAAGATTTTACTGAGTCAGCTTTATGGCATTGCTGAATCAAATCCTTACGCCTGTTTGAAACAGGCATAAGGAGTGATGCACCATGCAATGTGTGGCTTCCCCTGTGCATTGCAGTAGATATGTCGCGCTTATGACGTGATTCCTGCAATGGTGTCTGCTTCTTTATATAAATATTAAACTGAGAAATATTAAACTGAGGCTTCTGTAAGTGTCAAGGGAGGTGAGTAATGTACATTGCTCTGTTGCATACAGTCCTCACCTTCTGCGTACTCTTGGATATGCTAGACTACATCTGTACAATGAGATACCTAAGCTGAGGAAATACAGGTGATGTGATTGTTAAATGAGCAAAAATATTTGCACGTTTTTCAATTATATCAGCTGTGTTTCCTAACATAACGAATCACATTGTGCAGATGAGGTTTAGGCCTGTCCAGGGAGACAGAGGAGGTCTGGCCTTTGTTCAAGAGTGCAGTGGACATGACTCACTTCGTTGGTAGGCTTGCACATGTATTATCTCCTCTGTACTCTTCAACAAGCCTAAATTTAATCTGTAACTCTGAGTAGACCTCACCTCAAACAAATCTCTGGATAGGCCACACCTTATCGGCATCCTGAAACAATTATTTAAAATGTTAGGGGCAGTTTTATGATGACCGTGCACCTCTTTTGCGCTGCCGTTGTGTCACTTTTGTGACACAGCAGCAGTGCAAAAGATGCACCATGTTGCAAGATAGGCCTCACTTCATCTGCAACAAGATACTGTTAGTTTAAAATGTATATATTTAGGACTGTGTAGGGGGCATGGAGAAGCAGAGGCTTCTGTAAGTGTTAACGTTGTTGCATACAGTGGTCACCTTCTGCGTAGTCTTTCATATGCTAGACTACATCTGCACAATGAGATACCTAAGCAAAGGAAACACAAGTGATGTGATTGTGGAATAAACAAAAAACAATTGAACGTTTTTCAATTACATTCCCTGTGTTTCCTAACATTATGAATCACATTGTGTAGATGCCTCACTCAGTCTGTATCTGACACTCTTTCCTTCACTTCCTCTGTCTCCTCTCTCCCTCACTCTCTTTTCCTTATTCACCCTTTCCTTATATAGTTTACCTTACTCAGTTTCTTTTAGTAGCTTTCACAACTTCAATTTAGTTTTCTCTTCTATCCTTCTTTTCTGTCACTGAAAGTATCTTCTTTTTTTTCTCATAGTAATTTACTCTATTTCAATTTCTTTTTGTGTCTGACTGTCTATCACCGTTTCTTTCTCTTTTTTTCTGCATGTTTATCTCTAACTTTATTTCTTTGTAAAATTGGATGATTGTCAATCTTTTCCCTTGTCTTTTCTAATTTTTAAATACATGTTTTAATATTTTTTAAATTTTTGTTCTTTCTTTCACAGATTGAAAGTATAAAAATAACAAGTGACTAAGTTAACGACAATTATAAGGTAAATGTTTTGTACTCTTTTCGTTACATTTCTATCACATTTAACTTCAATTAGTTCCACTGCTTCATTTATTTAACCCTCAGTTTCCTTCCTTTGCTATTTCCCTCATTCCTTTCTCTATTACTTACTTACTCTACTCCTTCCACTCCTTTTCTCAGTCCCTCTGTTCTCATAGTTCCTCACTCCTGTTCTATTACTCTCTCTGTCTCTGACTGATCACTCTTTCACTACTTGTTCATTATGCTTTCTCCCTGTAGTTCAAGCACACTAAGGGGCATATTATCAACACAGGCAATAAAATTATCGCTGCTTTTATTGGCAGAAAACTGCTGCAAAAGCGGCTTTAGCAGCAGTTTTCTGCCGCAAAAGCGGATTTAGCGGCAGTTTTCTGCCGATAAAAGCAGTGAAAATTTTATCGTCTGTGTTGATAATATGCCCCTATGTTATTTACATTTCTTTGCTGTTTCAATCATTCCTTTTCTGTCACTTCTTCTTTTCTGCTTTCTGTTTTTTCTCTCTGTTATTCCACATGTTTTAACCTTAGTCACTATCATACATCTTGTTGTATTCCTATTTACTTTTGCTCACTGTTTTCTTAACACTTTCCCTCAGGATTGTTCTTTTAGTCCGGTTCTATCCCCACCTCTCATTCCACATCCTTTACTATTTTTCTTCTTATTTTGAACATTCACTCACATTCTCTAAGAAACTCTTGTTTATTATTCTTCTACTCTCCTTTTTTTCTTTCACTTCCTTATCTATTTTGTTTTTCACAATTATACCCTCTTCCATCTTTTCTTCGGTAAATAGATCTATTAAACAGTGTCTCCCCGTTACTCCCTCTAGCTGTCTTTCTTTTAACATTACTCTCTGTTTCCTTCCCTTATACTAACTCTTCTTTTTTTGTAAATTTTTTTTTGGTTCGCTACCGGTTCGCGTACCGGTGCGCGTACCGGGAAGCGCACCAATGAGAAAAATGAAGTCAAGAGTGCTTAAAATGTTAGTAGTTTTTTAAAAATGGGAGGTAGTTCTGAAAAGAACTTTTTTTAATGTTTTTGTTGTTTTATATTTTTTTTAAATTTTTCTGAACATTTTTTGTTTTTTTTGAACAATTTTATGGTTTTTTTTAGGGGGAAACAACGAAAAACAGCCATTATAAAGGGCTCAACAAAAAACAAGAAACAAAAAACTGGGAATTAACAGTGGCTCGAGAGGAGGAAAAAAAAACTACTGCTTTCTTCTCTTGCTGCAGTTGTGGTTGTCGATGGAAGCATTAATAAGGTGAATGCTTAGTTCCCCGTAGCAGAGGGTCTTTCCGCGAAAAATGCAGACCATTTTTATTACACCAATTTTTTTTTGTATATTTGGTACTGTTTCGCGCCCTTCTGGTGCTGCAAATGAAGATTCACCTGAGGAGGTGCTGGCCTGATGGTCTCTTTTTTTCTGAGCCAGATCCCGTACCTCAGCTTGTGCCAGATTGTTAGGGTGCCACCTCTGCATGTGGCGGATCATTGTGTAGTTCCCAAATGAATATTTTTTATTTGGGTTGCCCCTGGACATGACCTCTTTGCAAATTAAGCATTCACTTTTTTTTGCCCAGCAGGAATGGAAAAATACTGCCATATATAATGAACTTTGACATGGCTTTGTCTTGGTTCTTCAGGCAAGTATGTTATGGTTTGTTGGTCCTCATCATCTTCTTCCTCCTCTTCAACTCCTGGAAGGATCTGTGGTGGTGGACCTTCCTTTCTGGGTGGTGGTGGTGGGGGTGCACTAGCTGCAGCTACTACTGAAGCCATGTCTCACAGATAGCTCTTGGTTTCTCAAAGAAAAAAGTAAGAATGAGGAAAAGAGGAGGGGGCTTTCATCATTTGTAGAAAAAAAAAGTTGAGAACCAATGAAAAGTGTTATTTTCAGGTCACATGTCCCGACGCGCTTACGCTACGCGCCCCGGCGCGCTTACGTTTCGCGCTCCGGGTCGCGCCACGGAGCGCTTCCGGGTACGTTTACGGAGCGCGCCGAAGAAACGCATCACGCGGTTACGCGATGCGTCACGTTTACGCGGCGCATCACGCGACTACGCAAAACGTCATCATGTTGTTTTCGTTCGCGGGAGCAGCGCTCACGGGACGCTCCCCGGTACGTTCACCGGTACGTGCCCGGGAGCGCCCCGGGGCGCGTACAGGGTCACATAATAAAAAAAAAATATTTACACATTTTAAAAT